>NC_136598.1:12214832-13414832 GCF_910589615.1 Taurulus bubalis
GGCACAGAGAGTTTTTGGGGGCAGCGGCAGACAGACAGAGACTGGAGCTTTTGTTGTCTACACTCGAATACATTATTAATATTGTTTGTTTTCAATAGCGAACTGAAGGAAGGGAACAAGCGCGAGGACAGAAAAAAAATTAAAAATCAAGAAGAAGACATGACAACAATTGGCCTTTTGGGAGTCTGGAGGAGCTGTTAAACTCACAACAGTACACAACAGTTAGTCCAGATTGTTCAGGCAGAACACATGATCACACTGTGAGTGCTCACAGTCACACACACACGTTTTCATCATAGTGGCATTTGTAGCCGCCATGCAGTTAAGGTACTAATACTTCTACCTCTCGTACTTTTAGGCATAGAAGTACTACGGGAAGTAGTAGCTGGAGAGGGATGGCCGTCATAGCAGTAGTAGAAGTATTGGCAGTAGCTCTTGTACTAGCTGTAGCAGCAGTGGTGGGAGTAGAGGAAATGAAGGAATATGAGTATGGGCGTTGGCTGTAGTGATAGTTTTAGTGTACAGAGGAGGTAGTATCAAAGTGATTTAAGCAGCACAAGCGGTACAGGTAGTAGTAGCGGCAGTAGTTGTTATAGTAAGCCTATAGTAACAGTAATATGAGTTTAGCTGTCGTAGTAACAGTAGAATTATCAATAGTAATAATTAAGTAGCAGCATAGTAAGATAGTAACAGAACAATTAGTGCTGGAAAGTATAATTCTAAGGTACTTTAATTGAGTGGTTTCCATTTTTTATGTGACTCTATACTTACTTCTATATTTAATCTATGATTGTTTTTACAGATAATATTAATAAAGTAATTTATTATGTTTGGAATAATTAATGAAAGAAGAGAATTTTCCTATTGAGTTTGACTTTTATTTTTGCTGCTTATTTCGCTGCTGAACTTCTGAATGATGGTTTCCTTGTGGTGCAGTTTTTAGAGTAAAAGCAGAGGTTCAGGTCCTTCAGCAGAAGCAGCAGGAGTCCATGTAGTGATCACAGGCCGGAGCAGCATTAGTGCATTCGTGTCCCCTGTGACACTCAGACCAATCAGACCCTGCAGCTGAATTCACTATCACAACCAGGTTCATTATGGAGAATGAGTTTCAACCCTCCGAATATTCAAACTAATGAATAATTGCAATATGACATTATTATATAGATTATTTTTCGACTCCCCAAATCGAGTGAACGGGAATGCGAAAGGTGGTTCCTATTGATCCCAGTGCTGTCAATCAGAGAAGTTTAGAGAGCGCTGATAAGACCCTTGATACTGACTGAAAACCGGTCACCATGACAACCAACCTCACCTTTAACCTCAGTACTTTAGCTTCACCTCCTCATTCTAGGCAGCGAAGCCGAAGCTTTTTTTTGGTCTGTAGCTGTGATATGAAGTTCAGTCAAGAAGACCATCCTCTTGCAGCTATTTCTCAAACATCTGCCTCCTGACGCATGCTTACTCAATATTTACTTGCTGTCATTGTTCGGGCTGTCAATCACGACATCAGCTGTTTAAATCAGCTGGTCTTCTCAATCCAATAAGCACAACGAAACAATGACATCATTAGCCTGTAATCTTGCTGCTGTCTCTTTTAAATACGACTGTCTCTCTACCTTCAGTTAATTCATGTTGCTGTTAGTGGCCGATCACACCAGATGCGACTTTTAAAAGTGCAGCCGCTTCAAAAACGCCTTGGCAAAAACCTGTGGAGCGGGCCTGCATGCGCAACCGGGGGACATTGATGAGCTGTGAGACGCTTAAAAGTTGAGAACATTTTAACTTTTATGCGCGCCTAAAAACGCTAGAAAAACACGAAGCGCGGCATTTAAAAGGCGCGGATGAAAGGGGACGCATTTTTGAGAGGTGGATCGGCCCCTTACGCAGCCCTCCACCTCTCCAGCTCCACCCAGTCTTCATCAGATCCATCAACTCATCACCCTAAGTGCTTATCATGGGGAGACTGTGGCTCAGTGGTTAGCGTGCCCGTCCTTCAATCAGAGGATTGGTGGTTCAAGCCACGGCTCTGCCATTCCAAGCTGTTGTGTCCTTGAGCAAGACACGTAAACCCCAAATTGATCCCTGTTGCTGTGTCTACTGTGACATTATGACACGTCAATAAAAATTTAAAAAAGCATCTTGGGTTGAAGTGTTTCATCTTCGTGCCGCTCAGTGGATCTGCACGAGTCTCGCTGGTTTTCGTGTCTCCAACAGCTTGTCATCCGAAACCCTCACTGGCCAAATCTTGTTTGTCCAAACCGCAGAATCTTAAAAAGGTCGGCCCGCCGCAGTCTGTTTTTCTTGTGTCTTAGGCGAGACAAAAGCGAGCCTCAAGCACAACAATGCGGAGGAAATCCTCGGCATTCATGGTCAGGGTGTAAAGTTTAGGGTCGAAGGCTTTAAGGGTTAAACTAATGAGGATAACTAAAGGTATACCTCGGGATGCTCCACCTACCTCCTCCCACACAGACCTGGTTCGACCGGACTGGGTAATCAGTTACCTGCTCTATCTGACCTGTGCTGCCCACGTAGCACACACACACACACACGCACACATACACACACACACACACACACACACACACAGCCCCCAAAGTCCACTTGAAAACACACACCACGTCCACACTAATGTGGCAAAAAAAACTTTTTAGGTCTCAAAACCGTTGCATCTGCACTGTATAATAAAACAACTGGATCCACATAGGCGCTCTTACAGAGAGGGTTTCAGTCCTTTTTTCTTATTTCAGACCAACTGTGGAGAGCGGACTGTGCCAGCATGTCAAGAAAATGGATGTTGGGGATCAGACACATGAAAAAACATTCGTTGCAGAAACTGCAGGTGTTCAACTAATTGCTGATAGTTTTTGCTAATCGTTTTTTCAAAAGCGAAAGACAAAAATGAAAATAGGCGAACCTGTGCAGCTCGTGTCTTTTTAATTAAATGTCAAATATTGACTTGCAAAAACTAAACCATGACTTTCCAGTCCTTTTCTCTCCTACGCTATCAACCCTCCAAACATTCCCTCATTGCCTGCACCATAGCGGCCTCCCAGAAGGCCCGATCGACCAGGGTGTGCTTTTCCCAACAGGAGAAATTTTGCAATGAAAAGTAGCTACAGCAAAAGTGTTTGAAACAAACACGGCATCATGTTTTTTTTTCTTTAAGAGCATAGCGACCTCCCCGACAGCCCGTCTTTGACCTCCACGCCAGTATCTGGACTATCTGTCAACCTTCACCTGTGTCTGAACGGCCTGTTCTCTTGCTCACGAGTGCCGCCTCCCTGCTGTCGCACACATTGCTCCCCCACGCTCGTCACCGAGTCCAGCTCAGAGATGGGTGAAAGGGTGAGCGGGACAAACTGGCTCAGAGTGCAAAGTTACTTCCTGTCATTTTTTTATTCATTCGCTAATTGAATTACCATTTCAGTGGCTGGGTTTGATCTGGAGTTCCACAGTGTTCACATGAATCAACCACAATCATTTGTTCTAGTTTGTTTAATGCTTCTTTTATTTCGAGAGTGAACTGTCACAGGTGGATGCAAAAGGATATAGAGGGAGTAATATTCCTACATATAGAACAACTGAGCAGAGGCATTGTTGTCCCTCAGCTCATGAAGAAAAGTTATCACAAGTCAGGAGTTGAGCAACTCTGACTTGAAGGAATGTTTTGTTCTGGCACGCTGCACTGGGAGAGGTGTGGTCCGTGTGCTGTGTGTGTGTGTGTGTGTGTGTGTGTGTGTGTATGTGTGTGTGTGTGTGTGTGTGTGTGTGTGTGTGTGTGTGTGTGTGTGTGTGTGTGTGTGTGTGTGTGTGTGTTCTTGTTTTTGAGGACCAAGTTGAAGTTTTATACCTCGAGTGAAGACAGCTTTGGAAAAAGTCCCGGAGCCGTTTGAAGGGTCGGGACCTGGGACTTGAGGGTTTTTACGGTCAGAATTAGATTGAAGTTCAGGGTTTGGGTCGGTGGAGTTATGTAAAGTAGTTGTGATCAGTGAGGTCAGCGGTAACGGGGCTTAACGGAAGACACAGCCTGCGTTTCAACCGAGCCTGTAACAAGTCAAACAGCCTGCCAGTCAGTTGGTTGGGTGGTGACTGGTGCGTAGCAACCTGAGCCGCCGTTCCACTTCCTCCTCTACATCCTTAAACTGCACAGATCCTGGAAGCTGTGTGTGTGTGCATGTGTGTGTGACAGAGAGAGGGAGGGAGGGAGGCTGAGTGGCAGAAAGAGAACATGCGAGAGAACCACAGATCAATGGTGAATGACGAATGAAGCAGAGCAGGACGACGTGAGTCAGAACGGTTCATCAGGTGCTGACCCGGGGGCGTGAACCCGGGCCTGCCGTTTGCTCAGCAGCACCATTTGCATTATGGGATACAAAGATGATCATTTTAATGAACCCTGGATCAGAAAAAGAGACGTACATGTTTCTTTAAACGAGTTGACTGCACAGCAAGGGGAAAATAAAGGAAAGTTGCAGAGGCTCCACAGGGAAATTGTTTGTTTTGCAGGAAAGTAGAGAAATCCGGCTGTTTAATCAATGCATTATTTGGTCGACAATTATCTGGAAGTCTGGATGATTACATCATGGATTGATTCTCAACGTTGTCGTAGAATTTTTTAGTTGGTTAACTAATTAATAAATTGTTTCAGCACTACGTGTAAACTTTCCAGGAACTGAGAACAACATTCTTGGTTTGTTTTTTGTTTGTTTTACCAGATAGAAGAGCATGTAATCAGTTCGGTTTAACTATGAAAACCAACTAAATAATTGAGTGGAGAAAAGTCAAATATTTAAGTAGATGTTTTATCCAATAAAATGAAAACATATTACAGAAGGAGGAGCCAATGTGCTGCTGAAGAATTGTCTTTTATTATATTACAGTTACTACAGTTGTAGTAACTCTGCCATCTGAACACAGCTATAAAACTGTTGCCACTGGATCAGCAGCTTGCTTTAGTGACGTCACCAGTTTTTTTTTTTATGGCCTACGCACCCATAAATAGCAGACTCAAACCTCTGAGAGACTCTTCACTTAATAAAAGACAAACAAAACAACAACAAAAAAAACCAGACGGCTTGTTATTTGCATGATCTCACACATTCACAGGTGTAAACAGGTCTTTGATTTAGTTGTATTAACCTGCAGCTATCAGCTATGTTGCTTTTTTTGTTTTTACATTCTCAAGTTCACAGAAGCCGCTTTTTGATTCCAACCCATTAATAAAAAATTGATAGAATATGTCAAAGTTCAAACCCCATCAAGGACCACTGAGAGGATTACATCACCGCACAGCGCCGAACAGGGGGAATTCAGACTTAATCAATTATTAATTCAAGCACATGGAGACGACGATGACGACGGAGAATCAATTAACCAGAATGCAAAGGGGAAAGTAATTTGGGTCAAAACGGTGTCTTTAAGCAGAACTACACGGAGATGGAAAACAGGAAGTGGAGCTGTCGATGAAAGACGGTTGAGTTCAGGTAGCGGCTCGGTGACTCACCGGGTTCAGCCCTGACGCAGGATCACTGGGACACAAACACACCCTCTGGGGGAAAAGGAGCTCAGGAGGAAAATAACAAAGCCTTTACAGTATGTTGGTAGGCTATCAGCAAGCTCTTGGTGATTGAGGAAGTAGATAATAGATTAAAAATAAGAGGGAATGCAGTATGGGCTCGTACATGATGTACTCAGAAGACTTTCACTCTTTACACATTATTGTGTAAAGAGTGTAAAGTGTGAACAATCAGAATCCAAATTATTTATATTGTTCAGGTGTGAATACACAAACCAGGATTTTTGTCAAACTTTATTTAACTTTCCGTCGCTCTCATACACAGAAATAGAAATACAGCAAAGAACGATTAACTATAGAACAAATAACGCATTAAAAGGATGTGTTATGATTTGTAGGTGACAGAAAAATAAATAAAAGCATTACTGACTCGGAGAGGACAGAAATGGATCTCTGCTGCGGAAGTGAAGCACGTCAGCTTCTTTTTTACGACCTCGCCATAATTCTGCCTAAGCTGTTGTAAAAAAATAAAACTGTCTGGGATATTCTGGGGTATGGTCTCTATGGTTACACACACGCCTGCACAGACACACACACACAACACGCATCTCGAAGTGGAGATGAACACGCATAAAAGTGAATGTTTATATTGCTCCAAAATAATAATAATAAAAATGGGGAGAGACAGTGGGGAGATAAAATGTGTGTGTGTGTGTGTGTGTGTGTGTGTGTGTGTGTGTGTGTGTGTGTGTGTGTGTGTGTGTGTGTGTGTGTGTGTGTGTGTGTGTCAAATGCTTTCAGTCTGGCTCTTTCGCTCATATCAACCTGCAGCTTTCACCACCAACAAAAAGAAACATGACTATTCACCACACTTCTTTTTAAGGCTAAATTTATCATAGTGTTTTTAAGTAAAATTAGTGGTCTCTCTGTGTTGTGAGCTGCTGGAGGAAATGAACTGCACTCTGTCTCTCTCCTCCCATATGCATCATCATCTCTCTGTTTCCAGCCATCCCTCATATATAAGAACTCAAAGATCCTGAAGTCTGCACTTGCACTGTGGCGCCCCCTGTCGAGTCACAGCTATCACACCTGTGGCTGTGTACATCCTCGATTCCTCTCCTCTTTCTCTTCCTCCTCTCTTAGCATCTTCGTCCCTCCCCACCTGAGATGCAAGCGCAGCCGGCAAGGAAGAGACGCTAGGAGAGAGGAGTCGAGGGGACAGGCAGGTGTCTTTCAGAGCTGTCTTCTTAAAGCGAAGACGTCAATTCACCCCCAAATCTGAAGTAAATATGTGTATTCTTACCTTTAGTGCAATTTATTATTGGAGATATTGGTTTTCGAGATGTCTGCCCTCTCGCCAGTATAATGGAACTAGGTGGTATTCAAGTTTGTTGTGGTCAAAGCGCAAAAATAAAAACATTTAAAAAGTAAAGTGGCAAGTGCATGAATATGAGGTGTGGAGGGATGTGCAGGAAAGTGGACGGAAGGGAAAGTCCTGGGGGTGACAGAGTCAGTCAGTGGGGGACCAGGGCCCTATTTCTCGTACCTGGCTTACTGAGTTAGCGGGCTAATTGTCAGGATAAGATGACGTAGGTCAGGCTTTCTCGGTTTCTCGAAGCAAGCTTAGATAAATCACCATAGCAACACATCCAAAAATTTAAACCTGCTCCCGGGCAGGCTTACTGAAATTCACTGGATAAGATGGACACTCCCACCGGACAAAAAAGGCAGCTCACTTCCTCATTTATGAAGGAGCGATATTAGTTATATTAGTGTTATAGGGAGAAAGTTCTTTCAGATCGCCAGGATCCATCCTTTACATTATCATGTCTTCCTTTACGCGGCGATATAGATTTTGACGGCAAGAAATAATTTATTTACGAGAGCTTCTCGAGCCGCGGACATTGATCACCACAGGCGCAGCTGATCGCCCGTCTCAGACACAGACTATCAGCCGCTGCATGCCGATCTGTTCTTAAGTTTATTTAGTTCTTAAGAAACTTATGGATGTGCTGAAAGCACTCATAATTATATGACAGTGTTATTAGTACACCATACATATCATTATTGTAGAACATGATTAAGGTGATTGTGATGAGAATACAGAGAATCACACATAATTTATTTTCACTGCTTCAATTGATTGAATTTCTGATTATGAATAATACATACATACTGATCCGCCCATACACATATTCAAACTCATATACACATATATAATACATGATTCATACGTGCATACAGTACATATATCCTCATAAGTATATATTTATTCGTAAATATAATCTGATTGATTTGGGTGATGAAACACTTAAAATTTGCCGATACATTTTCCCAGCACTGACTCATTTAACTTGTCTGATATATTTGTGACGCTTATGTCTCGCAGCGGGGTCGCTGTTAAAGTTGCGTTCAGGGCAACAATGTTGCAAAAACGTTGGAATATTCGCAACGCGTTTGCTGTGAATGACTACGGTATTGACTTCCTCATATGCCTTGGTGATCATCTCCTGCTTCTCATTAGAGAAATAAACAGAGGTTCCTCTGAGTTTATTCGCCACTGTACTGTTAGAACATCATGGTGTCAGTGCTCCATTATTATCCCTTCTGAAGAGGAGCGGGCGCGCGCATTTATCCAGATGACTGACGTCTGGCTAGAATTAACGAGACCGTTTCAGCGCGGATCAGCCGTGAAGAAACCCAGATAGCCTGATGTCAATCATCTCGCTAATTTAAACTGGAGATTAGGACATTTGCTTGACTCTGTTTAGCCAGGTACGAGAAATAGGGCCCTGGGCTTTATTGATGAGCCCGACTGCCGACGGGAAAAAACTGTTAGTGTGGCTTGAGGTCTTGGTCCTGATGGAACGCAGCCTCCTGTCAGAGGGAAGGGACTCAAACAAGTCATGTCCAGGGTGAGAGGGGTCAGCTACAATCTTTCTTGCTCGTTTCAGAGTCCTGGAAGCGAACAAGTCCTGGAGGGACGGCAGATTGCAGCCAATCACCCTCTCAGCAGAGCGGATGATACGCTGCAGTCTGGCCTTGTCCTTGGCAGTGGCTGCGGTGTGCCAGATGGTGATGGAGGAGCAGGGGATGGACTTAACGATGGCAGTGTAGAAGTGCACCATCATGGTCTTTGGTAGGTTGAATTTCTTCAGCTGCCTCAGGAAGAACATCCTCTGCTGAGCCTTCTTAGTGATAGAGCTGATATTCAGCTCCCACTTGAGGTCCTGGGTTAGGATGGAGCCCAGGAAGCGGAAGGACTCCACAGCGGCGACGGGGGAGTCACACAGGATGAGAGGGGTGGGTGGGGCTGCTTCTTTCTGAAGTCCATAACCATCTCCACTGTCTTCAGAACGTTGAGCTCCAGGTTGTTTTGGCTGCACCAGGTCACCAGGTGGTCAGTCTCCCACCTGTAGGCGGACTCGTCCCCACCAGATGAGGGTGGTGTCATCTGCGAACTTCAGGAGCTTGACGGACTGGTGACTGGAGGTGCAGCTGTTAGTGTACAGGGAGAAGAGCAGAGGGAAAGAACGCAGCCTTAGGGGGAACCAGTGCTGATGGTCCGAGAGCCTCAATGCTGCTTCCTGTCAGTCAGGAAGTCTGTGATCCACCTGCAGGTGGAGTCGGGCATGTGTAGCTGGGAGAGCTTGTCCTGCAGCAGGGACGGGATGATGGTATTAAAGGCAGAGCTGAAGTCCACAAACAGGATCCTGGCGTAGGTTCCTGGGGAGTCCAGAGGCTGGAGAATGTAGTGGAGGGCCATGTTGACAGCATCATCTACAGACCTGTTGGCTCTGTAGGCGAACTGCAGGGGGTTCAGGAGTGGGTCAATGAGGGTTTTGAGGTGGGACAGGACTATAAGCGTTCAAAGGACTTGGGGGTGAACTGTCCCTGTAACATGTGGAACAGCTGCACCATCCGTCTATTAATTTAGTTGTTTGTTATAGCCGCTGTTTATCATCTGTCAGAAGAAAAGAAGGTGACCTTCATCTGGGAAGTCAGGCCAGAGGTCAAGTAAGACCCTGTCCCCTGGATTAAACCACCACTACAACCTTTTGGGGGGGCTG
This sequence comes from Taurulus bubalis, assembly GCF_910589615.1. NCBI lineage: Eukaryota > Metazoa > Chordata > Actinopteri > Perciformes > Cottidae > Taurulus > Taurulus bubalis. The sequence goes on from NC_136598.1 coordinate 12,224,418, forward strand.
AAACACTGCAGGAAATGTATTAATGTAGGTAATCAACCTAGGAAGTTTCACGGTGATGCCTAACCGAGTTTAGTTGACCCTATTCACTCGTAGCGTCTCCCCTCAGTATATTGTGCGCCTGCTTTGTATCACTCGCATGGATAATAAGCGCCCTCTTGTGGGAAGAACAGAGAACTGCACGACTGTAACTCGCCTGTTCTACGTCACGCCAAAAGCTCCCCTCTGATTGGCTGTCCGGCTCAGGTCACATGACCCTCTCCCTTCCTCCGCGTCCCGACCCGTCTGTTTCCAAACCAGGGCTGTAAACAGTGCGGCGAACGAGCTTCTTCTTTGTCCTCCGTGTGTTTTACGAAGAAACAACAACCGTAAACGTGCCGAGCAGACGCCGGGGCTTCGACTCTCACCTGGACGAATGAGGACAGGTGGGTCGACTGCTTGACGGCTGAAACGGACTTTGTTTGTGTTCAGTTGTTGCGGTCAGCGACTCTTCGGCTGCTCAGGGAGCTAAATGATACTTAACGGCTTTTTAGTAGGAATTGTTATGTACTGTTAAAGCCGTTACAGTCAAACGTGGGTTATTGCTTCTCAACCTAACGTGTTTCTTTTTAATAACTTTTTTTTGGTGTTATCTTCGCCACTCTAACGTGAACTAACGTTACGTCACGTTCCTGTTTCCGCTCGCTCGCGCTGAGTGAGCTGACGTCATTTCACTTATCCCATTATTTCACCTCGAGCCCAAAAGTTCGTGTCAGACGTGTTCCTCCCTTCACGTGTGGTTCTGTGTAACGATGTGTTCCCCTGCCAAAGACACGAGCCTCTCTGTCCCGTGGTGTTGCCAAAAAACCATTGCAAGTGTGTTTGTTTACTTTGACCAGTGTCAATCATCCAGAGAGTAAATAGACCACCTGCTTTGTGGAGATCAATGCAAGAGGAGATGCATGTGCTGCTGGAGAACCCTGTGTTACCGCTTCAGGTGTATTCATTGAATCAATATTTTTTATCCCAAAATATAGAATATAATATCTTCAACCTTCATTCATTCATTCATTATCCCAGACTCTGTTCCAGTACAGCTCAGCATTGTTTTGGTTTTCTAAAATCACACAGCTGAAATGTTTTACTGTTTTCTTCCTTTTTCTTCTCTCTTAAAAACAATAAGCATACACAAGAGCATTAAACTACATATGTTTGGCTCGAGCAGGAAGTGTTTAATCTTCTGTTTAATCGGTGTCAAGGAAAATCCAGTCGCTTAAAAACCAAGTATTCTGCACTTGTCGAAGAGCTTGTGTCCTCCGTTTGCATGACTGAAAACCTTCCAGGCTCTCAGGATTGATCCCAAACCAGAATGTTTTCAATTGTTTGTTCCTCACGCGCCGTCAGCCGCAATGAGTCACGCGTCTCTGTAAGGAGACACAAAGCCACAGATACTGAAGCCTCACAGTCACACTGCTGCTGTCAGCATTCAGGCTTCCTCTCTCTTTTAAGCGGTCATCATAAGTCGCGAGACAAAGATTCCAGTAAAAAGGGGTTTTTTTTGGAGGGGGGTTGTGAGCTCAGCTCCCAGCAGCTGGAGGCGTGTGTGTCTTTGTGCTAGAGGTGAGCTGTGCGGGTCATTCTCTGTCCGTGGCGTTGAAAACATCGAGAGCCTTCTCTTTGTCGCGTCCGTAAAGGTTAGGCAGTGTGTGTGTGTGTGTGTGTGTGTGTGTGTGTGTGTGCTGTGCATCATTTACTCAAATTTTTAGATGGTCAAATTCATATAGTTCTACTTCATCAAATCAGAGTTTCCTTGTTGTGCTCCGTTGTCTTGTTATTCATCAAATCTTCACTTTGGAAACATGAAGGTATGATGTAACATTCTGTGTTTTTGTTCCACTTGTTGCTTTTTTAGATTTGTGGAGCTTTTATCTGACCTGAAGCTGAAACATCAAAGCATTCCTTCTTTCACAATGAAGACGGACATTGCTTACAACCAGGTAATGTTCATTTTGTAAAGATTGTGAATGATGTATTATATAAAAAACACCAGACATTTACTGGGTAAAGCTTCTCTAATGTGATGGTCTGTTTTTCCACATTTCACAATCAAGTTTAACACATCCCTTTTGACTCATGTAACTTGAGACTGGCATCTTTTATTTTGAAATTGTGTGACCTAAAAGTTTAATTAATCTGTTATTTACGATATTAATACATAACCCCTAAGAATGTGTGCTGTATTTTAAAAGAAAGAAAATGCTTTCTGTTAAATTCGGCGAGCTTGTTCCTCCGATCAGAACACCTCGTACCGTCTGTCGTAAGATGACTGCTCACCCCACGTCTCTGTTTCATAGAGTCACTCTTATAACATGTTTTAATCATAAACAGAGATAGTAATATTAACAAATTATAAAATTAGTTTTGCACATTTACGGCTGTAAATGTCTCCCTGCTTTGCCATATCCACTTTAATATTAGTTTATATAGTAGTAGCTTGTATTTTGATGAAGGCTTGTGTGTGGTTCCCAATCAGAAAATATATTGCATCCTCATAGTGTTCATGTATTCTTCTGCTGCCTGTAGCTGGTGGACGTGGAGAGAAGGAGACAAGAAGCCAACCGGAAAGCACAGACGGTACATTGCACATACACTCACACTAACTCACTTAAAGTCATGTTCATTTATTTTGTAAAACAACAAATCGCCTCCCACCCCGCACACTCTCAGAACTGCAGGTGCGTGATAGCTCTGGTCACGGTGGCCGCTGTGCTGCTGGCCGCCACGGCCCTCTACGTCGTCCTGACACCGAGGGTTTCCTCCTCCCGCCCGGCCCCGAGCAGCAGCCTCCATCCACCCCGCCGAGAGTCTTGCTCAGACCCCTGCAAGTAAGCACACACGCACGCACGCACACAAACACACACACACACACACACACACAGTCAGCTCTCATGTCTCACATCAGCTCTTTTAAATAGCCGATGTGTAACGTGAGTGCTTTTAAATATGGATCAACAGACTTGCGTGTGAGACTGATGTCAATTCAAAGTTCAGAGCTCATAAGATTCTGCAGATTTTCAATGTTCAAAGCACTTAAAAGTTAAGCTCAATAGTCCGTTCGATCCAAAGCTCCATAACAAACAAACAAGCAGGCATGAGTGAGTGGACATTGTTTTGTGAATCGTGAGACATTTTACAGTTGGAAAAACAATCCCGACAAACGATGATTCTAAATGGCCTCAAACGTGTAATGCATCTTTGTCATTTCTTTACTACAATTTCTTTAGCTTCTCAACGACTGACGTGTCATTTAATATACCCGTGAGAAGCTAACTGAGAGGCCAAGTCCCGCATTTCTTGAATAAATAATTTTTGGATCCCGTTTGAATTGTGCCATCAATTACACGTACGATGTTTGTCAATTTTAACAAAAGTTGCATGTCGTCATAAAAGTGTAAGTATACGATTTTGTAAACACAGATAATACATTTCATAACTTCCAACTCTCTTTTTTTAATTCACAAACATCATATGTGTAATTTATGGCACAATTCAAACGGGATTTTAAAATAATATGTCTTTCGTTGACTACCGTACATATTTCTTTATAAAATAAGGTCCCATGGGGGGGGCACCGGAAGGGGCGGGACTTCGCCTCTCTATTGGTCAAGCAATACAGTGCACTGCAGGAAAGGAGTACAGATATTCTGAATCATTGTCACACAGCCGTCTTTCTCCCCCTGTCAGGATTGTTTTGGTGGAGAGCATTCCTGAAGGTCTGGAGTTTAACTCCAGCACCACTCACCCCACCATCTTCCAGGCCTGGCTCAATCTGATGGGCGAGGCCCGCAGCAGTGTCGACATTGCCTCCTTTTATTGGACGCTCACTAATGAAGACACCGGCACTCACGAGCCATCAGCCAATCAGGTCAGCCGGAGCTGTGATCGGCCCAAATGGCCCCAGAATCAGTTTTATTTCTCAAAGTATCCGTTTATAGACAAAGTAAGATCGTCTTTCTTCGCTGTGTTCACAGGGAGAGACCATTCTGAAGACACTGGCCGACCTCTCCGGGAAGCTCTCTGTTCGTATTGCAGTGAACACACCACAGAGGAGTCAACCGCAAGGAGACCTCAGACTTCTCAACGACTCAGGTGGCCTTTACTTTGTACCTGCGCGTGTCAGACCGACGCTCGGGTTGATGTTGACTTCCTGTTAAGCTTTTAGTCAGGCTGACCAGTTATTTCATATTCAAATTTTTTAAGATCGCTTTTTGCGACTTTGCGTTTCATCTGAGAGCTAACTGGGGAATTGGGAGGGAGGGCTATGACGTCATCACATGGTGATTGTTTCATCTAAAGTATAACAGTCGAATACACTTTATTGCGTGAAACAGCAGTTTGATGAGGATACCAAATATTTCAACATCACAAAAACATTGTGTACAATAATATTGACATATAGATAATATAAAAAATATGAGTATCCCTGGTCTGTATTTTCAATCAAACCAGTTGAAATTAAGCAATGCTTTATGGGTAAAGGTTACATTAACACCGGGGGGTTAAATTGATTAAGGACGCTGAGCTATTATCTATTTTTATTTTCTACATTTAAGTGGCAGTCTCAAAGATTTTCATTTAAATAAATGTCCGTTAAGTCACTATCTATAGCTGAAGGAGGAAACACCTTAGTGAAGTGTTGCAATATTTAGATATTTGCCAGGTGTGTACACACAAGAACTGGAACAACACACCCAATTCTGAAAAATTACATTAGTATGTCATTTTTGGACTCCAAACTTTGAGCACAATACCATAGTTTTCTCTCAAATAGAAATTCTAGCCGGACAGAAAATCTTAAGGATTGTCACTTTAAATAGGCTGTTTACCCTAAAAGATAATTTAATTATTTCTTTGAACTTTTGAGTTAGTGAAAAACACTGGTTCTTTTCCATATCTGGCTACATGTTACATGATATAATAGCAAATGTTTTTGCTCTGGCAGAATATGATTCAGTTCTTGACGGCTGCCAGTGTCCTCTGGTCTCACTGAACAAAGACGAACAAAGACTATCCCTTAAGCTTGTGGATACAATTATTTTGTCATCACCTTTGTTATTCAGGCGATAATGACTACTTTGTGTGTGTGTGTGTTGTAGGAGCTGATATCAGGACAGTTAACATGAAAGAGCTCACCTCAGGAGTCCTCCACACAAAGTTCTGGGTCGTGGACAAGAAACACATTTACATCGGCAGCGCCAACATGGACTGGAGATCCCTCACACAGGTTACCCATTATATTTTTGTATCCTGTTTGTGTGAATGAAAATGTCTTCTATGGTTCCCCGGGAGATAATGATTAAGTATTGGGCATATGAGCAGAATTATGTTCTGCTTTTAGGAGGAAGTTCTTTCGCCAACTCAAACTTTCGATCACACGCCTCACAGAAAGAATAGTTTCAAATGTAGCTTTCCTTATCGGATATTCAGGGGCCTGTTCATTTTGCTGTCACTGCCATGAGCGTCCCGAGGGCACCAACACCCCAGAGGTTTCTCCATGTCTGCAAACAACAGAGACTATTTATTAGTTTTTTTGAATTTCAGGAATTACCAGTGAAATGTCATTCAAAATAAGTTTAGAAAAGTATATCAAATATTGTCCTGATATGAAGTAATACTGTGGTTTTAAACATTTGCATTCTGACATTTGTGTAAAGAAAAATCATTTGCACGGAGATATGATGTAATAATTAGAGGAATCAAATGACACCAAACATCCGAATATTCAAGCGAAGTCAAAGGAAGGAATTAGATTTTAATTAGAAATTAGTATTAATAGTGAGCGAAACATTTTTGTGTATTTTGCTTCTGCGGTTGTTTTTTCTTCTTCTCATCTCCGCAGTTTAAAAAGATCTCCGAGCTGTGAAAAAGCTGTGATTGAAGTGAATGTTCTGCTGGTGTGCAGGTGAAGGAGCTGGGCGCGGTGGTCTACAACTGCAGCTGCTTGGCTGCGGACCTCGGTAAGATCTTCGAAGCCTATTGGCTCCTGGGGGACAGTCAGTCAATCCCATCCCCTTGGCCCAGCAGCTTCGCCACCCTCTACAACAAGGATACGCCCCTGCAGCTGGCGCTAAACAGCACGCCGTCCAGCGTCTACCTGTCGGTGAGCTGCGGACAGGGACGGGAGTTTTTTGTTGTTAAAGGCCCCCACGTTACTTAAAAATGAACAAATCATTTACGAGATCTCTTTTCTCTCCCCTCAAGAGTTCCCCTCCGTCCTTCTGTGCAGCCGGTAGAACGTCAGACCTTCAGTCCATCCTCAGCGTGATGGAGGACGCCGAGAGCTTCATCTACATCGCTGTCATGAACTACTTGCCCACCATGGAGTTTTCCCATCCTAAAAGGTAGAGCTGGCACGTCACTACAGGGAGGACAGTTTAGAAGAGTCAGAGTTCAGCTTTATAGTCAGTGAAGCACCGCCGCTGACACCCTGGAGTTACCATTTAGCGCCATGAAGCTTTAATGAGCCTCCTCCCTCTGCAGGTACTGGGCCGACATCGACACCCAGTTGAGGCGAGTCGGGTACGAGAAGCGGGTCAAGGTGCGCCTGCTGATCAGCTGCTGGGCCAGCACCACACCGGTCATGTTTCCCTTCCTGAAGTCTCTGGCCTCCGTGTACGACCCCAAGAGCAGGCTGGACATCCAGGTGGTGAGTAGCTCCTCTTGTGTGTCTTTACATGAAGAACTGGTCGTGTGTCCTCTGCCACAGAAAAAGGAGTTTGTTCATGTTATTTAATGCGTATTTTATAGGGAAATTCAAATAACCTGATGGCCGTTATTTCCCTCATACAGAGGCTGTTTGTGGTGCCGGCCAGCCCCAAGCAGAAGGAGATTCCCTTTGCCAGAGTCAACCACAACAAGTACATGGTGACCGATAAGATAGCCTACATAGGTACGCTGCACGCACACTGCACACTTAATCCATAATGAGAATAGTAATAGTCACATCTGACTGTGTATATATATATATATACAGTTATGTTCATAATAATAGCAGTGTGTTTAAAAAGGTGAGTAAACCTCAAAATTCGTCAAATAAATTGTATTTTAATGAACACAAATGCATTGGGGACTCTGCACATTCTATTTCAAAGCAAGAAAATTGGAAAAAGTAATTGAATTTGATAATATTTTACAGAAAACCAAGAAATATAATGTTAAAAAAAATAGCAGTGTTGACATGCTTACTGGTGTGTTTGGGGTCATTGCCTTGTTGAAACATCCATTTCAAGGGCATTTCCTCTTCAGCATACAGCAACATGACTTCTTCCAGTATTCCGATGTACTCAAACTGATCCATGATCCCTGGTATGCGATGAATAGGACCAACGCCGTAGTACGAGAAACATCCCCATATCATGATGCTTGCACCACCATGCTTCACCGTCTTCACTGTGTACCGTGGCTTGAATTCAGTGTTTGCAGGACGTCTGACAAACTGTCTGTGGCCCTTAGACCCAAAAAGAACAATCTTACTCTCATCAGTCTACAAAATATTACGCCATTTCTTTTTAGGCCAGTCAATGTATTCTTTGGCACATTGTAACCGCTTCAGCATGTCTTTTTTTTAACAATGGGACTTTGCGGGGGCTTCTTGCTGGTAGCTTGGCTTCACATAGACGTTGTCTGATTGTTACAGTACTCACAGGCAATCTTAGATCTTCTTTGATCCCTGGAGCTGATCATTGGCTGAGCCTTTGCCTCGCCTTTCTGGTTTTGGCTGCCCTTTCAAAGCGTTTGATATCATTTTAGCTGAACAGCCTATCATTTTCTGCACTTCTTTATAGGTTTTCCCCTCTTTTATTAATTTCTTAATCAAAGAACGCTCTTCTTCTGAACAGTGTCTTGAACGACCCATTTTACTCTGGTTTTCAAGGACAAATGCACAGCCAGCATATGCAGCATCAGTTGTTTTGATCCTTAAATGAGGGCCACCTGTTTAACACCTATTATGTTCACATAATCAATGACCTCACTAATTGAACTCGACACTGCTATTTTTTTTTAACACGGCCCTTTCAGTAAATTATTCAGTTTCACAGAATCAGCAGCATGCACGTCATGCCTGTTGGGTCTGTTGGTTTTCTATACCTTTACTAAACCTTCTAGAAACTTACTTGCAGTGTAGAAGTTGAAATTCTAACAAAAACAGTGATTTATCTTGCTAGTGATGTGGGACTGCTATTATTTATTTATGTATTTATTTATATATATATATATATATATATATATATATATATATATATATATATATATATATATATATATATATATACACACACACACACACACACATCTGTGTGTTTGTTTGTGTCTTCAGGAACGTCTAACTGGTCCGGCGACTACTTCGTGAGCACAGCCGGCTCGGCGCTGGTTGTCAACCAGACTGCGTCGCAGTCCCCGGAGCCGACCGTCCAACAGCAGCTGAGGGCCGTGTTCGAGAGGGACTGGGACTCAGACTACAGCACCCCTCTCACACAGCACTCCAACCTCAAACACTTGTGTTAGGTCCGACAGCCGGTGCTCCAGATACCACGGGCAACGTGGACGCTTCTGTTCCAACACGGGTTGCAGTGCTACAGTGCCCCATTTGTTTTAGTGTTTAATGTCTCGGGCATTTTGCACCAGCCAGCTGAGACGGTTGTTCCCACAGTGAACATGGAAACTCTTGAGTTGAGCAATCGGACGACCTCACAGCGAAGTGGAGTTTCACAGTTGGCCAAGTTCCAACAGGAGATAGTTGACTTCCAGTAAACCCGGCTAACCACAGCTTTAGTGCCGACTCCTATTTGACCAGATTAATGTGCCATCGAACCAGTAAACTGCCCAGTACTGCCAGTCTAACGCTGTCAAAGGGTTGTTCATAGGTGCCTGTTTTTAATTTTTTAAGGCAATAATTATTTTGCATCTCTTTTGTGTTTCTATCAAAGCTGTCCCTGGATCCAAACTCCATGTGTGTAATAAGACATCCGTAGCATCGGACCACGTCGGTGGTATCGTTAAACCATGAACAGGCAGTTGTTTCTCCTGAAAACCTCCAACTGACTTTAATTAATCACGTGGTTAATGCCACGTACTATAAGGCCAGTAGCAGAAGAGGTCGCTGAGTCAGCTTCTTTTAGTTCGGTCTGTTTCAAGATGAATCACAGGGATAATTCCATATCCAGTGGTCTATTCATTGATCACTTTCTAGTTGTAAAAACCTTGTCAACATCAGCCTCAGTGGGAGTTTTTGTTTTTAATATCCCAGCTTATTTCAGGGAGTAACTTTTTTTTTTTCTTAATTCATCATTTTAGTTTGCTGAAGTAGACTGGAATAACGAATGTTCAAGCTGGTGAGCTGTGCCTCTGCTGTCAATAAGATGCAGGCTTTTTATAGTCCACTCTCATTCTTCATGACTGTTTTCCTTCTTCAATAAACTCATTTAATACTAAATCAGAGGTGTACAAAATAGATTGGAAGTTTAATTTCCACTGTGTGGAGTGATTGAAAGAACCAATTGCTGGAGAGGTGGTTGTTATGACAACCGTCTGAAGACGCTAGTCGTGGCGTGCTGGTAGAATTATTGTGTACTGTCCTTATCAGCTTCCTCTTCATACAGAAATCACTCTCAATAAACGTATTTTAATCAAAGTTCTTCCCTCTGATTTCCATATATTCATTTCTTTCCAGCCTCACTTTCCACTATGACTGTTTGTTTCATTCTTATGTTGCACAACGTTTCATCAAACAAAAGAGCTGCAGGATCGAAGACAGTGTGAGAAACATTGAGGTGTATTAGAGAGAAGTATTATTCTGGGGGATAAATACCATGACTATACCAATATTGAGTCCAACTAGAATGGCCTCTAGAGCTACAGCGTTAATTGGAATATAATAATGTGCAGAAGGTCTGATGCTGTAGGACGACCTTCTCTTAGTCAGGCCGGATTAATTACTGAGCCACAGAAGGTAGCTCAAAGTGGAAGAGTCCTCTTACAAACAGATATATAGTCATGTAAAATTCAGTTGTAGGGAAGTAGCGTGGAAGAAAAGGTTTAATTTCATTGATTGTGATGCTCTCACTCTGTGAAAGTACTGAGTTTTATTTCTCATGCTAGAAATAGAGGGTGCAATGTCTGTTCTTTGTTGTTGTTGGAAAGTCACAGAGCTCAGTTACAAGTATAAATGCTTTGTTTTTTTCTGCTCTGTATCAGAGTCTTTTCAAGTAGTCTCTGCAACCAAATACCAACCAAACCCAATCTTATATTTGGTAGATTTCTCTTTCCTTCACAGCTGCACAGCATACTGAGGCTACAGTGACATTACATCAAAACACTGTCCTGTATTTAATATAATAAAGTATTGTGCTTTTGCTATAGTATTCAGTATAATATCTTTGCACCTGATGAACATATATGATATTACATTATATAATATATTGTATATGTATAAATAAAGTAAACCAACAGGATTCAACCAAATTATCTTGCTTCTTTATTTTTATTTTTACTGACAGGGCCAGCTGGGATGTCTTCTTTTATTTTAACACAAAAGACCTGCTGGGGCTTTTTCTTTCTCTACATTCCTACACTGGAAAACATGTGAAGTGGCATTTAATTTAAAAAGAAAAGCTAGGTAGCAATTTCCACACAGAAATTCTAAGTATGTTTTACTCAGAACAGTATCAAGTTAAGTTTACTTACTAGTAAGAATATTTTTTTAAGTACATTTTACAACCAAATTCCTTCCTTAGACACTCCTTTATGGCGGAGTACATGTAGGCTGAGCCTCCGCAGAAAGCCGCGCGGAGGAGGAGCGTTAACTTCACCGATGAGGAGGGACCGGTCAGCAGGGCGCCATGGCGACACGCAGCCCCGCGGCTCCCTGCTGGACTGGAGAAGTTATTAGTATGAAGAGACTTATGATAAAGTAATAATCCTGGACGAGCCACGTGTTTCGGTGCGCAAATCTGTGACTGAGAGGCTGCAAAGTTTCCAGACATGAGATCCAAACCATATCGAACATGTCACATCAAGGAAGGTAAGAATATAAGGATAAAGGGTCATACAATATAATATTAGTTTGAATTGATGCTGCGTATTTCACCATATTCGTATATAGCTCCATAGATAGTTCTAAACCACCGGTGAGTAGGCTTAGGACTATATATGGACAATATAATTTACAGTTGACCTCAACACTTCCAAAGCTATTATTAGACATGCAGCATATGGCTCGGAATGAGTGTCGCCTGAGGCCTCACTGGGCTTCTTGAGCGCACGTGTTGCATTAGCTTCAAATCCAGGTTGTCGGTCAGAGTGAGAGCTGCAGTCGTCCTGTAGCCCGCTGACTGAGGACAACATTCACAAACCGGGGCTCGAACTTCAGCCGCTTTTGTTGAATTGTTGGCCATCTGTCACACCGTTGTCTCTGCAGATTCAAGCACCGCTGATCTCTTGGTGTCCGGCTGATGTCCTCTCGGTGTCCCATCGATGTCTTCTTGGTGTCCGGCTGATGTCCTCTCGGTGTCCGGCTGATGTCCTCTCGGTGTCCGGCTGATGTCCTCTCGGTGTCCGGCTGATGTCCTCTCGGTGTCCCATTGATGTCCCAGTCGGCTCTTTCTGGTAGACATCCTGTTCGCGCTCATACTTTTTCCGCACGCTGCTGTCTCTAACTTTGTTCGCTCAAATTCTTAAAATGCTCCAAAAGTGTGTTTCAGATTGACTAACTTTGACTAAGGTTGTCAACTACAATATAGTAAATTAGGCTTCCTGTTATCCTGAAAGCACAATAATCCATAATTATATCAGAGTGAATTTATTGCAGATTCAAGAATTAAACTGTCCAAACCACACAGTGCTAATTAAAGAATGTTTTTAGCCAAAAACAATTAGTGCAGTATTGAGGTATTTATTATTGATGAAGCAATGTGATAAAAAAAAAATACATATAGTGGCATAAACATGGAAGACAGACGTAAAGACAGACATACAGTCAATAACATAAAGCAGTTAGACGTTGGTAATGATAAATTCGGGAGTATATATTATAATTAGATTGGTATATAGCAGCGGGTATGTTGGTCTTCTTATCATTTCCAGTGGGAGGTAGTTTGGGGATGACGAGTGTCCCGTTGCAGTAGCAGCTTTCCAACACTAGAGTGCAGACAGGACTCCCCTTGTCTCCTCACATGCTGTTCACAGATTCAAACCCAAATCTGAGTCAAGAATCAGGTTCAAACTGTGAGCATAGTAAACATTTAAAAGTTAAAAAATGTCACTAGAAAATGATAAGAAATGTGCGAGACGTGTTGTTCTCGTGTCTCATAACTCAACTCATTACAACGGAGTTAAATAAAAGCAGTTTTAGTCTTTGTCCAGGCAAGTGCACATTAATTAAACAATCTGAGGAACGACTAACAAGAATAGTGGGCCGCCAAGGGATGTGCCTCACAAATATAAACCTGTACACACACACACACACACACACACACACACACACACACACACACACACACACACACACACACACACACACACACACAGACACACGCACGCATACACATACACATATAAATCCTCTGCGGTATCTCCAACATGTCACTTCCCAGTATGTAAACTATTTAGAGGGTCGTGGAACGCAGCAGAGCCCAACCCTGGAGGTTATTTATGTCTCCCTGTTAACCCTCCAGCCCTCCACCCATCCAGTGTGTGTGTGTGTGTGTGTGTGTGTGTGTGTGTGTGTGTGTGTGTGTGTGTGTGTGTGTGTGTGTGTGCGTGTGTGCGTGCGTCGGGCTCTCTAAAATATAATATATGACTAACATCATACTAAACAATAAAGTCTAGCTTCGAGGAACACAATGATAAAGAATATTAACAATGCTAATGAGAAGAATAAGCTAAAGACACATTCAACCTCCAAATGTACAACTCTCTGTTGGAGGAAGGTTGACATTTTATGTCAGTGAACAGTGAAGAAACATTCAGTTTATCTGCACTGCCAAGCTGTGTGTGTGTGTGTGTGTGTGTGTGTGTGTGTGTGTGTGTGTGTGTGTGTGTGTGTGTGTGTGTGTGTGTGTGTTGTACCGAGGAACACCCAGTAAACATTTAAAATTGTCTATGAAGTGTTGTGACAGATTAGATCTTTTGTGTTTGTGTTACTTTTCATGCAGATGATACAGCTCCACGGTGCTGTAGGAAAGACCAAAGTACATGCAGCAGGTACTGTGTGTGTGTGTGTGTTCATGACGTGGCGCTGATCTTCCTTAGCCGTGTAGACATGAAGTTGATTCGCACATTGATTACAAAAATAGAGAGGAAAACTTGATGAAATGGTTTTGAAAAACAAAGCAAGTAGAGCTGCAATCAGTGAACAAGCAACGAAACAAGCAGCTTTTTGAAATATCACATTTAAACACAAAGAGACCACAAACAATCGAGATAAAGGAGGACAAAAAAAAGTGCCGGACAATCAGTCCGCTTTATAAAAAAGAGATGGGATGCAGCAGAGAAATTCAAATGGAATCAAAACATAATAAAGGAGAGAAAAATACCAGAAGGCTTTAAATACAATATTTGCTGCCTTTGTCTGTAAGATTGCTTCTTTTGTGTGTTTTTTTTATTGAAAAAAAGACAATATTTTATAAGAAATTACCAGTCAGACCTGCTACAAATTTGTCTCAATGACAGACCAAATGGGCAGTAGCTCCTCTGCAGATAAAAAAAAAAGCATACAAAATAGCACGTAGCAGCGTACAACCTGAAGTCCATGTGCTCCCTTCTTAACTCGGTTCAGGAGCTGTAAAACTGAACAAGGGGTGAACAAGCAGCATGGTGTGTGTGTGTGTGTGTGTGTGTGTGTGTGTGTGTGTGTGTGTGTGTGTGTGTGTGTGTGTGTGTGTGTGTGTGTGTGTGTGTGTGTAGAGCTGTGTGTGTCAGTGTGTGGAGGACAATACTAACACCTGCACTTTAATTACCATGCTGTCCTCTCAGTGGACAGATGTGGTGACGAGGGTGCGGACAGCAAAGGGTGGAGTCCCGTCTCTTGAACCCGGCCGGTTCTGATCCCAGACCTGCCGGGAGATGGGGCTCCACTACAAAGTCATGACTGGACCTCACGTTACGATGCATGACACTTGACTTCGCTCTCTCATGGGGCAAATAGAAATAGAGTTGTAAGTTTTAGAATTTGTGACTAAGAACATCATTTTTTATTCTATTTAAATGAAACAAGTACGACAATGGAAAGAATTCATGTGACTTTTTTGTGTTGTTTTTTTCTCATTCTTTTAATTTTGCATGTGCATTGGTGTTGTTACCATGTCAGTATTTTTTTAAATGAATTGTCAAATATACCAGAAAAAAACTATTGGTTTGCCAGGTTTTGAAAGATCCCTTCAGCTGGGGTTCTTAATTGACGTCTTATTCTAAAAGAGGAAGCCATAACACTTGTAATAGCTCGCCGTATAATTAAAGGACACCAGTTTCTCACTTCGTAGTAAAGATAGTTCTTCATTCAATGGTTCTTCCACCATAACGACCTATCAGTTGACAGTCTTAACAAAGCAAGTTTTTAGTCAAATTGAAGTCAAATTAATGTAAATAACTATAATACAAATGCTACTAAGATTAACAGTAGTTTTACGAGTAATTCAAATAAAGTTGGACCTGGACAACGTGTCCTCATTCAACGGCTCGTACGATATCATGATATCACGTACGATATAAAGCTACAGCCAATTTTTCCGCACGTTGTCCTACAAAAGTCAGGGGACTCGTGTCGATTTTTTTCTGCTTGTTCCACAGGCGTTCAGTCTTTTCAAAATAAAAGTCACAGGAAACAACTCAGTCAGGTTGAGGCAACAAAACTACTTGGGCTAGGTTTAGAAAAAGATCGTCTTTGGGGTTGAAATAACTAGGGAAGTGGCGTCACTTAAATACAGCAGTTACGTGACTAATAAATCAACGTTGAATTCTCGTTTCACACCCTGTGTTGGACGGCCTATATACATCCTGGTACAGGATTCTGTGCATTATATACAAGTTGATTTTGTGAAACATCTGCAAAATAACATTAATTTTCATACAGCAAAAGACTGTATGAGAACAGGCTGACCTGTTTGACCCTGAAACAAAATTATGTAATACTGTATGATATAGTCTTTATATTAACTGAAGGACTCTCTCCCCCCCCCCCCCCCCCTCTCCCACAGGTCACGATCAGCATAGAACAAACATTACAGCAGCCAGAGAAGAACCGCAGCATTATAACTGGACTTCCTGTGGACGATTTGATTACCTCTACTGTATGATTTCCAGCAAAAGAATCCAATGTGGCTCAACACAAAGCCTTCACTGTCTTGATGTCTCATTCTGTTTTTATTCCTGAGCTGGTTAGGTTCTGCAGCAAGACTGGAAGCTGACAAAAGAAATAAAACGTTCTGTTTCTGAGCTCTCGTCCCCTTTGTGTTTCTGAATATTATCCAGCAGCTTTGATCATTTCTCAGGTCTCTCCTGTGTTATTCATTTGATTGGCAGTGATTGGCTCCAGAAGGGCCGACGCCAAGCTGTGTCCCCTCCAGTGTGACTCATGTATTGGTCTTTAACTCACACAAGATACTTTTCTGAAGCGCCAAAGATGATTGGCAAAACTTGTTTTCCAAGATGGCCTCTCTAAAAACGCCTCTTCAAAAAGACCTGCCACGAATCCCACATGGGGATGCTGGCAATGCCACAGAGTAGAAATAATCTTAATAAACTCTGAAAGGTATTAAAGTGCCAAAAGGAAGGTAGAGAGCTAAGCGGCTCTTGTATTCGTAAACACTTCCACTTTTGTCCACAGGGGCCACCAAACTCAACCAAAAAGGTCAGCGCCTCGTACTAGCTTTAAATATAAAAATCATCTTTGAGTTAGATGTCAGAAATACTCCAGCCATGTACTTGAAATTTATTTGAGTAAATCTTTAGTTTAAATTTACTAAATTGTTGGACACATGGGCGGAAGATGTTCTTACAACACATTGAAACTCCTTCAAAGTTCCCTCAAAAGTTGCCCATGAGATGCGTCCAGTAAACAACAACAAAAGCCATTTGTCGTCATAAATGTGATCTGGTTTGTTTGCTGCCCCTCTGCTGGTCTTTCCTACAGCAGCGGTTGTGTCTTCCAAGAAATGACGATTCATGGCTCAAAATAAATGGTTCATCTTACTGAACGGTGGAAAAGTAGAGGAGTGCTGTCGACTACATTTTTTCAGCTTGAAGGTCTGAGCTGTGAGTGGGCATCGGGAGATGAAAACCTGTGTGATCTTTCTGAGTCACTTTGTTGAACTCAAGGTTCTAAGTGAGTGTGTGAAGCGCACGGCGCGTGTGTGCACGCTGGCTCCATCTTCGATGACTCAGCTCTCAACTACTCTGCACTTTATAGGGCTTAACTGAGGCATGTGGCAGACAGACAGCTTCTGATAAAAGAGTATGAACTACATTAAGCAGCCTGAGAGATGATGAAGCGTCACATGTTTCCTTTGTAGGGGAGGAACCACAAAATGTAGAAAATTAGCGGCCGCCATCTTTATTTAAAAAGTAACTCTTAAAAAGATTTAGAGCATAGGATCAATTCACATGTTAATGCTTTTGAAGGGAATATACAAACTTTTGGAGATATTGAGTGATTTTTGTTGACAGATTAGTCGCATGTGATATAAATTTGGTTCTCAAAGGGAACGAATCATCCTGTAAATGCTACAAAACAATATTTGTTCCTCTCATCCATAGGGAGCAATGTAGGAAGAAATAAGATATTATTATAGAGCCACCTATTCCGCAGGGAGAAGGTGGTGGTGGGTGTTTTTTACGGTTTGGAAGACACTGACAGAAGATGGCTTCCTGTCAATTGTGGCATCAGATCAGAAAACATGCAGCCGATTTAGTTGATTCCTAGTTAACAGCCACATTCCCACTTCCCCAAAACCCATTCATTACCGTTCACTTCCTGTCCAGCAGATGCACGCTTCTGCACGCGCTCCACCTGCTCACATGTCTCCACTTCAACTCACATCATATTTACACAGCATCTGAAAGTACAAGCATGTGCAGTTTAATCTGTGCTCAAACAGAAACACAGATGAACTAAGGAGGACAGAAATAATATAGAAATTATAATTCAAATAAAAAACACCAACTTTCTAGTTGGCACATATAGTGGCATATTCAGCATCTTGTAAATGTTACATTAATACGCAACAGAAGTATAGTTTGAGACAAAATTAAGGAAATAATAATAATTAAGATATGATTTTGATTTGATTTTGATTCTTGTTGATTTTGAACATGAACAGAAGGTATGTGCAAGATGGGCTGACTGTGGCTCAGTGGTAAGCATGCCGGACTTTCAATCAGAGGGTCTGTGGTTTGAACCCCGGCTTTGCTAGTCCATGTCGTTGTGTCCTTGAGCAAGACACTTAACCCCTAATTGCTCCCCGTTGCTGTGTGTACGGTGATTTTCTACGGTGGATTTCTGATTATGAATAATACATACATACTGATCCGCCCATACATATATTCAAACTCCTAGTTATATGCTAATCTACAAATACATGTATATACACGTACATAGTACACGCATACAGTACATATATCCTCATAAGTATATATTAATTCATATACTACTGCCAGCAGGCACATTTAAATGAATATAATCTGATTGATTGGGGTGATGAGGCACTTAAAATTAGCCGATACATTTTCCCAACACTTACGCATTTAACTTGTCTGATATTTTGCCATATTTTGCCCTCACAGCCGTGATGTTAAGCTGCATTCAGACCAAAAGCATTGCAAAAGCACACTTTTTGTGTGAACACAGCTTTAGACTTTGCCATGATTATGCTCTTGACTTCCTCATATGTGTTCATGATCATCTCTTGCTCACAGGCAAACAGGCTTGTCCTTTGAGCCTATTTGCCATTGTAGCGTTAGAAGAGCATGGATTCAGTGCTTGACTATTTCCCCTTTTGAAGAGGAACGGGCGCGCGCAATAATCCAGATGACTGACGTCTAGTTCGAATTAACGAGACTGATTAAAGAGTGCGGATCAGCCTTTGAGAAACCAAGTTAGCCTGACGTCAATCATCGGGGTAATTTAAGCTGGATAATAGGACATTTGATCGACTTAGTTGAACCACGTACAAGGAATGGAGCCCAGTTTAGTTTTCCACTCGTGTTTAATTTTGGAATGGAGGTGGATCAAATATAAGGATTTATTTGTATAACTTTGATGTCAATCATGTCAAGTTTTCTAGTCTCTCTTAAATTTTTTAAAAGGGGGTAAGTGATGAAATGTAGTGCAGTGATTCTTAATAAAACTGCAAACCTGGAGCTAGCCCAAAAGTTACCTCAAGGCAGGTTCCATTTGCTGGTCAGACTTTCAAGGTCGGCAAATGTGCCATCCAAAAACAGGTGCCTGAATAAGATGATTATTATGTTATTCTAAACTGTGTGGGCAGAGTCGAGTTCAGATGGATGAATTGTATGGTTAGTTAACGGGGTTGAATCGCTTGAAGTGTTTACAGAACTGGTTCCATCTCTTCAGTGCTGACAGAATTATTTTACCATGTTGTTCCCGATGTGATTGTGCTGCAAGGGGTGTGTCACTTGGACTTGGACTTTGGAAACGTCCACCTTTGGATCCACTATCCAATAGATTTAAAATTGTGTTCAACCAATTATCCAATGAGAATTGTACACCTGTTATAGGTTGACTATTTATGTGTTTGCGTTTTGTCTTTGATGGAAACACAGTAATGTTGAAATGTTTTAGTTGAAGGCTGCAAATCAGTTAGTGTGCGTCAGTCCCTTTTTCCCTTTTGGTCGGAGTTTGCTGTCCTTGAGCTGAGAGGCTCCTGTATCAACTGCATGCTGCTAGAAGATGATGCACGGAGCACCCTGTTTCGATTTGCTGGACTTGGGGCACAGAGCCACAGGGAAGTTGGAAAGTATTGGCAGCAAAAAAGCCAGCCTTTAACATTAAATTACATTTCTAATCATTCAGTGATAAATTGCCATAAGCATGAAGTTGTGTTGCTCACCATCCGAGGTGTGGTGGCTGTGGTTGTGTCTGACTGGTATCCAGTGTCCAGCCCCTCTAAGCCCAGTAACAAGGCCCTGCTGGGCCACAGCTAAAGCCTCCAGCATCGCAAACAATGGAGCGGGGCTTTACAGAGGGCTGGAGCAAACTGCTGACTGCCCACTAGTGCTAATACACCCCTATTCTGTCTTGTCTCTCTGCTGTCGCCTCTACCTCACACACACTCACACATACATACCCAATGTCTATTGCTAACTCTATGGTGGTTGGCAAAGAAAGTTCAGTGGTCCATATGTTACACACACTGATGAGATAGTCCCTCTCAACTTCTGTCTCTCTTTCTGTTGACCCCCACTGGTAATGTCCATCCCTCTCCCTCCATCCCTCTCTTCCCCAATCCTAGGGCCCCTCCACCTTCTCTCTCTCTCTCTCTCTCTCTCTCTCTCTCTCTCTCTCTCTCTCTCTCTCTCTCTTGCGTTCTTTCTATTTGTGATCCACACTGACAGTGTAGCTCGGTCTCCCGTGGGCCCAGACAGTCAAACCGAACCCCAAATCGCCTCCGACGCCCACCTGCCTCCCCGAGCTTCGCCGCCCAGCATTCCCAGCCCCACAGCCCGTGTGTGTGGGCTTGCTTCATCAGTGTGTTACCTCCATTGGCTTCTTGCTGTGGACCATGTGTGAGTGTCTGCGTGGAATATTCAGAGTCACCTGGACGCCTTCCTCCAATGCAGGTCAGGATAAATAACTGTGGACACAAAAATGTGAACATTATTGTCATATAATTAATGAATTGGATTATATAGAAAAATATATATTTTTCTCCTAATTGTCACATAGACATATTGACATACTGTGATGGCTGAGCTCAGTGAGCTACTTTTTTTAAGGTTCGGGAGTTCAAACTGTTGGGTTAGTTCAGAATTAAATAAGTACCCCTTTCTATCAAAAGTCTGACATGAGTAGAGAACCTTTTCTTTTCACAAATTTAGCCTTAAACTATTGCTTCTTTTTTTTCATGTAATATGTTTGTGAGGGGGAAAATGCAGTTCTCCTATTTTTACTCATTTTAGAATATGCTCACTGCACTGCATATACTCATCCTGCGTGCATGTGTTGGCATGCTGCACTGAATGCAATGTTTCGATTGGTAGGAAGTGGACCAGAGGGACAGTTGATCCTTGTTGCTGTCCTGGTGTTCAGCATTTGATGATAATGTGGCGATGTTCGGTCACATCTGTAACTCCTCGTGATGCTCGATAATATGACATCATGTGTGGTCTAAACATGATGAGGTTTCTAGTAGCTAACTAAGAGGTTCGGTGTCTTGTTTGCTATTAGCAGCTATGCTAGATGGCCAAAGTCATTTGCAAACGTCTGTCCTTCTGTGTTTAATTCTGTTTCATGAATGCAACTCGCACTGCATCTCTGCTTTGCTTATTCGGTTCACTAGAACTTGGGTAATTCAACACAGGGGCACAAGCTTCTATGTTGATTATCTCCCAGAGATCCATAAGTCCAACGCAGAATATATTTATATAATATAACAGTTGCATTTGGAAGTTGTTTGATGTTTTCTTATAATGCTCTATGTCCACTGCTCAGCAAGATGAGCTGACATTAAAGTCATGGTTCTGTTCATTTAATGGATATTAATCTAACATTCAGTTTGTTTTTCTGTGTTTTAATTATTTTACTTTGGTGTCAATCGGAGACATATTGGTGTAGAAGGTTTTGGATTTTGTTCAGCCATTTGCTCTGTATGCTGCCTCTCGAGGGTACAGTCAGTTTGTCAAAGGTTGTTTTGTGAAAATAGCTCCCTCTTTTTTTATGGACGTGTTGATGGTGTTGTGTGCTGCCAACTAAAAGATGTTAAAAGCAGCGGCTTGTTGTTATTAGGCTACTATTTACACTATACACAGTCATTTTAATACATTTAAATATTCCTATTTATCCCTCAACCCTTTTTTTTTACTATTAGACAAGAGGGGATGAAGACTCTTGGCAGCACATTCAATCACAGCACATTCAATCACAGCACATTCAATCATAGTTGATGATCCCATTTGTTTGCTTTTTCATGGGTATTGGCCATACTTTTTTTCTCAATTAGCCTTCTCTGCTTCCAGAAACCATCGCTTGGAGACTTGACGCTTGAGAGAAGACAGATGTACATGATTTCAAGTAGCGCAAATAAAACTGTCCCACTGCATTTATATTTCGTAGAAATCATACAATAGACCACGAATGCTGTTGCGTCTGGAGAAAGGACCTCCTCGCGTTCAGCTCCATTAATATCCAGAGGTCAGGTCAGCACCGGAAAGGCCGCTCAGTTGCAGGTCAAGGCGAAGCCGAGAGAGGAAGTGAGCATTGTGTCACTGAAAACTGTTTAGTTTATCTCGTCGAGCTGATGATTTTGAGTGATCACCCACTTCACACTGTGATTGGTCGGCTTTGCGGACGTGAAAAAGAAGCCAGGGTTTGGACCTCTTCTAAGCTTTCTCTGATCATTCTCTACATTTGTGGCACTTTTGGTGAACAACCTAGTTTAAAATTACGTCTGTCTTCCAGAAGAACGTATCGAAAAAATCGAGCATTAGTTCATAGATGAAAACATAGTTATCATGTTGATACAATGGCTGCTTTAAGGCAAAAACACAGAATGTGTTTAGACTCTCAGACACAGCATGTTTTTCAGTGTAACGCACAACCTGCTCCAGTTTCTTGGCCCATTTAAGCGCCGACGAGGGCATAGCTGCCGATTGGTGGGACCTCATGACAATCGTGCCGCCCATCCTCACCACTCCACTCTTGCTCAGTCCTCCTGGAGCTCCCCAAGTTTGTTTCTTCCGTGACTATCCTCACTCCCGCCAATAACGCGCATTCACAGACTCCTGTGCACGTCTGCCGAGCTGCCATAATATATCATAGGAGACTGTCGCTGCGGTTTCAACTTGATAGTGATGCTTTTGGTTTTAATAAAAGAGCATGTAATCCATCAGTTCAAATGAGGAAACGTGGAAACCACTGAGAGAGAAAAACAGATCTCTCTCTCTCTCCCTTTATCTCTCTCTCACTCTCTCTCTGTCTCTCTCTCTCTCTCTCCTGCCCGGCCCAGCCCTTGTTTCATGGTCCCAGGCCTCCCCCGTATCTAAATCCTGGCTTTGTGTGAGAGCTGGAGTGCAACAATGACCATGTTAGCTGACACAGTGTTGGCTGCCTGATCTGCGCTGACAGCATCCCCACACACGACCCCCACCACTCGCCTCTGCACGACTCTCTGGCAAGAGACACGTCCATTGCTCTACAGTAGGGCTGTGGGCTGGGTTCGGGGCTGGATAGTGCTGTACTGGGTCCATCGGGGGAGGAGCATTGGTCTGCAGTTGAATGTGGTTTCTAAAGCCCCGGTCTGGGTAGAGGCTTAAAGGATCTGCACACCAATGCAGGTGTTTTCCCGTATTTTGGCTAATCAGAACTCTGCTCAGGTTGCAGTTCGGTACAGTCGCCCGGAAGAAATGTTGGCGTTGTACATTTCAGCAAACCCGCAAACATGTTTAATGTCGATGTTTTTTGCATTCTGTCAGAGCACGTGACGTAGTATGTTGAGCAACCATTATTGAAAGTTATAGTATAATGAAGAGTTCAGTAATTGAGAAAGAGGAGCAGTGGATGGGTCAAACAATAACGTGACTTTCACCCAGGAGGCCGCTGTTTGGGTCCCGTGAGAAACCCTAAACATTGACTTTAGGCTTAGTACGTTAAGATGTTACGTAATGCCACCTAAGAATGTTTGCTCAGGGTGGTCAATATCATCTACGTTGTCACGTTATTCTGACACAGACCATGATGTTTTGTTGAACCTTAATGAGTTTTGTTGCCTGAACCTAAATAATCGTTTCACCACGTAGCATTGTGTGCTTCTGCAAGCGTGACACAAAGCTGATATGAAACATATTTATGAAATGACGACATGCTACGTATTCTGTGGTTTGCAAAAAAAATCAGAATCAAAATCAGTCTGGCAACTAAGTTGTGTAGTTTGGTGGAGCCATGATGATGGGAATATTGGGCGTTTACGCCGGATTTCGTGAACCACCAAGGAATGAAAACGTTGCAGGTTGTCCAGCTCTGAGATGTTGATCATGTGCAGTTTGGGTTTGTACCAACCAAGAGTCCAGAGCAGGGGTAGAGTGAGTAAAATTATGGGTGTGTGGGGGGCTTCAGTCATCTTGAATCCAAGAACTTGATTGAAAAGCTGACATTAGTGGTTCACATTGTTGACATCTCATTGCTTATTTTGTCTGAACAACACATAGAAATAAAATGAGGAACGAAATCCAGCGTTACAGAGCAGAGCCTTCAACGTTTTTGATTAACCTTTCTTTTAGTCCACTGACTTAAGCGATCATTTGTCTTCCTTTCCGCACTTCCTCAGACTTCACATCAGAACATGTTTTATTGTTTAATGCTGTGTATTAATCATTTTCTTCCAAGGGTTGGCTGCCAGCTCCACTAACGTCTTCTTTTGATAGATTAATCTCAGTTGGTAGTCTTCATCAATAAGTAATAAGACATTGTGCCTGCTGTTATCAACCACTTATAGAATATGGAGGCATCTACGCGTCATACAGTTGTGTTTGGGATTTTCTTTACAGTGTCCGTCCAACTTTTTTCATCCAGCTGAATTACTTCCACTGGAGTGAACGCCTCTCCATTTAATTTCCCCTCAGCGGGTGTGCAATTGTGTCTTGCCTTTTGCGCGTTAGTGCCACCTTTTTTTCCACTTGGGGGCAGGTGCTGAATACAAGCCTATAAATACAACGTATATGAGGCTAACACCTGTGGGTCCACTGTGTGACGAGCATACGTCCTGCTGCAGTGTCCTTGAAAGAGACACAGAATGACCACAAAGAGATGCAAAACATCTACAAAGAGACGCAAAATTGTTACATGTGGTCTCTTCTATCGTTGGTGTATAGCTCCTATGTGAGGGGGTGGGGGGGTTACATGTCTCTGCTCAGGGAGGACTTTGGCTCGCCAGCCAGTTGGTTTACTACATATCATCTGTAAGTACAGGGAGGGGAAGCAGACCGAGACATAGACACGTATACAGACTGATATGCACTGACATGTAGAAATGCAGACATGGAACATACAGAGACAAGCAGACAAACATGCACAAACGCACAACAACAGCGTGCCGCTCCACTGGAAGAAAGAGTTACACTTTTCTCTAAAATGAGATCCAAGTGCCTGCTGTTCCTATTTAAAGCCATTTGAGATCAAAATAACTTCGGGACAACATCACTTGTTGGAACGCTCGTTCAGGCATCCAAATACCGTTGGGATTTTATTAGAGCTTCTGTCTTCTGGTTTATTTTGGCTTCCAGTTTTTAAGTTAAATTGCTCAGCTGGGATGTTCAGATCCAAATCACCAACAGAAAGCTTTCTGGTGAGAAAAGCCCCTGTGTCTAATGTAACACAGCATGTCAGGGTGTTTTTATCCAAAGATGTTGAACAGAGTACTGCACATTTTTGGAAGCTGCCTTATTGGACTAATATAAGTCACTGTGGCACTCATACATGTAAACTCAGCATTATGCAGTTGGATGGTAGATGAGGAGGAGCATTACCTTTTTTTATTTTATAGCCTGTAGTCTGCATTGAAAAAAAAATGTATATCATTATGTAAATGTTGTTGCTGTAGCCAGGTCTATTTGTAAAACGTCCACTACAGTATCGCTTAAATTCCTCCTGGGAACAGGGAGAGGAGTCCCTGTATCTGTATCCCTGATAATTCTGCTGATCTCTTGCAAAAGAAGAAAAACACTTTGCCTCAAATCGTTTACAACCAGTGTACCAATTGTTTTTTAGAGCTGTAAACATATTCTATGAGATCAATCAAGTCACCTACAAGCACAGCTCTGTTTTTTTGTGCCTAAATGTCAGAGACGGAAAGTGATGGATTTCATCAAAGTTTGTTGTTGAGGCATGCTGCAGGCATCCGAGAGAGGCAGAGAGAGAAACAGAGTAGACAGAGGGTCTACTATGTCACAAACTTTGTTATCCTCTTAACATTGAGAGGCGTGCAGCCCCGCCTCTCACTGCCCTAATATGGGGGCATCGCTCTTCCCTTTCGGGCCAATCAGGCAGCTGGATGCGTCCCTCCTGTAGATGCCATGGGCTCGGGCCAGGCCTGAGGCTTCAGTGAGGGGAGCAACAAGCTGGCTGGTGACAAGGGGCAGAGGCTTTAGATAGAGGGGGGAAAGATTTTTTTTTAAATACCAAGAAGAACAAGTGAAGCAGATTATCTGAGGAAGCAGATGTGAGGGAGAGGGAGTCTTGGAGAAGAGCAGAAAAGAGAGAGAGAGGCTGAGATTTAAGCTCTGCAGGTGGAGGTCTGTCACCTTTGAACTGCTGGAGGAGGCACGCTAAGGCTGAGAATTAAGGTAGGCTGGCTGGATGTGGTTTCATGAAGTCTTTTACGCCATAGGGCTCTGCAGTGTTGCTCTGTGCAGAGAGGGAAGTAGGTGAATGAAGTCACGTTGTAAAAGTGGACTGATCGCTCACTTTCTGGAGTAGCAGCAGTGTTCATCCATCTTCAGCAGGCCATGCCTTTGTTGCTCTGGGTCCTGTGTATTTACTTTTAAATCAGCCTGAGGAACTACTTATTTTTTCTGAAATGTTTGCTGTCACGTTCGGCAGCTCAGGGCAGCAGCTCCCCTGAGCTGCCGAGAGCTTTGCAGAGTGGTTTGTGTAGCAGCCTGCGGACACCACACTGCTGACATTGGGAGAGCAAAACAAAAGCATGCTGTTTAAAACGCAAAGACAGTTTTAGTAAGACAGCTGCCGCTTGTGTTTATTCCAACGTGCCAGTTGCTGGTTCCAAACACTTGAGTATTCACTGGGCTTATGGGAACTATTTGCAGTGTGGCATGCCACTATGACTCAAAGTTTATAAGAGTGTTTTGTAACATGACCCGGGTCAAATAACACTTGAAAATTATTTGTAGCATTTATTTAAAACTTTTGGTATGCCAGGTGGGTGACTCCCCTCACGACACTGGACAACACAAGTATCACAACGTTTAGAGAAAAGCACCTAAACTCTAATTTCTCACAATAATAGCGTCTAAAAATAAGTTGAATTGGCCTCATGCATGGCTGACAGAGCTGCTGGTGGCCGTACGCGCTCATGTCAAATAACCCCTGTCTGAATGTTACACACCGGCGACAGCTGCGCTGTGATGGTCATAGGATCTGCAGCTCCACCAGCCCGGTATGTATGTTGGCCCAAAGTGGGCACAGAGGAAGTTCAAGCCAAAGCACACCCACTCTGTGATGGAGAACCACCAACACATGTGTGGATAAGGGGTTACATAATGCACGGGCTGGGTCATATTTGGGCCACCGATACTGGTGCTTTCAATATATCAAATGTATACCAAACCAATCTCAAAGGCAGATTCTACTTCTACAACACATTCTCTCTCCCAGCTCGCTACATACCGACGCTTGGTCCGTCGGCATCAGGGATTGGCGCACCAGGTACCCCTTTAGTACCCCTTCATTTTCAACGTGTTGGGACAGCGTGTCAATATACTTATACTTAAAGGTATTTCACGAGTTGGGAGTGACAACCTGTTGACTTTTTTTACAACTTTTGCTCCGGTTAAGTGTTTTTCTTTCCTTTCTTATCAAAACAAATCCCCATTTAGCTCTTTAAAACGGATATCTCCATTAGTTCAAGAGAACAGGTTTGAATTGATACTGTTTTTTGCTGAAGATGATTTATTGCCCTAGTGTTAAGTCCTACTGTATCAGTATCAGACAGTACTGAGCTTAAAACTCAATACTAACACTTCTTTTACAATGTCAGCTACTGAAATTCCAGTAAACGTGCCAGCATCAGCACAGACAGGCAACAGGCAGCAGTGAGCTGCGTGGTAAACAATTTACGTGGTAACAAAACGGTATAAATACTGTGAAGCTATTATAAGGTTCTAAGGCCATCAGATTCCAATAAAATTTGTCCAACAAGTGTCCATGCCCGACAGTGTGTTCTAATCTAATCTAAACTAACCACATCTTGTTCTCAACCTACAGTATTGCAATTTTGGCTCAATATCTTTTGACACTTGATTGCTTTAATATTATTATTATTATTATATTCCAGTTACCTGAATGTACATTTTACACAGCGTAATTATATGTACAGAAGCTTGGCTGCAGAATCTAGTCGTTGTTTGTATTTACTTATTCAACATATTAGAGCATGCTCTAATACGTTGTTGATGTCTCTCCGTCATAGTAATGGTCGCTGCCAAACTGCTCTTTACTCCAGCAGGTCTAAATGGAGGCTAGTAACTGAACTCGCCTCTAATTCTGTCCATACAGACTGTGATAAGGATCACAGGTCTGATGCTGCAAATAAAGTCATCGGTGTCAAACTCTTGTGGCATTTTGTTGTTGTGGACACTCTAATAGAAAGTAGTATTTTGAGGTAGTGTGTTGCAGGAAGATGTGACGGAAACGCAAAAGCAGCAGGTAGGATTTGTGTGATGAGCCGAGAGTAGCTGGCGTCAAAAGTGAAATGATGGACGATTATAGCAGTTTCCTGGCGACAGACTTTGGGTGGTGGTGGTTGCCGTTGTGGGTGTGGCTAATTTTAGACCGGGAAGTAGGGTGAAGAGTCGATTGGGCAGTTCGGGAGGGAGACCTCGAGAGGAAACAGCGCTTGACGTACGTACGAGGGTGAACTTCCCACAGAGTACACAGAGCGTAGACGGGAGGACTTTGCAGGAAGGAAGACTCATGTAAACAAGTCGCTAATGCACAGAAACAGTTCATATCTGAGATTTAAATTAATTTCATTGATTCCCAAACTGAAAAATACAGTTCTTAGCTGTGGCTATTTTTGTTTATCCTCAAGTGACCTTGTGATGTCTCTCACCATGTGCCGAGTGTATCTGTCAAGAAAATCTCTGTTTCCTGTTTGCGTGGAGGCATTTCCTGTCCAAAGCGGGTGTGTCTGGTTTTGTCTGATGTCTCTAATGACCTGGAGACATGGAGCGATTTATCACACAAATCTTGACCATTATGCTGTTTATCAAAAGTGGCTCACAGCAGCAAGCGCCTCCTAAATGTTGGTGTGTCATTGTCCTGTTGTAGCCTCTGAACTCCGCAGGCTTTTCCCCCCCTCTCTTGCTGCAGTGGAGCAGCACAATTTGATTGAATATTATGCTTTCATTCACCTCCTGAATGCCATTTTGCTTGTATGCCTGTATAAGAGGAGCGTATGCTGGGACTGTCCCACTTCCCGACAAATATCTTTCAAACACTATCCTTCTGTCCTATTAAGACGGTCAGATAGCAATCTACAATAGCACGGCCATGGTTCGTGCATAAGTGCATACATGTGCATAAACGTACACTTCGGGGTTGAAAATATGCAACAGCTGAGCCGGTGACTCACAGATGATTGTACTAACAGTGCAAACAACCACAACAGTGCAGACAGAGCTAACAGTGTTAACCTGAAGGGGGAACCGGAGGGGGAGATCTACGCTTTTGCAATGGCCCTGTGGGGTCAGGACATCAAGCTGTGAATGTCATATAGAGAACCTTTAAAATTAGTTTCTTTGAATTCAAATACAATATCGCACTGACCAGAAGTCATGATCATACTTTATTTCATCCTCTTCTCTTGATCACTGATTCTCGGCAGCAGCTAGAAAATGAGTTTGAGCTTGTGAATGATATATGTGTATATATGTTTCACTAATATCTGATTGGTTGGCGGTCTAGAACCGGCCCTCGTTACAGATGAACATAAAAATTGCATTTTCAGTGGTACTCCATTATGATACCACAGTTGTATTACCACAAACCATCTCACTTGGTTAAATACAGTGTAACACAAGTCCCCCTTTGTATAAAAGGGTCCATTTTCAGTTGCTGACTTGCAGCCATTCGGTCCATCATGTAAACCTGTCCATTTAAAATTCCAAGACATTATGTAACCGTTTTCCCAGGCTGTTGTACTCCTCATGGCATATCAACTGACCTTCACTGTATCTGTGTAAAGTTAAGCCAGTGGAGTGTCTCTCCAGAAACATGACCTTGTTAGTTATTATTCACAGACCTCATTGTAAACAATCCAATACTGCAGTTACTAATAAAAAGTCCCTCATAAAAACTGTTGACGGAGGTGAGATTCTTTTCACTTTCATTGTGGAGGCAGAAACTTCAGAACCTCCACAAATAACACCACAGCTATCCGAATGGCTAATCGATTGATTAATTAATTGGTTATATGTTTTTTCTTTTGTAATTTGACCTGACCCTTTAACTGTAATCTTTCCTTACACTGCCAACATGTGCTTGGGATTCATTCATGTTGGAGAGGTGTTGACGACGTGGTGACGATTGGACGGTTAATTTTTTGGGGGTGAAAAAATTTCAGAAAATCTATCAAAGAGACAACGTTATCCCGCTTATACACATTCATTTCTAGCTTGACTGTAATGTATTCATAACTAAAAATAACAGCACATGGTATAAACATGTCCTTTCACTTTTCCTGCTCTTTTTTGTTTTGTTTTTGTCACATTTTGCCTTTATTGGGAATTGTATGTCCCCGTCACCTCTGCTGTCCCCACAATTACCCATGACTCCCACTCATTTTTTTACCTCATCACATCTGTCCAATCTTCTTTGTGCCCATGTTCTTAAAGCCAATTGTTGGATGCTGCTCATTGAGATGCAGTCATTCTGCTTTATTATGGACAATACATATTGTCATACATATCCAATTGATCTTACCATGTGACTGAATGTACATACTTCACACTGAACTTGTATACAGTTCTGAGCAAAAGATTTTCAATTAATGCATTTTAAGTGAAAAATCTTTTTTTTTGCCACCACTCTCAGAATAAACTAGTGATACTGATCTTTAAATGGCAGAGTGTTGTTTAAGGACTGGTGTATTTTGTTGATGTGTTTTCAGCCCGTCTGGTCTCTGGAATAGAAGCAGTTTTCCTCCTCCGGTCTTGTGACTGCCCTAAAATTAGATCCAATACGGTTTGTGTTATGTACTCGGGCTGCCACCAATTGTGAAAAAGTGTTGTGGTATTTCCTATTTGTGTGTGTGTGTGTGTGTGTGTGTGTGTGTGTGTGTGTGTGTGTGTGTGTGTGTGTGTGTGTGTGTGTGTGTGTGTGTGTGTGTGTGTGACTTTGGAGAATCATTCAGTATTGACGCCCTCGTCTGATAGGGAGGGATGGACCCTCTAATCCGGGTCTCTCGTTCCAGTTCCTGTTTCTTACCAGCAACATTTCAGAAGTTGACCCTTCCTAAACCCCGGTTGTCCAAGGAATAAAAAACATTGCAGTTTGTGTAAGAAAGTCTGCTGGTCTTCCTTACACAACCGTGGAACCATTTTTATTTATATGGCAGCATTACACGATCTGCCTCTTTCTCTCTGTTCTCTACTGACTCCTAAAACTATCCGTAGCTGCAACCTTCATTCTTCAAACCCGCACTATTTTTTGGTGGATGTGGTTTTTAGAGTTTTTGCACCTTGCACATCTTGGTCATCATTGAAACTAGAGGCTGGAAGATTGTAAAAACAGGATTAAGGACTATTTGACCACTGAATGTCCATGTGGATGAACATGGTGGGTGGTGGGGACCATGATGTTGGAGCACATACCTAGCAAGGCATCTATCTCCAGATGGCTGGACCGGTCCTTCTCACTAAGAGAGAATTATCACCTTGTGTTACTTTCAATTCTTGGAGAAAACTTCTTCATTCATTAAAACGGGGTGTTACAATTTTAAGCTGTCTATTTTTCGCTCGATGACTTTAGTAACAAGCATATCAAATCTACTCACAACAACTTAATCCGGCTCCTGTTAGACAGACTGCAGAGTGCCTGACAGCACCAGCGAGCGCTGCTTTCTGGTTTCTTCTCAGATATTTTCTAACTCAGAGTCTATTGTGAGAGCAGTTAGGCAGCAAAAACGGAGACTCTATAGCTGAATGGCGTTCTGCATCTCACCCATGACAGTATTAGGAATTCAAACTTGTACCAATGGGATAGATGATTATTGACATATAATTAAGCGTGGAGCCTCCCAAGCAGGAAGAAAACCAAGCTTTTACTTGATTTTTATTTTTTATTTAGCCTCCTGGAGATGTTTTGTGACTTTTGTCACTTGAATCCTTGTTAGTCTTTTATTTATTTTCCTATGAGTTTAAATTTGCTCTTCACAAGCCTTTTTTTGATGGGCCCTCTTTTTGGTTTAGCCAAAAGGGTCAACAGGGGAGTGGGATATAAATGTTTCTGCTCTATCAAATACAGTCAAAGGACCATTTGTCAAAAAAAAGTGTATTAAATCAACTCGCCTTCAAAGACTTTTCAGTGTACCACACCCTTAATGTTTGATAAAACCTGCAGTTTCTTTCCCCCTCCGTATTTCCTACTCTGTATCACATTAAGACAATACAGAACACGCTTACCGCTGAGATGGAGAGTGATACAGAATCCCACTATTACATATTCTACGACATGTGGATCGGGACAGTCATCCGGCGTGTGGAGGTCTGCAGGTGTGCGGGTCTGATCTATAATAAGACTGGGCTGTGAGGCATTTCAAATCTTCAACTCCTCCTCCCCTACCATTCCTCCATTCCTCCTCTCCGTTCAGGGAGTGCCACCTCAACCACCTGCTGCCGTCCGTCCGTCCCACAGAGCTGCAGTTTAAAGCTGCTGTCAGGTGCTCAAGCCTAACTCTAGCTGATAATCCTATTTTTACTTGAACTGAAATATTCAGTTTTTCTCTAAAGGACCTTTAACTCGAGAAACTTTTCATTTTTATTTGAAAAAACATGTTTGTTAACTGAAAACTACTACTACTGATGACGAAAGATATTGCTTTTTTGTGGATGAAAAATGTACAGACACATTGTCATTCATAACCATAACTGTTGAGTTTACTTATTTGCACCTGTTGTTGCTGCACTGATTCCAAGCTTGTCACTCAGCACCAAAATAATAGTTGGAACGCCTGGATCTCAACACGGCTGGCTGAACATCTATGTTTGGCGAGTATGTGACCTAAACTCAATTTGCTAGTGAAACAATGTGACCGAATATCTGAACTTTAAATGAGTAATGTAATGTCGGATGGGTAAAATCTCAGTGCTCAGTGTCCAGAAGTAGATATTTATCATTTTGCAGCTTGGGCAGAAGCCTCCGACAATGTTATGAAACGGTTGTGGTTAAGGTTGTTACACATGCTTCACACACAATGGTTAACATTGAAGTGTGTAAATAACGAAACAGATGTGGTTAAAGTTGTAAAACGGTCTGAACATTGAAACACGTAGTTTACGTGAAATGTGCATAGTTGGCGTAATGTGTGGTTAACGTTGTGAAACGGTGGCCGTTAGGTCCAGGCAACCAAACCGCTTGGTTTCAGAGCGCCATTCCTCTGAAAATATTATAATTACACAGATTTGTTTACATTGGAGTTAGTTGCAAGCTCAGCACGTGTCGTACAGACACCTGAATTTACTTATATTGTGTGTTCGGGGTGTTTCTGGGCATCAACCTTTTTTTAAATGTAGCAACCAGGTGCCATATTGTTAGCATGCATCTAGAGGAAGCTACAAAAATGGCGGACATGGCACTGATAAATAGGGAATCAAAGCGAAGCAAAACTAAGCCCTTTCCAAAACCCGAGGGAACCTGGAGTATTGGCGAGGAGGGGCCTACTTTGAATGTTGGGTTTACAGATCGCAATTACTCAGAGTTGGTGATCTACCAGGAGATCAGGGAGGGTTTTGACATCTCCGTTCTCATCACTTAAGAGTGTATCACTTCATGCACAAGGGGTTCATCTCTTTGAAACATTTTCTATTCCATGAACGCCCGTCTCCGCTCCTGTGACTGATACATTGATGGCCGTGCAGAAGTAATGTGTGTTATGTGTTCTTGTGACCTGCTGGACACCAGATAGCTCTGACCCACCCTCAAAGGCATGACATCCATGCTGACAATTCACATGTCCAAACACACGGATGGGCTTTCTCTCCAATACACACACAGCTGAGCTGAGGCAGTTAAAAAAAAAAAAAAGGGATCACATGAAGGCAGGACTGTGAGGAATGGGATTACTGGGGAACACAGTGACAGAAAGCCAAGTGATTTACTACAAGAGATATATTCAAGCTCTCTTCCAGCTAATCTGAATTAAAGAGGTTATTTTTGTCATTGATGCTGCGAACTCTGCTTCATCGGTTCCGGCACCTTGGCTGCTTTTATAGCTCTCTGTGGTGATTGGTGGATGGATATCAAGCTTGGCAACCTTGAATGTCTGAGTGGACATCAAAGCATTAGGAAGCCAGCCATGGAATCTGGTCATTAATCTTGTCCCAGTCTGGACCGCGTTACTGTATTTGGCTGCACCAATTAGCGAGCCCTAAATCAGTGTGGCGGCATGGCTTTTACACAGTGACGCACTGTATATCTTGTGATTGTGACTGCCGTCAGCTACACTTTGTTTTAAGACCGTAGGAAACTTGCACATATTTGCAGCAGCTATCTGGGTATCTGTCTTTGGTGGCTCTCTTTTAGTGAGAATGTTTACTATTTGTCTCCTGGCATCACTTTATTCAACATATGTATTTTAAGTCATGGTCAACTGGCTGCTGCTGCTGTCTGTTTTCAGCGGTTTCACTGGAATTCTCTTCTGGTTTCTTCTCTCAAGACCCAAATAGAACCGCATAAAAAACAATTCTACTCTTTCTGCTTCTTTTATCTTCACTATTTTATAAAACATCCTGTTTCGTGGGAGAGACAGCCAACTGGACTTTAAAATGCAACATACTTGTCAACTAAAATTGATAGGCTTCCAAATGTCTTATTTTTGCAGTGAACTGCATAGTTACATTTTTGGTTGTTTGGACAATGTCACTACGTTCATGGATGTTTTGGGGCAGTTTTGAGTAGTCATGTAATCTGTACACATACAACACTCTGTCCTTTTAGACTCTTCGATTAGGAAGAACATACCCAAACAAAAAACTTTAACAGGGGAAAACAAATGGAAGAAACCTCACGGAGAGTAACTGGTGGGGGCTTCCTCTCCCAGGACGGACAGACGTCCGGTAGATGTCGTGTGGACCAAAAGTACCACTGGTTTCCTAAAATTGTCGGAATGGAGTCTTTGGACACTTTGGATGGTTTGGGCTCAGGTGGGTTTCAGGCAGCCGATGCAGAGACATGACCAAGACGGTGGAAAGAATCTAAAGACCGCCGTCCCAGAAGCTTCAGACTGACGACCCATGTCACGACAGCAGACGCTTCAAGTGCACATGCTCGTCATGAACACACCTCCTTAGGAATGCTACTGGAGCTTATTTACTGTCAGATGATACAGCCCTCTTTAGGAGCCCAGTGTCTTTACCCTGCGTTTACCTTATGTGTCGAATGTCCGACGAAACAAAACGTATTGAAAGTGTTGAATGTTATATTTATTTAATTTTTTGTATTGTATTGAATTTGTTTATACCGCTCGCTCTATATAACAAATACTGAGATCGTCATAGTTTCAGAAATGAGATGTAGAATCATAGGCAACACAAGGTCAGACTAAAGAAACAAATCAGCATACTTTCTGAAAGAAAAAAAAACAACCATCACAGTATAAAGTTGCAGTAGCATGTTCAAATATTGCTTTTTCTGTGTCTCTTTTCTGTCTTCTTTTCTTCTTTCAAGCAGTTTGAGGTGTTAGTGTAATCGAATTTAATGAATGAATTTAATTGAGTCAGTTAAATTAATTCAGCCAGTTCAGGAAATGGCTTTCCACCCTTATTTTCTTGTCTGACTCTCGTATGCAATATGATGAGAGATCTAATCAGTAAGCTATTACAAAATCAACAGAATAACCTAAATTGTTTTTTGTTTCTTTTCTGTTTCAGACTCTGACAGAGACCAAGAGGACAGCCATGTTTTCAGCCAGACCAGAGACCAAGCCGTAAGCACACATGACCCTCTGCTCATGCAAACGCACAACCCAACCACGCTACATGTCGTTCTTCTGCCACAACAATAAAGTCTCCATCAGTATTCAAAGAGAAGGAGATGCTAAATGTTTTATGTCTGTGTTCTCAATCCCTTTTTAAAAGTGCCATCTGTCACCCAATAGTAACACGCTGCACTTCAGCTCTGAATGTGGAGACAACACTTTTAACTCAGTGGAGCGATTCTTTTATGGGAATGTGGTTTGAAGACTGAAATGAGGGTCGACAGATGTTGCCGTTTAGTTTTCTGCAGAATAATTGACTTTACCGTGTTATTACACTTATTATACTTAATGAAAAGAGTTGTGCATTATTGTTTTAATGTAAGCGTAACTCCATATACAGGGTGCTAAATCTTTCTATCTTCAGAGCTGTGTGTGTGTGTGTGTGTGTGTGTGTGTGTGTGTGTGTGTGTGTGTGTGTGTGCGTGTGCGTGTGTGTGTGTGTTGGTAGATTTTCACAGAGAATGTGTAACTGATGCTGTTTGTCAAAAGGTTAAAAAATGGGTTATTTGGTTGTTGATATTGAATCCCAATGAGTCTCTTTAAAAAAAAAAGCATTACATGGAATAATTATGGCAGTTGTTCTTTTGAGGAGTTTAGCTCACAATCTGCTCCAGAGAACATGTGGTTGGTTAAGTCGGAGGTCACGGCGGCC
The DNA here is from genome assembly GCF_910589615.1 of Taurulus bubalis. Classification (NCBI taxonomy): domain Eukaryota; kingdom Metazoa; phylum Chordata; class Actinopteri; order Perciformes; family Cottidae; genus Taurulus; species Taurulus bubalis. Next base: position 12,260,259 of record NC_136598.1, read on the forward strand.
TGACAACAGGTGAAGTGCTAACACAGGATGTTTTTACAATATTAACGATGCGAGGGTTTAAGAAGCATTGGAGGAAGGAGATGTGGGAAGCTGGGACATGGCGTGTTTCCTCCAGAGAGGAGGCAAGAGGTAAAAGAAAGGGGGGGAAACCAGCGGAGAAACTGTGGAAAACACACGTTACAAATAAAAACACACGATAATAATGATAGTAAAGTTTCTGGAGGATCTATTGTATTATATCGATTAAATAAGATATAGGAGATAAATAACTATCCTTCCACCCCTAGTCTCCCAGTGAGAGAACTGTGTCCCAAATCATGAAGTAACCCAAAAGGAGAGAAGACTTTAAAAAAAAGACATGTTGTTGCTGCCTCTGTGCTCTGACTGAAGTTTCCTCACTACATCCTCAGGTTTTAGTAGGTTGGTAGCAACGCATGTTCAGCATACTGAGTATCTCAGAGAACAACAGCTTGTATTTCCTTTTTTCAAGCGGCATGAGCCTCACGTGCACACCGTGACTTACATTCAAACCTGGGGAGCCTGGCACTCCGGTTGCTTCACCGGAGTCGTGAATGTCAGCAGTTGCTGTGAAATAAATTCACGCCCCTGGGTCCCCGTGTGCTTTAGATTCCCCCAGAAGTCGCAATGGAGGCACAGTTGATCTTGTTCGTTAAAGTTCAAGGGTAAATAAAACCCCACCGAGAAAAAAAAAAGCTGCTGCGTGAATGTTTCAAAGTGACCTAATGCCATCTTCTGCTGTGTGGGGCAGGTGAAAGACAAGAGGCGGTCGCCCCCCTCTAACAGATCCCCCTCCGCCCAACAACGCAACCCTCACCACAGCGGCTCTGCAGACGAACAGGAGAGCCCTGAGAGAGTGGTGAGACACACACACACAAACACACACTCTGCATGATTTAAAACACTACTACAAACACACACATACACACACACCTACATACCTACACACACACACATACACACACAAACACACACACACACACACACACACACACACACACAAGGGAACCCATTCACACATACATGCATCTGCAGGGTTGTTAGTGTGCCCATAAAGGTGTGAAGAAATACGTCTCACGAAGAAAAAGCAATAAAATGAAATTCCAGGTCACGTGGTGCTGAAGGTCTGCTCAAGTATTGTAGTTAACTGGAATAATTACTTGGTTGTGTGTGCAACCAAGTAATTGCCACAATCTTTCAATTCCCCATTTCTGTTTTCTTTTATTTATTTATCGAGAAAGTGCTTTGTGCTGGCTGAGAGACGAAGTGAATCAGTCTGTCTGACGCCATTTTGGATGATGATGTTTGCAAATGGCGGCTCTTGAGAGGTCAAAAGACCGAGCTTGACAACCTCACAGTGATGACAAGATTCCAGGAAGTCACCGCTCCCAACCAAGAAATAGTTTTTCCAAGCACCAGGGACCCTTTAGAAAACCTCTTACTGCAGCAAGGGTCTGACAGTCTGCCCAGCGCAGCCCTGGTTCCGCCTTCCTTCACACCAGTGAGCCTAGCAACACGGCCTGGGTCTCCAGCGGCGTGGTTTTGGTGCTGGCTCCCAGCGGAGGAAGAGCTCCATCTCCCCACCAGAGAGGCGCGGCGGTCTGGTCTCTGCCGGAGGCCACGCTATGAGCCTGAACTGAAGGAGTTTCTGCATTAACCTGCATTGGGACTGACATTGTGACATCAGCAGCCACAAGTCGGGCCCATACAATCCGGAATCCGGATCACAATAGTCCCCGTCGGATCTGCTGAGGTCATTACCCAGCACATAAACAACCTCGCATTTCTCCGAGCTCAGCACAGATGCCAGTCGCGGCCCTTTCATGGTGCAGCAGCGACCGCCAGCTGCTGGACACAAAGTTAACAACAAAAAGCATTTGAATGTGGCAAGTCTGAAACCAGCTGCAGGTGTCATTGTAACCCACATTCACGGACTAAAAAGTAGCATGTTAGCGCTTGTGAAGCAAAGTCGGTGTCCAACAGAAACGCCAGTGTACAGACCAGTGTTCCCTCTAAGCTGTGTGCGTGCGCGGACGCGCAGGCCAGTCGAAGTGGCCGCGCAATAGATTTTTCAGACCGCACAAAAGATTTTTTTTCAGGGGTTAAAAATCTTTTTTGCACCAGTGTTTCTGAGATAGGAGTGAGCCATCTTCACAATAATAAGATCTTTGATGTGACGTGGCGAGTCTTCTTGGCCAATCAGCGTCCCGTTTCTCGACATGCGCTCTCTGTACCTCTGCTACCGCTCTGCCTCCGTTGGCACCCCCCACCCCCGCTGTCCTCCTCCGGGCGCCACGAGTGAAGCTCGCCCAGAGCGCCACATGAGCTAGGGCCGGCGCTGTTTAGGCTACTCTTGGCGGGCCCTGCTCCAGCAGTTATAGGCTACCATGGCAAAAAGAAAGACGGGTAGGTGCCCCAGAAAAAGCTCTGCCTAACGTTCAAACATGAGTGGCTAGATGAAATAGTCCAAACTGACACAGGTAGGATGAAACTTTCAGACATATTTAAATATGAAGAATATGAAGTTATTAAATTGTTTATATAGGCTACCTTTAGGAAAAATTACACCATGTCAATTTTATAGGCCTATAATTATTGTTAAGCACTGCATTAGCATTTTTCTTTCAATGAAGTTCAACTTAAATGTTGTACCTGAGAAATGACTAAACACCTTTGATACTTTTATTTCTTTATATATATATCATTATCAGTCATAACCAGTGAACCAGTCATAACCTCCCCTTATTGAAGTTCAACAACGATCCTTTAAGTTCAACTAAACTGACTGGTAAAACACCATCATTAAAATGTTTCCAAAGTCCAGACATTATAAAGGATATTGAATAAATATCAACCTTGTATACATATTGATGCATTTGCTGTCATCTCTTTGAATCCCCTATGGCTTGTGGTCATTTTCGGCAGGTCGCGTGGTTGTGAATTGCTCACAGTGCTGAAATGTGCGCTCAGAAAAAACAACAGACGCTGAGGGTTAAAGGGAGATGTAGAACATTAGAGAACATCTAACATTATTATAATTCCTGTTGACATAATACATCACCCTTATTTTGTGACAATATTCATTATGGGGTTGCATGAATATATGAATGCCTGAACTTTTTGTGTTAGTTGAATATTGTGGAAATGTTATTACATAAATATGTTTAATTTAAAGATGTTACAAAGATCTATGAATATTTGCTTCACTGTGGTTTCAAATGCAACACCTTGCTGTATATGGACTTTTTAATTAAATAAAGGATGCTAAGAAACTTGCAAATTGTAGCTCAAAGTGCATTACAAAATAGAAACAACAGTTCAAATATTAAAATACATTTTAATATCACCAAACTAAAATAATAAACTCTTAAACTTTTCATTTTAAAAATAAAATAAAGATAATTTTCAGAACCACTTTTACCATCATCATTTTAATAATTGTAATCCTCTAAGATTGCCCGCTAATGTATATATTAAAGAAATGCAGGTGGAGTTCTAATAAGAGAGTCGAGATAAAAGCAATGAACCCCAAATACAATTGGCGATGACATTTAAACGACGCTTTTTTAACCCTAGTTTGGTTGTTTCTGTGTTGTTCTTTTGGCTTTATGACGTTCACTCACACTGCTCATCCTCTCACCCATGTCCGCGGTGTCTGTGTTGTCTGCAGGTGCAGAAGGAGAAGCTCCATGCAGAGCTGAAGCAGGTGTTGAGTCAGAAGAGAAGTCATCTGAGAGAGTCCACCTGCCAGCTGGCCCAATCAGAGATGGACTCCAAGCCCACAGACGAACAGACAGTAAGCAGCAGTCTGATGAACACTATATATATAACGATGAAGTATTGATTACTCTAGTTTGTATCGGTGGTTGATCAGCGACCGGAGATTATAGTTTTAACCGCCATCACTAATGTTGAAGTTGATGTCACTCCACTGGTTGATATAGTTCAAAGTTTCCTTCTATGGCTCGAGTTGTTTGCTCGGCTCAGTCACTGGAAAACTGGATGTACTCCAAGAATAGAGTGACCTTTTCTCCGTGACAGCTTAATGGAGCAAATGGATTCAGAAGTAAAGTGACAAATAACTTCACAGTAAATTCTGCACTCACTCAAGCAAGCGAAGCAAGATATAAGACACATCCAAAGCCCTCGTGCATCTAATCTATTTACCCAGAAAATAAAAAAAGTGAAACGCAAGACAGAAGAACATTCAGTTTGTTTTGATAGGTTGATGTTTTTTTTTTGACTGTTTTAAATTCTTCCCTTATAATTCAGACTAGTGTAAATATTCAGTGTCCCTGGTGATTTGGATCAGGCACTCTCATTTTGTGATGCAACAAAAAAAAACAGTGACTTTAAACTTAAAAGTCTTAAAATTACTTAAAATATGTACCGCTGCTGACATGTGCTGATCGAGTTGTCTAGTCACTCTAGTCCTTAGTTGATACAACCCTTAAATGAAATGCATAATACATTTTATCACTCACACAAAATGTGGAAAATCAGGGCTTCATCTTCAAGTATGAATCTAAAGTTTTACTGAAACTACTACGGCAGTCTGAGATCAGTCTCCCCAGAGATTAATATCAGAAAACAAAATGGAAATAAAATGCTTATCTTGGGCCGCATTTTGTTAAAAGTAAAGCTATTAAAAGTTGTATGTGTGTCTGTCAGTGTGGGGAGGAAGCCTCTCAATCCGTGGAAATCGTGGTGGAGACGGAGGCGGAGGCCGGAGCCAGCGGCTACAGTGTGACTGGTGGAGGACAGCGAGGGATCTTTGTGAAAGACGTCCTCAGAGACTCGCCTGCCGCCAAGCATCTCAGTCTACAGGAAGGTACCTACGGTCACAGCGTACTCATTTAGGCACCGTTACTTGTAGGAAACATACTTTTTTGTAGACTATAATAAAGATGGCGAACGGGATGAAATAGAAAAAGGAATCTGTTTGGGGGGGGAACATATACTACTTCCATTGTGTGGACAACATTTCAACCACAGATGGTCCTCCTCGGGTACAAGTGAACACGCCTGTATTTAATTGACAATTTTTAAATATGATTAAATGTCTCATAATTTGCCTGAATAAGATATTTAATATTGGGCTTTAATTTAATAATGTCAGCTTTTCCTCATGTTTCCTCATATTCTTGTTTGAATAAGAAATGCAACACATGTGCATTAGCATACTCGTATAATATTTCTAAATTATTAGGGTGCCCCATTGTTATTGGATGATCTACTGACAGTGTCAATTACGTCCATATAATGTTAAGGAAGTGGGGACAAGAAAGCAGCGTGCCGCTATTCAATAGCAGATATTCTTACTAAAGCAGATTCTAAAGTTATTTTAATGATTGCTTTTGCTCAAATTCATTATTCTTAAAAGGTAAAATCAGGCTCAAAAGCAGTGTCCTCTCTGGTTTAAACTGTCTGGTCTGTTTTACCTCAGACCACACCCAGCATGTAAATCCACAAAATAACTAATAACTAAAGATATAAAATACATGTAGTTGTGTAAAAAGTACAATATTTGCCTCTTAACTGTAGAAATACATTACTTGAATAAAAGTTACGACTCACCACTAGATGCAAGACACTACCGCACAACCAGTCCCTTATATATAGAGGATACCAGGATACTGTACATCAGATTGAGTTTAACATTTAGATTTTTAAACCACAAACCCCAGTTCCATAAATGACTTTGACAGGTCTTAACACTGGACCTAGAAACATACTGCTCTCTGTGTGAAGGTGACCAGCTGCTGAGTGCCAAGGTCTACTTTGACAACGTGAAGTATGAAGATGCTCTAAAGATCCTTCAGTGTGCAGAGCCGTATAAAGTCAGCTTCCAGCTAAGGAGGACCATCCCTGAAGCAGAGGTCTGCGTGCGGCCTCGAGTTCCCAGTGTGGAGGTCAAAGGTCCCAAAGCCAAGATAGCCAAAATGGTGATCAAATATATTCTGCATTTCTATGTGGCATGCTTTCTCTCAACCGAATTGTGTTTAAAATTAAGTAGAATTTTCCATTTGTTATAATCCAGCTTTGATAAATACCTCAAAAGCTTCAAAACGCTAAATACTTTTCCAGGGTTTTGCTGCAGCTTTTCAATAAAAATGTAACATAACTTCCTCCATTGCTTATAAATACACATACACATCCAATCATGTCCAATCATGTCTAATTGTTTAGAACCTCAAATTAGATTTAAATATAGTTTCCAAACATTCATATTACATTGATCAACCTACATGAAGACAGCAACTCAGGGAATAGTACCATACTCGATCTTGTCATTTATGTGTGTTTCAGAGTGTGAAGGGCAGCAAGACCTTCAAGGCCAAGAAGAAGAGAGGTGGTCGTTTTGGTCTGAAGAGGCTGAAGGAGAAGCACAGGGAGGAGCTGGTGATAGAGGGAACGCCCCCCAGGCTGGAGATGAGTGACGTAGACGTGGAGTTTTCTCTCCCCAAATTCAAACAGAGGAAGAGCACGAAGGTTGAAGCAGAAGCAGAAGGAGCAGGAGGAGGAGAAGCCGCTGTGGGGGAGGCAAAGAGGATCAGGTTGGCCTTGTTTGTGTCCATTCTGTGTTTACTTTTCCTGTTGAAATATTCACAATTACCTGCTCAGCAACATGTGAGCAGCATGTGAAGAGGTATGTTGAGGGACATTATGATGGTAAAGATTACTGTAATATAATATTATTACTCCCTGTATTTCAAAGACATTATCTGAAAAGTTTTTTTTCTTTTAAAAATAATTATTTACAAGGCTTTTTGAAATAAATGCTGTATCTTTGTTATAAAGTTTTTTTTTCCTTAATCTCTTCCTCCTTTCTTTACGTGGTCCTCTCAGGTTTCCCCATATGAAAACAAAGAGTTACACAGGAGAAGACACAGGAGGAAAAGTGGACACAGGACAACTTGAGGGACAGGTGAATATCTCTCCACCTGAGATAACTGGAGCTAAAGTGAAAACCAAAGAAAAAGGACACAAGTTTGGAATTACGTTTCCTAAGACCAAACACACAAAGTCAGGCTCAGCATTGGAAACTGGATCTGTAGAACTGAACCCTCCAGGTGTGATCACCCAGCTACCATCAGTGAAGTTCAGTTTGTCTGGTGATAAAAACACGAACATGGAGAAGGGAGGGGTTAAGATTAAAGCGCCTGATGTGGAGTTTGCACTCCCTTCAGGAAAAGCTGAGGCATCTTTGCCCACTGTGAAGGTAAAGGCAGAAATCAAGGCTCCTAAAATTAACATCATAGGAGGAGCTGATGCAGAGGCAACTGTGGGGAAAGGGGATGTAGACGTAGGCAAAGGAGATGCAAAGTTAAGAATGCCAAAATTGAAACTGCCAAAAGTTAGACTCTCACGTCATTCGGATGAGATAGATGGTGACATTAAGGTAAAAACCAAAGGAATGAAACTGCCTCACGCTGATAAACCGCCTCCAAAAGTAGCAATTGAAGGAGGTGGGGAAATTAATTTCCCCGGGGCAAATATCACCAAACCAAAGAAGAAAGTCGATCTCTCAGTAAAAGCTGCCTCTATTCAAATGCCTTCTGTAGATTTGTCTGGACCAAAAGTGATGGGAAAGTCTGACGTGGAAGTCTCACTCCCAGAGTTTGAAGGAGCTGGGAAGACAGCAATCAAAATGCCTACCGTTGACATCTCTGTACCTGATGCTGATTTGGAATTGGACACCAGATGCAGAATTCCTGATGAGGTGGAGGGCACTTTCAAAGGGCCCAAAATCTCTATGCCAAAGGTTGATATCTCTTTGCCAAATATCAGATCATCCAAAGTGGATATTGAAGGTCCAGAAGTTGGAGGGAAATTCAATCTACCTTCTGTGGACATCTCTCTCCCAAAGGGGAAACCAGAAGGTGGGGATGTGGATATGGATTATTATGTTGGTGGAGATGGGAAATTCAAATTGCCTGAGTTTGATATATGTCTCCCAAAGATTAAGTCACCAGAAGGAGAAGTTAATATGAAAGGAGAAGGCTTCAAGTTACTCAAAGTAGACCTGATGCTTCCCAAAGGCGAAGCAGGAACGCCTGATTTTGAAGGAGGAAAATTTCAGTTTCCATCTTTAGACATTTCCCTCCCTAAAATGAAAACTGGTGAGATGGTGGTCGACATCGAAGGCACTGAAGTGAAAGGTGGTAAATTTGAAATGCCCACACTCGACATTTCTCTGCCCAAAGACAAAATGCAAGGAGACATTGAAGTGAAAGGGAATGCTGGGAAAGGAGGAAACTTCAAAATGCCTACCTTTGATATTTCTCTACCAAAGCTGAAACAACCAGAGGGACACATGAACATCGAGACACCCAAGCTTGAGAGTGGGGGTAAGATTCAGATGCCCTCTCTTGATATATCAATGCCCAAAGGAAAGATTGAGGGTGACATGGAAATAGATGGTCCATCTGTAAAAGGAGGGAAGTTCAAAATGCCCTCACTCAACGTCAAACTCCCTAAAATGGGGACATCTGGGGTTAAGGTTGATTTACCAGAGATTAAAGGAGGTAAGATTGAGATGCCATCAGTAGACATGTCTCTACCAAAAGGTAAATCCAAGTGTGAGGTTGACTTTGAGGAACAAGGTGGCAAGTTTAAAATGCCTTCATATAATATAACTCTTCCAAAAATGAAGTTGCCTGAGGGAGAAGTTGTTTTGGAGGGACCTGAAATCAAAGGTGGGAAGATCAAGATGCCTAATGTCGATATCTCTGTTCCAAAAGGAAACGCAGAAGGAGATTTGAACATTGATGGTAGTACATTAAAAGGAAGCAAAATCAACATGCCCTCTTTCGACATTTCTCTCCCAAAAGTGAAGTTACCTGAAGGAGATGGAAAGCTAGAATACCCTGAACTTCCAAATGTTGACTTTTCACTCTCCAATGCAAACATAGAGGGTAACATGGAGCTAGAGGGCAGTGGTGGTAGTGGTGCCAGGTTCAAGATCCCAACTTTTGACATCTCACTCCCAAAGATAAAAAACAAGGAGGTAGAGCTTGATATTGAAGGACCTGAAGTCAAAGGTGGAGCAAAGTTCAACATGCCGTCATTTGACATCTCTCTTCCTGTTATGAAATCACCAGAGGGAGAGGCAAAGATTAAAGGTTCTGGAGCCATAGAAGGAAAGTTCCAGATGCCTTCCTTAGATGTGTCACGACCAAATATCAAATCACTGGGGGGTAACATCAATGTTGAAGCTGAACTGCCTACAGTTGATATCTCTCTTCCAAAAGCAGAGAATACGATATATATTGAGGGACCAGCAGGAAAAGGAGGCAAGTTTAAGATGCCTACATTTGATGCATCGCTACCAAAGATGAAGATGCCTGAGGTAAATATTGGCCTTGAGCGACCCTCAATTGATATCTCTCTTCCAAAGGGCAACGTAGAGGGTGACCTTGAAACTAAAAGTAAAGGAGGGCATTTTCATATGCCATCAATTGATGTTTCTTTCCCTAAAATGAAATCAAAGCGAAGTGACATCAACATCGAGGGACCAGAAATCAAAGGTGGGGAAATTCAAATGCCAACTATTGACATCTCAACCCCTCAGGGAACATTAGAGGGTGATATCAGTTTCGAAGGTGAAGGAAAAGGAGGGAAATTCAACCTGCCGGCTGTAGACATCGCCCTTCCTGCAGTAAAATTCCCTGAAGGGGATGTGAATTTTCAAGGGCCAAAAGTTAAAGGTTTGAAATTTGAAATGCCGAAAATTGACCTCTCACTTCCGAAAGGAAAAGCACAGGGAGACATTGATATTGACATTCACTCTGGAAAAGATATTCATTCGTATTATATTGGACTTCCAAAAGGAAGGGTCAAAGGTCCTGAATTTAAAGGAGGAAAAATCAACATGCCAGACATTGACCTGTCACTCCCCAAAGGAAAGGTTGACGCTGACCTCAGTATTGAGGGTCCTGAAGTAAAAGGAGGAAAATTCAACATGCCCAAATTTGATGTTTCCCTTCCAAATATGAACCTGCCAGAAGGCAATGTGGAAATGCCTACAGTTGATATTTCACTCCCACAAGGAAACGTAAAGAGAGATATTGACATTGAGGGACATGTGGGCAAAGGAGGCAAGTTTTGTATGCCCTCGGTTAATATCTCTCTTCCTAAAATAAAAGCCAAAGGAGTTGATGTTGAAGGGCCTGAACTTAAAGGTGACATTTCATTTCCTGAAGGAACAGTTGAGTGTGACCTTGATATTGAGGGGCCTGAGTTGAAGGGGGGTAACTATAAAATGCCAAAATGTGATGTCTCATTGCCAGAAGTAAGTCTCCCACCGGGGAATGTCAAACTAAAAGGCCCAGACCTTAAGGGAGGGAAGATTGAGATGCCAGACATTGATATTTCACTCCCCAAAGGAAAAGCAGGAGGGAAAATTGAAACTGAAGGGCATGCTGGCAAAGGAGGCAAGTTCCATATGCCCTCTGTTGATATCTCTCTTCCTAAAATGAAAGTTAAGGGTCCAGACATAAATATTGATGGTCCTGGTGTTAAAGGTGGAAAACTAAACCTGCCATCCCTTAATATTTCTCTGCCCAAATCTCCTGTAGATATCAGCCTTGAGGGTCCTGATGTCAAAGGAGGAAAGATCAACATCCCAACTGTTGACATTTCACTCCCCAAAAGAAAAGTTGAAGGTGACCTTAATGTTGAGTGTCCTGAGGTAAAGGGGGGCACATTTGAAATGCCCAAATTTGATGTGCCTTTACCAAATGTGAGTCTCCCAGAGGGCGATGTCAAAATAAAAGGCTGGGACATCAAAGGAGGGAAGATTGAGATGCCAGACATTGATGTGTCACTCCCCAAAGAAAAAACAGGAGTAGAAATAGACATTGAAGGGCATGCTGGAAAAGGAGGCAAGTTCCACATGCCCTCTGTTGATATCTCAATTCCTAAAATAAAAGCAAAGGCACTTGATGTGAATATTAAAGGTTCTGAACTAAAGGGAGGAAAAATCAACATGCCAGACATTGATCTGTCACTCCCTAAAGGAAAGGGTGACCTGATTATTGAAGGTCCTGAGGTAAAAGGAGGGACATTTAAAATGCCCAAATTGGATGTTTCACTTCCAAAGATGAACCTGCCAGAAGGCAATGTCGAATTGGAAGGACCAGAGATGAAGGGAGGAGAGATTGCATTGCCAGCTGTTGACATTTCTGTTCCAGTGGGAAAAGTTGAGGGAGATATCAATATTGAAGGACCATCTGGAAAGGGAAAGTTTGAAGTGCCAAAAGTTGACCTATCTGGTAAAAAAGGTAGTGGGCTCCAAATGCCTAGTCTTGACATTAATCTCCCCAAATTCGATCTTGACTTCAGCCTTCCCTCTGGGCTGAAAGACAGAAGTCTTAAAGTGGACACCAGTAGTCCTGAAGCATCAGGAGATTTGAAGATCTCTGGTCTCAAAAAAGACATTATTCCAGCCAGATTAAAGGTTAAAGGTGCAGATATCGAGACAGGTTCTGTAAAACTACCGATAGTTGACATCGCAGCTCCAAAAGTTGATCTAGACTTTGGCTTCAGCAAACCTAAAGTTGACGATGTGGAAGTGGAGCTTCTTAAAGCAGAGGTAGGCGGGCCTTCTTCCGGGGGAAGCTTTGATATACCTGATGTCTCCCTCAAAGTCCCCAGTTTCTCTCTTCCCAGGTTTGGTGGAAAGTCCAAGATTGGTGATTTGGCAATATCTGGCCCCAAGGGAGATGTTTCCCTCAGCCCACCACATATGGAAGGAGAGATTAGGGCGCCATCAGTAGAGTTTGATGGGGATGGGAAAGTCAAAGTGAAAAAGACAAAAATCAAAATGCCTTCATTTGGTGTATCCAACAAGAATGCAGATGTATCTGTGTCTTGTCCTGATGTGGATGTCAAAGTAAAAAAGGGAGAAATTGGCATTTCTAAACCAGAAATCTGTGTTGAGAATCGAGACAAAAAATCTAAATACAAAGTGAAATTCCCCAAGTTTAAAATATCATCACCAAAAGGTCAACTCACAGAGGGAGAGGTCGATGCTAAACTGGAGGCCGAAGTAGAAGGGAAGGGTGGCTTCCATGCACCCGATGTCTCTATCAAACTACCAAAGTTCTCCATGCCAGGATTTGGTTCTAAAGAAAAAGATTTAGGTAAGCCAAGTGGTTACCTTGAGTCTAAGACCAAGGTTAAGATGCCCTCTATTGAGCTGTCACTGCCAGCAGCTAAAACACCAGAGACGGAGGTTCTTCTCCCAAAAGCAGAGGTTGATGTGTCGGAGGCTGATATCAGAAGTTATGAAGGAAACCTCAAAATTCCCAAAATGCCAACAATTGACGTTTCCATTCCCAAAATAGACCTGGATGTGTCCTTGCCAAGAGTAAAGCATGAGGCGAAGGTTGATGAACTAGGAGGCAAATTCAAGATGCCAGACATCAAGATTCCTGAAATTGACTTGTCCCTTCCTAAAGGAAAAACGGGTAACATTGAAGGTCACCTATCTCTGCCCAGAGTAAAGTTTGAAGGTCCAGATGTTGAGATGGAAGGAGAGACTGGAGGGAAATTAAAAATGCCTAGAATGAAAATGCCCAACATCGACATCTCTCTGCCCAAAGGAAAGATTGAAGGTTCAGAGATGGAGATCAAAGGAAAAGGTGGGAAATTCAAGATGCCACATCTCAGTATGCCCTCTGTTGATATATCACTTCCCAGAGGAAAGATTGAAGGTCCAGATATTGAAATGGAGGGAAGTACCGGAGGGAAATTAAAAATGCCTTATATGAAAATGCCAGATATTGACATCTCTCTGCCCAAAGGAAACATTGAAGGTCCACATGTTGAAATGGAGGGAGGTACTGGAGGGAAATTTAAAATGCCTCATGTGAAAATGCCCAACATTGACATCTCCCCACCCAAAGGAAAGATTGAGGGTCCAGAGATGGAGCTCAAAGGAGAGGGTGGAAAATTCAAGATGCCACATCTCAACATGCCTTCGGTTGATTTATCACTTCCCAAAGGAAAGATTGAAGGTCCAGATGTTGAAATGGAGGGCGGTGCCGGAGGGAAATTCAAAATGCCTCACATGAAAATGCCCAATATCGACATTTCTCTTCCCAAAGGAAAGATCGAAGGTCCAGATGTTGAAATGGAGGGAGGTACTGGAGGGAAATTCAAAATGCCTCACATGAAAGTGCCAAATATTGACATCTCTCTGCCCAAAGGACAGATTGAGGGTCCAGAGATGGAGATCAAAGGAGAAGGTGGAAAATTCAAGATGCCACATCTCAACATGCCTTCGGTTGATATATCACTTCCCAAAGGAAAGATTGAAGGTCCAGAGATGGAGATCAAAGGAGAAGGTGGAAAATGCAAGATGCCACAGTTTAACATGCCTTCTGTTGATATATCACTTCCCAAAGAAAATAATGAAGGTCCAGATATTGAAATAGAGGGAGGTACCGGAGGGAAATTCAAAATACCTCACATGAAAATGCCCAATATCGACATCTCTCTTCCAAAAGGAAAGATTGAAGGTCCAGATGTTGAAATGGAGGGGGGTACTGGAGGGAAATTCAAGATGCCTCATATGAAAATGCCCAATATTGACATCTCTCTGCCCAAAGGAAAGAATCAAGGTCCAGATGTTGAAATGGAGGGAGGTACTGGAGGGAAATTCAAAATGCCTCACATGAAAATGCCAAATATTGACATCTCTCTGCCCAAAGGAAAGATTGAGGGTCCAGAGATAGAGCTCAAAGGAGAAGGTGAAAAATTCAAGATGCCACAACTCAACATGCCTTCGGTTGATATATCACTTCCCAAAGGAAAGATTGAAGGTCCAGATGTTGAAATGGAGGGAGGTACTGGAGGGAAATTCAAGATGCCTCATATGAAAATGCCCAATATTGACATCTCTCTGCCTAAAGGAAAGATTGAAGGTCCAGATGTTGAAATGGAGGGAGGTACTGGAGGGAAATTCAAAATGCCTCACATGAAATTGCCAAACATTGACATCTCTCTTCCAAAAGGAAAGATTGAAGGTCCAGATGTTGAAATGGAGGGAGGTACTGGAGGGAAATTCAAAATGCCTCACATGAAAATGCCAAATATTGACATCTCTCTGCCCAAAGGAAAGATTGAGGGTCCAGAGATGGAGATCAAAGGAGAAGGTGGAAAATTCAAGATGCCACATCTCAACATGCCTTCGGTTGATATATCACTTCCCAAAGGAAAGATTGAAGGTCCAAAGATGGAGATCAAAGGAGAAGGTGGAAAATGCAAGATGCCACAGTTTAACATGCCTTCTGTTGATATATCACTTCCCAAAGAAAATAATGAAGGTCCAGATATTGAAATGGAGGGAGGTACCGGAGGGAAATTCAAAATACCTCACATGAAAATGCCCAATATCGACATCTCTCTTCCAAAAGGAAAGATTGAAGGTCCAGATGTTGAAATGGAGGGAGGTACTGGAGGGAAATTCAAAATGCCTCACATGAAAATGCCAAATATTGACATCTCTCTGCCCAAAGGAAAGATTGAGGGTCCAGAGATAGAGCTCAAAGGAGAAGGTGGAAAATTCAAGATGCCACAACTCAACATGCCTTCCGCTGATATATCACTTCCCAAAGGAAAGATTGAAGGTCCAGATGTTGAAATGGAGGGAGGTACTGGAGGGAAATTCAAGATGCCTCATATGAAAATGCCCAATATTGACATCTCTCTGCCCAAAGGAAAGATTGAAGGTCCAGATGTTGAAATGGAGGGAGGTACTGGAGGGAAATTCAAAATGCCTCACATGAAAATGCCAAATATTGACATCTCTCTGCCCAAAGGAAAGATTGAGGGTCCAGAGATAGAGCTCAAAGGAGAAGGTGGAAAATTCAAGATGCCACAACTCAACATGCCTTCGGTTGATATATCACTTCCCAAAGGAAAGATTGAAGGTCCAGATGTTGAAATGGAGGGAGGTACTGGAGGGAAATTTAAAATGCCTCACATGAAAATGCCAAACATTGACATCTCTCTTCCAAAAGGAAAGATTGAAGGTCCAGATGTTGAAATGGAGGGAGGTACTGGAGGGAAATTCAAAATGCCTCACATGAAAATGCCAAATATTGACATCTCTCTGCCCAAAGGAACAATTGAGTGTCCAGAGATGGAGATCAAAGGAGAAGGTGGAAAATTCAAGATGCCACAGTTCAACATGCCTTCTGTTGATATATCACTTCCCAAAGGAAAGGTTGAAGGTCCAGATATCAAATCGGAGGGAGGTACCGGAGGGAAATTCCAAATGCCTCACATGAAAATGCCCAATATCGACATCTCTCTTCCCAAAGGAAAGATCGAAGGTCCAGATGTTGAAATGGAGGGAGGTACTGGAGGGAAATTCAAAATGCCTCACATGAAAGTGCCAAATATTGACATCTCTCTCCCCAAAGGAAAGATTGAGGGTCCAGAGATGGAGCTCAAAGAAGAAAGTGGAAAATTCAAGATGCCACATCTCAACATGCCTTCGGTTGATATATCACTTCCCAAAGGAAAGATTGAAGGTCCAGATATTGAAATGGAGGGAGGTACCGGAGGGAAATTTAAAATGCCTCACATGAAAATGCCAAACATTGGCATCTCTCTGCCCAAAGGAAAGATTGAGGGTCCAGAGATGGAGATCAAAGGAGAAGGTGGAAAATTCAAGATGCCACAGTTCAACATGCCTTCTGTTGATATATCACTTCCCAAAGGAAAGGTTGAAGGTCCAGATATCGAATCGGAGGGAGGTACCGGAGGGAAATTCCAAATGCCTCACATGAAAATGCCCAATATCGACATATCTCTCCCGAAAGGAAAGATTGAAGGTCCAGATGTTGAAATGGAGGGAGGTACTGGAGGGAAATTCAAAATGCCTCACATGAAAATGCCAGACATTGACATCTCTCTGCCCAAAGGAAAAACCGAGGGTCCAGAGATGGAGCTCAAAGGAGAAGGTGGAAAATTCAAGATGCCACATCTCAACATGCCTTCGATTGATATATCACTTCCCAAAGGAAAGATTGAAGGTCCAGATGTTGAAATGGAGGGAGGTACTGGAGGGAAATTTAAAATGCCTCACATGAAAATGCCAAACATTGACATCTCTCTGCCCAAAGGAAAGATTGAGGGTCCAGAGATGGAGCTCAAAGGAGATAGTGGAAAGTTCAAGATGCCAAATCTTAACATGCCTTCGGTTGATTTATCGCTTCCCAAAGGAAAGATTGAAGGTCCAGATGTTGAAATGGAGGGAGGTACTGGAGGGAAATTTAAAATGCCTCACGTGAAAATGCCCAATATTGACAACTCTCTGCCCAAAGGAAAAATTGAGGGTCCAGAGATGGAGATCAAAGAAGAAGGTGGAAAATTCAAGATGCCACATCTCAACATGCCTTCTGTTAATATATCACTTCCCAAAGGAAAGGTTGAAGTTCCAAATATCGAATCGGAGGGAGGTACCGGAGGGAAATTCCAAATGCCTCACATGAAAATGCCCAATATCGACATATCTTTGCCCAAAGGAAAGATCGAAGGTCCAGATGTTGAAATGGAGGGAGGTACTGGAGGGAAATTTAAAATGCCTCACTTGAAAATGCCAGACATTGACATCTCTCTGCCCAAAGGAAAAATCGAGGGTCCAGAGATGGAGCTCAAAGGAGAAGGTGGAAAATTCAAGATGCCACATCTCAACATGCCTTCGGTTGATATATCACTTCCCAAAGGAAAGATTGAAGGTCCAGATGTTGAAATGGAGGGAGGTACTGGAAGGAAATTTAAAATGCCTCACATGAAAATGCCCAATATCGACATCTCTCTTCCCAAAGGAAAGATCGAAGGTTCAGATGTTGAAATGGAGGGAGGTACTGGAGGGAAATTTAAAATGCCTCACATGAAAATGCCAGACATTGACATCTCTCTGCCCAAAGGAAAAATCGAGGGTCCAGAGATGGAGCTCAAAGGAGAAGGTGGAAAATTCAAGATGCCACATCTCAACATGCCTTCGGTTGATATATCACTTCCCAAAGGAAAGATTGAAGGTCCAGATGTTGAAATGGAGGGAGGTACTGGAGGGAAATTTAAAATGCCTCACATGAAAATGCCAAACATTGACATCTCTCTGCCCAAAGGAAAGATTGAGGGTCCAGAGATGGAGATCAAAGGAGAAGGTGGAAAATTCAAGATGCCACAGTTCAACATGCCTTCTGTTGATATATCATTTCCCAAAGGAAAGGTTGAAGGTCCAGATATTGAAATGGAGGGGGGTACCGGAGAGAAATTCAAAATACCTCACATGAAAATGCCCAATATCGACATCTCTCTTCCCAAAGGAACGATCGAAGGTCCAGATGTTGAAATGGAGGGATGTACTGGAGGGAAATTAAAAATGCCTCACATGAAAGTGCCAAATATTGACATCTCTCTCCCCAAAGGAAAGATTGAGGGTCCAGAGATGGAGCTCAAAGGAGAAAGTGAAAAATTCAAGATGCCACATCTTAGCATGCCTTCGGTTGATATATCACTTCCCAAAGGAAAGATTGAAGGTCCAGATATTGAAATGGAGGGGGGTACCGGAGGGAAATTCAAAATACCTCACATGAAAATGCCCAATATCGACATCTCTCTTCCCAAAGGAACGATCGAAGGTCCAAATGTTGAAATGGAGGGAGGTACTGGAGGGAAATTTAAAATGCCTCACATGAAAATGCCAAACATTGACATCTCTCTGCCCAAAGGAAAGATTGAGGGTCCAGAGATGGAGCTCAAAGGAGAAAGTGGAAAATTCAAGATGCCACATCTTAGCATGCCTTCGGTTGATATATCACTTCCCAAAGGAAAGATTGAAGGTCCAGATGTTGAAATGGAGGGAGGTACTGGAGGGAAATTTAAAATGCCTCACATGAAAATGCCAAACATTGACATCTCTCTGCCCAAAGGAAAGATTGAGGGTCCAGAGATGGAGATCAAAGGAGAAGGTGGAAAATTCAAGATGCCACATCTCAACATGCCTTCGTTTGATACATCTCTTCCCAAAGGAAAGATTGAAGGTCCAGATGTTGAAATGGAGGGAGGTACTGGAGGGAAATTTAAAATGCCTCACATGAAAATGCCAAACATTGACATCTCTCTGCCCAAAGGAAAGATTGAGGGTCCAGAGATGGAGATCAAAGGAGAAGGTGGAAAATTCAAGATGCCACAGTTCAACATGCCTTCTGTTGATATATCTCTGCCCAAAGGAAAGATTGAAGGTCCAGATGTTGAAATGGAGGGAGGTACTGGAGGGAAATTCAAAATGCCTCACATGAAAATGCCCAATATCGACATCTCTCTTCCCAAAGGAACGATCGAAGGTCCAGATGTTGAAATGGAGGGAGGTACTGGAGGGAAATTTAAAATGCCTCACATGAAAATGCCAAACATTGACATCTCTCTGCCCAAAGGAAAGATTGAGGGTCCAGAGATGGAGCTCAAAGGAGAAAGTGGAAAATTCAAGATGCCACATCTTAGCATGCCTTCGGTTGATATATCACTTCCCAAAGGAAAGATTGAAGGTCCAGATGTTGAAATGGAGGGAGGTACTGGAGGGAAATTTAAAATGCCTCACATGAAAATGCCAAACATTGACATCTCTCTGCCCAAAGGAAATATTGAGGGTCCAGAGATGGAGATCAAAGGAGAAGGTGGAATATTCAAGATGCCACAGTTCAACATGCCTTCTGTTGATATATCACTTCCCAAAGGAAAGGTTGAAAGTCCAGATATGGAAATGGAGGGAGGTACCGGAGGGAAATTCAAAATGCCTCATATGAAAATGCCCAATATCGACATCTCTCTTCCCAAAGGAAAGATCGAAGGTCCAGATGTTGAAATGGAGGGAGGTACAGGAGGGAAATTCCAAATGCCTCACATGAAAGTGCCAAATATTGACATATCTCTGCCCAAAGGAAAGATCGAAGATCGAGATGTTGAAATGGAGGGAGGTACTGGAGGAAAATTTAAAATGCCTCACGTGAAAATGCCCAATTTTGACATCTCTCTGCCCAAAGGAAAGATTGAGGGTCCAGAGATGAAGCTCAAAGGAGAAGGTGGAAAATTCAAGATGCCAAATCTCAACATGCCTTCGGTTGATATATCACTTCCCAAAGGACAGATTGAAGGTCCAGATGTTGAAATGGAGGGGGGTACCGGAGGGAAATTCAAAATGCCTCACATAAAAATGTCCAACATCGACATGTCTCTGCCCAAAGGAAAAATTGAAGGTCCAGATATTGAAATGGAGGGAGGTACCGGTCAAAAATTAAAAATGCCTCACATGAAAATGCCAGATGTTGACATTAATCTGCCAAGAGAAAAGATTGAGGGTCCAGATATGGAAATCAAAGGAGAAGGTGGAAAATTCAATATGCCCCATCTCAGCATGCCGTCTGTTGGTATTTCACTTCCCAAAGGAAAGTTAAAAAGTCCAGATCTTGAAATAGAAGGAGATACCGGAGGAAAATTTCACGGCCCAGATATTGAAATGGAGGGAGGTTCTGGGGGAAAGTTAAAAATGCCTCATTGGAAAATGCCAGATTTTGACATCTCTCTGCCTCGAGGAAAACTTGAGACACCAGATCTTGAAATAGAGGGAGGTGGAGGAGCAAACTTAAAAATGCCTCCCATAAAAATGCCAGATGCTGACATCTCTTTGCCAAAAGGAAAATGTGGCAAAATTGAAGGAGCAAAGCTTGAAATTGAGGGATGCACATCTAAAATGCCTTCAGTAAACATTGCACTGCCAAAAGGAAAACCTGAAGGTCCCAAATTTGATGCGGGAGGAAAGTTCAAGATGCCAAAAGTGGACATATCTCTTCTTAAAGGAAAACCTACAATCAAAGGTCCAGAGGTAGAGATTAAGGCAGATGGGGGACAGTTTAAGATGCCAAATGTCAACATATCTACCCCTGAAGCAAAAGCCAATATTGATATACCGGAAGAGAAAATGGAGGCAGAGGGAGGAACAATCAAACTGCCACACATCAAGATGCCAAAAGTTGGTATCTCACTACCTAAAGGTAAAAATAAAGCACCTGCTGTAGAGATGGAAGTCTCAGGAGGAAAGTTCAAATGTCCACATGTTAAACTTCCAAAGGAAAGTATATCACTGCACAAGAGTAAATCAGGTGAAGCAGAGATCAGCCTACCAACCATTGAGGCAGGAAGGAAAATACATTTTCCACAAGTCACATCACCAGATCTGGATATCGATGTGACACTAAGTAAAGCCAAACAAGACATAGAGGCATATGGGGAAGATACTCTGCATGTTGAGGGAGAGCACAAAGGTCTGAAACTCAAGATGCCAACACTAGATATCAAAGGTCCAAAAGGAGACCTGGAGCTTGATATAGGACTTCATAGAGGAGAGGGCAAGAAGGACAGGAAAAAGGTTGAACTACCTGATTTGGATCTCAACACAGCAGGAACCAGCAGCAAAGTAAAAGGACCAAAAGTGAAAGGAACAAAATTCAGGATTGGAATGCCAAAAAAGAAAACTGGCAGAGATGTAACAGCAGAAGCAAAGATTTGCAAAAACTGTGGCGATGAGGATTTAGGTGGTGCGGTCAAACACAGATGCAAGAGTAAAGAAAGATTTGAGTACGAAGTTGAAGTTGAAACCCACAACGGACATAAAGAGAACAAAGATCGTGTTAATATACCAGTGCCAGAAGTTACATTACCAAGTGTTAGTCTGAAAACCAAACAAGGTTCAGCTGATTTAGGAACAGGAGAGTGTGGCCCCTTGTCATCCAAAGCAGAAATCAAAGTTCCCAGGATTCCTGACATAGAGTTTGATATTGGTACATCACAAGATGAGGATGAGGACAAAACAGAAAAGGGAAAGAAAATCAAAATCCCTAAATTTGGCGTTCCATTACCCTCCATCTCCTCTCCTGAGGTAAGAATGAATATCTATGGGCAAGAAATCCAGTATCAGGGCCCTAAAATGCCCAAAGTAAAGAAAGCTGTTTTTGTCTTAGTAAATCCTTCACAAGCAGATGGGCCCGCTGCATGCACAGGCCTCATAGGTGGGGAGACAACATCTGAGGCTGAAAAAGGGGACGTCAAAGTGAAGATGCCCAAAATCAAAATGAAACCAAGTTTTGACAAGTCCAAAGATACATCAGCGGCCGTATCATTTTCACCTGGCAAATCAGGGTTGTTTAATATCAGTCTAAAGGGCGAAGGTTCAAGTTCAAGTCTCAACAGTGAAAAAGATGTTAATCCTCACAAGGGCTCTAAGGACAATGAAGGGACATTCAGTGGCAAAATCAAACTTCCAAAGGTGGAGTTAACCTCTCCATATGGTAAGGTGGCTGCAGAGGGGGAGGACACGGAAATGAGTATGAAACTGGAAACGGATTCGTCCCCAGGAGAAGTGGAAGACACTAAAGGGTTTAAAGGAATATCAGGCAAAATGGCCTTTGCTGGTTTTAGTGAGGAGCTCTCGAAGGATGTGGTGTCATCTCATGCCAGAACAGATATGTTGGACAGGGACAGCTCAGAGTCCCCAGCTAGTTCGACCATGGAGTTCAGCTCAGCAAAGGTCGAGGCTTGGAGTGAGGGCGATAGCCAAAGCAGGGAATCTGAAGAAAGAGAGTCTTCCCCCTGGTTCAAGGTCCCGAAGTTCACCCTGAAGCCACACTCTACAGGTAAGAATTAGGAAAATTCAAACTGATATGACAAGACATTAAATTTGACATGGACGTTTACAAAAGGTTGATCCTGTCCAGTTATGTATTGAGGAATATATCAAGTAGATTACCCTTTTTGTAAGATTCATTCACTTTTTCTTTCAACATTTAAAGAGTAACTGCACATTTAAACCATAAACAAAATGATATGACTGTAGATGTGACACTGAATGATGTTGTTAATTATTAGGGGACCCTGGAGTTTAAAGCGATATGGACATTTCTTACCAAAAAAAATAAATAATCTGCATTTCATGGTGAAAAATGGCTCAAAACACCATCTACTCTTTTTAAATCAGCCCTAATCTTGTAAAGCCGAAATCCGGAGATAGAGTTGACTGTTTGGGAATAATCTACGTCATGAAATAAAAGAATGTTAATAAGACCCCCCTCTTCAATTCTTCTCACAGTGCCTATTGTTTTTACTTTTTCCATCGCCACTTGTAGTATTACAATCCCAGCACAGCACAAGCCTGTTTTCTCCTTTATGTGTACTGGAAATTAAGCTATCAGCACATTACACAATCTGGCGAATCAGTGTTCCTCAGATAATGACTCATTATCTGCGATTGCAATGTGCTTCACTACGCTGTAACAACAGTATGTCAATGAAGCATCAAGTTGCTTATTTTTTTCTCATTCTCTGTTTACTGAGCTAGCTAAATTAGGCTAAATAGGCTTAGACCTACACTTAATCAACTTCTGTCCAGTTGCATTAGGGGAAGTGTAAGACTCATATTAAAGACTCAAAGCCTGTATTGCCTTTGCTGCATTGATTTTGACCACTTTTTGATGTGTGTGTGGGTTTTTCCCCTACCTTTTAAAGTGCAATATTAAAGCAGAGGCAGTGTATAATTGCAGATATCTTCCAGAATTAATAATAATCATTAGTATAAGCTTTGCATGCATGTTTTATACTTGATACTTGCATCCTTATTTCACTATATTATCATACAAGTTAATACAATAGGCCTTATATTATGCATTATATGTATAATGTAGTGCGTATTTGTCCTATTGCATGTGATTGGTTTTGCTTTTTTATTCTATAAATTATTAATATATCTTCTTCTGTTTTGTCTCTGCTTCATAAGACTAAGTTTATTTTCCCTCTGGATGTCTTCACCTATCCCCTCTCATCTCGTGGCTTCATTTCTTCTACTTTCTTCTGCTTGTTTCCATTCCCTCCACCTCAAGGCTTTCTCCAAATAACCCCAGAGGGTTCTCCTCTGGCCCAGCGGAAGGGGGAGGTGGCGGGTGAGGCCGACGTCTTGGGGTCTTTCTGCCTCCACACCTCAGGGCTCCACTTAACCACAAAGGAAATGTCCGAAAAGCACCAAGTCTCCTCCGCCGAGGAGGGAACTCTTACCATGCTAACCAAGACCACCAGAATCACCCAGCACACGGTTACCACTGAGACGCGAGCAGGTGAATCTTCCGCAACCACGACAACAACTCACCGGGTGTCGGACTTCAAGTACTGAGGATGCTGTAATGATATCTTAAATGTCTTGTGATTTGGTAAGGTTGCAGTGTTCTTGTATGCTAAGCCTGCAACGTGGCAAACCTTGATTTAGTAAAAGTCTTTATTTTAATATTTTATTAGGTGAGGTATGAATGTGATGAAAAACGATGAGATTTCATCAATCAGCAATATTGTCAGCAACAGAGTAATATATGCTTCCTTTTTGCATTTTAAATGTGATAATTTTTTTTTTACTGTTCTTTGAGTTTAGTCCTAATTATTTATCAGACTTTGTTTGGTTTGAAAGTTTTGACTCTGAATGTAAACATGTCACATTACTTTATTATTTATTGTTGTTTGTGTGATCAAAATGCGCTGGAATGAGTCTTTCACTCACGTCAGCATCGTGGATTTGACCACGATTATTTCAAAATAACTAATTTTCAACCACTACAGTACAGGCCGGAGGAATATTAATGTAAATACAACTATGTCACTGCTTTTTGGAAGCAGCATCCCTTTGATCGGAAATGTAACTATTTTCATATTCACCAATTGGGAGTAGAAATTATATTTTTTCTGATCCTATTTTGTTTGTCTTGGAGGAAAGGTGTGAGCTTTTTGAGATTATAGGCTATTCTCCTTTGCTGCCATAGTTTTATATTTAAGCATTTAGCTGGTGCTGTTACCCAGAGATAGTCACAGTGAATGGGCAGGACACTCCGCACTCTTTTTCTGCTGTGGGGATCAAATCTGTGACCTTCTGGTAACAGATTGCTCTCGATCATTTACTGAAGGCCACCCTGCTGCTAGTCTATTTTTTATATCAATGTTTTTACTGTACACTGCCAGAAATAGAAGCCACTATATATGTCATGGTAGAGGCTTTTAGCTCCAAGATACACCTCCTGACTGATGCAGATTTTTTAAAACTCTGTGAACTGTTTTGAGTTTCAAAACATCGACAACGGGCTGGTATGGAATTTGGGGAAGTGCTGTTGGGCGCTTTAACACAATCAGTGAGAGTTTTAAAAACTGTAAACTCTTTTCTCTTGACACTTAATAATATAATACAAATTCTAAAAGTATGCTACTGTCAGGCTGCTACAATGACAGACTGGCTAAGGAGTGGCGAGCCTTGATGTTGTACCAAAGCTTTCCCCCTAAGACTGAAGCAAGGTAATCAAGGACAAGAGGACCAAGGCACTTGTCCCTTTTGATTAAAATGTCTTTAATAATCTGACATTTTTCTATTTAAAAAAAATAAAATATATATATATATATATATATATATATATATATATATATATATATATATATATTTAATATATATATATTTAATATATATATATATTACAAAATAACGTTGAGTGTTAAAATGTCAGATTAATAAAAGCATTTTCACTATGGTCCTCTACCCCTTATTTTTCAAAAATCATTTCTACTTTTTAAAGTAGAAATGAATTTAAATTGGAGGGGATGGAAGGTGCCTTGTGCCGTATTTTAGATCTTTATTTTATTGTCTCTACATTGAGAAATTTAAGTTCCATTCGTAAATGCAGTAACTATTTGAGAAAAAAAACAGCTATGTTTCTGTCAATAAAGGAAGATGTATTGTTTTTAAAACTACTGCTTGTATACACAATTTACAGTTTCACAGGATACAACTATCTGATTATTCAAAATAAGGATCTACTTTTCAAGTGGATGTAAAGCATTTCAGAATGAAAATTTAACTTTGATTACTTTATTTGGTTGGTAGATGGAATGAAATTGTGTGACAAATTGCCTCCCATGCTTTTTTTCATTAACAACTTTTAACACCGTGCCTGTATTTCCGGTGAGAAACAGATAATAGATTTAAAAAGCCAGGACGAGAGTAGTGACATATCAAAGTAACACGCACTGAGTAGTATCTATGTCTATTGAGATTTTTACCTTTCTGGTGTAATCAAGTCTTCGAATTTATTTTAGATTATTAGGGTTTCAGTGCCAATTGTTTTTGTCAAAGCTGCATTGGAGAGAACGTTGTTGAAGATGTTACATCAATAAAATGATATTCACACAAAAATTCATTTAAATTGTTTCCTGACGTCTTGACCTTCAGAGATGCTGAAGTATTAGTTAGTTATAAAAGCAAATGTTTACTTACTATTTCATAATTTTGATTTTATAATTTAAATTCAGGATTCAGTAAATATAACCATATTTAACATAATATCTTGTTATTTTATTTATAATGCCGATAATGTCTTTGTTTGTCTTTGCCTGTCAGAAATGGGCTTCCATACAGTGTCCCCACTTGATGGGAACCCATTTTAAAGGCCTGTTTTTATACGATTCATCCAATCATCTTCGTTGAGCAATGTGTGCTAAACAACATCCTCATGGCCAGCATGCAAATCAAACAATAATCTTATCATTAGATGAAACTTCAGTGGCCATCACCAGAGCAATGAAATGAAAGAGTACACATTTCGTACACAAATCGTAACAACGACTCGTTGTAATTATTATCTTGAAAGGTCAACATGCTAGTTATAGCTTCAATATACATTTATGTCAGCTTCAAGCACATGGCTGAATTTTTTTAAGCTTTATTGTCACACTAATGTACAATGCAATTCCTGCAAGAAAAAAAAAAAGCACTATCTCCAGACACAAAAGTCTCGCCCCATTCCAAAGATGTCCCTCATCAAATCAGGGTTATATTCGCTCCATTACTACAATATGTCACATTGTGGCAATATAATTAAAACAAAGTCAGTGGGTGTAGCATTTCTAAAATGTGTTGATGTTGGTGCCCCCCAGTGGTGGAATATAAAAAGTCACAGAGATAGACAGCGCTGCACTGCCCTCAATAATAACCTGTGAAAACACAGAAGCTTTGTAAATATTCTCATTCTAACCTGTAAAAAATCCTATAGAAAATACTGCAGGGCCATTTACTGTACTGTTCGATAAGAACAGGCACAGCAAAACTATTTTGAGAAACGTGTTACTCTCACCTTTAAATTGAATCAGTCAACAAGTAAAAAAGGAGGCTGAATCAGTTTCTGCAGCGGATTAGAGACATAAGAGTCTTCTTGAAAAAATCCTGCCGTCTTCCCATCGTGTGCGCGCGCGCGTGTGTGTGCGTGTGTGCGTGTGTGTGTGTGTGTGTGTGTGTGTGTGTGTGTGTGTGTGTGTGTGTGTGTGTGTGTGTGTGTGTTTGTCTGTGGACGTGGGTTTTCAATCTACTTATCTACTGCTGTGATGATGCTGTGCAACGTAGGCTACGATGGTGAGTGTGTGTGAGGGATGTATGAGGAGCGAACAGTGCCACAGAGAGCAGAGAGGAGGGGCGCAAGCGACTGCAGCGTCACCGGCTACGTGTTTGTACTGTTTAATGGATCTCACTATGGATGGAGATGACTTCAAGGAGCAAGATGAGACGTTTTCTTAGGCGTGATTATTCAATTACTTTTCAGTCGAAGAAGAATAATTACCATGCAATATTTGTAATTTCAACATTGATTGAAAAATATTTGGTCTGCTGCACAATTAAAGAGTTACAGATGAGTATTGGGGCCAGGCATGAGAAGAGGAAGATGTTTGTTATTTTGCATTTTCAGTTACAGTGCCAGGCATATGGAAAAATAAATCATAGGAGGAAAAAAGTCAAAATGTTGAGATTAAATGTATGGTTAAATAAACTTTTGAGAATAAATCAAACTAGCTGAGATTTCAACTCTATTCTCCACACTTATTGATTTTGACTCAAATTGAAAAATAATAAAAAAGGAAAAACAATTGTCTAATAATTCCTCTTATTCCTGGCCGGAATAATGATCTGTTTGGATTAAGAAACTGTTGTTGATAACCCGGTTTAAAAAATATTTATATCATGTGAAAGACGCATACTCTTTTCAGCCAGATGTCAAACATTGCCAAATATAGCTGAGTCGGCCTATATATTTTTCAGGGGAAAGCTCGCTTACACAAACGTAAATAACTACTAAAGAAATCTGGGGCTATGCCTGATAAAGAGTAATTTCCGCAGTATCTATCCGAGTTTTGTTTCTTAATTCCTTTTATATATATATATATATATATATATATATATATATATATATATATATATATATATATATATATATATGTATATGTATATATATGTATATATATATATATATATATATATATATATATATATATATATATATATAAATAAACTCCCCCACGGCATCAACAACCCCGCATACACTTCCGCTCTGCTCACGTCAGCCCGGTGCGGCACGGATCGCCTCTTCTACCGATGAGTGGGCTGCAAGTCAAATTAGCTCTCCGTCATCTTGCTCGCTGAGCGCACCGGAGGCTACTGCGGTAAGATGCGGCGACGCACTATGCCCAGCGGCGGAGGATGAGATGATGCGCAATGGCCGAACGAGTTGTGGGAGGGGGGTGTGGGGGTGGGCAGAGACCGAAATAGGATTTCACTGTGCCGCTCGGCTCTAATTTAGACGATGGGACAGAAGCGGGTGCATGTTTGACTCATTGTAGTGCTGAAGCGCCAGTGGTGCAGGCCGACTGGATGAATGTGGCGGCGCTGATCCCGCTAAAAGATGCTCCACAGCCCGAGGAGGGGTTGACGAGGATCCGCCTGTAAACACCGAGGAAGCAGGAAGACGTGAAGTAAAGGACACGTTATTCATTCAAAGCCTGTACATGAAACACGGAGGCATCGGGGGAGGTGAGAGGCGTGGAAACCTTTCCACGGGCATCTCCGTCTTTCAGGACACGTTGGCTGGAGATACGGATTTTCCAGGTAGGTGTGTGTGGTATTTGAGGTGGTTCATCTTCACCACCGTGGAGCACAGCCTGCCGAGGCTATTGTGCTATGCGTGGTCCAAACCGATTTACCTAGACGAAATCATTTAAACTGTTTAGGGATGAGCAGTGGATTTATGGATTTATGGACACCTGGGTTTCATTTTCAGTCCATGTGATGATTCTGTTTGGCTGATGCAACAACTGATCTAATTGGCACCGAGATGGACATGACGTAAATGCACATTGTTTTAATAATAAGAATTGAGCTTGATTGTGTGATTGTGTGAGTATAGTTTGTGGAGGAGCCACCTGGATTCAGATGTATGACCATTGACAGACGCACACCCCACACACATGATAGCTAAATCCCAATCACTTCTCTGTGTGGAATTAATTAAGTATGAGAAAGTCAAAATTTTTCATTTATGTTTTTATTTACATGTTACTTACAGCTGCTTTGAATCTGCCTTCATTTTGTTCTTATTAATCAGGATAGTAAAGCACACATCACATTATTTCATCTATGTGTCTTTAAATTCCTTCTTTTGTTCTGTTTCTCTGCAGGTTGTTTTAAGACAGCTGAGACCTGCCGACAAGAAGGGCAGTGAAGCTCTGAAGACTGTTTTCACTGAGCATCAATCTGGGGAAAAACAAGACTCAGACGTCTGACCTGGGCAGGTTTTTTTTCTTCGCCTGGAGACTCTCAAAGTTAAGGAGCATTAAAGCGAAAACAGAGGCACGACTCCATCTCGCTGTCAGGAAAACAACAATTTTTCCTTTTTTACTGTAACAAAACTCAGACATTGTCAGAATGAGCTGCTAAGCAATTCGCGAGAAAGTCAGCTCTCTCTCTTGCAGTGTCAAGTAAATGAATCAGTAAGACACTAGCTTTTTCATAATGCTTCCTTTTTTTTAAACTATGATATTTTTACCTTTGAGCTGTCACACTCTGAATCAAAAATAGACTCTTGATAGTGCCAGCATTCTCCTTCACAAATGAGAAGTCAACTTGAACCCGACAGGCTGATTTTTAATAAAGCATAAGCGTGGACTTACCAATCAAACATAGATGAGGCCAACAACGAGCAGCATGCTCCAGCAGAATAACAACAACAACTACCCCTGCCTGAATGTGTCAGGCTCAACCAGGGAGATGCTCCAGAAGTGCTCTCGAGCCTCTCTGCCCTTCCCCAGCCGAATGGAGCTGGGCCTGGGAGACCTGCCGCTGATCCGGGGCCTCCGAGCCTGGGCTCTGTGCTCCAAGAACCGGCGGAAGGCTGGTGGTCTGCTGGATGGAGGCCAAGCCCCCACAGCTCCTCCTGCAGGCCGTGGGGGTTCGACTTCCTGTCCCAGGCCTGCAGATGTGTACCTGAGCGGGGACTGGGGTCGCATGGGCTACGGCCTTCCCTTGGGGGTGGATGCCAGGCAGGTTGGGATCGGATCTTTGGTAACAGTTGCCACTCTGAAGACCTCAGAGGGCAGCGGGAAGACACAGACCCAATGCCTCTTCCTCCGGACTGAGAAAGGGAGCTGTTTGTACTCCACGGCTAAGCCCAGTTCTTGTGTGACTACCGGTGCAGCCTCCAGCGTGGTTGGGGGATGGCTGAGAGGGAAGACAGGAGGAGGGGGAGGAGGAGGCAGAGACATCCCAGCCGGAAGGAGGGACAATGGGCCAACTGCGCCGGCACATACCGGAGTAAACCGGGTTAGGGTACGATCCGGCCGGAGATGGAGGAAGTCTGGTAATGCAGCAGCCCGGGAGAAAGCAGACGCGAACAGAGAGGGACAGGAGAGTAGCAGGGAGGATCCTGCTGGAGAAATCACTCCCGAAGAAAGGCAGGAAGAGCAGGACAAAGGTGGCCTGGCCAGTAAAAAGTCTCCCAGACGGGAGAAAGAGGAAGCGTGCAGAAGCCCTCAATGCTGCCACAGTGCTGCTCCCAAAACATGTACTCAGTGTGGAAAGAGAGCACAGAGGAGGGAAAGCCAGGATGAACGCGATGGAGGTGAAAGTCCAAGAAGTGGTGCTTCGAACAGGCTGAACGGTGAGGCCAAAGGAATGAGGAAGGAGAGGCTAATGAATGAGGAAGAGGAGAAGGGGGGTCTTTGTGGGTTAGAGTCATCCAACTCATTTTTGGCTGTATCAAACCCTGACCTAGAAGCTAAACACTTTCACACAGACTCCCACAGCGGCTGTGATGTTGAAGAGATCAGAGAAGTCGAGAGCAACGAGGAGCCGAGGACGCCAGCCTCTCAAGGCGAAGATGAATATTCAGAGAGAGAGGAGAATACAAACTCTGAGGTCATGAAATTGCATCCCGTAAATAACGGTTTGATTCATAGCCACTCTGTGCAGGTGACTGATGACTTTATATCATTTCCCTATCATGTGGAGGCAGATCAAAAATCTGTGAAAGAGATGGAGAGCTTTGATCTTGAAGATGAGGAAGGCAGCATCAATCAAACTCCTGCGCAATTCCCAGTTTCATCTGTCCGGTATGAGGACATCTCTGTCTCCGCCTGCCTTGCCTCTATCAGCACTGCAGTCGCCCCTGAGCCCTCCCCTCCTGTAGAGGGCAGCACCTGCAATGCAGACCCTATGAGTTGTGGTGTTCAGAGAGAGCAAGAGAACAGCAGAGGAGATGACCTCGAGGGCTGTCAACAAGGGGTGGCAGACCCAAGGATCGCGGGTAGAGAAGAAGTGGTTGTCAGCATATTTGAGCAACAAGAAACAAACCGTGTGGCTGAGGAGAACAACACTGTGAACGAGAGCACAAGCAGAAAGTATTTCGTTCAAAATGCGGTTAGCTACAGTCAGCCAGAGGAGAGAGAAGCTTCATCTTTGCCTCTCAGACACAGATATCCTTCCATCTCTAAGACAGACACAAGGATCGTGACAGGAAACGTTTGCAACTATAGGACAACTGAGCTTAACAGAGCAGAGCGGAGGGATGAGTTGGAATGGGAAAATAGAGAAGAGGAGTCACAAGAAGAGAATGTAGGGGAGAGAGAAAATCCTGAGGAAAGGGATGAAGCTGGGACAATTTGGAGGAGGGAGGGCACTTGCGACAAACTGAACGATGGTGATGGTCAAGGCGATGACGACATAAATTACATAAATGACAGTACCATACGCAAGGATGATGATGAAGAAGAAACGAAAAACTGTGCACTAAAAGACAACTCAGTGGAGTTTGTAGATGAATGCAGGGGAAGGAAGAAAGAGGTCAGAGACACCCGTGGACAAACCAGCACCACCCATGTTGAAGCAAGTGGAGAGGCTATCGCTAACGTCACTAATGTTGCCTGTGTTGATCCCTTCACCACTCTTGCTAATCCTGCCCTCTCTTCGCCCCCCCTGGGATCCATGGCAACCAGCCTGCCGGGTCTGGAGGCGGTGGAGGAAGAGGAGGAGAAGGAAGGGTTCAGAGTGCCGGCAGGAGACGAAAAAGGAGGCCAGCAAGGGAACGGGAGGTTTTGGAGACAACTGGAGGAGCAGGGCAAGGAGGAGAGGGGCCCCACCGTGGCCACTGACGAGGGGAGGGACGAGGAGGAGGTGAAGGAGGAAGATGAGTTTGGAGTATTCATGCAGGCGGAGGGAGAGCCGGCCTGGAGCGCGGGGCACACCATGTCTGCCTCAGTGCCTTGTGGGAGCAGAGAAAGTGTTGGTGAGTCTCACAATTGTTAGTTTGTCTCTTTCTATGTCTTCTGGCTGGCCTTCGCTGCTCTCCCTTTCCCTTTTAGTATGTCCCTCGCCCCCTCTGGGAGCTTTAGTAAGTTCGCCTTTCTGTTTGACAAAGACATGGGACAGAGGATCTTTTGGTTAAAGGCAACAACAGCTGACATTTAAAGGCTTCAGAAGTAAAGCAGAGTCTTTTAAAGATGTCAGAAAAGTACAGATTTAGAAACAGCACTTTCAAACTCGCTCAGAGTATGAGTGCATTTTTTATTTTTTGTGCCATTTCAGGATGCACACACACACACACACATACACATACACACACACACACACACACACACACACACACACACACACACACACACATACACTCTGTTTTAAAGGGCCACACCAAATCACATGGACTCTATACGTCACAGTTAATCATTCTGTTGTGTAACCATGCTGTGTGTTAGAAATGTAAATGTATTTTGCTCTAGTTACAGTAGGAATTAGCAGCCACAGTATCGTTATGAGGTAATCAAGGAGACTTTTTAATTTGATCCACACTTAAACTGCTTTGCTTGCAGTAATGATGCAACACTGACAACAGTACTGCAGACTTGGAGGATTTATTTTGGTCGTGTTTGGTTCCGCATGTAAATTTCCCATTCATGTTTCCCATTGACCATGTTATGTGACTCACAGTTGAAGCACGTAACTCTCCTGCTTAGTTAAATCAACAAAAGTTATGTTTTTGTAAGAGATGAGATAAGAAGTTAACTACAACTCGGAAGGTGCATTTCAGCTCGTTTAAAACTCTTTTACGTGTGCCGCTAATGGCGCTCAAAGCTAAAAATTAGGGTGTTGCAAAAACTGAAACACAGTTCAACAATGGTGCTGTGTTTTTTTCACAAATTCAAGGACGGAGATTTCCCTGCAGCTCTGATATACACATTTGCCTGGCTTCTTCATGGTAGCCGTGGTGTATTTAGACCGTCCATCTGCCATTGGCGAAATGATAAACAAAACATGATTTCCCAGAAACAAAGTAAATCCGAAAAGATGAACATATTTGATTAAATTAGCTTGTAGTGCCACATGTTTCTCTGTGAATGAAAAATATGGATACCGTAAAAAGAAAATCTAGAAATTGATGTTGTTGTGAAGAAGCTACAACTCACAAACACACTGGTATAGTGATTTTAAAGCAAAACTACTAAATAATAAATGTACTAATAAATAAGTAAATAAATGATGTCAGAATGTATGACTAAAATGATTTAAATAATCTGACAAATGTAATTGTGTCTTTTATAGTCAACACACATGCAGCTGGGTGTGTGACATCTTTGACTCTCTGTGCCTTTCTGTGTTAATCAGTCCTTATGTTCAATCATTATGCTCCCTTTAGCTAATTAACTAAGCCCAGTTTCCACTGTGGGGCCAAACAAGGCTAAGCCAGGGGTTTACTCATTGTTTATTTCCATTCATCCGCCTAAAAACATTATTTCTGTGATTATTTTGACATATTGCTGAAGAATTATGAGCAGAATACGCTGTTGTTTGACAGAAGGTTAATTAAAGAACCATTCCGGTGTTTTTTCAACCCTTGACTCCCTTACTTTTGAAGGGTCACTTCACCCAAGAATAACACAAATGTATTTTTGCTCAGGTTTAGAGATAATCCCCTTCCTTTGAATAATCCACATAACATTACACAGTATCATTCGTAGTTCCAATGAAAACTGTTGTAAAAATATGCACCACAAAACATCATTCATCTCCACTGTATTGAGGCCTAAAATGTAAGTGAACCAACTCTTAAACTGCTCATATTCAATGATATTAATATGAATTGACCCATTGCTAAATTCCGCCCCTTGAACGCAGGCCAATCATAGCGCAGCATTGGTCAGCTCTGACCAGGTTACGACTACTAACAGGCTCTGCTCCGACTCTCATGCAGTTGTTTCAGACTGGTTTTGTGGATTTGGAGCTAGTCATAGTAAACGTTGTGTAATAGTGATACTTGTTACCCGGAGAGGTTGGAACAGGAATGAGAATGTGTTGCAACCATGCAGAACTACAGGTATAGCCCATGGGTAAGGTACTGAGCCTTCATTAGGTTACTGACTATGGAACTAGAACATTAATTAATTGCATTAAATGTAAAATGAGTTGACCAATACTCATGTTAATCTTGTGATAAACATGGAGAGTTGTTTCTTGCCCTGGAAAGCACCATTTGGCCCTGCAGTGGAAACTATTCTCCAGTCTGTCCTGACCTGAATTCCTAACAAATCT
Organism: Taurulus bubalis; assembly: GCF_910589615.1. Lineage (NCBI taxonomy): Eukaryota > Metazoa > Chordata > Actinopteri > Perciformes > Cottidae > Taurulus > Taurulus bubalis. The sequence continues at coordinate 12,294,268 of NC_136598.1, forward strand.
CTCATTCTCGCTACATGGTATTAATCATTCAGAGTTGGGTTCAATGAGGGTGGAGGCAGAAAGCAGGGCCTGGGCTCTAGGCTCCTGTTAGCCTGAGGTTATGGGGCAACGGGTGGAAGAGAGTCTCACGAAGGCGACGTGTCAGATAGATGCATCATGCAACGTCTGAGCAATGCAGGATACAATGAGAGGCAAATATTCATTGGCTTGTTTTCTTGCAACACGGTTATAAACGTGAACTCGTCATGCAGTGCTGCTAAAAAAGAAAGGGGGACGTTACTATCCCACGTTTTCCTTTCTGATACCAAATGTCAGGGGTTTGACAGATACAGATTCAATACCAATTTCAAATCTGTGTTCCTGTGTGGAACTGATCTCTCAGGTGTAAAATAGTGACTTAAACTGACCCTTTTTGTGGTAATTCTCATGATTAATCACATCTTCAATGGCATGGACAAAGTTATGATTATGAATGCCGGTTGTTGTCCACCGTTAGCCATCTGTTTAGCTAGCTAACCCCTTCAAAATCATCAGTCATGGGTCATCAGAATGAGGGCAAAGCCGAATGGAAACACACCACAGCACTACAGGGACGTCTACAATGGAAACTGTACACTCTAATATTAACTGTGTTTCTGTCTTAAAACAGCACTTGGAAACCACGCCATCGCCGGGGAGTCGACCCCCTGGACACCAGGCTGGACGGACAGCTCGTTCCACCAATCAGACGACACCTGGACAGCCTTTTCTCAGGATTCGTCAGAGGAAGGTCGAGATGTGGTGGGACAGTGGTGGCCGACCAGCGCCATGGAAGGGAGCAGAGACAGCCTCTCGGCCAATCAGACTCTGGTAAAAATTTACTTGTGTGCTCAGACTCTTTATGACGGCTTCCGTGAAAGTAGAAATTCACCCTCATATCTTCTTTCTGGTTCAAATGCATCCATTTCTCTGAAAGTTCACAGATAAACTCTCTGTGATTAGTCTGTTTGGATCATCAGCACCGTGTCATTGTGGCCAAGCTTTACTGGCTGGGACTGCCTGGTTTTGACTGCTGTATCATCGACCTGTGATGTCGAGTGCAAGAGTCATTAATTACCATGTACTTTGTGGATCACATGGTAAAAATGTGGAAATCTGTTTGCAGCATTGTACTGCGATTACATTGTTGGGCTGGGCGATAATTAAAAATGACCATACATCATCCTTCAATGGAATCACATTGTGATGAGATATCGTGATACGCAATAACGTTCTCTAAATTGATACTAGCAAGCACATACCAGTTCAATTTTCTCAGAAAATCGGATCATTTTGCACGTAGGTTCTTAATTAAATGAGAAAATACTCATTTCATTTGTTAAGCCGGTAATTCACCCAGGAGTATACAAAACCATGTGGTTATTTCATATAGACTATGTATTTATTGATTTACTATAAATCATGCTATATCGTAATAGAACATTATGGTCATATTTTCCCAGCCCTAATTGGACAGTTCAAATCCAAGCATTCTTCCTCCTGAGCAACACTTACACGCCTCCATTACCAATTGTGCATCTCGACTGGCAATCGAAGATTTATGTGTTGTGCTAATAGCAGCTAATGTAGCGATGAGGAGCTGGCTACCAACAGCGACTCAAGAGAAAGTGAGATTGAAGACCCCTAAACACAATTTAGCACACGTTGATGAACCAAGCAGCACACTCAGTCTACAAACCTTCACTCACAGCTTTCCTTTCCAGTCCCTTATTTTAGTCTGCTTTATGCCTCATTTAGTATGGCTGTGTATATTTGGCATAACGTCCTAGATCAACATTAGTTCAACCTGCTTCATCTGCTTTCTTACAATTCCCCAAATTGCTTGTAAAGTCCCCCAAAACAGGTGTTTTAAGATGTCTGCCTTCAACCCAAAAAAATGTATGACCTCACAGTTGCTCCCGTTGTTGATAGTTCATGAACATGACTAGTTGGGCTGCTCAATTACCCGAACATTAATCGATCAAGATTAAATAAACATGATAGACTGCAATGTTGATGTTTAAAAGGCTCCTACGTCATATCAAATCAAGCGCTTCCTAAAGTAACAACCAGCCACTAAGCACCATCACCATGTTTCGACTTCACTTTTGGGGAGCTGACAAATTTTGCTGAATTTTGCGGCTGCAGTCAAGCGTAGAAAAGTAATGTAGCCAACTGAGTTACTGTTGCCTGTGAAGGGAAAAACCAAAATGTACTGAATTCAGGTGAAGAAGAACTTTATTTTAAGTCTAAGATTAGTACATTAGCAGGAATGTAGCACAGTGCATCTAAAACATTTCAAATCTATTGATAATTGTGTTAAATAACCATGATGTCAATATAGATCAATCTTGGCTATAATCAAATGACTAGTTATTTGTTCTGTCTGCACGGATTCGTGGTCAATCACTGTAAGGATGTGCATCTCTCTGTGGTGGGTTCCTGTTGAATGTTGAGGAAAAATGGGGATTTTATAGAAACTCTTGTTCTTTGTATTTACAAAGGGACTCTAAACCTGACCTTGACTGTCAATCTTTTTAGATCGATCTAATATTTTCTCAAACTGTAGTGAAGTTGTAGTGAAAAGAATGCTTCTTTTAACGTAACGTTTATGTCTAAATTATATCACTTTCAGAGATCTGGCCCTGTCTTTGGTTCAATCTTTAAAATGTCAATATGGCAAATTGCTCAACATTTTGGCATATTGCATATTGCTTGCCTTGTGTTGATAAAAAAATTCCGCCTGCATGATCACTTTCAGTCTGGAGCATATTTTCTAAAAGATGAGTCAGACAAAAAATAGTTTGCAATTATTGATGATGAGAGTCAGGCAGAGAACTGAAGAGAGCCAGCGGTAACTGCACATCCCCAATGTCGCAGGCAGATTGCTGAAAAAAAAAGTGTTCCAAAGTAAACTATTGCTTTACGATTGCTTTAGTAAAACAGGTGCGTCTCAGACACAGCAGTAGTGCCATTCCACTGTATTTAATATGGCTTGGTCCACACATGAAATATGGCCCACAAACAACAAGTGGCTCTCGGTCCACCGGGAGGTTTTTGAGGTTGAGTTATTGAGGTTGCTCTAAATTCTTAGCGCCACTGACAACACAGCAATGTCTTCACTTGACTTCCAGCTGAGGGCTAAATGTGTTGACACAGGTTGGCTGCTGACTTCCAAGGCCCAAAAGTAAATCAGTGACAACGATAAACACCCGTTATATGGAATATATTTTCTAGTTATAAATCCAGGCCATATTTATCAGGGCAGTTGTACCCCGAAGGACACTGTATGTTAACCCAGATGTGTCTTAAATAAACGTGTCATGGATCATTTCAGTTATTATTTATTCATGCTTTGGTGCTTCATGTGATCTGCATATCTACTTGAGGCCACTTCTTTGACGTGGTTTGATTTTTGTGGTTTTGATATACATTGTATTTGGTGCTAAGTAGCGACTTGTATGACTTTATCATCGGATCCAAAAACATACCAAAAACATTGTATATTTAAAACCAATAGACCTAAAACGATATAAACTCCCTGTTCAGAAGTAATGATGTGCCGAGCTGTCCCTTTTTCCCTGTTTCCTGCACCATCACCATAGAAACACAGCTCGCCCTGACATCGCCCTGCGGGTTGGGTGGCTACGTTTTCAGACTTGAAATTAGTTTTCCTTTGCTCTCAGTGATTTTTTTTTTTTCTTTAAAGATGGTGAAAGGGAAAAAAAACGTTAGGAAGATTCTCCCAGTGGACATTAAACGCAGCATAAAGATGCAGATGAAAAATGAGCTCTGCCGAAAGCTGCAGTGAAGGAAAGTGTTGGGAGAAAACTGCTTTAATGACTCGTGCTTATAGCGCCATGAAGAGGTCTTTAAGAACTTCATATTTGTTAAACTGGAGAGGGCTGCAAAACTCTGTGCTGTTGTAGGAACTGACGAGCTCTCTTTTTCTCCCCTGTAGGAGTCAGTCTTCTCTGAAGCCTTCCCGTTGCTGCCTCCTTCGTCCTCAAATGACCCTTGTGACCTCCATGCTGTCCCCACACTGGCCTGGCTCCTCAGGGGCAGAGCCAGTCATGACCACGGGTAGGTGAACCAGCTCACTGCATGTCCATTATTCACTGTATATCTATTGATCTGCTGCAGCCTTTACCGACTGTGTTGACACATTCCTCCAACTTATATTAGGATATTTCAGAACCCACAAAAGAAGAAAAAAACAACATGACGTGCTAAAAATCAGCTTTAGGGAAATGACGTTGAGCCTTCTCTCCTGTCAGAAGCTCATATTTACCGCAAATCTGACAGGAAATGGATACAGGATTTTCTTTTTAGACTTCATATCCTTCTGAAGCTTCCCAGTGGTGTTCATTATGTATTCAAATCCGAACATTCAAATGTTGGGCTAAGTCGGTACATTTTAGCGTCATAATGCTATTTTCCTAAGCCCTTCGAACGATGTTTTCCCACATCACCTGGTGTATGTTTTTGCATAAAGACACACACAGTTGACTGTATTAGTGCTAGCGAAAACTTTATTCATAATTTATTGATAACTTTGGTAATCTACGTCACAGATTTTTGCGTAGACTCAGTGGCCGTTTCCTTTTGGAAAACTTGGAAAAGAGTGCAGACAGTCAACAATGAATAAACTAGAGGAAAATATATGTTTTCTAATGTGGGGACATTTTGTCCTCATGAATCCTAGTCAATAACACAACTTCTTCATGATAACATAAAAGTGGGATGACACAGCATATGACACTCCATTGAACAGGAAACTGCTGTTCACAAGTGTGAATTATCTCCCTTAGGAATACATCTTCAAAAAGTATGACAATTTGGGATGAAAGTAAAGGAACAATTATAATTAAATAATTTCTCATTGCAAGTATTGAACATTTCAGCAGGTGCATCAGCACTGTTTGTTTCTACGTATTTGTGTTTCATCTAAGTCAAGAGTTGCACAATGATGAACCAAGGTATATTTAAAACAAAAACCTCCTTTAATGTTTTGTTGTAAATGTGTATTTATGTTGGAAACAAGATGGTTGTGTGGAGATATGTGGCATGAAATACTATGTTTATAAAATGTAACAAAATGTGGCCACCATGTGGGTAAAGTGGTGAACTGCAAGGTGGAGGTACCGTAGACTCTATCTCTGATATATATATATTCTCTCTCTCTCTCTATATATATATATATATATTTCGCAAGACTGTCTTTAGTGTTTATGACTGATTATCACACATTCACCAAGAAAATCTAGAGTATATAAAAGAAAGTATTATAATAAACACAAATAGTCACTTACTGACCATTTGTGTTTCAGTTTTCCAACTTTAAAAACATTCTCTGTGAATGAAGACTGTCTCTGACCTTTATACACCTGTCACTGTGTGACAGAGACAACAGCATCCATTGAACCATGGCTTCCTGTGCGTTGTTCTCCTTTGACCCCCGCAGGCTGTTGGACGGTTTCCACGACTTGAACAAAATGATCTGTCAGAGATACAAGAGAGCGAACGGCGTGTCTCGTGACCTTCTGCTGGGGACTTTACACCTGGAGCCGTCGTGCGCCGTGAGTATCATTTAAAACACACACTGAGTTCACGTCATGCTGATGTGTTTCAGTGTTCAGCATTCTGTTAGAAACCACAGCAAATATACATTAAATTATCTCTCAACACACACATGCACACATGCTTTCTACGCATAATTTAATGCAGAGGAACACTGTGTTTAGTATTCAGTTTCCGTTCGTTAAGCTTCAAGGTTGTTAAAGTGAATTTGTCACGGCTGCCTTTACAGATTGTAAAATGACCTGATGGTGCCGTTTGACCGAAGAAAACCGCAGCTCCATTCAAATGAGGAGGCCGCTGTTATATGCAAAGCATTCCTCACACTTCACGGCGGCTGATAAATGCGCACACAAGGCAGGCGGGTCTCACAGTTTGACTGAAAAAGCATGTGAGGAAACTACAGAGCACCAGATGTGTGATTCACTGCTCCATAGTCTTTTTTTTAGTCGAGCAGAGTAGGAAATACCACATTGAAAAAGTTACCTGAAGGCCACTGTAGCTGTCAGACATGCACATTGTGTAACTGTTGATAAACTTTTTTTACATGTAGCCCTGCCCTCACCCTAACCCTAACCCCTAATCCTATGTATTGTTTGAGTTGTGTTCAGATGTTGTACATGGGGATTATATATTATTGTAGCCCTGATTTTTATGTTTAATTTGATACCTAACATCTTTTTTTTTGTTTTTTGGGGGATTTATACCATGTTTTTTTCTTGATTTGTACCATGTGACCTGATATAAAAGGGTCCCTATTTTTGGGGACCCTAGGGCTCAAAGAGTTAAATTGAGCTTCAGTTCAAGCAAATCCTCACATAGCACCAAATACAATGTTTTATCAGATTTGTAGTCCAAACATTTTCTGCACGATTAATGAACTCATCACATCAGCACTTTATTGAGTAAACCACTGAGTTGTGTTTAGCAGGTGTTCAGTTTGCCTGACATCCCATCTGCATCGTTGTGTTTGCATTTTTGCAGGAAAGCAGACCTGCCCCCTGCACAGCCAATCGCCGTCTCTCCCCCGGCCTCCCCTCGGCCAATCGGCACGCTCAGAATGCTGCCGCTAAGCGACGGCTGTCTTACGACTACAACAGGAACGTCATGGAGTAACTGTGCTGACTCAGCTCTGGTTGGACTCTGAATCCTCTAGTTTGCCTGAAGAACTGCAGGGTTTTAACCCCGGCATGGCGGCACGGACCAACAGCAGGTTTCTAAAGACTGTGGATTGACAACTTGTGTACTACTGCTCGTCAAACACTACTGACCTTTTGACTCTTTGCACTCTCCCTGGTTATTTAAACCTGAGCCGGTGAATAGACGCAACCTGGATGAAAACGGTTGTGGTTCAGAAGTCGTCTCCTCCAGCTCCTGTTGATGCATACTGGTGGAGTGTTTCCATCATGTGCCACCTTGTTCACCACCACCACCCTCATACTTTCATTTTCCTTGTTGAGCCTGATAACAGCAGGTTGTCAAAGATTGCTTGTCAAAGATTGGTTGTAACTATTTGGAGGAAGAGTCAAGAACCTCATGATGTCCCCACGTCAACCTGCGATTTTTCCTTCCTGTTCATTTATTATTTGAAATTGTACCTTAATAGAAATATGTTCTCCTCGTCAGAGATGCTGTTTTTGGTAGAAGTTGTCTCATTGTTTGAACTAGTGCAGCACCTGTTCAGAGTGGACGGGTTGCTTGGCTGGCGGTCCCAGAAGTGCTGCTGGGAAGTGCAGAAGAGTTTGGTTGTAATGTGAGTGTATCCAGCATCCTGCAGCATCAGTGAGCCGCGGCCCGTACAGCCCCGCTGTGGGCGACATGCTAACGTCCGAAGAGCCCTGAAGCTCCTCCCTCCTTTAATATATAAAAATATCCTAGTGTCCAAATTGCACCAAAGTCAACAAAGCACTCTGTGGGGACCGCAGCAAAAAAAACACCATGTGTGAAGTAGGTCAGATACGGGGTTCTCGAGATATGCGAAGGACACACAGACAGACAGAGACTTCCTGCTTTATGGTCAGATTAAATCTCATTGGGTTGAGCCAAACAAAAACATTGACTCGCAGGGAATGAATGATTAGAAATAAATATCACATAGTGTTTTTCTTACATTCCTAAATTGGGTTGGTGAACATGGATTGCTAACTAGCTTATCTGTATTAGAATAGGCAAATATTTCATCCCCGCTTCTCCTTCTCTTTTCTTTTGCCTTTTGCTAAATGTTTCTTATGCAGAATATGAATTTTCTCTTTGACTCCACTAGAGTTGTCTAACTCAACCCATGAGATTGTTTTCTTCTTCTTCTGGAGCTGCTCTGCCTTTTTTGAGCTATTCTGTATCATTAAGTGCCAAGTCTGATATATTGGAGCTTTCCCGAGAAAACTACATTTTCAGTTATACTTTCAAATACAGAGACAAATCTTCCGCCCGACTCCAAGAAATAAAGTTTCTCTTTTTTTGCTTCGACCTGGCTTTGACCTCGAGACCGCAGGAAATCTTTATTCAAACATGTTGTAACATCTCTACTCCCGACAACAGAAACCTGCTGGACTGACGCCGACATATCTCTTCAAATAATTCCAGCTGAATGTCAAAGCATTCATTTCCCCTCCCTTTCTTGTTTTGATGATAGAAAGAACACAGATCATGTTATCATGTGATCCAACTGGAGAGCATTGTTTTTACTTGCAGAATGCTGAAGATGTTATAGGATGAGTCTCAACATTTTTTTCTTTTCCATTCTACAGAGCGATGCATGTGCTTTCATTGTGTATTTGCCACGGAATAGCCAAGAATGGAAACGAGTCTTAAACAAATGTATTTGGTTCCTGGTAGAAACAAGTTTGTCTTCCAGTCAGTGTCAACAGGAACAATGATGAAAGTGTCAATGTTTACGATGAGCGACGCAGGCCGGTTCAGGAGGAAACATTGCCTCTTGTTTCTCAGACACGCGGAAGTGGACTCAAACACTACATTTCGGCACGTGATGTTTCTATTTTTCCTTTGTCCCTCTTTCAGAACGCTCACCGTTGAGTCCACTTCACGGGCAAAACTTGAATCTAGCTGCCAATCAAAACAATGTTGTTGTTTTTTTTATTTTATGATTCATACTATTCATACTGTTACACATTGTCACCTCAGAAAGTTTATTTTGCTCTGTTGTATATTTCACTTCATGATGATATTCAGAAACAACCGTGTGTGTGTGTGTGTGTGTGTGTGTGTGTGTGTGTGTGTGTGTGTGTGTGTGTGTGTGTGCCATTTGTACAAACTACAAATTGCTGAAAAAGAACAAGATGAATATTTTCTGATCTGTTCAAACGAGGAAGGAGGAGTATGTCGCCTTGGTAACCGATGTAATAAAACAATACTGTGTGATGGCTGGTCGCTTCCTTGTGACATCCCCCCTCCCCAAAAAAAAATATACATCACAACAGTCATATTTTTTGGACAATACGTCAATCTTGTCCAGGAGTATTCAGACTTTGCATGAGGCTCTAAGAACTCAAAGTCAGACTCATGTGCGAAGAGTAACAGGCATTTAAAAATCATCGCAATGATGTCATCACATTTTTGCAGGATTACTCAGACTTGAATGGAGCCACTTCTGCAACATGCATTGCGTCGGACATTTAGGGAAATAGTTGTGGCAAAAAAAGTATACAAGACGTCAGTTAAGTTATCCAATTCATGATGATGAAGAAGAGGAGGAGTTCCAAAAAAGAAAATAGCTGCTGAGCTGACAGAAACCTCCTGGTCACACGCCTGACCTGTTTAGCTGGTAGGCAAACCAGCACCGTCTCACCCTGACTATGAGTACACAGAGGCGAACAAACAGATTAAAGAGCACACGTTGTTAAATCTCTGACGAGACCAAAAACAACACGTTATGTAACGTGTTGAGGTGCACATATGCACGCATGAATTCACCCAGGTTTGTGCAGACAAATGAGTATGTATTGAACATGACGCTGAGACCAATATGTTTGTGATGATCTTCTGGTGAGATCAGTGAAGCAGCTCTGTGGTCCAGAGAGAGTAAAGCACTTTTATTTGCTGAGTCAGAGCATCGGCCTGCCGGCTGCAGCGTGATAACACAGCTTTGCAGTGCGCGTTATAGAGCCCGGCCTGAACGTTTAGCCTGCACTGAGTCTTTCTTTTCTACACTAACGCCACAAACAAGAAGGGGCAAGTTAACCGAGCATGCTAAGGGTGTGCATTCATTACTGAGCGTCACGTGACCTGGAATATAAATTGCACTTTCTTTCAGCTCGACTGATTCAGCATTTTCTCGCTAAGAGTTTGTCGAGTCCACTCAAAATGTCTGAAGCTTCGGGTTAGGTCTCGAGGGATTGGAGTTGGCCGCTGGTAACAACGAGACTGCATAAGTCACTGCTCCAGGCCAAGAGATAGTCGGACACATGACCCTTGTAGAAGCACAACATGTTGTTTGTATACATTATATCATGTTTGAATGAGTGAGCATTAGGATACCAAATATGACTCTGAGCACAGCATCTGCCACAAGATGAATGTAAGGACCGGAGTATATCATTTGTCTACATTTTGCTATATGCTTGATTTTTCTATTCGGAGAAAACACGTAACAAGCGATTTCCACACTGACAGAACCAGGACAGAGATCCAAACCCAGGACCTCCCTGGAGCCACTGTCAGCGGTGCTGCTCAGTGGATACCAGTTGATGTCAACGCCCGGCCCGTACAGACATATTCACACTGGAGCTTCAACATCCATAAATGTTGCCATTTTCAAGGCAAATTTTGCAACAGCTCTGCATTTGTGCTGCAGAATTACATTCACGGCCCGTGGAAAATCCTTTAGGCCATGATGGACATCATGGGAGCTCTCCGCTGACCCTGACTGACCTGGGTTCCTTAATGTCAATTTGAGGCTCAGTAATAGAAGAAACTTTGGCACACACTGGGATTTAAATTACAAAAACACTGTTGAACAACGAGATGAATAAATAAAAATGATTCAGCAGGTTTTACAGACCGCCATAAGTGCACATGTCCCACACACATTTACCCATCTGCAACTCAAACAAAGACAGAGGCCTCATTCCATGTCAATTTGGATGATGGCCGTGAAAATGAGGGCATAATTACAATATGAAATGAATGTAAAAATGAGATTCTTATTTTGGTAAGTTAACCTGATATACTTGTTTTTTTGCTCATGGATATAAGACAAGCAAGGACATGTCTCTTTTTTGTGATCTTAGGCCAAAAAAAGAAAGGAAAAAAAAATGCAGGACCCTCATAATTTGGGGGAAATTTGTGAAAGAAATCATAATCAGTCAAAGGATTATTTTTCATTTCAGTAGGGTAGAACATGCCTAAATGTAAGTAATCAATTGGGGAAGTTTCATGTTGATATCTATTAGTTGTTTGTTCCCCCTATTCCCCTGGAATGTCTTGCAAAATTCTATTTTACAAAACATGAGCCAGAAATATCCACTTCAGTAGCTCATAAATCCACCAACCTTTCAATTCTATCTGTATTTTTACAGAGGGGATTTTTTCATATATCATTCATAGCCTGACTCATACAATATTTTATTAAAACCTAATTCAACTTAATGACCGCTATAGGCTAGTTTGTGCTCATTGTGAAATTGTAGTGTATTATACTGAGGTGCATCGAATGCGCCGAACAGCATCCCGACACGCGCGTATTCATGTATACGATATCAGACAGCAGACCTAGGTAGAAAATGCATGGCCCGCCACTGGTAGACTGAATATATAACTCAATACCAGTTCAACATCACGACATCCTCCAAAATGATAATCAAGTTGAATCAACACCTCTCTAAAACTGCAACACGTTATTTCGTTTGAATAAACTCACAATTTAGCCTCAACAAGGAAGGCCTTCATTCTGTTTGAGAAGTATGTTTATGAAATACCTCAAAAGTTTTCATCATCATTTTTTTTATGTGTCGTATTTCAGTCATACAGTCAGGTCCATAAATATTTGGACATTGACATATTTTTCATTATTTTGGCTCTGTACACCACAACAATGGAGTTGAAATGAAAACATCAAGATGTGCTTTAAGTGCAGACTTTCAGCTTTAATTTGAGGGTATTTACATCCAAATCAGGTGAATGGTGTAGGAGCTACAACAAATTAAAATGTGGCCACACTCTTTTTAAGGTACCAAAAGTAATTGGACAATTGGCTGCTCAGCTCTTCCAATGTCAGGTGTGTGTAATTCCCTCGTTAATTAATTTACAAGGAGTATATCTAGGTCTAAGGAGTAGGTCTAGAGTTCATTTCAGGTGTGGTATTTGTATTTGTAATCTGTTGTGGTCAACTCTCAATATGAAGTCCAAAGAGCTGTTACTATCAGTGAAGTAAGCCATCATTAGGATGAAAAATCAAAACCATTAGAGAGATAGCAAACACATTAAGTGTGGCCAAATCAACTGTTTGGTACATTCTTAAGAAGAAAGAACGCACTGGTGAGCTAAGCAACACCAAAAGACCCGGAAGACCACGGAAGACAACTGTGGTGGATGACAGAAGAATCATTTCCCTGGTGAAGAAAAACCCCTCCACAACAGTTGGCCAGATCAAGAACACTCTCCAGGAGGAAGGTGCATCTGTGTCAAAGTCCACAATCAAGAGAAGGCTTCACCAAAGTAAATACAGAGGGTTCACCACAAGATGTAAACCATTGGTGAGCCTCAAAAACAGGAAGACCAGATTAGAGTTTGCCAAAAAAACATCTAAAAAAAGCCTGTACAGTTCTGGAAGAACATCCTATGGACAGATGAGACAAAGATAACCTTGTGCCAGAATGATGGGAAGAGAAGAGTATGGAGAAGGAAAGGAACTGCTCTTGATCCAAAGCATACCACCTCATCAGTGAAGCATGGTGGAGATAGTGGTATGGCGTGGGCATGTATGGCTGCCAATGGAACTGGTTCCCTTGTATTTATTGATGATGTGACTGCTGACAAAAGCAGCAGGATGAATTCTGAAGTGTTTCGGGCAATATCTGCTCATATTCAGCCAAATGCTTCAGAACTCATTGGACGGCGCTTCACAGTGCAGATGGGCAATGACCCAAAGCATACTGCGAAAGCAACCAAGGCGGTTTTTAAGGCAAAGAAGTGGAATGTTCTGCAATGGCCAAGTCAATCACCTGACCTGAATCCAATTGAGCATGCATTTCACTTGCTGAAGACAAAACTGAAGGGAAAATGCCCCAAGAACCAGCAGGAACTGAAGACTGTTGAAGTAGAGGCCTGGCAGAGCATCACCAGGGACGAAACCCAGCGTCTGGTGATGTCTATGGAATCCAGACTTCAGGCTGTCATTGACTGCAAAGGATTTTCAACAAAGTATTAAAATTGACAATTAGATTAATGATTATATTAATTTGTCCAATTACTTTTGGTCCCTTAAAAAGAGATAGGCCACATTTTAATTTATTGTAGCTCCTACACCGTTCACCTGATTTGGATGTAAATACCCTCAAATTAAAGCTGAAAGTCTGCACTTAAAGCACATCTTGATGTTTTCATTTCAACTCCATTGTTGTGGTGTACAGAGCCAAAATAATGAAAAATGTGTCAATGTCCAAATATTTATGGACCTGACTGTATATCAGCCCCATTAACAAGGCACAAGCTCTTGGCACATCCAGGTTTTCCAGGACTTCTGTTCCCTCGATCACTTGCTTGATCAGACATTATGGGCAACAGATGACAACCTCTCCTTTCCTTTCCATGGAATCATCCTGTGAAGGAAACAAGAAAATAAAAAATATAACTGCCACATAAGGATGTGTTTTTTATCCCTCTGTGTCACTGTCAAATGGAGAGCTTTTGTCTGAAATGAACTCAAACATTCACACACTCAAGTAAAACTTTGGAAGATAAAACCCAGATTATAAAATCATTTTAGATTTGTATGTATGTATTTTAAATGTCAGGAAATGTGTTGTCTCCACCTGTTATTGCCTAATGACAATATCAGTCTTTCAAAACAACAAAGGTCTCAGGTGAAACATTTCGAACTGAATAAAATACCCTAGTATATATACACAATATGTATCTTTACACTAACTTATTGTCACCCAATTGCTAAGTGAACACATAAATATTTATTCAAAAAGAATATATTTCCAAGTTAAGACAATCTGGTTATTTTTCATTTTGACCAACTTCTTAAAAAACAAGTACATGTAACAAAAGTAATACAACGACAAAAAATGCATTTATTTTAAGATGTATCCACTCATCCCATATGTTGTATATATGTACCATATTCACCTGTAGCCTCTCCCCTTAAAGTACGGTTTGTCAAACAACGTACAGCTTTATTAAAGCTTTGCCTGGACGTATTGTAGACTCAGTCCTGGGTGACAGCACTTGGGGACTTTTCTTTCCAGGATCCAGGATGCAGGACTTCCAGTCCCCTCGAGCTGACCACACCCCTGCTGCTGCTTCTCCGGTGGGAGGAGGATGCGTTAAACAGGAGGGGTTCAATTTCAATTGGGACAGCCCCCAAAAAAGAAGAACATCAGTTCCCACACAGAGAAGGGAAGAAAAGAGAGAGAGAAAGAGAGAGGAAAGCGATCCCAGAGACGGAGAGGGAAGCCCCGGCGAGCAGCTCCACGCATGCTAACCCCGGAGTAAAAAACAACAACAACAAAACCAGCCATGCATTCCGCAGGCAGGTCGTGGCTGCTGCTGACCGGCTTTGTGCTCTTTTATGTCATCTACCTGCTCTTCGGAGCGCTCGTTTTCTCCAGCGTCGAGCGGCCGGTGGAGGACAAGCTGCGGCGCGACGTGGAAGCCCTGAAGCACGAGTTCCTGAACCAGAGCTGCGTGAACGCCGCGGCGCTCGAGCGCTTTCTGCTCAAAGTGCTGGCGGCCAACAAGTACGGCGTCTCCGTCCTCAGGAACGCCTCCGCCGCCTCCAACTGGGACCTGGCGTCCTCCATGTTCTTCGCCAACACTCTGGTCACCACCGTCGGTGAGTTGTGCAGACAAAAAGTACACCAAGGAAGTTTGGTTAATTGTTTTGCGAGAAAAGTCACGTTTTAGCCACAAAACGAATGAAAACAAGTTACAATATAATATTACGCATTATAGTGACCCAAAGCCATACATTATGAAGAGAATAAAGACAACACCGGTCCAATACAGCCACTTGTATTTATTTTTTGGGAGATAAAACACCACAAAAGTAAAATTCTGGTAATAACTTTATGGTTCATCTTCTTCTTCTTCTTCTTCTTCTTTGTCCACGCGTCATGGGTGTGACCGACACGTTGTAGCTGTGTGACTTTCTGACATCAGATGCTTCAGACACAGCCCGAGGGGAAATAGGTTTCCTCTTTACTTCTAAGTGAGCTCTAGACCTGAGAAGAAATGGACATGCTGTACAAGATCACATCAAAGCAGGAAGCAGTTTGGGAAAGTGGAATGAGTTACTTAGGCACTATACAATATATAAAAAAGGACATGATCCATCTCGCATCCTTTTGCCGACAGTTGTGCGAGTTTTACATGAATGGTTGTAGGGATTCACCTCATTGTTTAGCATGTAAAGCTTTAAATCTGTAGAAGAGATATTCCGCACACTTGCAGATCCATGCAGAGTTCACTTTATCAAGCATGTGAAGCTCGGAAGTCCTGCAGAGGAATGATTTTGCTCATTATGTTCAGTTTTCTCATCATTAGGAGAACTGCTCCTAGGTAGTTGTAAACAGTTGTAAAATGTCTGCCTGTGGCTTTCTGGAGTCTGCAAAAATAACCCACGGCTTGGAGACTTTGAATTTGGGACAAACGGGGGAGTAGAGTGTTTATTCAGGCATGGGGAGTGGAAATGGGAAATGTTCTCTCAAGACGCCTAACATTATACAAGTTGAATACTAACTCGCCGGAGTCCCCTTTTGTGTGGCTGTGTAGTTAACTTCATTAGTGCGGAAGAAAGTGACACTTTAAAAAACAAGCCACCGTGTAATCTGCTGTCTCTGGCTTCCAACTAGAGATGTGTCTATCTTCACAGCTCGGATAACCAAACCTTAACACGTATTAATAATGTTTGCCTGAGACAACTGCTCTCTGCTCATTCCACTGAAGGCCGGAGGCTCCAGTGGCGTGGTTCAAAGATGACAAGTTTATTTATTTTTGGAAAGAATTGCTCATCTGTTTCGGACTTGTTTATTTACAGGACTTTCATTGTCTCCCCCCCTGCAATAGTGAATGTTTATTTTTCCAAATATTATCCATACCTTATTGGCAACATAACTTCTCCCTTTTTGTAACATTGATTTAAGTTTATGTTTTAAAACCACACCCTGCTTCACATTTAACTACACACAGCCATTTGGGGGTAACGCACGGGGCAGCAACAGTGGTACTAATTTTACATTCTCCTTGCAGAATTTTCCAGCTGGTCTGATTATTCAGCTGATACGACAAAAAAATGTATTTCATTTTTGCATTTCGTGTGACCTTTCTCTGACATGTTTCCTGTTGAAACAGGATGTTGAGGTAAAACATAGTGACGCAGGGAAGGCCGGGCCAGTGCAGCATGTTCGAAAAGTTTTTTCGAACATGAGAACCAACATACTGCAGCATCATTCCAGTAGCGCCACACAGAGACGCTCCGGGAGGTGTTTTTATTGCAAGCTTCTGTGCTATTTAAGCAAAGTACTATGAAAACGCTCCGTCACATTCCCAGGAACGCTGACACTCACATGGGGACATGCAAACTCATGCATGAAGCAGAACAGAAATGACGAGGAAATAGTTTGCTCTATGTGATGCATGGCTTACTTTCACAATGCTGCATGTGTTTCCTTCTGTGACACTTCCTTAATTGTCATGTTAATATGTTTGGTTTGGTTGTCAAGAGAAACGAGTGAAGCAGTCAGGTGATCGCGCTGGTTGTATTATCTGAACCTTTTTATCTGGAGGATCAGAAGTGAACACACGCAAAATGTAATTTACACGGCCTGTTATACTCCCTCATTGCATAGGATAGCTGTGTGTGTGCTCTGTGCACAACTACAATAGGGACAGTGAGTTAAAGTGGAACCAGAAGGTTCTACATATTCAGTTTGAGGGAGTTCAATGTGGACAGACAGGGAAGTAATTTCAACAATTAATTGTTTGGGTAACTGAGTTTGTCTGCAGTCTTACTGATTGATTCAGGGGTGGGACACCAAACGACTACAAAGAGACACACAAAAACTACAAAGAGACACAGAATGGCTACAAAGAGACACAAAACTGCTACAAAAAGACAGAGCAAATTCAAAGAAACGGAACGACTACAAAGAAGAAACAGAACGACTACAAAGAGTTGCAGAAGACCACAAAGGCAGTGTAAAACTGATCTGTGTCTCTAAATTAGCCTCCAGATAGAAACATGCAATCATGTGTCCGTCAGGCTCTGAATTGATCTTAGATAATATTGAACATACAGTTGGATTAAGTACCCTGGGGTTGGAGGACAGCTCCACTCAATTATTTCTGCGATAACCGTGACATCATGTTTTTAGCTACTGTGTACCAGCATGTATTTGGTTACTGTGTTGCATTGCCTCAAGCCTACACAAAAAGAAAGACTACCTCACCAGTCTCAAGGTCCACAGCAGCAGTGTGCTCACACGACCAGGTTCATACTACAGATGATATACTCAGTCACTGTCAACAAAACGTTTGACACAATTCTTCACCCATCCCATGTTTTTGTGGTCAAACACAAGTCATGTGATTTCAGAGTTTCCAATTTACCATGTTTGTGTTTTCCTCCGCTGGTAAGTGAGTGCTGGTATTGGTGGATAACAACCTGCGGGCGGACTTTGACAAGGAAAGCTTTGTCCTAACTGCATGAAGTCTCTGGCTGCATGAAGTCAGGCAGCAC
Organism: Taurulus bubalis; assembly: GCF_910589615.1. Taxonomy (NCBI): domain Eukaryota; kingdom Metazoa; phylum Chordata; class Actinopteri; order Perciformes; family Cottidae; genus Taurulus; species Taurulus bubalis. The sequence continues at coordinate 12,311,783 of NC_136598.1, forward strand.
CGCTCAAACACATCACCTAATTCTAGCCAGCATTAATCAGAGCTTCATTACTGAGGATTTAACTTTGTTAGGTCCTAAAGCTCTTACCGAGCATGATGCTATCTATCCTAGTGTACAGAATATTCAGCTCGGCTCCATTGAGATCCAGTATATCTCCACTTTAACGTCCCTCTTCTTTGTCTTTTCTCTTCCCTCCCAACATCCCGTCCTCTTGTTCCCCAGGTTACGGTCACACCACTCCCCTGTCTGACACGGGAAAGGCCTTCTCCATCCTCTACGCCCTGATCGGAGTCCCCTTCACCATGCTGGTGCTCACCGCCTGCGTCCAGAGGATCATGCACCCTCTGGTCCTCGCTCCCGTCGGCCTCCTGCAGCGCCGCGGCATGCAGCCTCGGCTGGCCACCGTCCTCCACTTCGTGCTGCTGCTGGCCCTGATAGTGCTGTGCTTCTTCGTGACGCCGGCGGCAGTCTTCAGCACGCTGGAGCCGTCCTGGTCGTTCTTGGACGGCATCTACTTCTGTTTCATCTCGCTGTGCACCATCGGACTGGGAGATTTCGTTCCTGGGAATCAGCCCCGGCAGAAGTACCGGCAGCTGTACCAGGTCTCCGTCATGGGTGAGTGCAGTTGTTGTTAAGTCCCTCATATAGGTCAGAAAAGAAAATGTGTTTTTATTCCTCAGTGCTGGCAATTATGTTTTCCGGTTGTCCGGCCGTCTGTCTGCACATTTGGCACAAACATCCACTTGGGCTTGAACTGATCAGATTTGGGTGGTCAAAGGTCACTGTAACATCACAAAACGTGTAAAAACGTAACGTAGCATAACTCAAGAATGTGTTTGCTAATTATGACAATTTCACACAAATGCCTAGACATTTTGGACAAATATGGAAGTTGGCCCCACTGGTTTCTAGCTATGTATTTTAAACTTGTTTCCAAAAACCGCAGCCAGTAGAGCGGGTTGTCTTTCAATTGGGCGATCGGCGGTTCGATCCCCGGCTCCTCCAGTCCATTCCGATGTGTCTTTGGGCAAGACACTTAACCTAAACATTGTTTTGCTGCAGGCTGTGGTGTATGAATGGGCGAAGGACATGCAGTGTTAAAGCTGTTGTACAAGTCTATTTTAAATGTGATGTGTAATAATGATTTTCTGCTTCAGTTTCATTACTTGGTTTGTTTGGTTACAATTGGCTTCTGATGGTTCACTTTGTTTAGTTTAGTCTGAACGTTTCTCCAGTCGCGCTGCCCAGCTCTCACACTTCCTCTTATTAAGGCTTTGTCATCCTTAGTACATGTTTGATAAGAAGGTGTTATTTCATCAAGATCCGGGACACAGTGACTCACACGCAGTTTACCTGAGCAAACAAGTACGTTTCAAATGCATGCCCATAACTCAGTTATTGCAGATGAATTAGTCCTCGCATGTGAAATTTCCCAAAGACGTGTGGAAAAATACTGACAAATGCCAGACGTTGCTCACTGTCACGACCCTCCTGTTTTTGCCATAATTTTGGCAACATGAGTGCAAGTCATCTTTCATCTCTTTTACCCAGTGATTGTTGGTGTAATTCCCCTCATTTCATCCCCAACGCACAGCTACATCCAGACATGCAAAGTGATGTCTGCGTGTTTTTATAAACTAATAAAAACATTTTTTGAAATCCTCCTTTTCGAGAGTGTAAACCATTTGGCCGTGTTCACAATGACATGCGTCAGATGTTAACTTTACATGTGGTTCTTCATTTAAAAACCTTGCACTGGATCCCAGTGGTTTCTTTGTGCTTGTTTTAGATTGAGACCTCACCATCACATGATGGTGTATTTCTTGTTATTCAGCCTCTTTGCTGGGTGTTTCCTCTGTAAATGAATCAGGGTTGGAATTACCTTTTTTCTCAAAGTAGCCATGCTGTTGTTTTACTCCCCCGTGGTCCCAATCAGAGAGCTCTACAGCGGATATCTGACTAACACATTTAGGACAATGTATTGAGGTGAATGCAGCCTTTTGTAGTGATTTTTAACTAGCGGAACAAGAGAATTCCACCCTAAAATAGCTTCTTACTTGCAAAAAGTTGGTTTAGGACATGAACACTTTCAGCTGATACACACTTTTGCCTTAGTGGGGTTTCATATTCAATTTTATGATCATAGGGACCCAGGTGGACACACTGGAAGTGACTGTTTTTTGTTCTCCCCCTCTGTCCTCGGTTAATCCCTTGACTTGAGTCTGGAAGGAGGCCCAGCAGTTCACACGGAGCAGCCGTGTTGTTTCCTCGTCCCGCAGGCTGCATTATATAATACTGATATAGGTCGAGTCCAATTAACCCACACAGCCCATTGCTGGTTTCTGAGGGAAGGATCAAGATGTGGCCTGACGTGACGAGACGGGCTGAAACTGATCATATGTACATTCATACATGATGGGTTCACTTATTTTACTACCAGGCGTCATTTTGTTCGGTCTCAAAAAAACAGTCTAATTCTGAAGTCGTGCCTTCAGAATCAGACTCCCTCAACATGTTGTTGTAATAGGAAGAAGAAAAAAAAGTATTTTCCACGACAGCACAGTATTCTCAGTATTGCTGAAGAGCAAATATTTTGAGGTCGTAGTTTGAACAGTCAAAGTCCTTTTTTAAATCATCATGTTCCTGTTATATTTCATCACAATGATTGCTTCACAGGTGGAATATAATGAAAGGGCAGTATGAGATTAAAAGATGGCAGATGTCATACTACTGATTCATTAAAGTAATTAATTTAAAGTGATCATAAGCTGCTATTATCTGTGTTTCTTGAAGTCCTGGCTGTGGACCAAAGCTAAGGCCATATTTTCCCTGGGACTTCCTCTGCAGCTTACTGAACACCTCCCACAGTATGCTGTTGAGCTGCGGTCTCTGTAATCCTACACTGTTTTTCTTGAAGAGTTGGCACACTGGTGTTGTGAGAGGCCATTGTCCAGGGCCTGATCTCTGTGTGGCTATCTGGGTCATTGTGGTGCATGTTCATGTGACGGTACAAAACCGTGTGGCTTTCCTGGACGGCAGAGTCGGAGCAGGAATAACAAATGTTGAGGACACCTTTCGTCCTCCTCTTGGGTGAAACTGGAGTTCCTGAAATAGATTTCTCTGTCCACGGCCAGGTTCGTGTGTGAGACTTTGACATTAGTTCCTCTGCTCTTTACCGGACAGACTTTCTGAGTTTGCGTAGTCATGGGACATTGAACTAGTAACGATTTAGAGTTCGACATGCTTGTGTCCTGCTAGTCTGCCTTTTCTCTACGATTGTCCCGATGAAACAACCATTTGTTAAGAATATCATTTCATATTTGATTTGCTGATATAAAACATTAAAAGGAGCTTTGTGTCACAAGACTTATCTGGTTGAAACTTTCACAGCAGTGTGGTTGTGCCCTGAAAGCTGCCCTGCTCTACTTTTGTATATAGTACACAAAAAGCACATGCTACTTGTACCTTGAAACCACAACTCTGTGGAAAATACCATATGTACCGACGGCATCGGAACCAATTTAGACTTAATTTATCACGGGGCTTTTTGTGGCCGAGTGCAACTGGTAAAGGTCTCAGCCAACACTTTAAAGCTGCAAAAAGAAATGCTGTAATTCAAGTTTGTCACAGATTCTCTGCAACCTGCTGCTGTTTGATTATGAGCTGATCCATTCAACGTCAGACCTGCACTCCATTTAATAGTCCTGTAATAAAGTAACTCTACCTCGCACCATCTCTATAGATCATAGCCCTAAAGGCATGGAAATGGTTAATGATTACTCTGAAGGGAAAATCCTGAAATCCAGGAAGTTAAAAAAGGCTTGTTTTCTCCCTTTTAGTGATAAGGATTTCATATTTGAAAGGGTTATAATCAGAAATGGGCAGTGTTTTTGTTACTTGTACTTGAAATACAATTACTTAACTTCCCCTGGGCGGAGTAGGGCCAGATCAGGGTGGAATAGGACAGGATATGCGTAGAATGGGACCAGAACCGGATAGACTGGGATCAGATCTGGATAAAATGGGACCAGAATAAGACAAGAATGTAGGTGTGTTCTTCCATTTTCAGCTTGTAGCTTGTCCCAGTAGTTCTGTAAGATGGCAATGTGCCTAAAATACCAGAAAATGGTTACGCCAGTTTAGTGAATTCACGGGTCACCTGGATGTGCCTCTGTGACCTTATTATAATATTTGTATTGAATTTTCAAGCATTAATTGGAGTGAAAAAAAAAAAATAGAGCAGAAAAGAGATTTAGCTGTTGGTGTTTGAGGTGTTCATCACAGCCACATTCACCAGATGGTGATGCAGTCTTTATTCCCCCCCATACACACACACACACACACACACACACACACACACACACACACACACACACACACACCTCCTGATGCCTTCAATATTTCAGAAATAATGAAATGTCAGCTTATGGTAAAGGCTTTCTTTTGCAAGAGATGAAGTCAAATAGATTGTTCAGTTGAATGAATGACCCTCTGTCTCTTTGCCCCCAACCCAGTCTACCTGTTCGTGGGTTTGATGATGATGTTCCTCCTGCTGCGCACCATCCACAAAATGGCCGACCTGCACGGCCTGACCTCCTTCCTGCAGCTGCCGCGTTGCGAGGAGTCCGACCTGGATGACGACCGGAAGCCCATCGTGGAGGACGGACATGAGGCTCAGACGCCCCCTTTCATCACGGAGAAAGAGGCCAGTGAGCCCCTGGAGCCCGGATCGCAGCCCTCGTACAACACCATCAACACAGGCTGAGCTGTGGGGAACTGTGAGGACAAGGAGGTGAAGGAGGAAGAAGAAGAAAGCTCTACCTCTGAAATCCAGACTGGTGGGCTGAATCTGAATTGTTGTCTTTATTTGTTCCTTTTGTTTTCTTCAGCCTCCCCTAGAAAACACCAAGGTCTTTTTTTTTTTTTTTTTTTTTTTTTGTTGTTTCATGTCTGCACATCATGGGGAAAGCACCTCCACACTATAGACCGGACCGTCCATTCATATTTTAGAGCCTGGGTTGGCCTTCACCACTTGAATGCATCTTCATAAGCATGAATGATCACAACTGCAGTGAAATAACATAGAAATCTGTAAAAACGTTGTCATCAGAGTGAGGTCAAATGTGGACCGTTTAAAACACAGGGATGTGTTCGGATTTCCTGAGTAAAAGCAGCGACTTGCCTGTCCCTGGGTCAGCTTTGAGGACTACAGACACCAGAGACCAAGACTGGGTTTGCCTCAGGACACGGGGCCCATGGCTGCTCTCCTTTTACAGTGCTGCCCCCTGGTGTTACTACACCTCCGGAAGACAGGGTCAAAGGTTTGGAACAGAGGGATCGATGAAGAGACAAAAGACTGTAAATAATAAATGTTTAATTGTGGTGAGTGAGGAAGTGATTCATTTCAATGGAAAAAGCACATGTTACTTTCAAACACGGCACGTTATATGTGACTTGGAGGTCGGGAACACTTGAAATGCACTTTAACGTTCGGATCAGTTATTTTTCTTTTACCATCAGAAGTTGTAGTTGAATGAGTAGGCTTGTATCCTGATACTGTAAATACACGTTGTTGGTATTTATGTTGTTTGTAGTTTAGTTCTATCAGTTTAACATGTTTTCACATTGGACAACTGTGAATTAAAATAACTTTTCCCTGTATTATGTCATCGTCCTTTGTTTTGGGGATTTGATCCACAAATGCTGAGCAAGCAAACGTTCCTTGATGTGTGTTGATATCCGAATCAAAGCAGGAGTCTGAGGGGCTGGAAGTATCTGTGACGCGACAACATCCAAATTAGAACGTCTGACGTGCAGGTCGGCCTGAAACTGCCTCAAAACTGAAACCGCTCTGGTTGGATACTCTGTCTGTTATGTGATGCTCTTTCACCTTCATGGTTCTCTAAATACACTCACTGATGGTGCTTTTCTTCAGGGTCTTAAATTACGCACAGCATAATGTATGTGCAGTAATCATCATTTTTCCCCATCCATTTCCAAAACTGTCAAATATCAGCAGTAAAATGTACTTTATGCATTGTAATGAATAAATAATTTCAAACGGCACAACTTGATTTTCACATTTATTAAAAACATCGGTATAAATAAAGACTCGTCTTCTGAAAAAAGAAAGTCTAAATACAGTGTCCAGGCATTCTGCCCTCAATTTCCAAACATAACCATTCAAATATTTGTAGGGTAAATAAAATAACTGCCATGCCGGTACATTAGTATACCATTACATTGTCAAACATGGTATGACATTACATCTCGTTAACAAAAATATGCCATTCATAAATAGTGTGAGACTGCAGCCCAGCTATTCACAAAGGCCCTTTGCATAGAAAGCAACTCTGATCCACAGACATGAGTACAAAGACCCGACAGACGGCATCATGTGCTTCCTCAAATGAGTCATCTCAGCATTTCCCCTGTTACACATGTCATCAGTGTTGGTTTGAATGCTGGACCAACATGCATAGCTGGTTAAGTGTTTTTCTCTTTTCAACAACACACATTTACAGGACATAACAGGACTCCACTTTAAGGGTTCGGAAGGAATCATTTGAGCAGCAATATTACCATTGCTTAACAAATAAGAGACAAGAAATACATATTAAGAAATGCATATTATTAACAAAAGTGCAATAATTCATACGTAAACCAGACATAACATGCGAGCAGACCTACTGATGAGTGAACAGCTGCTCACAGCATGATGCTAAGCACCCACCAGGACTGATCACAAACACCACATCTGTACAACAGAAGCTGCCGCGTAGTGGTTGTGACTCCGGCTAATGTACAGTGACTCTGTACCGTCGCATTAGAAACCCCACGAGGACGTGTTGCACACAATCTCGGTACTGTTGATGCTCTTTGAATAAAAGCATCTAGTAAAAGACAGCAAATGCTGTTCCTGAGCGCGACGGTGCGTCGCAGAACGGCGATGTGTTTCCTGAGCTGCAGCCGTACTCAGACTGCCTCTAAGACGGAAACATTTCGGACTAAACCAAACTTTTAGTTTCACCCTTTTCGGCCTTCAGATGGGACGAGGCCTAAGCTGGTTGAGTGGCATTAAGAGTTGTGTACTCTTTACTGCCGATGCAGGATACATATGAAACGTCATCGTACTATACCTCCACCTGCTAGTTGCTGATTTATAACTGATGATAAAGTGATGGACGAAATTTGAAGAAAACACCGTTTTTTGTGGATTTCTTTTCTTTTCTTTCTTAGCACCTGATACCACTCCCCTGTTCTAACTCGCTGATAAATATGAGGTTAAACGATTTTTTCACAGAAGTTTGACCTATGATATTAGTGTTTCAAATATTCTCCTTCAAACACCAGCCAAATCACATTCTCTCTGAACTCATATTAACATTTTACACCCAGCTTTTTTCTCAGTCCATGCGAACGCAGGATTACTTGAAGCTGTGGTGTCGTTGAGGCATTTTTGGATGAATCCTGAAAAAACGCCAGTATCTGGTTTACTACACAGATAGTTTTCACTGTGTTGTGGCCTCCATTATTGCCGGAGAATCACAAACTTTCATGTGGCATAAAAAGCCCCATGTCCTTGATTATGACTAGAGATGGGTGGCTAAGAAAGGTGTGGGCTGAACAAGGAGAACAAAGGCAGGTACTTCAGATCCTGGTTGAGAGAGAGGGAGAAGTGGTGTGGGGGGAGGAGGAAGAGGAGAAAGTGGGCAGATACTGGTAAAAGTCATCCCCAGCCTGGTATCCACCGCCACTGCCCCTGAGCCCGAGCACACCCATGTCCCTCTCCAGCAGGGATGTGTCTATATCCTGGAACAGATCGCTAGACTCTACCTGCTGCTCCCAGCTTCCCGAATAACCTCTTACTCCCTGTTTCACCCACCCCATGCCTCCATCCCCGGGCCCCGACAGGTTCTCCAAGGACCTGAGAGGTGTCCGTGGAGTTGCCTGAGGGCCCCCGTCAATGATGGAGTCCAGCGCAGTGAGAATGGAGTTGATGGCAGCCGAGAGGGAGTAATCGGACTCCGTGGACATCGACCCCCAGTCCTCATCTTCGTCTCTAACTGACAGAGGGACATTTGATGCACCCAAATGGCAGTTTGCAGGAGACCTACTTGTAGCACAATTTGACGTGCAATCTAAAGAAACCAGAGGGCAGCTGACAAGAGCCGAGTGGCTGTCAGAATACATCACCTCAGAGTGATGCTTTGCTGCAGCGTCTCCGGTAAAAATACTCTCCTGGAGGGCAGATGAAGAGCTACAAGGCGGTTCTGACACCTCCATGTCTACAGAGGGCGCCATACAAGCCTCCACGCTGATCAGCCGCAGAGTGTTGGCTATGAGGACAGACCTCCGCAGGCTGGGTTCAGGCAGCACCTGGCCACACTGATACTTGTTCAGGGAGACCGAGAAGACAAACTGGCGCTGGCTCTCCCAGGTGGGGCTGCTCCTGTCGGAAACCTCCACATCCTCTGGTGGATGTTTGCGCTTCTGCCCCTTGATGATCATCTTTAAACTGTGGAGGAAGGCACAAACCGTTAGGTTGACTTGTATTGCTGCTTAAAATCCTCTCTAGTTAACATTCGAAAAAGATACTACAGAAGAATATCTAAATGCTTATGAGATAAGAAACTCAATTATGTCTGCGCTGGATCATAAAATAATCAAGCAGTTACTCAATAGAAAGTTAATCAATGGAAATGTAATCTATTAAACATTGAAGCTTAACAAACACTCAGGATTCAAGGTAGTTTTTTGGAGAGAGCTCTAACAACATGTGGTAAAAAAAAATCATATTCTACTCTTGTGGCCTCTTATCAGTAATAAATAAATGATTGAATGAATTGCACCCATAGACTGAGACAGTAGGTAGTGAACAGATCGCATATTACCTGGTCAGCTGCTTGTGGTAATAACACATTAGCAGCAACCGTATTAAAGGTGCAATCCTCGGTGTGTTTAAATGTATTTACTGCTTTTCGTGTTTGGCCGAATGACTTGGCGAATAACTATTTAACTCATTGTTTCGTTTGAATTAACGCATACTGCTGAAAACACGAATATGAAACCTTCAAATGAAATAAGCATAATACTGATACAGTGCATTCAGCGCTGTTTCTCTGTAAAGCTACAAGTCGCTAGCTCCCGTTAGGTCCTGCAGTGAGCGGGTTGGGGGTTGTGACGTTAGGAGGGAAACGGAGCCCTCGACAGAGGCCGTCGAATAACGTGCAGCGGATCGGACTGATTTGAAATATCTCGATTAAAGAGACGGAAACTATGAACGTAGTTAGTTCAAACACGAGCGTGTTCAACTTTAAACACAGTGAGGAAGTTAGACACGTTTAAGCGGACAGACCTGTTGAATCACTTCCCGTCTCTCCTCGGCAGCGTTGACTTTAGATTATAGGGGGTTCGCCTCCTCTTCGACCTAAACAACAAAAAACAACTTAACGTTTAACTCCGCTAATTAAAAAGTAAGTCGACAATTAAAAAACTATTGTAAACTTTCTGTTTCAAACTCACTCCGCTACGACTGCGCGAGCCGACTGACTCGGTCTTCTCCCGCCCGTGATTTGAGTTTCACTCCAAAAAGGTTCACAGTGGGGGCTGGATGGGCCGAAAGGCATGGTGGGTAGTGTAGTTTATGTACGTTACACTCAATCTGAATAAGATGACGTTATAAAGCTCACTTTTATCTATATATATATATATATATATATATATATATATATATATATATATATATATATATATATATAGATAAAAGTGAGCTTTATAACGTGTATATATATATATATATATATATATATATATATATATATATATATACACACACACATGTATATATATATTTATATATACATATGGTAAATATGATAATGATACCACGGGTCATATAATACTAAATACTATTCGCTGATTATTCTCCACGCAGGCCGGATTGTCAAGTTTAATATTATGTCATTTGCATAGCTCTAATTCCTAAATGATTACATCACCGATAGAGGAGAGATTCCCATCAACATATTGGTTTTATAAACAAAGTACGGCAGTGTGTGCGCGTGTGTGTGTGTGTGTGTGTGTGTGTGTGTGTGTGTGTGTGTGTGTGTGTGTGTGTGTGTGTGTGTGTGACAGGGCCGCTGCTTGTATGTGTGTATACAGTTAAGCAGTGGTGAATAAGCTTACCCAAATAGACACAGAATGATTTTTTGTATGTTTTTATATACGAATTAAAGGATAAACATGAATGCATGCTTACATGAATCCTGATGATTTAAAGACAAAATATGAATTATAAAAAATATTATATAAAATAAAATATAAATATAATAGTAATTACCATATGAGGGTTCCAGTCCTATTTCATACTTAAGTTACTGTAAAAACATTCATGTCTGAGAGGATATTAAGCTGCTGAACCGATCCTAAATCAAAACAATCGGAGAGACTTTGATTTCGTTTCACGGAACATTTAAATACGTATGATGCCAAAGCAAAATCAGTTAACAGGTCTAAGTCCCGCACATGTAACGTTACATGTCCACGTGATAAATCAGTTTGTTAAACTCTCGGTGATAAAAGTCGTAGTTGTCCGAGCCGGTCTTATTTCAGAGACGAGTCATTTACCTGAGAGAGCAGCGGTCGTCAGGGCGGAAAAGGGTCAACTTCTGCTGAGACAAACTATCGACATGTCAAAGTTCACGGTTTCGATTTAAATTCCACCACTCAACTTCACGCCGCATGAAGAACCAGTGAGCCCACTTTAAAAAAAAGCAGCAGCTCCTTTTCGGCCTGTGCATTGGACGACAGAGAAAAACGTGTCGTCACAACTTCCTGTACTCTTTCAAAATAAAAATCAGCAAACGTCTGCTGCACTTTTTTTAAATATTATAATATGACATTATCCTTATACTGTGATTCACTACAACACTATAATATATTTGATGTAAAAAAGCATGAGTATGAGTATTTAGAAAAGCGCTATATACAATTAAAGTATTCTTCTTCTTATTATTATTATTATTATTATTATTATTATTATTATTATGTAATGTGTTATTACAATATTTATTATACTATATCAGTACATCATATTATAGCATTATATTACATTGAGACATGTTTAGTATAGATAAATACTCTGCTGAAAACAATATAGGTGTCATTATATGCTGTATTTACAATGTTGTTTAACTATATTATTATAGCACTTTATACTATATCTTATAACCCACATAGGCTACAATAATGTACTATATTCTGTTAATATGTTACACCGTCTTACTACATCATTTACTATATATATATATTATTTGTATTATGTTGCTATATTAATAAAGACAATACTAAATGTCATTACTTAATCACATTATATTATTCTGGTGTACGTCTTTAATTGCTCTTATAGTTTCTACTTTTACATGTGTTCTTTTTCGAGTCGTCTATATCTCTTATTATTATCCAATTGTTTTCACGTTGCTATTTATCTGTACTTATTTCTGTCTTCGTACTGTTGCATCACCTGCATTTCTCCTCTGGGGATCAATAAAGCCTTATCTTAATTTGGTGGTTTTCAACAAAAAGTACTTAAATAACATCTACCTCTCCCTTTTTAAAAACAAACCCAGAATCTATGAAAATCACAGGACCACAACTGGCTTCCAAACTAGCTGCGATGTCATAAATCCTTCGGGTGTTTGCGCTTGACCGCAGACAAAATGAAAAAACTCTGTTTACCGTGGAGCAACTCAATTGTCTGTTGCCATATTTAACTGATAACTGACAATTGATCAATGGTAAAGTGGTAGCAACCTACAATAGGATGCAGCCACCTGACAGTAGGCAGCATGTGAAGCTGGGGAAACATGTCTTAGTCTCCCTCCTCTTAGTCCGGGATGGCTGCACCATAACCCAGTCCCTTAAATGGGGACCTGCCAAGGAAAAGGGCAGACTGCAGCCTATCATTCGCTCTGCTGAGAGGGTGATTGGCTGCAATCAGCCATCCCTCTACACCTGTTCACCTCCTGGACCCTGACACGGGCAAGAAAGATTGTAGTTGACCGCGCTCCCCCTGGACGTAAACTGTTTGAGTCCCTTCCTTCTGGCAGGAGGCTGCGATCCATTAGGACCAAGACCGCAGGCCGTGAAAACACTTTATTTCCAGCTGCAGTCGGGTTCATCAACAAAGCCCGGGTCCCCCACTGACTCAGACACATACATTTTCTTAAAGTTACACACCCAAGCACATTTTTTCGTTATTAATAAATACATGACACTTAAACAATATACTTGTTTTAAGGTACTGTTATTTGTTTGTTTACCATGTTTTATTGTACATTTGGTACTGTTATTTGTTTGTTTATCATGTTTTATTGTATATTTGTATATTTTCTCATTCATGTTTTTTTGTATGCGAAAATTCCTTGTATGTGTAACGTATGGCAATAACTGTTCTGTTTCTGACATGTTTTCTTTCCTTTGAAAAAAAACTGGTTTTATTTTGAAGGACAAAATTGCAAGTTTTCGGGATTTTGTTCCCTGCACTTGAGTCACTTGACACATTCTTTTGTCAGAGGGAGTGGCACAACAGCTACACGTCATGCGTAATGCATGCCACTCATCTGACTTTCCTGCTGTCCTTTTTAAAAGGAAAGACTCCCATGAGTCTCTCTCGGCCTCCCGTGGGAGGCCGAGAGAGACTAGACCAATGGATCTGCAAGTTTTCATCAACGCATTCACGCCAACAGACACACAACACCAAACCCCTACGAAGACATGTTTAGTAACACTGATCCAACCCAGTTAGATAAATTTATAGTTTGTACTGCAACAGCACAAACAGTAATCCATATATGGATTCACATCAAAGGACATACATGCATCTAATAGTATTTCATTGTTGTTGTTATCTGGAAAACAAATGAATATAGGTACTCCTGCTAAGAGTTGTTGTTTTTAATGTATGTGTTAATGTATGCCTGATCTACTCTGTTCCTCATTTCCTCCTGTAGCTTTCACAAAGTGTGATGTAAATGATGTAGATGACAGAATGCCAGTATACAGTTTATTGCTACCATTGCTGTTGTTTTGTCACTCCAGCAACAAACAGCCTGCAGCTCCGCTCATTCACATGACACTTTACTCTTTCAGCACAATACAATCTTTTATTTTCAACCACTATAATTCAAAAGCATTGTTAATAGCAGCCGAAGCTGATGATAAAATCTATCTGAAAATACAGGGACGCATTAGCGGTTTATCACAACATGCTGGTAATTTGGATCTGCACATATATGACTCCTTAATTTATTTCCAGAATTCTCCGCATGAACATGGATTTTCTCTTCAGAATGACGCTGGGAAGAGAGCTGAAGCCCCTTTCCCTGTCCGGACAGTTCGCCGGGTTTATTTGTACTCTCCCCACACACCGACGGTCTTGCTGTCCCACTCTGAGGTGGACAGACACTTAACGAAGAAGTGTCCCAGGTCGTGTTTAGAGATGGCTCTTCCTTTTAGCATGTCCGCCGCCGCCGCGTAGCTCTCAGTCAGAGGGAGGTCGTCTGGAGGAGGGCGATACAGAAACAAAAACTGGTTATAAAGAAACAAAAGAAAACACAACAATGCTCTCTTTGTCTACAAAATAAAAGAATAAAAAGGTTTGATGTCCTCGCTGGCTGGTAATCAGTGTATTCTTGCGTGTTCATGTTATTCTTGAACTGTGCTTTGGAGTAAATTTATGCAAAGTGTGTCTATTTCATGTTTTCTATTATTATTAACTAAAATGTAATTGTGTCCAGATTATAAAGAAGGGCAAATTACAATACAACATTCCCATATAAATGGAATCAGATTGTCTGACTGCAGCTCTTTTACGCCAGTAAAAAGTTTTGAAAGTTCCACCTATTTAAACATAATTTTAAATAAAGCTCTACTTCCTACTGACCACCAATGTGAGGGGGCATGACTGCCACGTAGTCCAGCCCCGATGACTGCAGCACTGCGTACATCCTGTCATGGTCCTCTGTCACGGGGAGCATCCGGGGCGGGACTTTGGAGCGATCCCACAGCAGAAAGGCTGGGAGGGACAAGGAGAAGACGCTGTCAAAAACGCACTTCATACAATTGTCTTAACTGTACTGCTTGTCTGAAGTTCAGCACTTTTTTTGTTTTTACGTTTTACAACAGTGAGTCGTACCCGACATGCAGCCGACCACTTTGCTGATCCCACGAGCCTTCATGGCTTCAACGATGTTCTTGGTGCCTTCGGACATCATGGTGGTCGGGCCTGGCGAGCACAAATCAGATCACAGGTCAGATCGCAGGTCACCCTCGTGGAGCGTCATTAGATATTCAAAAACTGTACTCTAGTACAGTTTGAGACGCTGGCATTCCTCCACATACGTGTACATACATGGACGCACAAGATGTTCATTTTGAGTAAATGCCATATTCAGAAGACCAACATTAAAAGACATCTTACAAGTTAATGCGTCAATTATGTATTCTCTGTTCTCAGATTCTGCATTCATGTGACAGCTGATGGGTCGCAAGACTGTCAGTAATGTAAAACTCAATGGAATTGGTGTATTATTGAAATTGAATGCATGACTTTTACTGTAAATTAAGCATTTGCTATTATTGTTTTGCTACTTTTGATCAATAAGGCCCACCTTTTTTTTTATAAACAGTGTGTTTCAGATTGCGTCACACTGAAACAACGACATAGATCTATGTGTTGTAAAACTCGCACGGCCTCTAGTGAATAGTTCCCACTATTACACCATTTAAAACGACAATCCTCCTTGTGTGAGGTGAACGTGAGAAAACGACGACCAATCAAAGCCAGCGGTGTGAACATGTGAAAAGAGCCCAAAGCATTTTGGTTTCCTCTCTGATCATGTTGTCATGTTATGCCTGCTGTAAGAAAGTTTCAGTTGTTATTTTTGCTTCAACCCATGGAGACTAACTCAGGTTGTTCCTGGTGCCCAGGATGATGACCACAGCATCCTGGCCCTCCATGGTCTTCTTCACGTCGTCTTTGTTGAGCACATCTCCTACCACCACTCTGGAGGCCTTGTGGTCGGCGGGCAGCTTGGTGGGGTCCCGGACCAGTACCGTCACGTTGTACCCTGATGGAGGAAACAAGGGGAATTAAACACACAGATGTCATCGCTGGGATGCTCTTAAACATCCAAATAGTTGCCCTACAACATTTTTATTTATTTATTGTATTCATCATGACATCAACACAGCCTGATGCCATTTCAGGTTCCCGTTGTTATAATCCCTAAATTCTCATGATTTCTCCTTCACATCTCGCAGGAGCTCATGACGACTTCATCAAGGTTATGAAAAAATTAATCAAAAGAAGTGGGTCAAAGAGAGTCACCACCACAGAGGAGCAGCTGTGGGTTAGGGACCCATTAACACTGACCATTTCCCCTTGTTTGGGAACCCTCACACTGAAACTGTCCCTTTGGCCTGATTGGTTATTTATTGCACAGTGAGCAAGGCAAGGCAAGGCAAGTTTATTTGTATAGCACATTTCAACAACAAGGCGATTCAAAGTGCTTTACATAAAACCATTAAAAGCATCAAAACAAAATGCAGATTTAAAAACAGTTAAGAAAATATCAAAACAGTCAAAAAGCAAAATAAAAAATAAAAGTTGAAAAAGCAAAATAAAAAATAAAAGTTGAATAAAAGTTGCAGTGCAGTTTAAGAAATACAATGCAGTAGTGAGATGCAGTAATTGAATCTGGTTCAGTTAAAGGCAGCAGCAAACAGAAAGGTCTGCAATGTGGACTTAAAGGAGCTGAGGGTCTCAGCAGACCTGCAGCTTTCAGGGACCTTGTTCCAGATGTGTGGAGCAGAAAAGCTGAACGCTGCTTCTCCATGTTTAGTTCTGACTCTTGGAACAGAAAGTAGACCCGTCCCAGACGACCTGAGGGGCCGGGATGGTTCATAAGGTAGCAGCAGATCGCAAACATACTTAGGCCCTAAACCATTCAATGCTTTATAAACCAGCAGCATGATTTTAAAGTCAATTCTTTGTTTGACAGGGAGCCAGTGCAAAGACCTCAGAACTGGAGTGATGTGATCCACTTTCCTGGTCTTAGTGAGGACTCGAGCTGCAGCGTTCTGAATCAGCTGCAGCTTCCTGTTTGACTTTTTACAGAGGCCTGTGAACACACCGTTACAGTAGTCAAGTCTACTGAAGATAAATGCATGGACAAGTTTCTCTAGATCCTGTTGAGACATAAGTCCTCTAACCCTTGATATATTCTTCAGATGATAGTAGGCTGATTTTGTAATTGTCTTGATATGGCTGTTCAGGTTGAGGTCTGAATCCATAACTATACCTAGATTTCTGGCTTGGTTTGAGGTTTTTAACATTAGTGATTGAAGCTGAGCGCTTACTTTCAATCGTTCGTCCTTGGGACCAAAAACAATTACTTCTGTTTTATCTTGATTTAATTGAAGAAAATTCTGGCACATCCAGTTATTGATTTCTTCAATGCATTTAGCCAGCCCTTGTATGGGACTATAGTCCCCTGGTGATATAGTTATGTAGAGTTGTGTGTCATCTGCATAATTATGATAACACACATTGTTGTTTTTCATAATCTGAGCCAGTGGAAGCATGTAGATGTTGAACAGAAGAGGCCCCAGTATTGAACCTTGGGGAACACCACATGTCATCCTAGTCAGCTCTGATGTGTAATTAGCTACCGACGCAAAGTATTGTCGGCCCTTCAAGTAGGATTCAAACCAGTTAAGTGCTGCGCCAGAGAGTCCTACCCAGACTTTCAGTCTGTCTAGTAGTATGTCATGATCAACTGTGTCGAATGCAGCACTGAGATCCAGTAATACTAAGACTGAAGTTCTGCCACTGTCTGTGTTTAAGTGGATGTCGTTGAAAACCTTAACAAGAGCAGTTTCAGTACTGTGGTGCTGACGAAAGCCGGACTGGAAGACATCAAAACAGTTATTTTCAGCTAAGAAGTTGTTCAGCTGTTGAAAAACCACCTTTTCCATTATTTTACTTAAGAATGGGAGGTTTGATTTTGGTCTATAGTTTTTCAATATTTCGGGGTCTAAACTAGCCTTCTTTAGAAGTGGTTTAATAACTGCAGTTTTTAGGGCTTGTGGGAAGACACCTGAGAGAAGGGATGTGTTTACAATTTGTAAAAGATCAACGGTCATGCAGTGTGAAATTTTTTTGAAAAAGTGTGTTGGTAGAATATCCAAGCAGCAGGAGGATGTGTTCAGATGTTGTATAATGTCTTCTAGGCTTCTTTGGTTAATTGAGTGAAATTGTGTCATGATATTTGAATGGATGCTATTTAAAGATGGGGACAACACATATCCTGTGGTTGGTGTGGAGCCACCGACTGCTTGTCTAATTCTCTGAATTTTATCAGCAAAATAGGAGGCAAATTGATTGCATGCCGAGGTGGATTGGAGCGTAGCCGTTACCGACACCGGAGGGTTTGTTAGCCTGTCCACGGTAGCAAATAAGGCGCGTGTATTGTTTTTGTTTTTGGTTATGATGTCAGAGAAGAAGGCCTGTCTTGCATTTCTAAGTTCCAAATTATAATTGTGAAGTCTCATGTGTGGTATTAAAATGTAACAGAAAATGCAATGATTACTTTTTTTTAACTGGAGCTAAAGTTAAGGAGTGTATTGCAGAAGCTGCTCCCACCCTCTTTGCACGGGCGAGATAGTGACCAGCTTCCACTATCAGCTCTCTGTGACTCAGCAAAGTGCTGCGGACCGCCTGACGTCTAACATGACTCGACAGTATTGCTCACCCTCGTGGTTAGGGAAGGAAAAAACGCTGCTAAATTAAATTAATCATGTGACATCAAGTGAGAGTTTCAAAACGTTGGGGTATCCCAACCAATAATAATGGAGCGAACTGCAGCAGAGTTTGATCCGAAAAGTAAACTGTACACTTGAATGTATGCGTTATAAACAACATAATACCGTTTAAGTTGAAATGAGATTCAGGAAGAAAGAAAAAAGTGCCACATGTGAAACGTGTAAATTAAATTAAATCAGATTGCATTTGCTGGGATCTTTAAAAGTGTACCTCAAGTAGAGCGGGTGAATTTGGACCAAATCTAAAAATCACCATAGTTGTTCCTATATAATATTGCTATTATATATTATAACATTGATATGGATCCATGTAATATGCTCCGATTGTAACGGAAGTGTACACGTATTGTGACCCATAAAGGGTGAACAGTGTGACCAGCATAAGGCACCGATACATAATCTATTATATTCTGTCTCACTCTATTCTCACTCCTCACCTGCAGCCGCCGCCAGCGGGAGGGTAGCCAGCCCGGTCATTCCCGTGGCTCCAAATATCGCGACGTTTTTGATGGAGTCCGACATCATTTGCAATCAAGCGAGTTCCACGACACAACAACAACAACCTGGCAGGTTCAAACTGAGTCCTATGTGGACTTTACTTTCAATACAAAAAAAGTCCCATTTGTCATGTGTAGAAACCTCTTATGTGACAGAAGAGAGGTGCTTCCGCAACTCAGACCCCTCCTCCTCCACGGAGATTTAAAGGAGCCGCGCTGCTCTGATATTACTACTGAAGTACTGAGATATTTTACTCAAGTAAAAGTATAGTTATGCAACCATTTAAAAATATTCTGCTACAAGTTAAAGCCATGCGTTCAAAGTCGTAAAAAGTAAAAGTACTCATTATGCATAATTGCACTTTTTCAAAATAGTATTGGACCATGTGGCTCTATCACTTTAATGTTACAGCTAGGTGGGGCTTATTTAAAATACTTTTAAATTGTTCAATAACTGAACGGAGCAATACTGTACATTGCGAGTAAAAACATTGTATTTAATTCTGATTTGTACTATTCGTGCATTTGTATTTAACACACTTAATGTATCCCTCATTTCACATAGTATGTTTCATATTTATTTGTGCGTATGTGTAAGAGCAACTGTAGCATACACTCATTTTTACCTGGGGTTCAATCAATTATAGTAAAGGATTTATTTCTAATAAAGGATATAGACTTTGTATTAATAGTCTCAACTAGCAAGTAGTAACTATATGTTGCCAAATAAATGTAGTGTTTTTTTTTAAGTAGTACAAGTACCTGCACATGTTACTTGTGTTAAATGTACCAGTGAAAGGTCAAACCAATACTTTGATATACACAAGTTGTGCTCGTAATGTGGTGAATACACAAGAGGCTGACCTGCTTTTATTTTATTTTTTAGAATACATTTCCTCAGGGCTTCCAAAACCAACTCACTTTGAGAGCGAATGCAGGTGCACTTAGCTTTTCTTCTTGCATTTGGACACTTGAGCAGAGATGTGAGGATTCATCTCGCTAAATCCTTTCTTCACTTGTGTTTCTAATGTAGAAAATAGAATTTATAAAACAAGTTTGTTTTTCCAAGCTCATTATAGCAGATTCAGTTTTAAGCAAACAATAACCAACAAGCAATTATAGTATTCACTGATGTTAGAACAGCAAGCAGAAGGAGAGAAATCAAAACCTAGTTAACTGTAGAAGGAAAATGTTGAATACAAACTGTTTTAACCAGTGACTCGTGTTTTTTTTGTTTTCCTGTTGATAATTACATGTCTTGAAACAAATGTGTCTGTTTAGGCCTATCTCAAGATTATTCACAAAAGTCACCAATGCACAGCTAAATATAATGGTGTAATTATGATCCATTTACTTACTTTACATACAGCTGCACAACAATTAGTTTGTCCTTGGCTGCAGTCGCCTAAAAGATTCACAGGCTACAGGGAAAATGTTATTCGCTTTGGACATTTGTCTGACACATACGTATGATACAATGTAAAACATTCAGTTTGTTTAATATAATATAATCTCATATATATATATATATATATATATATATATATATATATATATATATATATAGATATATATATATATATATATATATATATATATATATATAGATATATATATATATATATATATATATATATATATCTATATATATATATATAGATAGATAGGTAGATAGATAGATAGATAGAGAGAGAGAGAGATATTTGACTACATTTAAGTCAACTAAATAATTAATTGATTACTCTGAAAACACATTTAGATCTTAGTGTTATTTGGAAAACTGTGATGTTATATTGGGGACCAATCATTTCCTGAACAAATTTTGACTCATGGCCTCGGTATATACCTGTCCAAGAGAGGTCAAGTGCTTTAAAACCGAGAAGGTTTATTTATAAGCAATTTCTGATTTATAGTTATTTAAAAAATAAAAAAAGCGGTGCCCGCCCACTTCTTCTTCGTGCAACAGAAACCGTGGTAGATAGGCGATATTAATTAACCTAGTTAGCTAGCTAGTTAGTTAGTTAGCCAAACATCTTAACGCTCTTAACACAACTTGCCTAAGGTATGTTCAACTTTTGTCATAACAGCGGCAGCCATTCCCTCGTTGTTGGGATAAAGTTAAAGCTAACATTTAAAATTAGCTGTGTGTAATTTGAGCACTTAACAGCTACCTTAGCTGTGCTAACGCCAACAGTAACGTACTTAAATTTACGTCAGACTTATGTGTCAAAGCCACGCAGTTGAATTGAAACATTGTTAAAACAATATATGTTTAACATTTGTTTTTAACATTTGGTTTTCTGTTTCGACTTTAAAACCGCGTCTGCTTCTGTAAAATGACGACGTGTAACGTTAAAGCACGACCTCTCGTGGCTTCTTGCTCACATTTGACACTGACAGTCTCTCTCTCTCTCTCTCTCTGTCTCCCCCCCACCCCCCGATCTCTCTCTGCTCGCCGCACTAATGCTGATATTTCTCTCCAGCATCACCAGCGGAGAGGAAGAGGAGGAGGAGGAGGAGGAGGAGGAGGAAGGAGAGGTTGTGTCAGGTGGAAACGGGGACCTCTATGGATATCATCATCACCCTCCACCGGCTCGCATCCTCCGCACCAACAGCATCTCCCGGCCCGCGGTCACCGCTGCAGGAGCACAGCGCCGCTTCCCTGCGCCAAGGCACCGCGTCTCCACGGCAGAGGCTCTCTGGGCTGCTGCCGCCGTGATTACCCGGACAACCCGCTTCATCCTGGTAGTAATAAGGACTAATCGAGGGAAGACCCTGCTGGAATAAGAGCGGCGCGTCAGATTTCTCCATTGATAAACCGCTCTCCTCATCGATTCAGCCAAACGGTCGTCTTGGGTATAAGAGGCGGACAAAACCCATCCAAGAAGCCTGACACTGAAGCTGAAGGTAAGGCCGACAGAAGTACGACAGCATGATTCATTCCTCCACGGGATGTCGTTTTATTCAATCCTTCCCTGAGTGGGAGCAAGGAGTCGAGGTGCACGGTGGTGTTTTTTTTTATTTTTCCCTTCCCCTTTTTTTTTTTTTTTTTGCAGGGGACGCCGGCCTGCGATTTGGGTGCAGGGTACCGCAGTGATCCCGCGAGGGGAGAACCGCGCGGTTACATGTCTCCTTTTTTTTCAACTCCATGTGTTACACGATGCACGCCTGGAAAAAGTTAGGATGCCCGCTACCAGGGCTGGCTGCCTGCAGTTCGAGAGGATAAATGGGTCAAGGAAGCAGCCGAATAGCGGCCTAGTGTATCGGCTTTGTGATGTTGTTGCATGTTACACCGGATCAGTTTATTATCAATGTTCATCATAACTGGTAACTTTAAATTTCTGGTGGACTACGTTGGGTACTGTGGCATTTTGACAAGCTGTACCCCAAATGCAAATTGCAACTTCCCTACGAGTCTCTACAGTCATCCTATATATTCCTGAAGGAAAGTAAAGTGTGTCTCTGGCTCACTATGTGACCTGACATTACTTTGGCATTTCTGCCCCTTGTGGTATCAGCTATTCCCCTAATTTATCTTTTACATAGCCCCCTATACATTCAGATTATTGTTACCCTTTTAGGGAGACAAGGCCAACAGCAGCAGCATAGCTCACTTTAGCAGCGCGAGCAGAAGGAGCTGATGCACTGTAGCCTGCCAGGTCTCAACGTGGTGTTTTTTTGATCACATCTGCAGCGCAATGTGACCAAAACCTCGGTCGGCACTGTTACATGGTCGCTGGCTAAGCGGTGCTGGCATCTGACATCTGTGCTGGCTAAGCGGGGAGCTAATGCAGAGGTGTGCATGCAGGTGTGGGTCAGTTGGCTAGCTTTGGTTTGTTGGTGCAAGGTGTGCGTGCGTGCGTGTGTGTTTGTGTGTGTGTGTGTGTGTGTGTGTGTTCAGTCATTTTTATTAAATATGATAGCAAACCACCAGCTATCCTGCTGGTAACATTTTTGTGATATTAATAGAGCCAGTTTGATCCCATCACTCTTTTTGTATTTTAATAGTAGTCCACAGTACATAATAGACTAGTGCTTTTTGACATTATTGTATTTAATGGAAGTTAAAATCTAGCGGTGTCACTGTTCAACTTGTGTAATACGCCTACAGGGGTTTTGCAAGTGCGCCTGTGGTGCTCAGTTTACCAAATAGTACATTTATTAGACTTTATGGTACATCTCGTCTAGTATCACTACTATTTGTATAATACCAAAATACATAAACACATTGACCCTTATCCTCAAAAGTGTTATGAACACCCTCATATTGCTACTGTATCATACTACATCTGGATCTATTGTATATATACATATATATACACACACAGCTCTATTATGGGACAGAGTTCTCTTTGACACCCTTCTTGTCGTCACCTTGTGGTGTCTGGGCGATAGAAAGCCTCTCTGGGACACTGAAGCCCTCTGCTGCTGCTCTGTTGTTTATCGGACCACAAGGTGACAGTTTTGAGTAAGACTTGCGGTCGTTCTCGCAGACTCAGGACTGGGCGTCGGCTCTCTCTCTCTCTCTCTCTCTCTCTCTCTCTCTCACACTTTGCTGAGGTGAAATGAGTAGAAGTGACTCAGTACTGTGTGTAAAGTGCGTACTGCGTGACGTCACGATGAAGCACCTGGTGCGTTTGTGTGAAAGAGAGAGAGAGCCTTCATCCCTGTCAGAACAATCTTGGTTTCAGGTGTGTTTTGCAAAGTGAGATAATTCTGGAACACGTTGTGGAGAATAATTTTTTGAATTTTAAGTTTGACTTGGGGTCTCGTAGCAGAGCTCATGACATCAGGCTGAATACAAATGATGTCCTTTGTTGCTGGTTTTTGTTGCAGATCAGCAAGATATATGCACAGAAGAAACAAACTTTATCGCTGCTCTGATTAAATACAGTAGGGTAGAAAACCTTGTTCAATAGATAGTGTACTCTATCATACTAGGTGGTTTTACACAGTTAACAGTCAACATTACTACTGCGTAATAATACCCACCCTTAATAAATACTATTCTCTTCACCATGACCCCCAGAAACTGTGTCGGTTTTGGGGAAAGTATCCCAGAGAAAAACAAGCTGTTACCTATTTAATCTGAGTCTTATTGTTTTTGCAGCTGCGGCCGCACAGGATTAACTTGTTGTGTCCTGTTGTTTAATGTACATCATCATCAGTCATCGAATTGATTACCAGACCATGTTTTATAAGCATGTGACATGTTGTACTGTATGATTGTCAATACATTTAAATCTGGAGAATAAGGAGGTTTCACTTACTTTCCTAAGACCCTCCGAAGTGAATATAATTGATGCCCAATCTTTACATCAATCAACAGAAATCCTCACATATGTCTATATGGAGATGCAATATCGGCCACATAGCAGAGGTCAGCCTAAATGTCCCCCAAATGTTGTGATGTGCATGTCACGATATTGATGAGGACCGCTGTGTGTGTGAGTGTGTGTGTGTGTGTGTGTGTGTGTGTGTGTGTGTGTGTGTGTGTGTGTGTGTGTGTGTGTGTGTGTGTGTGTGTGTGTGTGTGGTAAAAAAGAGGACGCACACTGAGGGTCTGGTTCCCATTAAGCCTTTAGAGACACAGAGCTGCTGCCTTTGACTGATTAACACTGGCAGCTGTCTCTCTCTTTCCTCCCCTCTCTCTCTCTCTCTCTCTCTCTCTTTCTCTCTCTCTCTCTCTCTCTCTTCATCTTTCCAGTGATATGCCCCACCGTCTCTTTCTTGCTTCTTGTATCCTTTGCCCCTGATTCTCACTATTTCACCTCTCCTCTTCCAATGTCAGGCTTTCTGTTTCTCTGTAACATCTCCCTTCTATAAAATAAATCACTCCCTCTTGATTATGATTATCTCACTCAAATCTAATCTGAAAAAGAGCTGGGCGTTCAGAAAGTATTCATGGGATTGGGAGGGGAAAAAATTAATATTGCCAGCTTCATCATTCAACTAACTTTTTAGCCTATCCTATCTATACCCACTATATAGATATACCTTGACCAACTAGTGCTTCCTTGCCGTCTAAAGTAACACTGCACGCTATCTGTTTCATTCTCAAGTTGGAGTTTGGTCACTCCATGACATCCAGTATTGTAAAATTCACCCTGATAATTCTTGGGACTAAGGAACATTTGACCTTTGGAGTAGGGCGGCAGGACTGAAACCAAGTCACTTGGAAAGGCTCTTGTAGCTTAAAAAGGCCTGAAGAGGGGCTCCTAAAGAGTGGATCTGGGCCTTCTTAGTTGTTTGCTGTTTGTTTACTCTTCAGAGGTTAGCACAAGATCAGAAAATACAAAGACACACGTGTCATTATGGATCAAGTCACATTATTTGATTGACTACTCAAATCACAGAAGTTTCTAGAACCTGAGATGGTGCTTCTGGTTTAACTTCTCCCTCGCGAGTGCAGTTCCTATTGTGTGGGCATCTAGCTAGTTGGTAATGCTTGAACTGACATGATGGGATCTCTGAGACGAAAACGATGCAAATTCTTTAAATATGAACTCAATAAATAATAATCAAAAGAGAAGCCAACAGGCTATTCCCGATGCTAGGCAGCACCATACGGCAGCCTTTGGCCACTGAACTCACTGGTGTTGGCGACTGAGCAGCCTCACTGCAGCATTCACGGGTTCAGTGCTTGTTTCAAGGGCACCTGATGCTTGGCATCTCGCGTACTGAAACGATTAGAGTATTGTCACTCTTTGGAAGTGATGCCCAATAATAATAATGTGCCAAATGCCAATAACCCCAAAACTCTAGTTGTGCAGGCAAGAGACATGACTGGAGGTTAGGACACAGATATGAGTGGGAATACGTTGAAAAAGTGTGAAGGATAATAAAAGGAGAGAGCAGTGTGTGTAGATGGGTTGACGCTTTCATTACACCATTGGTGTAATGGTGATTTATTGTGGTTACCAACGGCGACAGCATAGCTGGGGAGAGAGGGCAATAATAACACTGAGTGGTTTAGAGGAGAAAGCACAAAAGTGACAGTTCTGCGCACACACACACAGGTTATATACACATGCCATATAGGCCATTGTTCCAATAGTAAATCAATAGAAAATCAATAAGCAATAATTTCTATTATACAATTTTTGTCATTTGCCAATATATCAATTTAGTCAATTATTGTTGACTATTATTATTATTATGATCTACTCTGAATATAGAACATTTCTTTTTAGATGCTGTCCTATAAACCGTGTTGAGGTTCGGGTTCAGGTCGGTCCACCAGAAGAAAAAACGGGATGCCTCAGTTGATCGACATTCTGTCCTACGAGCGAGGGACTAGAGAAGACATCTCTGGTGCCAGTTATTGTTTTACTTAGATTGTCAATCAAACAGCGTGGGTGGGACATGACAACTTCTTTTGTTCACATCGACTTTCCTCCTCATCATCTGTTTCAGGGCTGCAACCAACAATTAGTTATGAATTATTTTCTCTGAATTGTCTTTCTTTCTTTCTTTTTACAACAAGAACCAAACAGATATTTCATGAGCCAGTTTCCCAGGTTTCTTATTCAAATTGCTTGGTTTTTAGTCCAAAACCCAAATATATTTCATGTTACTACTCAATAATGACTGAACGCCAGCCAATCCTGAAATTTGAAAGCCTGAAACCGCAGAATGTCTACTATTTATGTTTAGCAGATTATCAAAATGGTCGCTGATTAGTTTTGTTGAGCCACTAGACACACGTGATGAATCGACGTGTCTATTCCGCTCTACTCAAACAAAGATATGGCCTAATCTGCACCACATGATTTATTTGCAGTACATTTCTAAACCAGACAGGTAATATTGTTGTTTTCATTATTGCCATATTTCGTGTAGGTAAACAAAAATGTGTGTGTGATTTTCCACTGAGGTGGACACACACACACACACACACACACACACACACACACACACACACACACACACACACACACACACACACACACACACAGCAGTGATTCCCGCTCCATGGAGAGATCAGAGAGGCTGCTGCTGTTTAAACATTTGATCCTTCAGTGTTGGAGCAGGAGACTCTGTATCCCGGACAGACTTAAACATATGATTCCTGTAACCCCGTGGAGTCCACCAGAACCAGAACCAGATCCCCTCCAGTCTGGGAAAGCACAAAAAGATCCAGAAGCATTGTTTATGTTGATCCTGTGTTTGTGATATTGTTTCCCTTACTTTTCTGTTTCCAGATAAATAAATCGTCTGAGTTTACAGACTACAGCAACATTGATGGATGTCAGCAGATTTAACCAACGGCGTGTGAAACATAGATATTGCTCTGCGGACATTTTTTAAATCAACAATATTTCCAGTTAAGATTCCCTGAAGATAACCTTCTTAAGTGTGCTGTGTTTATGAGTAGCATAAATGTCATTGAAAGCATTCGGCAGAGAATTTACTCTATCACTCACGTTTTAGTGCAGCTTTGTGGTTTTAGGTGTTGATGACTGATCCAACTTTCCATACCGGCCGGCCGTGAGAGCAGCAGCATTACTCAGCACTTTGTTGTTGATGCTGCAGTCGGGACGGGTTATACTGTCTGTTTCCAGTCCATTTACCGCAAACCTTCATGGAAGGGAATGTGCCGACCGCGTGTTTGTGCATGATGATGAATGAGGAAACTCAGAAGCACTCCACAGTTTTTTGACACAAGGAGCTGCAGTTTGCTCGTCACGAGAAATAAGAGTCGGCCTGTGAACACAGCTGTTCGTCCTCCGAAATAAATTACCCTTGTGATGTTATCAGGTCTATCTTGGTTTGGGCTTTTTAGACTTGAAACGTTTATCTGGAAGAAATGGCAGGATCCATCATTTTTGGCCAGGACATCTCCGACTCCACTCTCTCGATTTTGACCATTTATTTCGGGAGTGTGTGTGTGATTGTCGCTCTTGCCTGGGGCCGGCTGATTCCTCAACAGCTGAGTCTCATTATTAGAATAACAGTGATAACTCACACACACACACGCAAATATAAATCTGAGCAGAGTCGGATTGATTGAGAGACACCAGGTGGTTTAGGTTAGGCGAGGATCACGGCAAGGAGAACAGAGGACACACACACACACACACACACACTATGTTGACTGTCATGAGATTAGCCCTTTAAACCCACACCCTAACCCTAACCCCTAATCCTATTTATTGTTTGAGTTGTGTTTAGAGGTTGTACATCGGGATTATATATTATTGTAGCCCTGATTTTTATGTTTAATTTGATACCTAACATGTTTGTTTTTTATGGGGGGAGGGATTTATACCATGATTTTTTTTCTTGATTTTCCTGATATAAAAGGGTCCCCCGATCGGGGGACCCTTTTAATCTCAAAATCTCTTTTGACTTGCTGTTGTGGTAAATATGTTGTTTCTCCTCTGTAATCCATTGTAATGGGTTTGGATTCCATCTTGATGATGTTATCATAACGTTTCTTGTAATGATTTATCATGATATCACACACGTTACTGTCTATTTCTATATAGAAATAGACAGTCTACCTCGAGTCTCTCTTTCTACGTCATAGCATCACAGTATTTTTTATTTTAGTCTGGTGAAAGCTGGGACAGTTTACAACATGGTTTTTAAAAAATGGCGTTACCTTTCAGATTAGTAGGACTGTCATGATTATTACTAGGACGATTTTGTTGGACATTATATTGCCCCAGAAATTGTTGCGATAAACAATATCATGGCCATATTAAAAACCATTTCATGCCACTGATATTATGATTACATGGTTATGATTTAATTACATATAATGCAAGTACACCCCTTCAAAGGTCAATTAACTTTGAATTCTTGAGAATATTCAGACATTGGAATTGGAACATTTAAAAAAAGAAATTTAAATGAATAAGACATAAAATAGAACCACACAATCAAAGATAATAAATGAAATGGATTCTCAGGCTCTGTTAACTAAAATGTTCAACGTTTGCAAAATGCCTTATAATAATAGGGAAAACCGTTGTTGTTTATTCTGGCATCACGTTGGCTTAAATAGTGGTGACATTCTTATGTCAATAAACATGCATACAAACACAAAACAGTAATACCGAAGTCAGCAAAAATGATCGAGGTCATGTCTATATATGGCATAATGAGTCGTATAGTGTAACTGTCGTGACAGGCCTACTGATTGGCTGCCATTGTTTTATCCTCCACGTACTCCCACTTCTCCGTAGCTACACACACTATATGAACCTTCGCTAGCTTCATGCTTTGTAGATAGATATCAGTCAGGGGGCTCGATATTAGTCGGTCCACAGTGGGACTGGATACAACCAACCTTGATTTGGCTCTGACTTTCTCAAGGGAAACGCTGGCCTATGGGTGAAACATGTACAAGGATGAAGGGAGGTTGAACATGGGGCTAGCTCATTTGCAACATCTGAGATCACACCATCGGCTGCCACTCATCTGAGGTGCAACACACCATGCTGAGATATTATCAGTACAGCTGAGAAAGGCGTTTAATAGCAGGCGAGGTTCAGTGGTGTCTAAGCGGAAGATGGCAAGTGTTTCTGTCAGTCCTTCATCTTCAAAGAAGGAATGCACCAACAATCAGATAGGAAGAAAGAAAACAGATGGACTAAAGATTTTAAAAGACTCTACTAGTAGTGCATCCTCTGCCCTTAATCTATTGCTAACAAGTCGTTTGTTTCATTACTTCAGTAACAATACTGTAATAGACTGGATGTAAGAAGTGGATGTAGTCATCGCGACGTCACACGTTGGTTTGTGGACGGCCGCTTTGAAGCCTCGAGTTCGGTGATTTCTCCGTCGCCATTTTGGATTATGGCCGTCGCCATGTCATTTTTTTAACAACCACTGAACGGAGGTTACCATATTTGGAATGAAGAAGAACATCATGCTAAATTAAAGAAGACTTGAAACTAGAGAGTGAGACCATGAACTCATGTTCACAATGTTTACTGAGGTAGGGGTGGGGATCAAAGGGCTACGATGCGATTATAAAACGACTATCGATTCATGTTGATGCATCACCATTTTTTGATACATGATTTTTTTTTCTCATTGGGACTATCTGCTATTTTTACAACATTGCATATGAAACAAACAGACTAATTTCCTTCCATTATATTGTGTTAATTAAATATTAGTAACAAATAGAAGAGCTTTGTCAACTGGAGTGTTACATTTTCCAGCATTGCAAAGAGAACCAACAAGAAAATAAATAAAATGGTGCCTGTAGGAGCAAAACACCGACTTCAGCATCTTCTGAGTCACTTCACATAACAAGCTGATCTAATTCACTAATAAATAATAAAGACTTCTCTTCAAACAAATCCCCTGTTATAGGCAAAGAGCTTTCAGTTCTCATACAAAAAATAACGCTTTCTGGAACATGTGGTAAAACTATACAGTGATAAAGTACGCAGGTACGGTGTAATATATTCTGTTGCAACGGATGTCCACTCATAGCGTGTTACTTCCATCCTACCTGCTTTCCTCTGACTCCATGATGTAAACTTTGGTTTGGTTGGAGAGTCTCTCTGTGTCTGTAAAATCTTGGTTCCAAAGTGTGCAACATAGCACAAGAGCTCTGATTCTCAATGACTGAGTAGGGACGCAAATCCTTCGTGATTCACTTCTCCCCCTGAGTTGGGTGGAAGAAAAAGCAAAACGCTTCAATACGTTAGCTTTTCAGCCAGGGTGTGCCAGTCAGATTGTATTCATATTCGGCTGCTTGACTTTAGACTAGTTTAGAGCGTAAACAAGACGCACATGTATTACTTCTGGGCCCTATTTCTCGTACCTGGCTTACTGTGTTAGCGGGCTTATTTTCAGGATAAGATGACGTAGGTCTGGCTTTTCGGTTTCTCGAAGCAAGTTTAGATAAATCACCATAGCAACACATCCAGAAATGTAAACCTGCTTCCGGGCAGGCTTACTGAAATTCACTGGATAAGCTGGCCACTCCCACCAGACAAAAAAAGGCAGCTCACTTCCTCATTGATGAAGGAGCGATATTAGTTATATTAGTTTAATAGGGAGAGAGTTCTTCCAGATCGGCAAGATCCGTTCTCACATCAGGATGACTTCCTGTACGTGGCGCTATATATATATTCTGCTGACAAGGAATCATTTATTTACGAGAGCTTCTCGAGCTGCGGACATTGAACACCACAGGCGCAGCCCATTGCCCGTCTCACAGACATAGACTATCAGCCGCTGCTTTCCGCGCTGTTCTTAAATTTATTTAGCGCTTAAGAAACTTATGGATGTGTTGAAAGCACTCATAATTATATGACAGTGTTATTAGTACACCATACATATCATTATTGTAGAACATGATTAAGGTGATCGTGATAAGAATACAGAGTCATACACAATTTATTTTCACTGCTTCAATTGATTGAATTTCTGATTCTGAATAATACATACATAGTGATCCGTCCATACACATATTCAAACTCCTAGTTATATGGTAATCTACACATACATGTATATACACATACAAAAGGACTTCTTTTGGCAACCGGAGTAGTCGCCCCCTGCTGGTCAGAAGAGAGAATGCAAGTTTTAAGACACTTCCGCATCGGCTTCACTCGGCAGAACCGGAGGTTGGCGGCCGATAAAATACTATAAATAATACTAAATTAAAAGTAAGAGTCCTGCTCTTAAACTTGTGTTATAGAGGATGCATAAATGCAAAATATATTTAAAAGATAAGAACATTAGTTCTAACAGTAGAAGTTAGCCTGACGTCAATCATCTCGCTAATTTAATGGATAATAGGACATTTGCTCTACTTTGTTGAGCCAGGTACGAGAAATAGGGCGCTGTTGTGTTCTGGGGCAGTGGTAAGGAACGGACAGCCTGGTGTCACAGAATTGTTACAGGCGATCATAACGTTGAGAATTTAATTTTAAATTTCCGAATATTGAGCTTTCTGCAGTCAGAATTGTTCATGAATCGGAATCAGAATCATCTTTAATGGCCATGTAAGTTTGCACATACATGGAATTTGACTCCGGTTTCACTTTGCTCTTCGTACTTATACACACACAGTATACAGTAAACTAGATAAAGATAAAACAGCTATTAAAGACAGTAGTCAAAAAAGTGCAGATAGTGCAGATGGAAGATTCTGATTAACTGTTCATCAGAATGACGGCCAGTGGAAAGAAGCTGTTCCTGTGTCTGGTGATTTTGGCGTACAGTGCTCTGTAGCGCCTACCAGAGGGGAGGAGTTGGAACAGCTTGTGTTCAGGGTGTGAGAAGACTGCAGTGATCTTTCCAGCCCGCTTCCTGACTCTGGAGGTGTACAAGTCCAGGATGGGGGGCAGGCTGGAACCAATAGTTCTCTCTGCAGACCTGACTATCCGCTGTAGTCTGACTCTGTCCTATTTAGTGGCCAATCCAAACCACACAGTGATGGAAAAGCCTACCAGAGGGGAGGAGTTGGAACAGCTTGTGTTCAGGGTGTGAGAAGACTGCAGTGATCTTTCCAGCCCGCTTCCTGACTCTGGAGGTGTACAAGTCCAGAATGGGGGGCAGGCTGGAACCAATAGTTCTCTCTGCAGACCTGACTATCCGCTGTAGTCTGACTCTGTCCTATTTAGTGGCCAATCCAAACCACACAGTGATGGAAAAGCCTACCAGAGGGGAGGAGTTGGAACAGCTTGTGTTCAGGGTGTGAGAAGACTGCAGTGATCTTTCCAGCCCGCTTCCTGACTCTGGAGGTGTACAAGTCCAGGATGGGGGGCAGGCTGGAACCAATAGTTCTCTCTGCAGACCTGACTATCCGCTGTAGTCTGACTCTGTCCTATTTGGTGGCCGATCCAAACCACACAGTGATGGAAAAGCAGAGGACAGACTGGATGATGGCGGAGTAAAAAAGGATCAGCAGCTCCTGAGGCAGGTTGAACTTCCTGAGCTGGCGCAGGAAGTACAGCATCTGCTGAGAGAATCACGATGCATTTAAGAATGTTTTTTTTATCCCCCACCCCTATACTAAGGTAATAAATCAAGGGAGAAGTGTAGTCATTTTCTCATAGTGTAGAAGTGTAGTCATTTTCTCATAGACTTCTATACAAAAGGACTTATTTTGGCTTCTTTACAAAAGGACTTATTTTGGCAACCGGAGTAGTCGCCCCCTGCCGGTCAGAAGAGAGAATGCAAGTTTTAAGACACTTCCGCATCGGCTTCACTCGGCAGAACCGGAGGTTGGCGGCCGATAAAATACTATAAATAATACTAAATTAAAAGTAAGAGGCCTGCTCTTAAACTTGTGTTATAGAGGATGCATAAATGCAAAATATATTTAAAAGAAATAAGCCAAACATAAACTGCTTCTGGTTTTTTTAAAGGTTTTGGACTGATTGGACAAAAAAAGGCTTTTGAATATTTCCCTTTCGTTTAATGGACAATTCAATGGACGTTTTAGAAATGTTATCGACAATGTTAGTTGTCGTTCGAGAATGTGATCATTAGTTGCATCACCACTTACATTATTATAATTTTCCCGTGTAAAACTGATTTGATTGCGTACTGAATATCACCTTT
Organism: Taurulus bubalis; assembly: GCF_910589615.1. Lineage (NCBI taxonomy): Eukaryota > Metazoa > Chordata > Actinopteri > Perciformes > Cottidae > Taurulus > Taurulus bubalis. Next base: position 12,344,707 of record NC_136598.1, read on the forward strand.
TACACAGCTGCAAACAAGCTCTCCTTTTCATTAGATTAATTCGCTTGACCTATAAATCAACTCCTTTTCCCCGTAGGTTTCACTTCTGCGGGGTTCTTGTGCAGTCCTCTATCTGCTTCATCACCAGAAACACTGCGCTGTGATGTTTTGCTGCTATCCTCTCCAGGGAGAACGACTAAGTGCATGTGCACAGCTACCCCTCCTCTCTCTGTCTTCCCGGGCACGCTGACATTTACTCGATATGGCTACATTGTTTTCCAGTGGGTTTAGGTATGGGGACAACAGCGAGCTTAGACTTTTGTTGCAGTGGCAAGGGAGGGAGAGGCCAAAAAAAATGGGTGGGATGAGGGGAGAGACAAAAAGATTTACAGCAAAAAGGTTGAGTCAGAAAACGACAGAGAAACCCCCAAAACCTCTTCTCTTTCACTTGATACCCCAATGAATCAATTAGTGGTTATCATAAACATCCTCAGATCCTGTTTTTATTAATGTAAACCTGCGATGTAAGCACACAACATGCATACACACATGTACCCCCCTCTCCCCAGGCAGCCTTGGAGAAGAGCACCAAATGGCATATCTTGTGTCTTGTGGGGACATGTGCTCTTTACCAGGAGAAACCAATGCATATGTTTAATGGTGTAACACAAAGACACATGGGGGAGGAACGGGTTCAAACTAATGTTGACAGTGTAGCGTTCACCGGGACTCGCATCATAGATATCGTCTCGAAGTGCAAACGTCGTACAGTGTTTATTTTTAGTAGTCAACGTAAAATTCTCATTGTGGCTTAAAAAGTGTCCGTTGAAGTTGTTACCCGCGTTAGAGAGCAGTGTTTGCAGTCGGCTTGAAATTCATGTGCGTTACAGTGGATTCCCAAACTGATGAGCTTATACAGTGGGTGAAAAACAAAAGGATTGAAACGTCCTCAGAAACATCTTAATACTGTAGCTCCTGCTGCGTGATTTTGTCTTTCCTGCTGGTCATCTTTATGTTAATGTTTTGCGGAATACACTGCTTTGTTTTTAGTTTTTGACGACATACACTGACAGAGATTATAAATATGCAGACTTCCTTTTCTTTTTTTAAAGGAGATCAGTGGAATATCATGAAGGAAGTGTAAAAATAAAGACACATAACATAGCGCCTCTTAACTACAGTCAGAGAAATAAATCTGTCAAATATCTGCCTGAGAGCGAGAAAGTGTCCTATCACAGAGTTCGCTGATCTTTACGTCTGCTCCGAATTTTCTGATATACGTAAAACGGAAGCGTGCCGTGCTTGATGCTTATTGTTTACGTATTCCCAAAGGATCTTATCTTTACCGCATGGCTTCAGAACTAGCAGCTCTCTTAAGTATTCACAAAGATGCTCAGAGAAACTTTTAGGAAGGAACTTTAATTAAATTAATTAATTAATAAAATAAATGGATAGATGAATCAATATAAAATATTGACTTGTTAAGTATATTTTAAATGGCATCAAATACATCATTTTAGGAGTTTTTAGGAGTCCTAAAGTCCTCTTGTTTTTTTTTGTTACTGGAGGAGCTGCTTTTAGGTTTAGGGTGTGTTGTAAAAACGCTCCCAGGAGAACATGCAGTGCTTTTTGTTAAGATTAAATGGAAATCTGTTATATATGTATGTAAAATGAGACTAAAACTCATAAATATCTGAAAGTTAAAAGGATTATTTTCGTTATCATTTTGATGTCTTGAACATTTCCATTTCTCACCTTTAAGTTTAGAAGCTATTTGTATCCTCCGGTTTTCAGCTGTCAGAGAGATGAGCTAGTTCACTTTTACTCTCCGTCAGGTTTACCCGCCTTCAGAGAGATTCTATTTTAAGCTTATCTTTTGTAAAAAATAAATAAAAAATAATAATAAAAAGCTCTGATGCCAAGGACAGGTGCTGCATCTTTCATGAATGGGAAATAAATGTTATTCATACTGCTGCTGTTGTTGCTGTGAGCCGTGTTATTTGTGCATTTTGAAAACACAAGTTAAATTGGTAACATTGCAAGGAATGTTTCATATTTTTCTCTGTGTGAATCTCAATTTGTTTCAATGAACCTGTGGGGTTAATTAAGGGTTAAACAGTGTCAGTCATAGTTTAATTAGGAAGTGTGAGCTGCCTTTCTCTATGCTTTTTGCATGTACGAGTGTGTGTGTGTGTGTGTGTGTGTGTGTGTGTGTGTGTGTGTGTGTCTTTACAGCACGTGTGATCATATCTTAACATGAGGACAAAGAAATTCTTCGTCGACCAACACTATACTTTAGTTGATCTGTGTTGATTTAACTTAGTTCCACCTCAAGGAATAACACAATCAGCACCATTTCAAATATTGTGTTTAACGCAGATGTTCATAATTGATTAAATAATTGATTGATTTAGTAATATTTTGCAGCTCTAAATAGGCTCTAAATAGGCTGTAGCCATTGGAGTTTATTCCTGGCAAATATGTTAACGTTAACATTGTGTGTGTGTGTGTGTGTGTGTGTGTGTGTGTGTGTGTGTGTGTGTGTGTGTGTGTGTGTGTGTGTGTGTGTGTGTTTGTGTTTTTGTGTTGCAGGGCGTTGGGCGCGATGGCTAATGCCTCCCCAGACCTGGACAACGCGGAAGCCCAGCGCCAGCTCAACAACAACAACCGACCAAGCAGCTCAGGATTCTGGGAGACAGAATGCACCAGCTCCAAGCTGTTTGAGTGCTCCCGCATCAGGGCCCTGGCAGGTCAGAGGTCACACACGTGCTTACTCCCATCCATACAGACACACACATACCTGCAACGAGGCATGGTGTGTTAACCATCTACTGTTTTTAATTTAATTACATTTTTAAATGGCTTGATTTGTAAATGAGAAAGTATCAAATCAGGTTGAGCATCTCACTAGATTAGACTGGAAGCACAATTTGATTTCACGCAAATGTTAGATTATATTATTTAGGTGAACATTTGACTATCCTAACTGTCTCATTCCTCTCTGGTGTGACACTGATTCCTTCATCTCTCTCAGATGAGCGAGATGCAGTGCAGAAGAAGACTTTTACCAAGTGGGTCAACTCCCATTTGTCCAGAGTGTCCTGTCGCATAGCGGACCTCTACAACGACCTGAGGGATGGATACATGCTCACCAGACTGCTGGAGGTCCTCAGTGGAGAGCTGCTGGTGGGAACCCACACTCACACACACACACGGACGTGCACGTAATGGCAAACCATAATGGCCGTGGTATCTGTTTTGTAGTCTCTCTGAATTGATCCGTCACAGGGTGTGAAGTGTTAACTGTTAAAGGTGCTGTCTACAGCCTTTCTGAACATCAATACATTAGCTCACTAGATTGCTTGTTCCTGAGCCTTTCATTATTTCGTCTGTTTCCAAAAATGTCCAAATCTTCAGCTCTAGTTTAAAGTAAATTTGAAATAAAATCAAAGATATGTGACATGCCGATCCCTCTCTGACCCCCGTCCCCAGCCGAGGCCTACACGGGGTCGAATGCGGATCCACTGCTTGGAGAACGTGGACAAAGCCCTGCAGTTCCTTAAAGAACAGAGGGTTCATCTGGAAAATGTGGGTTCCCACGACATTGTGGATGGCAACCACCGTCTCACGCTGGGCCTTATGTGGACCATCATCCTGCGCTTCCAGGTAAGCACAAACCCGTATAAAGCACCCATGCATTGTTCGGGTTATGACATTTTATCACAGCTCGGTGATGTTCTTATGGCAATGAGCAAAACACGATTTGGGTTTTCTCTGATTGGTTTGTCAGTTTGGTATCTCGCCTTTGTTGTTGTAATACTCCCTGCAATCTTTATAACTGATCCTTGGTCATAAAGAAATGTTGAGACTGACCACAATCACAGTCAGCATTTAACCGCTGTGACAAATATATTGAGTGCTTTGTGACTGCTCCACAACCAAAGCCAGGCCATCTGAAGCAGCGGCAGGAAGAAACAGTCAGTTTTTATTCGCAGCGACTTAATGCAGCTCTGATTTGAGAGTGAAAACTTGATTACACGCTACACTGTGTCCTCTGAGTCCCTTGTGTGTTTGCGAAAGCAATTTGAATCCAGCGTTGGAGTGGTGGACTCTACCTCTATCAAGAGGCAGAGAGGTAATCATAGAATGTAATAATATAAATGGCTGTTGTTGAAAAAATCAGCAGGGTTTGATTTCACGAAAATCTTAAAGATTGCTAAATTGAAGAATATTCTGTATATCAACAGTCTCACATGGACGTTACGACTGACCTTCAAAAATGGGATTCTTCCCGTGGGATACTGAGGCTTAAAAGTGAGCTCCTCCATAAGTGCACTGTGACGCTGGTGCACGTTCCAATGCTACCTACTGAAGCACAAGGATGCTGTCATCAGCCGTGGCTTCGTTTAGGACGAGCTGCCAGGGGTTCTGTGTTTTGTGGGCAGTGGGGGGGTCACAACTGCCGCATCATCAGTATGCGACAGCGGCGTTTGGTGGATAAAGCCTGAATGTCACTCAGGGCTCAGAGGCCTGGAAGGTAGCAGTCGCCTTGCAGTCTGCTCTTCAACAAGGACACACACACACACACACACTCTCTGACATACACACTCCATCAGTCTAGCTATACACACACACACCTATTAGCACATCTTGACTTGACATGCACATTCTATCACTCTCACACACTCACACACTCACACACACGCACACACACAGGTTTCCAGGCTTTCGCAGCAGTGATACAGGATCAGTTCCTGCCATGTAAGTACAGCAGAAGCCTCTTTATTACGCTTCAGCACTGCAGCCTGGCTTTGGCACAAACCGCTTGTTTAGCATTATTTGGACCCTTCTGTAACATTCATGGTGCACAGCAGCTGTCTCATGGGACCCAGTATTGTCATGTTAGGCCTGGCTACCGACCACAAAGCACATTTAACAGCACCGCTAGCAGACTTCTTAGTGTGTTCAGTGATCCTCTTCGAGCTGTCGAGGCAAAGAAGACGAATGTTCTGTGTGTGCAATTTGAGTGGACTCAATCATTTCAGTGTAAAGGTTGAAATGAGTGTTGTATGATGTCCACCTCTTAAGACTAATTTCTTGATTGCATTATTGATATATGTGTGGTTTTTGTAATCATAAAGTCACACTTTGCATAGACATTTCGTTTTGTACCTGCAAACAAAATTTCCCAAAACAACAATGTTTAGTTAACACATTAGGAAATGTTAACTAAGTTAACACATTAGTTAAAAGCCACAACAGTCCATTGACAAAAACAATAATTGTACCTCCCAGAGTTGCTGATCTACAGCAGTCTGATTGGTTTAGTTTGTTTGTGTTATTGTGTGTCTTTCAGATACAAACTAATCCGCAGCAGTACGTTTTCATTCAACCTTTATCTAAACTCCAAAAGACATTGAGGTAATGTAAAAAAATGAAATAATAAGCCAACAATCACATGCACCAAGTAAAACACAAATAGAGAGAGGGAGATATTTACCAATATAGAAATGTATTGCACAAACGGATTTAATAGCTGTATCACAGCGATGCTTCAGAAAGTAACAGGTTTCCTAACATGCTTGTTTGTTAATTTAGTAATGCCTGTTTGTGCCTTGAGTCAAGCTTGTAAGCCGACAGCTTTGGGCTGCCTGAGCGTTAGCTGACTACTAGCTCTGCCGCCATTAGCTGTGAGCTTGGCTTGCGTCCCGCTCTCCTGCTCCCGAGAGCCACCAGTCGATGGCCTCTTCAATTTTGCATGCGCTGAGAAAAAAGATCGGTGCAGAGGACTGTCGTTCAGGTGTGTGTGTGTGTGTGTGTGTGTGTGTGTGTGTGTGTGTGTGTGTGTGTGTGTGTGTGTGTGTGTGTGTGTGTGTGTGTGTGTGTGTGTGTGTGTGTGTGAAAGATCGTAAGAGTAATTATGAAAAAAATGAGGACAGGGGAAAAAAATGGTTGGCTGATGGGAAAATACCAGCATTGGTGTTGTGTATTAGAAAAGTGTGTGGCCTCGCTCCACTGCCGGTCTCCACTGGGAGCCAACACAGGCAGCACGTTGCTGGAGACCCAAGCCGTATTGCTGGGTCCGTTGGCGATAAGGGAGGCAAGGGAGAACCAGAACCAGAACTGAGAGGACCGGCCCTTTAAGATCCCTGCTGCAGTAAAATTAGAGGTTTTCTTAAGAAACTCTGGTGCTCGGAAACACTTTCACAGAGACAAAAATAAAATAGATTAAAATAGAGATCAGGTTCTTCAGTTGCCATACAGTGTACCACACTCTTTACTACTGTCATGTTGTCTCATTTAGACTCCTGTAATTATAACTGTTTATTATCATATTAGCCTTTACACTCCTGCCATTATTTAAAGTTACTACAAGGAAGTTGTATCAACATTTTGTGTTAATTTTGGCGGTCCCTGTGGATGAAATTGGTCACGTTTCCGAGCACCTGAGTCTCTTTAGTCCTGGTTCTGGTTCTCCCATGCCTCCTTTCACTGCAACGAGCCCAGCAATACAGCCTGGGCCTCCAGCAGCGCGGTGTCGACGTTGGCTCCCAGAGCGGACCGGCATAGCTGCGAGGCTCTGCTCTGCTCCTGGCCGGACGAAGAGAAGCTGCTGCCGGGTGCTGAGCTCTCCTCCTCTCGCCGGCGCTCCGACTGCAGGTCGAAGGCGACAGCAAAGTCAGATCTGGGCTGTCCGTGGTGGGCTAGTTGATGCTGGAGTCTGAGCTGAAGGAGTTTCGAATGATTGTATAGAAATAATATAGACATCGAAATTAAAACAAAATCCACACAATATCAAGGGACCATGTAGAAAGATGAAATATTTGGGTTTGAACAGAGACAATTTATTAAAAATAATTAGGACTGAATGAAATAATGATGAAAGCTAAGCTGCACAGACAATTCAAAAATAGATTTATTTATTTACACAATTGTTTTATTTTTTTGTCCAGAACTGTGATGCTAACAGAATCTGTGGCTTGATTCATAATCTGAAGGCATGTTAATAAGGTCGATAACCTAATTTAACCAAAACATTTAAACGCTAAGTATAATGTCCTCAGGGTGCCCAAGGTCTTCCGAGAGGCTCCCAGTTATCTTGCACTCTCTTGCAATCTCCTCATCTCCACCTTTCCCCCCTTTCCTCCTTTTCTCTGTGGCGAAAGTGAGAGTTTGCTTTGAGAGAGAGAGAGAGAGAGAGAGAGAGAGAGAGAGAGAGAGGCGACAGGCAAAGGAAGAGGTAATCCTAATGAATTTACAGAACCATTCACAAATAATAATTATAGTGTTGTGTGTGTTTGGCCGAATGTCCTTGTGTTGCGGTGTGTGTGCGTGTGTGAGAGCGTTCGCTGGCCTAACACACTGCCAGCTCACTTGCTGTTTACAATGAGTCGAGACACATTAATGTGACTTTGCTGTATATTTGACCAGATGTATAGATTCAGATTCAAACTGAGTGCATATACTAATGTAATCTCCGTGTCACTGTTCATGTGTTGTTGTTGTGCGCTAGTTGTTGGCGAGATGTTAGCAACATTTTATGCATTTCCTATGTATCTGGCATCATGTTGAAGTGTGAACTACTAGTTTACTTTCTGTGTGTTTTCTCCTGCTAGGACAGTATAATTTTTTTATTAATTCAATACAATCCAAGTGGAAACCTTTTAAATGCAGCGACACATTGGAATTAAAATGCCAGTTTATAATGTATATTATATAAACATAGAGTTAAATTCGATCGGCCCCATTGTTACGATACCAGATTTTATCGGTCCGATATCTGATATTTGATTTACAATGATGTGTTTTCCATCTCTACAGTAGTTGATTCATTGTTTTCATATTAATTACGACGTATCTGCCGCTTAAATAAAATCTAGTGCTGGTTTCACATTGTGATTTTCTCTGAGGATGAAGAGACGGACGAAGGATTTTTAGCGTAATCCCAAAACTCATCTGGTCTCTATTTGTGCTCATGCGTAGTGTTCATCCTCTTGCGTGTGCGTTCATGCGCAGGCGTGTGTGTGTGCAGTGTTGTGCCTAACGACATGGGTAGCAGCTGATTCCAGGGTGTCATGTCTCCCAATTACCTTCGATCATGTCACTGTGATGTTATCGGCTGAATGGCTGTCACTGCCACCTATCATCAGGCGTTACAAAGGCTCCACACCTCCTTGCCCTGAGAACCTCAACGCCTACTGCTCTTGTCTGTTTCTCCGGATAATCCTCTCTCTCCTTCGAGGTTTCAGGAATACTGCTATGACAGAGTGTTTCAAATGTTTCAAATCTGGCTGGTGTTGCTCTCGTGGCTCCTGAGCCAATCAGAGCCTTTGTATGCAGGACTTAAGATGGTGACAAACTTTTGTCCCAGTTAGAAAAATCTTAACAATGGTTGCTTTTCTCCAATTTAATCACGGATCTTATCACTGCTTATGATGTTTTTTGAAGCTGCATAGTTATTGCCATATACAACAAAAACAAAACAAAGCTCTGCCTCAGGATGCTTGATATTCCACAATATGCTCATACTAGCAGACACAGTCTTCAGTAACGGAAAGGTAAATACAGAAACATAAAGCAGGGTCTGTGCCTTAAGGACTCGTCCACAAACACTGAACTCTTCGCGTCGCTGTGTTCTTCTTCAGATTCAGGTGATCAAAATAGAGACGGAGGACAACAGAGAAACTCGCTCCGCCAAGGACGCCCTGCTGCTCTGGTGCCAGATGAAGACTGCAGGGTGAGCAGTAGAATAAAGAAAATACAGGAGACTGTAAACTGCAACCGTGAATGTCATGAGCCTTTTGTGTAAATGTACCAAGTCGGTGTGTTAGTGTTTTTATCGGTTTCCGTTTCAAGTTGTGAGAAAGGAATTTCTCTCTGCTCCAGGTACCCTGAGGTCAACATCCAGAACTTCACCACCTGCTGGAGAGACGGCCTCGCCTTCAACGCCCTCATACACAGACACAGGTTAGGTGGTTTCCACCACAAAGATTGTGGAGAGACGTGTAGCGGGTTTGGCCGATTTTAGCATTAGTGTCATATAAATATGACAAACTCTGTTTCATCATCTTGCGCCCTCCAGGTCCGACCTGATAGAGTTCCACAAGCTGACGCGGTCCAATGCAACCCACAACCTCCAGCAAGCCTTCAACATTGCTGAGCAGCACCTGGGCCTCACCAAACTGCTGGACCCCGAGGGTGAGAATGTTCAATTGGTTCAGTCAGACACGCATCACATACAGCTATATCCGTATTACAACCAAAGCAGTGCCATATATGTATTTTCTTTCACTCATTGAGATAAATAGAAGTCAAACAGACCATAACCCCTCTGCTCTCCACCTCCCTCCGTCTCAGATGTGAACACAGAGAACCCAGACGAGAAGTCCATCATCACGTATGTGGTCTCCTACTACCACTACTTCTCCAAGATGAAGGCTCTTATTGTGGAGGGCAAGAGGGTTGGCAAGGTAATGAGTCGCACACATGTTGATATATACACACACACACACACACACACACATACCGATATTCAATGAGAGGTGAAGGGCCGGCAGTATTTGTTAATTAAATCATAAGTAACAAATCATCAAAATGTGCGGGGGCCTAAAGGTGAAATATGTAACTTTTCCTTATTGAAATGTCTTAAAACGACCAAATCTATTTGAGATTATGTACTTACATAATCTCAAATGTTTCAACAATTGTATTTGTTTTGGAGAGGATGAGGATTCGTCTCCCGGTAAAAAATAAAATCCTGAACGATGAACACTGAAGAAATCCTCCCATGATCCCACGCTACTTCATGATGTTACCGCACCCCGTCCTTTGTTATTGCTTTGATTGAGGGATTAGAAATCCCTAGCGGGCGAATATTGCATGTCGTTTGTTTAAGAGATGGAGAAATATACAAACTTCATCTTTCAAAAAAATCCTGGCCTGCCCCTTTCTGTCTGACTCAGGTCCTAGAAAACTGTGTTGAGGCAGAAAAGATCGTCAACCGCTACGAGGCTCTGGCGTCGGACCTGCTGGACTGGATAGAAAAGACCATCGCAGTCATCAGCAACCAGAAGTTTGCCAACTCGCTGACCGGAGTTCAGCAGCAGCTGCAGGCCTTCACAACCTACTGCACCATCGAGAAGCCCATCAAGTACGTTTTTTGTGGATTTATGAAAAGGCAACTTGATATTTAAGTGACATTTCTTTTTTCATTGCACATCTACTCGCATGCGTATGAATCCATGCGTACCCTTTACTGAAGAGTATGTAGTCATTAACGCACTGCTTGCAAAACACAACTGGCGACTGGCGACAACTGGCGACAACTGGCGACTTGGTGTCCTACTCTGATTGTAGCTACAAACACATTCAATTAATCTGTGAATCGATACATAGAAAGTGTACCAACTTCCAGCCAGATGACATACTATGAGTTTGTTTTTCCCAGGAAATTGTCAAGAGCCCATGTGCACACTTGATCCCTTTCCATCGTCCTCAATGTCTTTTATATAAGAGATCATTCTTTTTTTTCCAGTGGCTCTGCATTTGTTCAGAATATGCACCCAAATCAGTTTGAAGCATCATTTACCACCCAGGTGTTCATACAGGAGATTTAGACCTCCCTGGGAGCAAGCGTTCATGCTGTTTTTTTCTGAACCAAAGTTGGAAGTGCTTTCGGCATGTCCTACACAGGACTGGATCGCTGACTATGGTTTTTTTGTTTCTCGTTCAGGTTCCAGGAGAAGGGGAATCTTGAGGTCCTTCTGTTCACCATCCAAAGCAAGCTCAGAGCCAACAACCAGAAACCCTACGTGCCTCATGAGGGGAAGCTCATCTCAGACATCAACAAGGTAATTTACATCTACCAGCTGTGTTGGTTTTCTAAAATACTCAGTGTAAAACCTGCAGTCAAACTTAGTTTCCAAAGTTCTCACAAACATTTGGCATTGGCCTAGGTTTTTCTGTTAAATTACCGCAATAAAACTGTTTTTATTTGGGTATTTTTGTCATTTTCTGTCCAGGCCTGGGAGAAACTTGAGAAGGCGGAGCATGAGCGAGGCGTTGCTCTGCGCAAGGAGCTGATTCGTCAGGAGAAGCTGGAGCTGCTGGCTCAGTGCTTTGACCACAAGACCACCATGAGACAAGCCTGGCTCAATGAGAACCAGAGACTCGTATCGCAGGTAAGGACCTCATGCAGCTGCCTCTTCCAGTGAAGACGGAATCACGAATAAGCAAAAGGGTTGACTGCATAGGGGAGAAAGAGGATCTGCTAAATTTCAGTTTTGCTAGGCAGTTCCAGTTCCTTTTCTAAATTATATTTAATGCATTATGCCAACTATTTTTCACGGATGCAAAACCCAGATGATTAGTGACATAATGATAAATAACAGATCAATATAAAACTTTACTTATGAACTGCATTAGTCTAAGTCAGTGGTTCTCAAACTTTTTCTGTCAGGCCCCACTTTGGAGGAAGAAAAATGTTCGGGCCCCACCGCCCCAACAAAATTGTAACAAAATGGTCCAACTTTTTGTGACTCCGTGCTTTTTCAAATAATACAATGAAGAAAATTACAATCCCTTTCAAGTAAACTAGATCGCTCCATCAGACAAAAACTAATAACATCTGGAATCACTTTGTTAGAACAATGCAAATAAAGTTCTATCTGTGCAAAAAATAACTAATATTTGTCAAAAAAAATACTTATTGTGGCTCCAAATAACCTGTTTTGCACGGAATATATTTTCAAGATAATAACAATCACGTTCAACCTGTGCAAACCAAAATGAGTGCAGATATGTGAGCCATCACGTTGTATCAGTGGCTGCAGTGAGCTGCTTTCCTCTATAAACATTTTTTAAATGTGATGGTAGATTTGATACGGCCACTCTTAATTAATGCTCAATGTTGAGCTTAGATCTATTCTGTTTTGAGAGACACAGCAGCAGAAAAGACCTCACAGAGGCTTTTAGCAAAACGCCAAGAATTGTCGAGTCGCGCATCGTAACCTGTTAACGGCGTAACGTAAACATTTCCACGAAAGTACAGGCATTTCTCCATGTATTTATTAATGACATTTTATGTCCGTGTTACTTTGTACTTTTGTACTATGTAAAGTTATCATGTTCATGGAGAGTGTTCGTCCTGAAACCAGAAGGTAGCGGTTCATCCTTGTTCTCCATAGGTTCATGTCTCAGTGTCCTTGAGCAAGACCCTGAATCCCCAGTGCTTCACAGCAGCACACTGCCCCTTAATTACTAAGGATGGGTAAAATGCAGAGAATAATTTCCCCACTGTGATAGTAATAAAGGATTTCATTAAAAAAAAAAATATATATATATATATAAAAAAAAAGAAAATTATATATTTAAAAAATCACCCCCCCCACGCATCACCTGTAATACCTTCGCGTCCCACTAAAGGGTAAAAGCACCACAGTTTGAGAACCACTGGTCTAAGTGCATAGTTCCTGTGTTTTTTAAATGTATTATTGTACTCAGTACTTATTATACTCAGTATGTCTTAGAGACATCTTTGGTCCAGAAGTTGAACTTTGGACATTTTTGTGTTGTTTTAACAAGATTGGAATTAAAATGTGCAAGATATAGCTTGTACTAGTTCATGTATTATATCAGTCAAAATCACATAGTAGGCCTGCAACAGAAAATATCGTTCCATTCAGATGAATTCCTGTAAAATCAAGTCCTGTACTACTGTGTGCAAATTAAGGTTCTGCTTTGGTCGTCATTCAGTCGTTAATCTTCATTCGATCAGTCTTCCTTCACTTTCTCTTTTCACTTCTCCCCCCTTTGTCTCCCCAAATTCTTTGGGCATCTCGCAACTTTTTCTTTTTAATTGTTCTTCCCTTCGCTACAGGACAATTTTGGCTACGACCTGCCAGCAGTCGAGGCGGCAATGAAGAAACATGAGGCCATCGAGGCGGACATCGCCTCATACGAAGAGCGAATCGGCGTGGTGGTGGAACTCGCGGCAGAGATGGAGGCAGAAGCATACTACGACATCCGGCGTATCCTGGCACGGAAGGAGAACATCCTGGGCCAGTGGAGTCTGCTGAAGGAGCTAGTGGCTGGGAGGAGGACCCGGCTGGAGAAGAACCTGGCCCTGCAAAAGACGTTCCAGGACATGGTCTACATGATCGATTGGATGGAGGACATACAGGTACCGCAGGCTGTGTGAGAGAGAGGGGGAGAGAGAGAGAGAGAGAGAGAGACAGAGAAAGAGACACTCCACTGTAATCAGTAGTTGAACAAAGACAGAGGAAATGAATATAGTGGACATAGAGAGAGAAAAAGAAAAAGGGGAGATCCAGAAAGACAGAGCTCTTTTTTTTGCATGTTTATGACTTTTAAAAGAAATAAGACAAAGGGAATATAGTAGGATAGAATAGAGAGGGGGAAAAGTAGAAATGAAAGACATCCTGATGTATTATAACATCACACATGCTCCCTGTCGTCTCCTGCTCCGTCTCAGGTCCAGCTTCTGTCCAAAGACTTTGGGAAGCATCTCCTCGAGGTGGACGACCTGCTGCAGAAACACGCCCTGCAGGAAGCCGACATTACAGTGCAGGCCGAGAGGGTCGAGACCCTCAACACCGCTGCGCTCAAATTCACCACTATAGAGGGTACACACACACACACACACACACACACACACACACACACACACACACACACACACACACACACACACACACACACACACTGTCTTTAGCTTTATATGAAAGCAACAGTCTAAACTAAGCTTCAGGGTTAGTGTTAGTAGTGCCATAAGTATACAACCATTTGACCAAATTCTCTCTAGATTAACCAATCAAGTTTTTGACGATATTTCGAAAACAATGATTTTAATAATTAATAACTGCTAAATATTTGTATTAATTTATGTTAATTTTATTTTGACAAGCTGTAGGCTTTTCCATTTTATAATACTGAACACTTTGTACAGCTTTATGAGTGTATTTAGTCGCTTCAAGGACAAAGACAGTTTTTTTTTTTATATTGATTTTGACGCATTTTCAGTGTTGACGTCATGCAGACCTAAGGTGTATTGGATACCGGTGACAAGATGCCGATCTGGTATTGGATGTCCTCAATTTAGACTCTAACAATTCAGTGCACTTATATCTATGTATTTATTAGTTACATTTAGTCAGGAAAGCAATGTTCAGACCTGATGTTGCCTTGAAGAAGGATCCCAGACACTTCCACACACTGAGGCATACAGCCTATTAATTGAACACTGGTATGAGATCGAGGCTCGTTATCATATCGTTTTGGACTAAAAAAGGCTAATTGGTGCATCCACAATAACAACAACACCTCTCCAATATGTTTTGGATTGAACCTTTGGTACAAAATATAAGATTTGTTTGAGTAGTAATGAAGTGCTCTGATCTGTTCCTCAGTCGACTGAAATAGACCAGTATTGATTTCATTTAGTCCAGTGAAGATGTATTTGACCTTGAGGCCACTCGATATCAGTAAGGTGATCTGCTCAGCACACTTTGTAGGTGGTCCAGCTCAGAGAACGCGCGTGTCACGAATGAAGTGATGTATCCGTTTTGGGATTTTCACGGGCATTAACCTAATTTTATCGTTTCCCAGGTTACCAACCGTGCGACCCACAGGTGATCTGTAACCGTGTAAACCACGTCTCTACCTGCCTGGAGGAGCTGAAACAACTGGCAGCAAAACGGCGGGATGAGCTTGAGGAGTCGAGACAGCTGTGGGCCTTCTTTCAGGTAGGGGTGGGGCGGCGGCGCGTTGATTGCTCTGAGCACACAATAATAATAATAATGTCTGTTTATTATCGTGTGCACAAACGTGTGCAATGACATGAATGCCCTCCAGGAGAGACGTTCTGTGTTTAAATGTGCAACTTGTATTTAAACGACCATTGCGTCTCCTCTCCTCCCCTCATCACTCCACCTTTGAGTGCCGTCGTTCGGAAAACGCAACTGAAGACATCAGTCTTTTTATTTGTATTTCCAAAGAATTTCATCTTCATCTTCTCAAACCTGCACCAGCTTTAAAGTTAACTATACATTGTTTTTGAAGGGAAATCCTACTCTGTCTTTAATTTATTATACAATTTTCATACTGACAGCTGGCTAATTAGAGAAATCTAACAGGAATCTCCACTGAAGATATGATAAAGCACACAGCAAAATACTGTAGTAATAATAATAACAACGCTTTGTTTCTTGCTCCTTTTGCACGAGAACAAAATATTCTGCAGTGCGGGGAGGACATTGGTTTGTGTTTCACAGCATATCTATTCTACATTTCTGAATAACACAGCTGTGTCTCTTGGAGGCTGGGAGAGAAGGTGCAAATTATAATCCTGTTAGTTATGCACACACAACAAATTATTTCTAGTCAAAGAAAGCTGTCCTTTTCTGGACCCGCCCTCTAATCGTTTGAACACTCAGATACGATCTAAATTCCAACACCATTTTTCTCATTCATCTCGTCTCATTCGGCAGTCATGTGTCAGACTGGGAATGTGTGTCTATCTGCTGAACAAGCTGCTCGTCACTCACACGGAGTTGATGGACGAGTTATTAGTGTTAGTGAGTAAGCTTTTAGAACGAACTATGAAAGTAATGAGCGTATAATGAGAAGAGCAGATTTCTTTGTACAGAGAGTCATTGGTTCACACTGTTGAATCACTGCCGTAATTACTGATTCATTTGGCGAGATCCCCTTCTGCCTTTTTTGGAGGCTCTCGGAAACAGACTGGGATCAGTGTTAGATGGACTTCAGCATTACAGGGAGGACTCTTCCTTCACCGTGTTTTTCCTTCTCAGTTCTTTCAACGATGTTTTTTCATTGATTATATACTTTTTATTTAGAATATTTTCCTTGTTGAAACATTGAAATGTAAATCTTTGTTGCCCTGTTAGGAGCTGGAGGAGTCGGAGGCCTGGATCAGGGAGAAGAGCGCCATCCTGGGAGCTCAGGGTTACGGGAAGGACCTAAGCAGTGTGCTGAAGTTACTACAGAAACACAAGACCCTGGCTGGAGAACTGCTGGCTCACCGGTCGCTGCTGCAGGTGTGTATGCGTTTTCTGTGCTTTTGTCTGAGAATGAGCCCCTGGAATACCTGCAGTACCTGGCGTTTCAGTTCTGAGCTTCATGTACTTCAGTGCATTTATTCATTTATAAATGGCTTTTGAGGTCACCTACCAAAAATAAGGGATAATTTGGACGTTTTGAAGTGGGGTTGTGAGAGGTATTTATTCATAGTAAGTGTGTTAACTACAGTAGATAGCAGTGGCGGGCAGTGCATTTCAGAACTCCGCCTTCAAATCACTCTATTAGCTGATAAACAGCTAATGGAGTGTCAGTAAAATCCACCAGCAAGTCATCAGTAAATCCAACAACAAGGTAGCTTTTTGGTTCTAGGTAGCAGCTAGAAGTTTCTAGAAGCTTTGTGTCCCACTGACCAATCACAGCGCATGTTAATGGTCACGCTGGGCCACTGACCAATCATATACATCCACGCCATTTCGCAGGCCCTGCATGTCAAAGAATCCGCCAAGCTTGTCAAACTAAAGAAGTCCATGACAATTAACCACAACATCCACTCTCAGTGTACTTTGATCTGCAAAGGCCTTAAACTGCTTTGCTGACATAGAGACACAGGAGAGAAAATAATCTGATTGGATGAAAGCTTCTCCTTAAAACAAGCTGCACTGCCTGCAGCCTGAAGACTGCAGGCAGTGAAACAGAGGAAGACAAGGAGCTGTGCAATGAGAAAATAAGCTGATAGGAAAAAATAATTATAATACATGTAGTGTATTTGTGAAAAAACAATTAAATTATAAAATAGCTATAACTTTGTGATTCTGTTTAGGCCAGCAGTGAAGGCTTAGCAGGCCCTGACGGCCCACCACTGGTAGATAGTGGTCGACACGCCCCAAATTTGGAGAAACAGGAGTAGCAGCACTGGAGCTAGACGGTGCACGGGTGCAGCAGCAAAATGTACTTTAGACACCTAAAACAGGTTCACCTAAATAAAAAAGTGTACGCTATATTTAGAATATTACCACTACTGTACCTTGCTGTGAGCTATTTTCAAAGGGGTTCTGAAGCTGTTATATCCGTCTATGCTCTGGAGACAGCGATCGACCAGCAATTCCTGTGTTCTGCAAGGTAAAATTACTGTTTTTGTCAAAGAAGTCTAATCAAGAAAGCAAAGATAAAGACTTCAATTATTCTTACATTTCTTTAGGTATATAAAATAGGATTTGCCGCTCCCCCCAGTCCACAGCAGTACATTGCTTTGCTCACGTACTGATACTCTAAACTCCATTTACTGTAGGTAATACGTTGACATATACCCCTTCGTAAGCCACTTCAAAACACCCAAACCATCCCTTTTAACATTTTTTTTTACAAATACAGTTATTATATCGCCATTGCCCTTCTTTTGTACATTTTCATTTGTATAATATGTCTGGTTCACAGTTTGAAAGTATTTTGATCAATTTGACGACAGTATTGAAGAACCTGCTTATTAGAAGACCACCTGTAAAAATAATTAACCGTGTTATTCCTCCATCCTATCTTGCTCCTCCAGAACACCATGAAGCGAGGGAAGCAGATCCTGAGTGAGAAGAGCTTTGGCACGGCAGGCATCCAGGAGCGCATCATGGAGGTGAAGGGCGAGTGGAAGAGGCTGGAGGACCAGGCCGCGCAGCGTCTTGGCCACCTGCAGGACGCGCTCAACTTTTTCCAGTTTTCCACGGAGACGGACGACCTGGTGGCATGGCTGCAGGACGCCTACCGCCTGGTCTCCAGCGAGGACTTTGGACATGACGAGTACTCCACCCAGTCGCTTCTGAAGAAGCACAGGGGGGTCAGCGAGGCCGTTGACAAACATCGCATGCATGTCGTAGCGCTGCGCAAGCACATGGTGGTGCTGCCTCTGCAGTACCGTGAACAGGAGGTGAGCAGCGAAAGGATGTGTCACTTTTTTCCTGTCAAGTATTTTGTATGTCCCTCTACATCTTTTCTTTTTACCCTTCCTTGTCCCCTCTTCTCTTCTCTTCTCTCCTGTCCTCTCCCCTCTCTGCAGGAGGTGCAGATGCGCATGGGAGAGGTGGAGCAGCTATACACCGAGGTGGCCGAGGTGGCGGTGCTCAGACAGCAGTGGCTCCACGACGCCCTCGCCGTCTACCGCATGTTCAGCGAGGTCAACGCCTGCGAGCTGTGGATTGACGAGAAGGAGCAATGGCTGGACAAGATGGAGATCCCAGAGAGACTGGAGGACGTGGAGATGGTGGCACACAGGTGAGGCAGGGGAGGTGGAAGGTTTGGTCGCTGTGGCAGCAAATGGAAGCTCAGCTGAGTTGTTTGTATCAAAGTGAAAAAAACTGTCTTTGTCCTGTCCATGTATCCCACAATGCCCTTTGTTGTAGGTTTGAGAGCCTGGACCAGGAGATGAACAGCTTGATGGGAAGGATCCTGGATGTTAACCAGATAGTTCAGCAGCTCCTGGATGGAGGTCATCCGTCCTCTACAGAAGTCAGAGGTTGTCAGGATCACCTCAACTCCAGGTACGGAAATCAAACTGACTTGTACTTCTCCTAGCATTAACGATTATGCATTGTTGCTTTTTCAATGAACGCAGCTCACCGCTAGTTCCAAAATAATGAACGTAAACAAAGAACATGGCTATTATTAGTACTATCAGCTGTCAAGCTGTGGACGTCTATACTGAGTGCACGGAAGACCGGATGGTAGACCAGGCTGCAACCTCCGGTTCTGAAGAGTGAAGCCAATGTGGAAGTCCCTTAAACTTGCATTCTTTCTACTGGCCATCAGGGGGCGACTCCTCTGGTTGTATAGAAGTCTATGAGAAAATTACTCTACTTCTTGCTACTTGAGCCGTATTCGACGTCTCTACGTCACTCTTCCACAGTTCAAACATGGTCACTTCCGTTCACTGGTAGCAAATAACTATTCTAGCAGGGAGTGGCTTTTTTATCCGTCTCAGCCACATTCACTGACCACGGTTACGTCTGCCAGCAGAGTCCACGGCGGCCGGGTGTCTACGAGTCTTGTGACCATGGCTCATGGCGTTTGTCTCGGGGTGAACCATCTGTGCCGGCTGCCTCAGTCAAGACAAGGGCAGCTTTTCTGTGCTTACACATGAAGACTACGTACATTATTGGGGTTATTGTGTGTAAATCGACAATGAAACACACATAACTCTGTTTCCCATTAGTTGAATATGTTCATCCCGTAAAGCCCATAGTTATGTATCTCAGTCAGTTTCTTCTCTCGTCTTTACATTTTCAACCTTTCAAATTGATTTCTGATTTATTGGCTGCTGTTATTTTTTGGGTTGAAAACATTAAACGCTCAGACAGGAGTTATAAAGCCAACAACAGCATTTAGCAACATTTCAGAAGGAAATGTTGGATCCAAGCAAGTTGGAGCCCTAAATATGAACAGTTAACCAATTGTGTGCACCTTCCTACAGTATTATTACAATTTTACAATTGAAATATTTTTTATAATTAATATTTTGTCTTTAAATCATCAGGATTCATGTAAGCATGCATTCATGTTTATCCTTTAATTTGTATATAAAAACATACAAAAAATCATTCTGTGTCTATTTGGGTAAGCTTATTCACCACTGCTTAACTGTATACACACATACAAGCAGCGGCCCTGTCACACACACACACACACACACACACACACACACACACACACACACACACACACACGTTACATGTTTAGGCGACTTCAACAGCTCTGAGGTCAGTGTCACCGAGCTGTCTTCCTGCCCGCCCGCAGAGCGCCCTGTCTGCCTCTCGGCGACTCTGCCATTACCTCATTACAGTCACGGGGATCTCTGCGTGTGTGTGCGCGCGTCTTGGCCGAATAGGTTGTGTACTGAGACCTGCTGATCTGGAGCAGAATCAGGAGAACATATTGTATGACGATATGGTGAGCAGACAGGGCCGGGCAGAGAGCAAACCAAATCAACCGTCTCTGGGGAATCAGGTCATATCTGGTCAGCGTGTCTTTTACCGGTTATGCAGCAGGATTCAGGATTCATGTTTTATGTTAAAGATATTTAGCTTTGACATAACAGAAACCAAAAACAAGAGCTTTCATACAGGCACCAATAAAAGAGATACGACTCAATCAATCAAATATTTTTCCCGCAACAATAGAGAGCTTGATTAATGCCTGGTAGTCTTTCTGTTCATCCTTTTTCAAACATTATTAGTGGAAGAAAATAAATCCTGCCTTAACCCTCTGAGCACAAAGCGGGTTTGGGTCACATTTTAATCTCCGTGACCTCGTTTTCACTGCAGTGTATGAGTCCTGCACCTCTGGGGCTACTGTGACTCAGTGGTAGAGCGGGGTTGTCCTTCGATCAGAGGATCAGAGGATCGGCGGGTCGATCCCCATGCTCCGCTAGTCCATGTTGACGTGTCACTGGCATGACACTTAACCCCAAATGTCTGCAATGTTTAAGTGGGTCTGGATGGTTAGTTAGAGACCTGATGGGGAGGTTGGCACCTTCCCTGCCATCAGTGTATTAATGGATGTGAATGATGACATGTAGTGTTCAAGTGGGTTTTGGGGTTTGGAGGAGATAAACGATCCTAACTGGCTCTGTGCTCTGAAAATATTCTTCTTGGAAAATGGAGGGTAAATGTACAAGCTTTAAACGAGTCTCTTTTGTAGTGAAAAGGAATGATATTCTTTCGATGTCGCACATTTCTCCCTCAGTACCACATTCTCACTCTGTCCTTGTCCGTCACACCGTACCAGGTGGAACAGCATTGTGGAGCTGGTGGAGCAGAAGAAAGATCAGCTGGAGTCCATGCTACGCCTGCAGAACTACCTGCTGGAGTGTGCCGAGATCAAGTCCCAGATCCAGGACAAGAGAAAAGCCATCGACGCCACTCAGTACGTGGGCAGCGACCTGGGAGGAGTCCTGGCTCTGCAGAGACGCCTCTCCACCATGGAGGGAGCTCTGTCTGTCCTGGAGCCCAAACTGATGCATCTACAGGTAGGGAATTGTGGGAGAAAAAAATACATTGAGTACACAAACAGTAAAGGATGACATTCGTTAAGGTGTTCACTGTGGTTTTTCAATATAAATACAAATCTGTTTTGATAATTTACATCAGAAAAACTGCTCTTTTTTTAGTCTTGTTAGCCTTGACGGCTATCACTGTTAATGTTAACCTTGTAACCTGTTCATTTTTGTTTTTGTTTTTTGTAAAACAAACCACTATAGAATGCATCAGTAAAGATAATAAGTGCGGCTTATGAAAGGGCTTATAACCCGCATTTTACGGTAGTAGCATATGCAGGTTGCATTATGCAGCATACAAGGCTACAATCACCACAACGTCGTCTCTGTCTGGTGATGTAGGAGGAGGCGGAGCACATGGCCACCGCCCACCCAGGTCAGGCCATGGAGGTTCTCGTGCCGTTCGACGGCATCAGCGTGGAATGGGAGGAGCTGAAACGCACCCTGCAGGGCTGCGAGGACTCGCTGATGGTGGCTAGCAGACTGCAGAGCTTCATACAGGTACACAGGGAGGAATCCATCACTCTGAGTGTACTGAATAGAGACTGACTTGCCATCTTATTCCATCCCACTGATACTGCCATGTGACTGACTTCACCAATTTAGTTGCATTTTTAAAAACAGATGAGCTCAACAGTGTGAAATGACAATGTTGCCATGAGTTAGTTATTGTTACGAGGCAAAAAAAGATCATGTTCCTCTCCCCGACTGCCAGGACCTGGACTCTTTCCTCACCTGGTTGGTCCAGACGCAGACGGCCGCCGCCTCAGACCAGCTACCCAACGACCTGGAAGAGGCGGAGAAGCTCATCAACAAACACGCGGCCCTGAAGGAGGAGATCGGACGGTGGGTCGCTGAGGACAATCAGAGGCTCATTCTTGATTTTCTTTTTTAACATAACTTTATTATTTACCATGACATCATGTGCCATGGTCTCTGTCGTTTTCGTGCAGGTACGAGGAGGATTACGAGCGCCTGCAGGCCATGAACGAGCTGCTGGAGTCCGAGGAGGCTCCCCTCCCTCAGGCCGCCCTGCAGCAGTGGCTCCAGAAGCTCGATGTCGGCTGGAACAAACTCCTGGAGATGTGGGAGAGCCGGAGAGAGGTTCTGGTCCAGGCTCACATCTTCCACCTATTCCTGCGAGATGTCAAACAGGCCGAATCCTTCCTCAACAACCAGGTGAGACCAGCAAACGCCGAGCAATGGGAGTTTACAAGAAGTCAAAAACCTCTGGTTCAGAATAGAAATATTTCAAAAACCTTTGGATGGATTGTTCTGAAATCATCCATCGTTCTGCATGATAACTGGCTTTGTGTGTTATTCACAGATTAGAAAAGCTTCTAGCGAATACTGCATGTATACAACATGCAGTATGATGTGCTTTTATGTTGCTGTTTTAACATCAGGTGACGTTTCGCTTTTGTTTTATCTCGGGATCATGTGCATTGAGGTTGGTTTCCTCAGGATTTGTTCCCATAACAATACCAGTATCGTAAATACCTCTGAAACAAAACTAAAATGCTGGATCGGCGAGCATGCGTGTCTTTGCACCGATCCGATATTACGTTACCGTATCGTTTATCAGACAATTTAGGCTACACACGACCAACAACAGCAGGCGTCCCTCACAACCTGATCCGTACATCCAGCCTGATCGCTGCGTGTGCAACTCTCAACGTAGAAGAGAAAGAAGCTGGACGGCTCACTCGTTGGCTACTTCCATCTCCGGCTCCGAAAAATAAATAAAAAGATTGCTGCGTCTGAAATCGCCGATGGAAGTAACAACGGAGTGAGCCAGCTCGCCTTTTTTTCCCATCTCAGTTGAAAGTTGCACATGTGTAGTACCGATCGGAGAGTGTAACGTCAGCAAAATGTCCAATGAGGTGATAAGAGAAACTTCTATGGTATACGTTCTCTGTACCGGTATGTATTTGTTCATGCTTTACAAAGAGTTTTACCTGAGAGGTAGGCCATACAACAATGAATCATATCACATCCATACAAGGTTAGTCGTATAGTGTGTGTATATATATATATGTTATATACACACAAACACAGCTGTGTCAGACGATATTTAAATTCAGGTATCGGTATCAGGAAGGAAAAACTATATTGAATTATCTTAATTTTTTTCGAATCTTAAATGTCACAGGTAGAGCTGCCCTGGACTCTCTCTGTCTGTGTGTGTGTGTGTGTGTGTGTGTGTGTGTGTGTGTGTGTGTGTGTGTGTGTGTGTGTGTGTGTGTGTGTCACGTCCCTTTTGGCTTGATAAAAGATCTTTACCAGGAACCAGCTCTCCTCATTAGCCCGGGGGTTTGATTCAGGGAGAGCGGCATTTCTTCTTTAATAAGTATCAAAGACGTTCCACGCCGTAGATCTCTATCTGCCTCTTCGTTGTTTCTTCCTCACTTTCAGTTCAATACACATAGTACATCTGTAAAGATGTGCTCCTATAGTCAACTGGTTTGCTCATTGATCCCTGTCTGTGACATAATAATCCCAATAATGGACAGCGTTGTTTTTGTGTGTTTTTTGAGTACAGTGTGGTACTACATTTAGATAATTTGTGCTCCGGTCTTATACTACGTTTTCTTTCATTTTGATTTTAGCCGTTGTGATATTTGTGCCTACCTTGAACTAAGGAGATTGATGAACAGCATTATTAATAGACTGATATTTAAACCAAAATAGGTTACATATCATGATTTATAGGGAGACACTAAGTAATTATATGTATAATCAGACATTCAGCACTCCCTTATAGCCTCATTGGAATAAGCTGTTGTTTTATATCGACTGTGACTGATTAATGGATTATCAAATTAAATCTTTTTGATCAACTCATCAACAATGAAAAGAGTAAAACTGGTTGTTGTTCATAAGATTTTAAATTTCCAGAAAAACTTATCCATTCTCTGCTCTTGAGATATTTATTTTATTTTATTGAGGCTTTTCTTCGTATCCCCTGACGTCACTTGATTAGCTCTTAAACCAGGAAACTGTCTCACTGTTACTTTCTTCACTTTCCAGGAGTCGGCCCTCGCTCACGTGGAGCTGCCCACCACGGTGGAAACGGTGGAGGCCGCCATAAAGAAACACAAGGACTTCACCACTACCATGGAGCTCAACCTGCACAGGATCAAAGCTGTGATCGAGGCCGGAGAGAGTCTGATCAGCCAGAGCAACATCTACTCCGACCGCATCAAGGAACGCATCGACACCCTCGCCAACAGGTACCGCAGGCCAACACCAACTTGTTTACGAAGCAGTACATGAAAGGATGTGGATTAGACTGATTTAAGTGGATTAAGGCCAAAGATCTGAAGTGGAAGGCAAAATCAGTTAAATAAGGACATTTACAGTTATAATGCCGTGTTCACACCGGACGCGACGCGAATTTGCGGCGCGACCAGTTTACATGTAAAGTCAATCCACAGACGTGCTGTGGCGCGAATTTGCGAATTTGCGAATATGCGGCGAGATAGACGCGTTGGAGGCGGCGCGAACAGAACGTTTGACCTGGGGCGAACAAAGCGAGGGACGTGGCGCGAATTCGCGTGAGTTGAATTATCCCAACTCTGGCAGAGAAATCGCGTGACGCAAAGTTGCGGCAGCCAATCAGCGTTGAGAATCAGCGTTGAGAATCAGCGTTGAGAAGCTCCGCCCGTCACCACCGCCGTCTCCCCGTTTCTGAATGAAACTGCTGCTGCTCCGCCTGAACCAGCGCTGACAGCGGCTTCATTGAGACGCTGTTGTGGGACTACGGATAATATTATGAACCCAGACACCATGGAGTTTGATGTTCCGACATATGTGGAGTTTACACAAAAAGTATAAAGCAGAACTGGTGGTTATTTCCATGGTCGATGGCATAATCGGTATCGTTTTACGGAGATACGCGAGACGCAGTTTCTGGAGGAGTCGGTGAAATTCACCCAGCTGTGTGCGACTACGGATGATGTTATGAACCCAAATACGAGGGCGTTTCATGTTCCGACATGTTTGGGACTTCCACAGCAAGTATAAAGCAGAACTAGTGGTTATTTATTCCATGGTCGATAGCGGAAATGAAAGCTTCGTCGCTTGTCTCTCACAGAGGCAAGCAACAGAGCTAAGCCACGCCCCTTTGGTCGCGCTGCGAATTTGCGTTTGGTGTGAACACCCTCTTTCTACTCGCGCGAGTAAACTTCCGCGGTGGACGCGGCGCCGCGAATTCGCGTCGCTTCCGGTGTGAACACGGCATAAGATATCAGAGAAAAGCTTTTTTGTAAACAGTGACTTTTTTGTAAACAGTGACTATCACTATCTTAGTGAATATATATATATATATATATATATATATATATATATATATATATATATATATATATATATATATATATATTAAAAGAAAAAGCTTGTAAACCCGTAATAGTTTTTGTTTTCTTTAATAAATCTCCATTAAAGAGGAAATTATGCAAACGTTTCAGGTTTCTTCATGCTAGTTCTGTTCAAAGTGAGCACGAACTGCAGCTCCACACACTTAAGCTGATTCTATAGCACAAAGAAGCAAGCAGCTGTCTGGACACAATGCAACGATAAGAAGAAAGAAAAAAGAATAATAGCAGCTTAAGACTTTGAAAGGAGAGGGACCCTCAAGTGTAAATTAAACAAAGCACAGAGAAGAAAAACACAGATCTCGGCCTGTTTAGTCCACCACAGCTGACACCTGACCATGAAATCTGTGTGATAGCTGAGGTTGTGTGTGTGTGTGTGTGTGTGTGTGTGTGTGTGTGTGTGTGTGTGTGTGTGTGTGTGTGTGTGTGCATGCGTGCGTGCGTGCGTGCGTGCGTGCGTGTGTTAGGTGGGGGTTGTTTTTTGTGTGTGTCCAACAATAGCAATGTAAAGAACCATACGGTTTTTAGATTTCATTTACATTAATTATTTTGTTGGACATTAATTTTTCTCCCATGGGGACGAATAGATGAGCACAGTGCAAGGTAGTCATGTCAGTGTTACATTCTGGTTCTGTAGGAAACCATTTCACGATTATTACGTTAATTAAGGTGCTTTTAGTTTTTTATTGAAATGATAGCTGGTCTTGTTTGCTGTTTGCTACAAATACAGTTATTATTCCTCCATTGACAAGCTTTTCAAATGCTTGTATGTTGGGAATTTCAGTCAGATGGCGGATTGTCAAAAGATAAACAAAGATAGATATGTTCTACTATAGATATTTATCATACTTGAAACTGAATTTCCCATCTCCGTCCTTCAGGGGAAACCAGAACCGAGAGCTGGCCCAGCAGTGGCTGGAAAAACTAAACGACCAGTGGGCACTTCAGAGGTTTCTTCAGGACTGTCACGAGGTAGGAAGCCCACAGACTGGTTGTGCTGGTTGAACTCGCTGGAGTGGAATTGTATTAAATTGGTTCAAGAGTATTTTCACAGGGGGGGTCGGAGAAAAAAAAAGGAAAACCATTTCTTTGTTCCTTTTTGTCAGCATCGCCAACTTCATATTGTGGCAGCCTCTAGTGGCAGCACGAGACATTTGTACATCAAACGTTTTGATCACTTTTGTGTTAACTTTTCCTGCAATCATCACACTCAAAACATAAAATGGATGTGGGAATATAATCCAAATATATATATTGAGTCCTAAATTTTAAAGTGCAAACAATAAGATGTTATCATTTTGTCATTTATTGCCAGTGGAAGGAAGACTGTTATGGCCAGGCATAGAGGGAAAAATATGAAGATGTTTTAAAGTTGTGATTTAAGAATAAAGTCAAAATACATTTCAGTATATGTGCAAACACTCTGTTTGATTTATTCTCAAAAGTTTGACATTCTTTTTTTCTTGAAATTGTGTTTTGACTATTCTCAACAGTTTTACTAAAAATGCAACATTTTGTCTTTATTCTCAAAATGTAGACTTCATTCTTTATGGTATTTCAACTTCATTCTCAACATTTCAACTTCCTTCTCGAATGGTGTCTTCGTTGATTCTCAGCATTTCGTCTTTGAACTTGGTCTTTGACATTTCTAATTTATTCTCGAAATGCAAAATAAAATATAAAATCTTCACAAAAATCTAATGTTTGTGTTCCTCATGCCGGGTCCTAATACTCTTCCATAGCAGTGTCCTGATGACATGTCATAAAAGTTTCAACCGGCTTGTATATAGTTTGCAATGGAAACACTTGTTAGTTTGTTGTAAGACGATGGTCTGGATGGGTAAATCTGATAATGAGTATTTACAGATATATATTTTTTTATATCCTCCTTTCACTCAGAGCTACACTTTGACACCAGAACCACACAAGTTATTTTACTGATATGAGAGAAACATGTCAGCATTGTATTTTTAGCATCACATATTTAATCCTAACTTGTGTTGGAAGCTGTCCTTGACACGGTCCTCACGCTTCAGGCTCTCTCGCCCTGCGGAGTCACGGGCTTCTTTCTGGGCCCAGAACCTTGTTTAGTTTCAGCAACTTTCTCTCTTCGGCTCTACTGAATAATTCAGCAGCACATTTCCTCATTACTAATTGAAAAGAGGAAGAGTGTATCCCACAGTGTGTACATGTGTGTATGTGTATTGGTGTGTGTGCGTGTGTGTGTCAGCCATACATCTATCTGTCGGCTGGTATGTGGTATGCGTGTCTGTAGAAATACAGTATGCATGAGGAGACTTCCCCCGACCGTGTGTGTGTGTGTGTGTGTGTGTGTGTGTGTGTGCGTGTGTGTGTTGCCAACAGTGGGCGAGTGACGCTGCGTCAGACCGTAGGAACCCGAGCTCTCAGCTGCCAGGGTGTGTTCTCCCGTGTGTTCTTCTGCTCGGTTAATGCTGCACTGAATGTGTTGGCATTCACCTGCCAACACATTCACTCCAAGCTTCATACGATAGGATATTTTTGTGCAAAACCAAACAGTCCCACCCTAGGCTTATGATTTTGGACTTAAGCCTCGTGGTTCGTTTGTACAAACTTGTGTCTTTTCGGTGAGTGTCAGAAAAAATAACTATTCCAGTGGTGATAGGTTGACCATGAGGGTAAGAGGTGCTGTAGGACATCATCAGTGTTTATGTTGGACTAACAAAGGTTAATCTTATGTCGCGGTACAGACTTTGAGAGCACTCACTGCTCTTTTAGAAATATTTCTTGGGTTTATTATGTATTTTACACATTTTTATGCCTTCGCGCAGGAAAACAACGATGTTATCGGGTTGACCGTCCTTCCGTTGGATCAAACGTCCTCCTGGACCCACAGGCGAACTGATCAAAATTTGGTGGTCAATCATTGCAAGTGATGACATTTTGGACAGATGTGGATGTAAACCACAACTTCACTGGTTGCCGGTGGCATACAGCCGCGAGGTGGTAATTGTAGTCGTTCAGTTGTTTGCGGATGACACCAGCAGTACTCCGAGACTTATAAACTTTCTCACGGGCTCTCAATTAACTTGGTAATTTTGTGGCTGTAAAGTATAAACATATTTTTTCCCCCTCTTATATAAACAAAAAAGTTCCTTTTCAATTTGTCTCTTCCTCTTTGTCTACACTACACCACCAGGACTAAAGGGTACTGAAGAGGTGAACTCAGTTAGAGAGCAGGTGTATGCCTAAAGGCTGCATTGTTGAACACAGTCCCTCGCTATGCATTTTCACCCTCAGGTGGACACTGTTAGCTCGGTCGGCACTGTTGTCGTACTTTGCACTGTTAGTGCTGTTAGAGATAAAGCACAGCAGGTATGAGAGAGAATATATTCTGTTGCAACGGATGTCCACTCATAGCGTGTTACTACCATCCTACAGTGACTCCATGGAGAGTCTCTCTGGGTCTGGGAAAACGTTGAGATGAACGTTGCATCTCGGTTCCAAAGTGTGCAACATAGCGCCAAAGCTTGTATTCTCAATGGCTGAGTAAATCCTTGGCCAAACAAGTTACAATGTACTTCGTTATTCACTTCCTCATTTCTGATTTCGGCAGAAGAAGAAACGAAACGCTTCCATACTTTAGCCTTTAAGCCAGGGGGTTCTTTCTGAAAGTCTTCCCACAGTATTTCAGCAGTGGAGTAGCATTTGTCCTGGAATCACTCGGTCACTTAAATATTTTGTTGTTGTTTTACTTAACTTAACCCAAACCTTGGAAAGTCCCCCCCACCCTCCCTCCATCCCCCCCATTCTCCAACACACACTCTTCCTTCTCTTCTCTCATTCAATTAATTTACAGTATCAAGGGGGGCATCAGCCGGTGACCCTCCATGACCCCTGCAGTCATGGGACCTGTCATGTTACTCGGCGTGTCCTGACTCATGCCGCGATAGCTCCAAGAAGAGGAAGACAAACAGAGGGTCAGAAACCCCCCTTGTCCCCTCAAGCTGCAAACACATCATTCAGGATGAATCCCTGCACTCTCCAGTCCAACTACCTGTCCATCTCTTCCCACTATCATCCCACCTTTTTTTGGTCTCTTTTCCTCCGTCCAAACCTCTCTCTCTCTCTCTCTCTCTTTCTCTCTCTCTCTCTCTTTGCTCTCTGCTCTCTGCTTTATCACTGCAGCAGAGTAAGGCGAGCTGGAGACGGAGAGTACGACTGCCTAGGACTGCTGCAGAGAGGGGAAGAGAGGGGGACGGTAGAGGGAGGGGTGTCTGTGTGTAGTTTGTGTGTGTGGGGCGGACGGGGGGGGGATAACACAAAAGCAGTTGTAGAAGAGCTTGGCCGTTCGCAGAGAACCGGCGCGTTTCACTCCCAAAAGCAAATCTCTTTCCCTCCTCACTCGTCTCCATCCTCCTGCTTTGACACCCTTTAAATCCCCCCCCTTGAACCTCCTCCAGCCCAGCATCATTAGCTGTGATCAGTGAGCCCTGGATCCTCCCCCCAAAATTCCCATCCCAGACCTTGGCTCCTCCCTCTCCTCCTCCTCTTCCACCACATCTCTCCAACCAACAACCAGGCGGCCCGCTCGCTCGCTGAAAAGGTGCGAGCCTGGGGAGGGGCGCCCATGCACTGGGTCGGAATCCTGCCATTTTATTGTTGGGGGAGGATGATTTTTTTTTTCCTTCTCTCCTCTCAGTCCTCCTCGTTCTTGCCCTCTCACTCGTCACCGGTCCGCCCCCGCCCCTCTCTCTCTCTCTCTCTCTCTCTCTTTTCGCGCGGCTGTCTCGTGCTCAGCTTCCCAGAAGGCGCCTCTCTCTCTCTCTCTCTCTCTCTCTCTCTCTCTCTCTCACTCTCTCCATCTGGCTCTGCGGGTGAAGAGAGCGCCTTTGCATGTGTGTGGCGGCGGACCGGCGAGGATGCGGACACCCGTGGCTCCCAGCAGCCACCACAATCCCGTTGGCTCGTTCCCGTTAAGCGCTCCACAGCTGGGTTAGTTAAGAGGGCTGGGGACGCTGCGCGGGTGGAAGTGTCGCTCGCAGGTGTGAGGTCGCCGGTGACGGAGAGGCGAGGGCGCCGATGCTGACCTGAATATCTCGGGTGATGCGGTCAGCGCAGATTTTACTCTCTGATGGACAGCAGATGTGTGTGTGTGTGTGTGTGTGTGTGTGTGTGTGTGTGTGTGTGTGTGTGTGTGTGTGTGTGGATGTGAGAGGGGCGGTTTACTGTGCTGGTGTGTGTTGACACTGAGGATGTGGTGGCTGTGTGTACATGTGAATTGTCGCCGCCATGCTTGTTGGTACACGTGTGTCTGGCCTACATGTGTCTGCTGAGCGTCATTAAATATTCACATCTGTGTGTTTGACCTTGCATTTCCCGCTGTGCGTTTATCTACAATACACTTAACCCAGTTTATCTGTAGCTTTGACAAATCCGAGACGCTAATGAAAACGTACACGTGTGTATGATGATAATGTAGTGTAGGTGTGTGTGTGTTATACAGCCGAGCATGCAGTATGATTTTCTAGAAAGTGGACTCAATTTGAATGCCCCTATTTGTGTGCGTTTTGGTGCATCAGAATCTTTTTTTAATCGGTTTATCCACACTAACAGTTATTTACAGTGTGTTTGCTCATCCAGTATTGACGCTTCTCTCTCTCTCTCTCTCTCTCGCTTGCATTCTCTCCCTGCCTCTCTCGCCCAGCTGGGGGACTGGGTGTGTGAGAAGATGCTGATGGCGAAGGACAGCAGCCGAGACGAGACCCAGAAACTTCATAAGAAATGGCTGAAGCACCAGGCCTTTATGGCCGAGTTGGCCCAGAACAAGGAGTGGCTGGACAAGATTGAAAAGGTGAGTGCCGTCGGTTCCCCTGAAACAGTTCTGGTACTCATTTCTTTCCTCTTGCCTGAAAGTTGATTCTGTCGTTGAATGAGTTTCATGGCTTTGGCTCCTTAGAACGGGATGTAATGTCTCTCTGCAATGTGGAATAATGTTTGTGTGTATTTTATGATGTAGTATTTGGGTTTCTTTTGATGATAAGCAGCGGAGGACGTGAACTCGATATTATGATCTGTGCTCTTCTCAGAGTATGTTGCCTTTATTGCCTTTTTGTTGCTGCAGTCTGTGTTTGGCAGACATTGTCAATATTTTCAAGAGGTTCCCCCCGACAAAATTAATTACTCTGGAGTTCTTTGACCTATTGCAATTTGTGCATCAATAATTTGGCATATTTGAAGCTTTGTTTGTTGCCTTATGTCGCTTTGAAACACTGTACTCATCAAGCGTTTACATTATTTTGTCTTCCTCCTTTAGGGCATGTAGACTTTGAGCCATTTTTTTCTAATGAGTCCCCCGTTTAAGAACTTAACTAGCTCACTGTGCTAACTGTTATCAGAGAAAGCAATGTTGATGAAGGATTATGTTCGCTGCGATTGGAGGGATAAATAGCAGCTGTAACAATCAGTTTAGTCACAGAAGTTTAGCGTTTATATTTAGCATTTTAAAGAGAAAAGTGACCTTCTATGTCTCCCTTCAGACCAGCACTGCTGCTCGGATATTATCATCAAAGTTGCACAGCCTTTCATTAACTAATGTGAAATTCATTTTCAACTGTTTTGTAAAAGTCCTAAGCTCTAAACTCACTTAATTAAAGCGTAACAAAGCCAGTGGAAAATGCGGACAGGGACTTTAAATAGAGAGGATGGTCGTTGTAACCTTCACCAGAGCTCTGTGACCTCATGAGATCTGTTTCATATTAAGGAGATTCATACGGAAACATCAGCCTCTTGTTTAAAGCTGCAATTGACGCAGGCGTAATTGGGTTACTCTAGTGGTGTTTCCCCCAGCTGCCAGCACGTCCAGGCTTTCACACCTCTGGGCCCTATTCCTCGTACCTGGTTTACTGAGTTAGCTGGATAATTTTCAGGATAAGTTGACCGGCTTTTCGGTTCCACGAAGCAAGTTTGGAAAAATCACCATAGCAACATATCCAAATCCCTTAACCTGCTCCAGCGCAGGCTTACTGAAATTCACTGGATAAGTTGGCCACTCCCACCGGACAAAAAAGGCAGCTCCCTTCCTCATTAATGAAGGAGCGATATTAGTTATATTAGTTTTATAGGGAGAGAGTTCTTCCAGCTCGCCAAGATCCATTTTCACATCATCATGACTTCCTGTACGAGCGCTATCGATTCTGCCGACAAAGAATCACTTATTTACGAGACCTCCACGAGCCGTACATCATAATTATATGGCAGTGTTATTAGTACACCATACATATCATTATTGTAGAAAATTATTACGGTGGACTCATGATAAGAATAGAGACAATCACACACAATTTATTTTCACTGCTTCGATTGATTGAATTTTTGATTACAAATAATACATACATACTGATCTGCCCATACACATATTCAAACTCCTAGTTATATGGTAATCTCCACATACATGTATATACACATATATAGTACATGATACATACGCGCATACAGTACATATATCCTCATAAGTATATATTAATTAATATACTACTGCCAGCAGGTACATTTAAATAAATATAATCTGATTGATTTGGGTGATGAGGCACTTAAAATGAGCCGATACATTTTCCCAACACTTACGCATTTAACTTGTCTGATATTTTGCGATGCTTATGTCTAGCCGTCGCAGTTGAGGCGACGTTATGCTGCATTCGCAACCGAAGCGTTGTGAATATTCGCAACGCTCTGTTTGGATGTGAACGCAACATTAGACTTTGCCATGATTATGGACTTAAATTCATCATATGTAGTCATGATCATCTCCTGCTCATCAGCGGGGAAAAGAGACGCTCTTTCTCTGATCTTATTTGCCATTGTAGCGTTAGAAGATCATGGAATCTTTGCTCGACACCTCCCCCTTTTGAAGAGGAGCGTGCACGCGCAATTATCCAGATGACTGACGTCTGGCTTGAATTAACGAGACTGTTTGAGGGCGGATCAGTCTTTGAGAAACCGACATAGCCTGACGTCAATCATCTCGGTAATTTAAGATGGATAATAGGACAGCTCCGATCAGGAATTATTGTGCAGATCGTATGGTCCGTTTGAAGCCTTCTATTTATCATGTGGCATTATTTATTTGTTTCACCATTTGTGAATGAATTGACAGCTGATTGTTTGTTCGCAGGCAACATGTGCAACATATTCCTCTCTCTCTCATAGAGACACAACTCTGCTGAAGCCATTTTAGCTGCACATAGAGAAACACTCCCGCGTGTTTTTGAGCAAAGATTGTGTCCGTACATCGGAACGTCATTTTAGGCACAAAGTAGAGGAAAATGCATAAAAGATTACACAACAAAGCTGAGCAGATTCCTGACCTGCTGATGCCTGTTTCAGGTCATCAGATCGCTTTGACAGTTGCTGGCGAGCGGTCAGCAGTCTCACCGTGCAGGCTGTCGGTACAAAACTCGATCAGGTTCTGTGATTACCCTTCAGAGTATTCAGAGCAAGAAACCGAGTGGCTGCTGAGGGAATTTTGAGCGGACACATGGATGATGATGATGACGATGAGCCCATATGGGCTGCTGTTGGTCTGTGAATGTGTGGTATAAACAAATTATGACAGCACGTCTGCTCGGAAGGAAGAACTCTAATTTCTGAACTGTGTTTCTAGTGAAGAAACATCCAACTAACACTACATGTATCGTCATAAAGACTAGCACTGCCATGTGATACATACATTTTGCTATGTTGGGTGTATTTCAGTCATTAAAACTCATACTCATCATATGGTGCATACAGTTGACTGTGACGTCACGGCTCGGTCCTCTGCAGTCTCATCCTGGGCATGGCTGCAAACTGAGCTTCCCTGGTGGGAGCAGAGTTAATGGAGCCATGGCCCCAGAACACGAGCATGCGTCGTGTGTTATCTATGCATCATACTCCAAGACTTCCTATGACACGGTCGGAGCTGTAGCTGAACTGATTAGTCAGTTACTGGATCAGCAGAAAGGCAGAGAACGATGAGGACTTCTCAAACGGGAGAATGTTCTGCTGTACCTCTCCCAACATTATACTATACTTGATTTTTCTTTGGGGCTTTGAACTGTTGCTCAGACAAATATAATGTGCAGTTTGAATATATAACTGTCGGGCTTAAGAAAATGTCGATGGTTGATTTCTCATTATTTCCTGATGTTTTCCAAAATAATAAAAACAGCTCTAAAAAAAAAGCAGCTTTAATTCAGACACGGGTACAGGTAGATGATGTGACATAATTACAAAATCTTAGTCACCAAAATAACACTTTTCAAAAGAAAACACGTTCCTGTTTTTTTAGAGGGGGGTTTCAGTCGAAACAGTCTCGTACAGTCAGAACAGAAAAGCTTCACATAAGCTAGTGTTTGCGTTGAGACATTACATAATTTTTCTGTCCTTCATCATCACTGTAACTTTATGGCCGATGGTTACGTATACAGTTGAACAGCTTCACCCTCTACTGGCCCAGAATCTGCTCATTGTCTTTAACAACTGTGCCTGTTGCTGAGAACCCAATCGTTTTCCTCTGTTTCTTCCTCTATAGTGGGCATTGTGTGTTTGTGTGTGTGTGTGTGTGTGTGTGTGTGTGTGTGTGTGTGTGTGTGTGTGTGTGTGTGTGTGTGTGTGTGTGTGCATGCGTGTAGCCGTGTGCATGTTAGCATAACGTGGGCATGTGATGTGAGAAAAATTGGCTGCGATATATAATGTCGAGAGAGAGAGAGCGGCGCTGCAGTGCCTGAGAGCGCCGAGCGACTTCCATTATAGATTCATGGGTCATGTGCTGATCTGAGGGCAGATTTGGGTTACGGGAAAACGCTTACTGGAGGAGAGAGCGACACAGAGAAGAGGAGGTCAAATGATAGCATGTTTTTTCGGATGCAAATGTGTGGTAAATTGGAGATGATCATTTACAAAGCGCTAAAAGGAATTTTGCTTGTTATTAAATCTGGTATAAATGCATTATTTGCACACATGCTGTAAATCATTGGAATGATTACTTTGGACATTTCAAAAGTGGCTTTGGTCGTCTTGAAAAGTCTGCTGCCGCTCTGATATATAAAGGAGTCCATTGTGTTTTAGTTTTTTTTTCACGCCCACGAGCTAAAGTATCAGAATATTGTTTAGTGCATTTCTTTGTTTTCATTTTTGGATGAAAGTATGTAATTTGGCTTAGAGTAAGAAAAGCAGTATACCATCCTACTAAACACCATATCTTATACTACTCAAACACTGAAGACTTAAACTGCTCTCATCTCTTTATGGATTTTTCCTATATTCGTATATTTATACTACAGCGAGTCCAACTTGATTTTGCAGCCAAATAAAAGGTGTATAGAGTGTAGAGGCTTCTGTCCACACTGCAGGATGCAGAATGAGTCTCCTTCTCATCCCAACCAAACATCTATCCAAAACAAAATTCCGCTTCCGGACTTTGACCAAACTGTGTAAAAGACGGCCACGCTAACATGCTATTCACACTTAATAAGCCACCACATGTACCTGAACAGTATGACGAAAAATATACACTATGATCATATTTCACCTGAAGATGAAGGTTGAAGACACTGACAGCACTGTTACTATATTTCATTTTTTATTTCCAGTTAGAATTAAGGCATTCGTGGCGAGGACAGTTTGTGCATTTGTATGTCGTCTTTGTGAGGACCAACTTTAGGCGTTGACGTTGAGGACATTTTTGGAAATTGGGCGCTGCACAATATGTGGAAAATATGCAAATTATTAATCTTTCATGCAATTAATACATTTTTATATAAAAAAAAGTCACAATGTACTTAAAATATTGTATATATATATATACATATATATAAATTGCCCTATTTTAAAGAGCTGTCTACAGATCAAGAATTGGTTTTAGGATTAGGAACAAAGTTAGGTTTTGGTTAGGTTTAATGTGAGGTCGTGGATAATATTATGCCAATGTGATCCTCACCAGTAGAGCTCTACTGGTCCCATCTCATGCTCTTCAGTAGCAGACTGTAGTCTCACCAGGCCATCCAGCTCTTGGCAGATCGACTGGGTTTTGCTTCTGAAGTCGTACGTGACATCCATCTTCACCCCAAAAGCTTGCTCCGTGGCCGTTGCTTAGCAACTTAAACCTTTTTTTTGGGACAGAAAACCTTCACAGGATTCGGCGTCTTGTTGTTGCAGTACTGATAAGGAGCTGGAGTCCTGATATAAATATATTTGTATGGCATTTAAAAAAAATATATAATATATAAATATTTAAACTTTCTTATAAAGTACCTTTATTGTTTAATTTTCGAGCTGATTGTATTACTGTTCACTGTATGAAGTACTTCCGGTCCAAACACTCTGTCTTTTGTGTCCTGGTTGTGTCCTCTGAGAATCTCCAGTCTATTTATGTAATCGGCCAAGAACCGTGAAGGACTCTGCGAAGCACATTGTCTGTTTTTTAGGTTAGCGTCAGCCATCTGTAAGTGTGTGTGTGTGTGTGTGTGTGTGTGTGTGTGTGTGTGTGTGTGTGTGTGTGTGTGTATCTTCAGGGTTCACACGTGTCCTGGAAACCTGGAAAACAGGAGCAAAAATTTTCTTGTCATTGAAAACACATGAAAAATGACCCATGTTGAAATCTTGTGTTGTCTCGGAAAATGCCATCAACATTTTTATTTTATAAATGTGTTCCTGTAGCGGAGAAAAACTGCTAGTCGTATCTATCAGAGCTCCCCAAAAAAGATAACACTGCCATCTCCCCCTTCATTGTACACTGAAAACAAATAAAAACCTGCATATAATCATAGTTTTGATGGGAAAAGCTTCCCCTCATTGTGTAGGTAAAGGGGAGACCCCGACAGTTTGACTTCTCTTTGGCTGATATGATCCATTTTTTGTGCTGTGTCAGTTCCTGTAGTGACGTAAAGCAACTCGTCTACTCTTCCTGTGCTTGCGCTGGTTGCCTGGCAACAGCTGCCCAATCCCCAAAGCCCATCTCCTCGTCTTCCCACCTCTCTCCGTGCAGCTCACGCGTGAAGGTCGTTCCTCCTTCCCTCCCCCCCTCTCTCTCTCTCCTTTGCACACTCGCGCCGTCTCAATCTCAATCCTCTTTCTCTTTTACCAGAGGACAGGAAACGTGTCACGGTACAACAGGAAGTGATGTCAGACACAGACTGGGAGAGCACAGTGCTGAGATTCAGCCTCCAACAGGAGGTGTTAATGTAGTACAGAGAGCTGAATCTAATAAGCTGAGGTTTGCAGTGCTCATGTCGTGTAATTGATTCATCAATAACTCTGCTGCTGTGTTGCTGCTGGACGACTGGGCTTCCTTAATGGGCCACATTGATACATATGATTATAGGTGGATCATATCTATAACGTGAAACTATGACAACGGAATTAATAAATGAATTATCTGCGTGGAAACATTTGTAACAAAATGACAACAGACGAATATCCAGAAGTACCATTTGCGCAGGTTTCTCTCAACCAATAATGCATTGCACGCTTTCAGAAGCACCTCCGGTTCTGCCGAGTGAAGCCGATGCGGACGTGTCTTAAAACCAGCGTTCTCTCTAATGGCCTCCAGGGGGAGACTCCTCCAGTTGCAATACATTTGATCATATAGAAGTCTCTTCTTCTCTCTTGATTTATTCCCTCAGTAAACATTGTAAACATGAGTTTATGTCTCAATCTATAGTTTCAAGTCTTCTTCAATACAGCATGATACTGTGATTTCTGTGATTGACAGGTCGCTGCCACCACCAGAGAGACGTATACAGTGTCACTACATCACTGCTTCGTATTCCAGATGTGGTAACCTCCGTTCAAAGATGTGCCTCGTCATTCTGTAATGTCTCTGCCGTGATTTCAACCAAACAGAAACCTCCGGCTGTAACAGGGCGACTTCGCCTCAGTTGCAGCAGATTGTGTTTGTTTGTGTGAAGAGAGTGTGTGGGGGCGTGTGCGAGCGCACAACGAACACGGCTTCCTCCCCACGCAGTTGCTCGCCTGAATCCAATGGGCTTTTTTTTCTTCGATTCCCTGCCCCCTCCCACTGCTGTCCTATTATGCTTGATAATTAATTGGCCTCATTAAGAATAACAATCTCTGTGGCCCTGAACCCACTCTCGCTCTCTCTCTCTCTCTCTGCATCACACACTAGTAGAGCGATGAACAGTTTGAGGTGAACAGACTGTGAATAGGCTTGATAGTTTTTTTTATTCATAATTGAATGTTAAAACATCGGTTTTAGTGTTTATAGCTTTGAGCCAACGCGCTAAACGTTAGCAGTTCCTTCAAAACACCGCTAACGACGTTTTTTAGCGCGTTACTGTTGGGATGTCGGAGCATCACTGGATTTTCTGACATTTTTTTTGTTGTTACATGCTAAAAGTGACCATGCACTTATGTAATGGTCAGCATGGTGACATTTAGCATGTTAGACTTGTGCCTCCATGCCCCGCTAGCATGTATCTGAGGCCGATGAAGGGTGTCCTGGTCATCTTCTGGTCATGTTTTTGCTAAATGAGTTGCCATAACCTAAATTATGCATGCACATTAGTACCTCAATTCAGAAAGCCCTGTGTGCATTAAGCTTTGACCTGTAGCTTTTGTGCTGGCTCTGCAGGATGTGTGCAGCGAGAACATCAATGGAGCAGTGATGATCCCAGCACTCTCACTGGGGAAAAATGTTGAACTGAAGCGGAGCTCTGCCGTTGTATTTTTCATGTTCGTTCGATCCGTTCCAGTTTTATTTCGATACTTTGTCAACACTGTCCATGCAGCATTCATGCCAGTATGAAGCATACAAATCTGTAAGTGTTCCTCTGATATAGAAACATATTTCTGTCGTAGCATCTTAAAAAACGGTCTAGATGCTGATGTAAGATTGATTGATTGATTGATGTAAGTGATTGCTTTGTAGGTAGCCACATTTTCTTGGATAATAGTATTCAAGGTTTTTTATGATTTTGCTGCATTAGTTGAGTTCGTAGTTTTGCAAACCCGCCCACACAGAGCAAAAGGGTCGACTCTGCGGCTCTTCGTTTCACATTATATTTCCCATATTGCTATTTTAGTCATATCTACCATTAAGTAGGTGCTCCTTCACGTATTGCTAAAACTGGGCCGCGCTGTATTTTCCATCCCCTGAAACATGAAAAACTAACAAAAGCAACGGCAACCGCAGCCGGTCATCGTCTAGTTGCTGATTCTGACCTCAATGCGTCTCACTGTGATATTATACACTGCAACCCTGCTGTTCACGCTTCAAACAGAGCCCCACTTTCAAAGAGTAATGAGTCTGTTTATTCCAGCAAGATTTCAAAGAAATTACGCTTTTAACAGTAAACCATGAACATGATTTCTGCAAGAGGGTCAACCGATTCAATTCTTATTCTTGTGTTTAAACTTTGTGGGGTACGTGAAGTTCATATCAGACAGGAAAGTGCAGTGAAATGAAATTAATCCCAACAGAGTGATTTGTCCTTTACCTCCCAAATCCGGGAGCACTCTGAGCTGTCTGATGTTCTCAGTAAAAGAAAAAATAAGATACACTTAGAGCGGTTGAGAAAGACAAAAAAAAAAAGGTTCAGTCCTTCTCTAGTCAAAGTGGTGCTTTCACAGCAGCACAGAGGAGAGGAGGGCACTTTTTTTTTCTGAGGTAGACGGGTGCTCACAGTGCTCGTCTCCCGGCTCTAGATGGGCACCTTCTGGGAAATATGTCCTCTCACAGTGTGTGTTTGTAGTAAGTGCATAGCTCTCTACCCTCTACTCTGTTAGCCAGAGCAGGCTACTCGTATGATGCCTTTTTATATGTGCTGTCGACCAGTGATGAATTTAACAAAATATCCCCGGTACGGTGGTGTAGTGGGCTTCATGTTGGTAATATCTCAGTTTATGCTGCATGTGTTAGGTGAAAGGTGTTATTTTCCCTTCCCTTTGTGTCCTCTAGCATCATAGCCAATAATACATCATATTATGAGGGAAACATGAGGAAGATTTCCAGGTGGTGACCATACTACATACAA
Source organism: Taurulus bubalis (assembly GCF_910589615.1). Classification (NCBI taxonomy): domain Eukaryota; kingdom Metazoa; phylum Chordata; class Actinopteri; order Perciformes; family Cottidae; genus Taurulus; species Taurulus bubalis. The sequence continues at coordinate 12,385,167 of NC_136598.1, forward strand.
ATTATATTATACACAATAAATACTACGTACTAATCACTATAGTTTCTTGTTGAAGCAGTTTGTTTTTTATTTATATTTAATTTTATACAAACACGGAATAATTAAATCTGTGTGTCGTCGAATGTCAATCAAACTGCGACTATGAAATATCACTTGCTTGAGAAAATAGTGTGCACGCTATTCAGAAACACTACGTACTGCTGTGACTTATGAGTATCTAGTATGGATAGATATTGCATTCATCACTTCCTGTGTCCTCGAAGCTTTCCGAGGTTGTTTTTTGTCTGTTTGGTCGGACGAGCAGATTTCTTTTTCGTACTCAGAGTAAATATTGACACAAGCTGCAGCGGCCTGAGCATGGCAGCCAGTGTCAGCGGTGACACTCAGGAGCAGATGTCTGCTGTAATATACAAACCAGACAGCAGACTAAGGGCGGCCGTCTGTTACTGGCAGCATCAGCATCGTGTCAGGAGTCCCCGCTCCCTGTCCTCCTGCACCTTGCCTGCTTTCTTCTTTTTCTTCTTTTTTGTTTTGGTTTATTCTCTCTGTATTTTAATTATCTTAAAATCACAGCAGCGTAGCTCTTCTTTATGTGATTGCTAAAAGAGAGTGGTGCTGTGTTGCTATAAGACAGGGATTTAGTGGAATACTTCCTTCTTTTTTTTTTCAGCATTTTAGCCTTCATAGGACAGTTGAGAGGTAGGTGGAGAGGCAGACCGGAAATAAGGGGAGAGAGGGGAACTTGTAACAAGGCTATGACCCCATTAAGTGGGTACCCCAATGACTGCCATGGAGTGGGGCAATTTGCAAGAGACAGAATAAAAAAAAGAGTAGTCAAAATAAATACAGCAAGGGCAGAGATACCCTGAGTTTAAGTCAAGCTTCAAAGAACACTTGATGCCTACTAGTAACTAACAGCAGGTCAAGAATACGCCAAATTTAGCGAAACTGCTAAAACTCTTGAGAGACGGTCATAATAACACTGATAATCTCCATGTGGCTGTAGTTTCCGTTAGCCGTCTGTGTGTTCACTGTGACACTAACCCGGACTATACGGTCCGTGTACGTTTTCATAAGATGTTGATTGGATTAAATCAAAAAAGGCAGAAACCTGAAAAGCCTCCTCGCCACCAGGAAACTACTTCGCCCGGAGGAGAGCGGGTTGACCCCACAGTGCCGGAGTTCTTGCTGGCTAAATTTGAGCTAACCGCTAACTGAAGTCTGCCTCCCGGAGACGCCGCTCGCCCTCCTTCTTCTGATGGCAGGGAGGATGTGAAAAAATGACGAGTCGTAGTTTTTTCCCATTTCGGACACTTTTCGATTTAATCGAGTAACCAAACGACCAATCAAAACATACAGAGCCTGTACCTCGCGTTGGACTGAGGGCAAACTGGCAATACAGTGACTCACTGTCGCCTCTCCGGGTATAAGCGGCATGACAAGACAGGACGGGCCTACGGCTCTCTGATGCAACGTCAACACTGATAATGTCAGTTCATCTGAATGTTTTGATCTTAAAATTCCTCCCAGATCTTTTACACATGTGCATCCTTTAAACGTTCAAAAGAAAACACAGCGCTCTCATGACGCCCTTTGCACGAGGGTGGAGTAGGAGCTCTGAGTCGGTGGGGTGAAGCCACTCGAAGCCCACGCACCCCGCCTACTCAGAGCAGAGGACGGCATGTATCAGCAGCCGGGGGAAACGCTGGGAACGGAGGACAACGGGTGGTGTAGTGTAGAGACTGTACGGCTCTCAGTTCCTCTCTGTGTCCGGGAGCTGTATCACACAAACTGCAGTTTCTTCTTCTGCTCCTCCTTTTTCTGCTTCACTCCACGGCTGGTTCAGGATTTAAAACCAATAGTGGTTGTATTTCTTTCACTATAACCTTCTTTTAATGTAAGAAATAGGATTCCATGTCACGTCATTTATGCAATACATATATATATTTTCCATTTATGGAAATCTAATCATTTTCCACACATTTAGAAATACATTTTTAAGACATTGTGGAATATAATAAACATTAGACGTTTTATTATTGTAATTATTGCCACTTTGTTACCACTATGTTGTAAAATGTATTACCATATGTTATACACAGCAACTGACAATAATAAAAAATATATAGCTATATGTTTTGCTGTTTGATACACCCTTGAACAAAAATAAATATAACATAAATATTAATACATTCTGAGATAGTCTAAAGTATCTGACATTAACCTGATGCAGTTATATATCTATATCTCCTATAAAAAATAGCTTTTTAGGGAAGACTTGAAACCTGCAATGTTTGTAGTACTATACTTTCCTTTGTTCCACGACTATGCATGCTTTTACAGCGCAGAGCTAGGTGGCGTAACGTGAGATACCCTCAACCCTTCTCACTCAGCTGGTCCGGGGGCTCTGACCGGAAACCTCTTCATAATCTCAGTGTCGTCCCAGTTTCCAGTCATCGGGCTGCTCTGATAGATTTGATCATAACCTGAGTGAATCAGGCGGCAGGATGTTGTCCTCGGTGGATGATGATGAGTCACTGCTCAAAGTTATTCCACTGCTCGGTGCAAATTCAGTCTTGGTCAGACTATTTTAATTGTTTGTTCTTGGAGTTTCAAAATCAGGTATAATTTCCAGTTCTGTGACTGACGGTTCTTGTTGACTTTTCCTCTAGCGCCACCATGAGGTTGGCATCTGTGGATCTGAGTGGGATTGCAACACGATTTGGGGCACACTTTAATACCCACATCAGGATAAACGGAAGTCACTTATATGATTTTATGAAATTCTTCCATAATCAGGTCAAAACTTCAGTTTGTCTGAATGTTTTCATTACCAAACCTGCTAAACGGATGACATTCCCATCGGCCTCAGTTGTACTTTGTGCTCATTACTCCTTTTCATTTAAAAATTTTAAATTATTTAATATATATATATCATTTTTTTCTTAGTTTGTTTTCCTTTTTTTCTCTGTTACTCCTTTTCTCCTCAACCCATAAAAAAACAGACGGGCAGCAAAATACGAATTACAATTGATGGGGGAAGAATTCCACTGTGGGGGAGGCAAAACAGAGAGAGATAAAGGAAGGGAGCAGGTGTGTGTGTGTGTGTGTGTGTGTGTGTGTGTGTGTGTGTGTGTGTGTGTGTGTGTGTGTGTGTGTGTGTGTGTGTGTAAAGGGGGTTCAGAACAAGAAGAGGTACAAAGGGGGGCAGAAATATGAAAAAAGGACAGAGAGAGAGAAGGGGGAAGGGGAGTGTGTGGTAATTTATGAGTCATTTCAATACAACAAGGTTTAATCTCTCCTCACACTCTGATGTACACACACACACACACACACACACACACACACACACACACACACACACACACACACACACACACACACACACATAAACACACATAAACACACACACACCCCAGCCCAGTTCCACTGTGTCTGCACATAATTATCCCGACATAAGATCCAGTGAATATGTGTCGTTCTGCTGAAACAGAGAAAAGGATTTATGCCTTCTTATGAAGAATTAGAAGACCAGACAATATTCACACTTCTAAATTACTTATGATTAATAGATTATTCAAATTGCCGCCAAATCCTTTTTTCTTACGAATCGATCAAATAACTGTCACAGCTTCAGTGCCTAATTTTCAGTGTCGTGGGGTCAACTGATTAGTTTGTTAAAAATTCAAATTGTTTTTTGACAATAATTAGTTATTTTCAAATGAGAAGACTGGTACCGACTGCATCCTTGTGAAAAGAAATGGGTTTGTGTTTTCTGATTGTTGCTCAGACATTTTATCAACGCAAAAGATTCTAAATGCACAAATCATCACGACATTAACTGATAACAAAACTGATAATTAGCTGCAGCCCTTGAAAATGTTTAAAATGTCATTTCTGGTCTATTTTGCACCTCCATTGTTGTGTATTTTATAGGTATTATTTTGTTCTTTGATTGTACACACAGCTGTTTTTGTGTGTTGAATATACACTGTTCATTTGCGTTCTCTTGGACACAAAGAAAATCACCTGAAAGAAACTTTTGTCTCATGCTGTCAGAGCCAATGAGCTGATTAGCTTTTGGAGCACTGTTTGGCAGACATTTGCATAGTGATGAGGACGTAAGTGATTAACACAACACTGATATATGCTTAAAGATTATGAGTTTATGTTCATACTTCCCAAGTGCTTTGTGGAGACACAGATTCGCTGATTGAGGTTGGCAGTGACCTTATTATCATAACAGGTTATGTTTAATATTGCACAGTGATTATGGCGTGACATTCGTTATTTGAAGACATTTTGTGTACCTGAAGTGTTGTATATGCCTTTGACTCTTCTCTCCATGTTCACTAGGGACATGGTCCGGATTCAGATTTTCCCGGGAGCAAGGCTTAACTTCAGCTACAATAGAAATGCATTGGTCACATTACAAGCAACACTAAATGCAACCATTAGAAATATGCACAAACCTATGGGTTCCCAACCTGACTCAACTTTAGTTCATCATTTGGTGGTATTAATAATTATTAAGACAAAATAATTAATTTGTGTTGAACCTCTGCGAGGAATATGAAACGTCAAGTTCATTGATGGATTCTTTTGTGGTAGTTAATTTTTTTTTTTTTTTTTTTTTTTACAGTTTAACAAGAAATAAATCCTTCAAAAGTAAGAAAGAATATTTTAAGCAAGTAAAAATAATAAGAAGAAAGACAAAAAAAATCAAAACATCCATACAACACTTCAACGATGTTGTCAGTCAATCGTGTCAACCATAAATTCAGTCCAACAAACATATGTAAAAAATATTTTCAAAGGGTTCTATTCACAGGGTTTCTTATACTTATATCTAAACTTGTATATACGGGGTTGCATCTTGGTTAAACATAGTGCTTGTCTTTTTAAGAGATAATGAGCCTCTAGAACAGGGATGGGCAATTAATTTTCCCAAGGGGCCACATGAGAAATTTGGACCGTTGTGGAGGGCCAAACCAATAGTCTGAACTTAATTCAATTAACTCAATATGAATGTTATTACTTTATTAAAAAACTGTAAATTATATGGTTTTGAGCTGCTACTGGTAAGAATACATGTTACAATAAGGCTATGAAAATAAGTAAAAAAAATTTTTTAAACCTTACCTTAAATATGTATGTTAAAGACCAGCAATTTATTAACTTTAAACAAAAGCAATAAGTGCTTTTGATGTTTTCCAGTTCAGTTGTTTTTACACGGTGAGAAAAGTCCAGTCTGTGTTGCTTTAACAAGTGCATGAAGTCTAGTTGAATGAGGTGGAGATGTGAAGGACAGCTGACAGGTATCAGTGAGAGAGGATCAGATCCGCGGCGGCTTTGCGCGATTCATTTTCAATCTGGAGGTGGAGACTGCAGCGCGAGGCTCCATGGGAGGCGGGGGTCTCGCCGCAGCACCCGCTGCTCACTGAGGACAGAAACTGCAGAACAATACGCTTTCACTTCAGTCTCCAAGTCGGCAACACTGCCCGTCGTGAGGCTGCGTAAGCGCGCCTGTGCGCACACATCAATAAATCGCCTTCAAAGTAAAAGCAGTGCCGTTTGTATTGCATTCATGGCGTGCACCTTATTTATTTATTTTTTATTTTTGTTTGACCTCACGCGGGCCAGACTGGCAGAGCCCGCGGGCCGTAAGATGCCCAGGTCTGCTCTAGAGCCAACAAAATCCGAAAACCGGTGAGGTTAGCAAGTCATGTGCCAATTTCCTTATTCTGACATATATTTTGTCCATCTAGCTATGTATGTGTCCTTTCTCAGTCTCAGAAGGAAGTTAATTCTTTCCATCTCGTGGATTTCTTTAATGATTTCAGTCCAGTTTTCTGTTGAGGGAGGGTCGGTTTGTAACCAGTTACGAGTGATTGCTTTTTTTGCTCCTACTGTTAACATTTTCAGGAGGTACCTGTCATTTCCTGTTATTCCTTCTGGGAGATCGCCCAAATAAAGTGATTTGCATGTAAATTGTATCTGTTGCTCCAGAATATGTTGCATCATTGTCCAAGTGCTCTCCCAGAACATTTGTATTTTGGGGCAGATCCAGAAGATATGATGGTGATTCGCTGTCCCCTCCTTACAATTTCTCCAGCATGTATGGTTTGTTGTAGTTAGTAGGTCTTAATTTTAGGGGTAAGAAAGAAAGAACAAGGTTCTTCCAGCCGAATTCACACGAGTACATAGAACAGGAAGTAGAAAACGCGGTTTCACACATATTCTCCCATTGCTGACTGGGTATTTCATCTTCTAGTTCTTTCTCCCATCTCTCCTTGATATATGTTGTGGTAGCTCCTCTGCTCTTTGTAATTTCCTGATAAACCTTTGAAATTACTGATTTAGAGCTACTCATGTATGCCCATACTGTTAATTGTATTATTTCGTTATGTTCAATAGTTACCTCATGTTTCCGAATTTCTTTTAAAAAGTAATGCAGTAACTGTAAATATCTGAAAAAATCATACTTTTCCAAAGGGAATTTTTCCTTAAATGTCTGAAAACTGAGCAATGTGTTTTTCTCCATTATATTTTGTTAGCATTCAGAGGATGCTAGTGTAATAGCCAGACAATGTTACACATAATATTAAAGTCAATGATTTTTACATTTCAAACATTGTGCAATGTGCATCCAAGCCAGTACAGTCGGTTGAATGTGGAACAATCCTAGCGACCGACAAGGCCCAAGCAACGTGCTCGCTTTAAGAACAATTAAGGGACGTGAATGGCAATTTTATATATATATATATATATACATATATATATATATATATATATATATATATATATGTATATAGGGCTGTTGTAGGGCTAGCTAAAGCGATATACAAGTACACTTGGAATGTTACCATTTATTCCTGTTTTCCCGTTGTTATTTTTCTGAGGAAACGGGAAACAGTTTGGATCCCGTTTCGGGGGATTAAACCCTAATCTGTGTGTCATTATCGCCTTTAATGGTCCCCCCTTTAAAACATGAGAAGCCTGACTTGTTTTATCGCTCTTCTGTTTCTCTCTCATCCCGTCCATCCAGGAGGGCCAGCATCTGATCCAGGAGAAGCCGGAGCTCAGCGCGGTGGTCCGGAGGAAGCTGGAGGAGATCAGGGAGTGCTGGCAGGATCTGGAGAGCACCACCCAAGCCAAAGCCCGCCAGCTCTTTGAGGCCAACAAGGCCGACCTGCTGGTGCAGAGCTACGAAAGCCTGGACCAGAGACTGGGCCAACTGGAGGGTCAGCTAGCCTATGTGGATCAGGGACAGGACCTCACCACTGTCAACAAGCAGCTGAAAAAGCTACATGTACGTAGGATTTAAAAAACACAAATAACCAGAAACCCTCTGGGTAAAAAGATGTGTCTCTAACAGATCTCTTCAAAGGCTGCATTAGCAGAGTGTTGATCAGTTCAGCTACATAATGATTTGACCTCTTTAGCTGTTTTTTCACTTGGTTCATTATCAAAGGAGGCCTAGAAGCTTAAAGCTCAGTATTTGGTTTTTAAATAAAAGTTTAAAAAAATTAAAAAGCAACATTTTAAAAAGTTTATATTTGTTCAACAGAAACATATGTTTCTGTTCTCCAGCTCTAGGCTTCAGATTATTACACTACAAGGTCATTCCTATTTAAATGTATAGGAAAGACAAATAAGTTTGGTAAAGTTCACCGTAGCTTTTTTTAAGGTTTAAATACGTGTATTGTTGGGGAGGATTCTGCTTGTGAGCTAGATGGTTTCTTTTCTGGATTGTTTTTTGTTGTAGGACATTTCTCATCCTAATAAGCATCCAACGCGATAACAAGTATCTGTCGTTCCTTCATGAATTACTGATGTATTGAGATATATTTAATAATACATATATATGTATTTATATATGTGGAGTCCATTAACCAAAACTTAATCAACGCAAAATGAAAATATTACCAAAAATCTTCCAATTAACCCCAACTTCATTCTCAAGCATGGAGGGTGTAGACAGCGATGTGTCTACTCGCATACAGATGACTTCAGACGTTCAAATAACTTCATATTTTATAATTGATTATCCAATAGGTTTAATTTCAGGTTGCAAAGTAAAAAAGTCCTTTTGATAACACTTTCTATTGGTGTGCCTATAATGCATTATAAACATGCCCTATAATCTTCTTATAGCACTGTATTATTATAGATATAAGCACTCATAAATAGTTATCAATAATAATAACAATATAAGTATTTAATAATAACATATAAGGTCAAGTATAATTATTCATAACTGCTGGTCACTCACTGACATTTTTTAGTATCATTGTGTATAATAATTCCCATAGTTGTAATACATTATAATATTTTGTAATGCATTATAATCAATGTTATAATGCATTATAATGTTGTTATAGATTATATATATATGCATATATTTGTTTTTTTAATTAAAGCAAACAATGACAACTTATCGTTACTTATAATCACATTATATTGCATTAGAACTGTTTATAAAGCATTATAAGAATGTTTATAATGCTTTATAACAGTGAATATAATGCATTTAAAAAGTCAGTTAGTCAGTTAGAAGGTGATACTTGATCTAATAAGTCATTATGAAATGCCTTGTATGGAGTTATGATTATAAAGCAGGGGTTTTCTAAGGCTGTGACTGTGGGCCTTCCCTCAGACTACAGTTATACAGCATTATACATAGACACAGCTATAAACAAATTATAACGTAGTACAAGAATGTTTATAATGCATTATAGACGCAGTCGTAACAGAAGTTGTTACCGTCCTTTTTTCTGTACTTGTGATGTTGGGGTGTAACTCGTCACTTGCGTCCCAACAGCGATGGTTTAGCGGAGTCAGAGTGTTTACAACGCAGGCGGCAGGCAGGTGTGTAAAGACCCACAGCATTTTGCTTATAGCTTCCTTTAACAGGCCGCCATTAGCACTGCTTTACCTCATCATCATAACTCCAAACCAAACTCCACTGACCATCGTCCACCCTGGCAAGGAGTACAGTAAACCTCACCATACTTCATGTCTGTTAGTTTTTCTTTGGCTCTTCTGCATTTTCGTCTTCGCTCTCCGGTCCATCTGTTCTGAAATAATGACATTTCAGAAGGGCAAAAACTGACATTTTCAACACACTTGGAAAGGAGTGGAGGGGTATTCAGTTTGATGCAATCTGGAAACTCACCACTAGATACCGCTATATCAGGGGTCTCAAACTCAATTTAGCTTGGGGCCACCGCTGGTATTGTGATCTCATCGGAGGGCCACACAGAAAGCCCAGTATTTTTTTTTACATTCATAACATATTTTCGGCATAAAAAAAGGCAACCAGCAGTTTCTATAAATATTTATAATAGTTTTTAACAGTGCAAATGTATATTATTTTTTAAAACAACTTATTGAAACTGCACTGAACCAACAAATGCAAAACCTGAATACATTTGTACTCTATTCTATTTCTTGCCAGACACCTGGCAGCACTTCTGCTCACACAGCTGAGCCACATTGACCCTAAACCAGGTCTCAGTGAAACCCTGATGGAGGTTACAGTGAAACCCTGAGTACAGCTTCACTAAGCATCACTAAGCCTGGACCTGTACTTTCATTTATTAAAGTTCATAGTGGAGAAAGGTTTCTCACAGACATACGCTTCCAAAAAGGTACATTACCCGACTGATCACTTTTGTCTGCTCAGGGAAGGATGGAGGCAATTCACTCAGAAATGGTCCAGTCATGTCTGGTTTTCCTTGTGCTTCTCTGAATTTAGCTTTTAGATCACTGTTGCACTGCAAGTCAATAAGTTCCATTTGCAACATATTCGGGAATGAGAAATGACTTCATACTACAGATTAAGCTTCATAGGGTGTGTGCACATGAAACATTAATATTACAGTTTTTGTTTTCAAACAAAATATTTTCTATATATATATCCCACGGGCCGCACTAACACTAAACTTTGATGTCAAGTAGGGGGCCACACAATATCGGCCCACGCGCCGCAATTGGCCCGCGGGACGCGAGTTTGAGACTCCTGCACTAAATCCTTCTCACTGCTACACTCCTACACGGCTCCTTTAAGTTGTTTTCTACACAGTGTAAAAAAAAATAGTATACTGAGTGATAGTATTATTATGGTGAGTTAGAAATCGGAAACACAGCTAAATATTATCTTCAATCTCTATCAGTAATCAAACCGATTAAAATTAAAATTAAATTGTCACCCAAGACTCATAACAACACCAAACTTCTCATGTTTACATTTCTGTCACATTCCCCTCATCCCATCTTCATTTTGTTCCACGTGACAACATGTCCTCTCTCCTGTTCAACACATCCTCTTTCCCTCCATCTGTTTTGATAACTTTCACTCTACTCCCCCTCTCCTCCTCCTCTTCCTCCTCCTCCTCCTCCTCAGACCATGGAGAGTCAGATGGAGGTGTGGTATAAGGAGGTTGGGCAGCTCCAGATGCAGGTGGCCTCTATCCCGCAGCAGACGCAGATCAAGGAGACGGTTGCTGGCCGCCAAGCTGTTGTGGAGGCCAGGATGGTGCGTCTGATCGAGCCGCTGAAGGAGAGACGGCGCATCCTGCTGGCGTCGAAGGAAGTTCACCAAGTCGGTCGAGACCTGGAGGACGAGATTGTGAGTGTGACCGTTGGCACAATCCTAAAATGTTAGGATTTATGAATGGGATGTTAATGTTCAACCCTGTTGTCGTCCACACAAGAATTTGGATATCTCTACATTTGAATTAGATACACATATTCACCCACGGGTAATGAGGTGTACATGTGCGCAAAGTGTTGACTGCTGCGTGTCATCTTGTTTTGGTTGTAGTTGTGGATCCAGGAGCGCCTCCCAATGGCCATGTCTCATGAGCACGGCTCCTCTCTGCAGGCAGTCCAGCAGCTCATGAAGAAGAACCAGGTAAGAAAGTCAGAATAGGCCTCCATACCCGGTCACCCACCTTCTTACGTACTGTACTTGTCTTGCTCCTGTCCAAAAGTTTGTCTTATTATCAGACTGTTATAAACAACAGAGAACTTTTTTTTTTCAATAAAATGTAATAGTACAGCTCAAATTCACAAATGTTCCTCAGATCCGGATCATTTACAATCTGTACAGTATACAACATCCTCCTTGGACCCTCCCATCGGAAAACTAAAAACTCCCGCTAAAAAGGGGTCGGGGGGACCTCAGGGAGAGCAACAGAGGGGGGATCCCTCTCCCAGGAAGTGCAATAGATCAAGATCAAAACAGTCACCTCATTACCCCATGTCTCTCTTCCAGACCCTTCAGAGGGAGCTGCAGGGCCACAGGAGCCGGATCGACGATGTCCTGGAGAGGGCGGGGATCATCGGCTCTATACGCAGCCCGGAGGTCAACTGCATCAGAGCGGGCCACGACCAGCTGGCCCAGCTGTGGGCTCTGCTCTGGGCCGAGACCGAGCGGAGGCAGCTGATCCTGGACGCCATGTACCAGGCCCAGCAGTACTACTTCGACACAGCCGAGGTGGAGGCCTGGCTGAGCGAGCAGGAGCTGCACATGATGAACGAGGAGAAGGGAAAGGTGCGTGTGCATAAAATGTCCGTCATTATAACCACCCTGGTTGACAGCGAAATCATCAGCAATGCTTTAACAATCATGTTGTTTTGTTGGACCCGAACCGGAGCATGACTCGTCCCTCTTTGCGCAGACTTATACATCGAGCATTTGTGCAGCGTGTGTTCTTTTGAAAGTGAAACTCTTCCTTGTGTGTGTCTTGTCTTATTCCCAACAGGACGAGCCGAGCACGCTGCAGCTGCTGAAAAAACACCTGGTCCTGGAACAAACCATCGAGGACTACGCCGAGACCGTCGGCCTGCTGTCACAGCAGTGTCGACAGCTGCTGGAGATGGGCCATCCAGACTGGTGAGCATGTAAACACACACACACACACACACACACATACACAATCTAAGAGCATGCAGACATGGTCCTGTGTTGCTGTTGAGACCAATATTTCAGAATCGGGAAGAAATGTGATCCAAGTGACTCCAACCTCTAAAGTTTACAGAGAATGGTGCAAAACAAAAACAAAACCTTCCAGTGAGCATCAGTTTTGTTGATGAAAAACACTTATTTTAATAGAACCTCTGGCAAGTATGGTTCACGCTGTAAGGATGGCGGCAGTAACTCAAATAACCAGCCGTTACAATGTGCGGAGCTGAACCTGTGTGCTACTACAATAGCAGAAGATCACAGCGGGTTCAACTCCTGTCATCAAAGAACAGGACACTGAGGCTTCAGTGGGCACAGGCTCGCTGAAGCCGGACAGAAGGAGGAAAAAGCATTGTCTGGTCTGATGAATCTGAATTTCTGCTGGGACACGCAGGACACGTAGACCAGTGATTTTCAACCACTGTGCCGCGGCACACCAGTGTGTCGTGAGATATCGTCAGGTGTGCTGTGGGAAAATGTCCAATTTCACTTAAATATTATTAAGTTGCCGAAAATAATTTTCCATTGTTGAGCGTCTGAGCCTGCAATATAGTGGCTGGCCTAGTAATTAAATACTCTTCCATGCCAGTAGGTAGCACAATTATTACCTACCATATATGCTGAAGCATATTATGCTACAATGTGACATTTTGGTTGTTGGTGTTGGGATTTTTTTATTGTAGAAAATGTGCCGCGGCTGAAAGGTTGAAAAACACTGACATAGACGGTAGAGGCAGTGTAGGGTTTCCTGCTGAGTATTCCAAAAGGTGTGATGTTTTTATAGCGGCCACTGAGCGTTCCTGATTCTTTTATACATATGTGTGTGTATATATATATATATATATATATATATATATATATATATATATATATATATATATATATATATATATATGTGTGTATATATATATATATATATATATATATATATATATATATATATATATATATATATATATATATATATATATATATACTTGCCCTGACACCACACTATCTCCTCTCTTCTTCCACAGCGAGCAGATCAGCAAGCGTCAGTCGCAGATCGACCGCCTGTACGTGTCTCTGAAGGACCTGGTGGAGGAAAGGAAGAGTCGCTTGGAGCAGCAGTACTGGCTCTACCAGCTCAACAGGGAGGTGGACGAGCTGGAGCAGTGGATCGCTCAGAGGGAGGTGGTCGCCAGCTCGCCGGAACTGGGTCAAGACTACGAGCATGTCACCGTAAGTGTGTCGACAGACGGTGCCTGCGAATGAATAATAAATTGAAGAAACACTTTTTATAAAGTTGAAAACCAAAAATCTGCTGTTAATTATACCAACTTTAATGAGTATTTATTAATTTACAGCAGCTAGTGTATTTGTGGATAATCAACTCACCTAGGAGCATATGGATAATTGACTCCCTTCTTACGTTTCCTTTCCCCTTCTTAACTCCCCGACACACTTCCAGGTACTGCAGGAGAAGTTCACGGAGTTCGCAACGGAGACGGGCAGCGTGGGGCAGGAGCGGGTGACGGCCGTCAACCAGATGGTGGACGAGCTCATCGACTACGGCCACTCGGAGGCCGCCACCATCGCCGAGTGGAAGGACGGGGTGAACGAGGCCTGGGCCGACCTGTTGGAGCTCATGGAGACCCGGGCGCAGATGCTTGCCGCCTCACACCAACTGCACAAGTTCTTCTCCGACTGCAGAGAGGTGAGGGGCAACGAGACAAAACATAGATATGACATGGTGGGTTTTTTCACTGTGTGGGGCAATATTATATGTTGCAAATATTTCACCTTATTGATTTCTGAGGGGTTATCCTATGCAACACAACATGTACCATACATAATCCAACAAATAAGGAGAATTATGTTTTGTTTTTTAACAGATTTTTCTGATTAATTTAGACTGACCTGTTTATGTCTTCATGCATCTTACATTCTAGCATGTTCTGGTGCAAGAAGACACGTCTCACCTTAGCTTACTGTAACCAAGGCCTTCACTGAAAATACGTTTTCAGTGTTTCAGTGGACCACACACACCACACACTGTATACATGGAACACGTCTGTACGGCTTCATGTTCTTCTTTTTCAGGTGTTGGCCCAGATCGAGGACAAGCACCGACGGCTGCCAGAAGTTCGGGCTCGGCAGGGCAGCACCGCCAACACCAGCACCCTGCAGAGACTCCTGCACAGCTTCGAGCAGGACATTCAGCTGCTGGTCACACAGGTACACAGCATACAAATTAACAGACAGCATGTAACATGATCTGCTTCAGTGTTCACTCAGCTCGAGACATTCACTTGTATTGTTTTCATTTCTCTCTGTACACTCTAAAATCTCAAATTGACTTTGGAGTAGAACTGAATATCGATTGGTAGTAGAACATATTTAGCTTTTTGTGAGTCTGAGTCTGATTCATCATGGCAAAACTACCGTCTTACTCTGCATTTAAATTAGCTTCATCTGGTCTCAGTCGTGCACCTGGGGAACAAAAAAAAAGTGTTACATTTTACAAAATGAAATCACAGCTGCTCCGTGTCAACTCCAGTGACAGAGCCTGTACCATTTGGCCCTGACTAAACACAGCTGTCAGAGCAGCTGTGTTTAGTGCGTCATTTGGAAAACACACTCTTTTCTGTTTTTTCTTTTTATTTCTGTTTCTTCCTCGCTCGGGCTTAGCGTCTCCCTAAAATCCGCTCTCCCCCACTCTGCCAGGTGCGTCAGCTGCAGGAGAGCGCGGCCCAGCTGAGGACGGTGTACGCCGGCGAGAAGGCCGAAGCCATCGCGTGCCGCGAGAACGAAGTGATGCAGTTGTGGAAAGACTTGCTAACGTCCTGCGAGGAGTGTCGGGTGCAGATCACCACCGAGACGGACAAGCTGAGGTTCTTCAGCATGGTCCGAGATCAGATCATGTGGATGGAATCGATCATCTGTCAGATAGGGACAGGAGAGAAGCCCAGGTATCGACACAAAATCAAGTTATAACATGCTGTATGTTTTACACCAAAGAGGGCTGGACCTTTAGACCTTGTTATGTGTTGTTCAACTTGTTTGCGTCACAACTCTTTTAGCAAATGTTTTTAATCTTACAGCGACAGTGTGTAGGAATTGGTTTGTCCGCTCTGGGCTACTGTAGAAACATGGTGGACTCTGTGAAAAGGACCCGCTACCTACGTAGATATGACGGATCGATTCTAATCTAACGAAAATAAAGATTCTTAGTTTCAGGTGGTTATACATAAATTCCAACATAGTTCTGCTAATAAGCCCCCTCATCTCTACACACTGGAGACTAAATATTTGATTGATCAGGAAAGTGCTTTCAGTCAGTCTGCATTTTCTGTACAAGCTGCACTAGACTGGAACTCCATTCCAGGGACTATTCGAGATCTACGGACATACAGTTCTTTTAGGACACAACTAAAGAAATGGTTGATTGGTGCCCAGCTCTGTCAGCAGTAGAACATAACTGCTCTTTGCTGCCCTCTTTCTGTTCGTGTTGTACTTTGTACGTTTGTCTGTTGTCCGCTGTCTGTCTGTCTTGACGGTCGACCATCAGCATGTCTTTTATTGTTTTTTAGCTGTGTTTGACTGTTGTGCATGTATTGTAAAAGCATCAACATTTTATAATCCTTGTTTATTTAATTTAATTTCAGTTTTTATGTTTGTTTTAGTTTTTTAACATCTGCCTCTCGGGACTAGAGACTAGACAGATTTGTTTTTATTAATGTGCACTGTCCCCTTATTAAATAAACCATTATCAATCAATTTGATTGATAATGGTTTATTTAATAAGGGGATTCAAAGGTTTCTCCGAGCGACACACTATTAATACACCAAGCAGGTGTTTTTGTGTAGCGAGGAGCTGAGTGTCTGCTCTATGTGGGTCCTGCAGGGACGTGTCCTCAGTGGAGGTGCTGATGAATTACCACCAGAGTCTGCAGAGCGAAGTGGAGGCTCGCACCCGGAGCACCTTGGACTGTATCGAGATGGGCAAAACTCTGCTGGCTGCTCGAAACCCAGCAGCTGAAGAGGTGAGATCAGGATACATGAAAATGATTATGAACTTCAGGTAATAATCTGGAGCAGTGTATTACAGTTATAAATGTATAATTTAGATGTGTTATTTGCATATTATATTTATATTTCCATTTTAAGACAATCAGACCAGACAGGAAATTGCATCAGCCAAGTCACACATGAATTGCAAAAGAAAACTACAAAAATATAACTAAACTCAAACTAAAGACTAGGCCCATGCTCTAAATATACACAACAATAGTACCTGGTCGCCCCTGTGAACTTGTGATTCTGATGTCGCTCATTTTGATTCTCAGATCAAGGAGAGGCTGGACAAGGTGGTTGCTAAGCAATATGAGCTGTCTGAAAAGTGGGACAAGCACTGGGACTTCCTACAGCAATGTGAGCACACACACACACACGCACACACACACACACACACACACACTCACACAAAGGACTGTAGTCAAGACCAACTTAGTCAAGTCCAGGATCAAAACCAAGTCCAAAGGCCGGGTCCAGAGCAAATCGGGTCCTGTTTAAGGCAGTAGGCAATAGTGTCTTTTCAGTGTTAATATAGTGATTAAGGAGTTAGAATGGACAAACATAGTCTATAAACAAAATTGATCCTCTAACATCAAACTAATCAATGCAGAGAATCTACGTTTCAGGACCAAAAGAGCAGCACGGACGCAGAAAGACTTGGTGTGTTTTCCCCTTTTCTTCCTGGGATATAGGTTATATGTGAAGTATACAAGTAGGATTGGCATTGTTTTGTATCTGTTTATTATCATATGCATTAGTTAATTATTCAGAGACAGAGAGAGAGAGGCGGACAGAAGTTTAGAGTAGTGTCGTGAAGTAACTACACAGACTGCTGTCTCTACTAAATGTGACCACTGACTCATACGAACGGGTCCAGCGTGGGTTGAATGCGCATCCGGGTCCAGGTCCGCATTACATACAGTATATACCGTCTGGTGCCTTAAATCTCTGCCTCACAGCTGACCTGCATTTTTATAAACTTTGAAAATCTATGCACATGCGGTGCTGTGTGGCTCTTGAGTGGATAGAGGAGAAGCACTGTGTTGGTAGAAATAGATGTGCAAACACACAGAGATACACATATATAGTAGAACACACGTTTCTTCATGTGCTTGTGAATATCATCTCTCCTCCCCTCCCCTCAGTGTTGGAGGTTCACCAGTTTGCCCAGGAGGCGGTGGTGGCGGAGGCGTGGCTGACCGCTCAGGAGCCGCTCATCAGCAGCAACGAGCTAGGCGCGAGTGTAGACGAGGTGGAGCAGCTGATTCGTCGACACGAAGCCTTCCGCAAAGCCGCCGCCACCTGGGAGGAGCGATTCAGCTCACTGCGGCGACTCACCACGGTAATATCATCATCATCATCATCATCACCATCACCATCACCATCACCATCATTATTGTGTGGCCAGAATAAGAGAGAGTTCTCAACTGAAAAGGCTAAGTTGTAAGTTCCAGAATAATATAATTGTTGGCTCAAAGCTTAGGATTTCTAAAGTAGGAAGACATGTTTCTAGAAAATAAGTCAAAACCCTTAAAGTTCGATTTTAAAGTTTGTTCCATTTTGATTCCGCAGGTAGAAAAGTTGAAAGCCGAGCAAAGCAAGCTACCGCCGACCCCTCTGCTGGGTCGTAAAGTCTTCCTGGACCCTCAAGATGCCTTACCCAGTGCGTCCACCCTGCCCCGTCTCCCGCTCTCCCCCGTCATGAGACAGACCATCTATGAGCAGAACGAAGCCAACTCTCCTCCCTCGCCCTCGCCCGCCACGCCCACACCCTCTCCCTCGTCCGTGGCTCGTCGGCTGGGGTCGACGGTCGCCAACTACACCCCTGTGATGAATGGCTCCAGCTACCGCAGCACGCTGGAGGCACGGCACGTCGTGGGCGTGGCTGCAGGGCTGGGCCAGCCCTCTCCCTCCTCGATCGCCTCGGTTGCCACGGCGGCCATGCTGGTTTCGGCCAACCAGGCACGAGAAATAGCCGGCACGACGAGAGACCAAGCGACCAAGGCGATGAGTCACCTCCATCCAGCTCAGGCGGCGAGGACGCTGGAGGCCAAATCGTCCCCGTATCTGCGGCAAGCCAAAATCAAACACATGGACGACGCGGTGACGCCGCTGATCGTGGCCAGCCGGCTGGAGAAAGTGAGGGAGAGAGAGAGGGAGAGAGAGAGAGACATGATGATGGGAGTGATGGGGACGGAGAGACCGGAGGTGGCTGTGATGGCTGAGGTGGTACTCCAGGAGCCTTGCAGGGAGCGCCTGCACAGCGAGCCCACCAGAGGTCTGCGGGGGTCCAGGACCGACCCGCTGGGCCAGGCCGAGCCCCAGGTCCAGACCCACGGCCACCACAGGGACCATAAGATAGAGCGGCAGCTGTCCAGCGAGCAGCTGATCCAGGCACGCAGGGACGAGCTGCCTCAGGAGCTGTGGAGGGAACAGGCCGAGAGGCGGGACAGGCGGACGCTGGAGAGGCAAACGTCCAGCGAGCACGAGGGCCACGGGGGCCACGAGGGCCGGCGGAGGGAGAGGGACCGACACCGGCTGGAGAGACAGGAATCCAGTGAGCATGACACCGGGAAAGAGCACTCAGACAGACGCTCAGGAGGCGGGTGAGGCTTTGAGTGAACTGAGGTGTCTTCTCGGTTATGTTGTCTACGTGTTATGCAGCACACGGAGGGATTGTCTCATTTTAAGGGACACCAGGAGCAAGTCATACATCACATGAACGGATGTTTCGTTAAAGAGATGTTTTTAATTCATTTTTGTAGTTGGAATTTAGTGTTTATTTTCACTTAAAAAATGTTTTATCATGAGTGTAGGGCATTGCATTTGTATCATATTGCAGGAAAGCAATGCAAAAAAACAAAAAACATTATTAATGTTTTTATCTACTCAATGTGATTCTCTAATTTGCTTCTTTTTTTTTCTACAGAGAAAAGAGATCCACCATGGCAGAAATTGTAGAGCAGCTGCAAGAAAGGGAAGCAGCACAGGTCTGGAGATTTATGTGCTGTGCATTTCATCCACATACAACTCACAGTGTTTATTTTTGTTGTAGCTCATCTGGGTTGTTTTTTATAACATGGGAAAATGTTAAAAAACCTACTGTCCCACTACTAAATGGGATCTTTCCAGGTTTCGATTTAGGATTAGTTTTTTCATTCCAACACTTATTTGTGAGGGTGTCTCTAGTTTACACCAGCTTGAATATTTTTAGGTTTGACCTCTCACATGGCTCCTACAATGGCTTGAGAAACTTTCATCTCAGAAAATGCTTAGTGCCCAACATCTCTTCGCTAAGCAGCAGCAATTATCACGCAATCACACAAAAATCCTGCTTTGTCAGGCTTCAAGCAACACGCTTGTGTCCAAACCAATCAACGTCCTGTTCGGAGCTGCTGGCAGCTTAAGGCGCTTTAGGTGTGTATGAGATGACACGGCGACTGTTTGTTCAAAGAAACAGTGAAGAGAGTTAGCTTAGATGCTACGATAGCATCAGCTAAATCAGAACCGTAGCATCTTTCTTTGTTGAGGGAAGAACAAAGCATGCCACGAAAGGCTTTTCTCAATGGCGAGGGTGTTTTTGGTCCTTGATAACCTGTCAATAGGAACATACATGCTTTGGGCGATGTAAATGTGAAACACATTCATCGATGTGAAAGGCCATGAAAGAGTGAATTACTTTCTTTCAAAAACATGAACCAAATCCTCATTGACTCTATCTCCCTTCCCCCAACTTCCAGGCCCGTGGCGAGGTGCCCCGCCTGCCCAACGGGGTACCCGAGAAGCCTTCCCGTGTCGACCGACCCCGGGCGCGGGACAGGCCCAAACCGCGGCGCCGGCCGCGACCCAAAGAGGCGGGAGAGACCACGCGGCGGTCCAGGTCTGCTCCGGCCCAGAGCAGCCCGACGGTGCCCCAGCCGCCAGCACACACCGCACACCATGAGGGTTTCCTTTTTCGCAAGCTGGACATCGAGACCCTGAAGAAGAGCACCAATAGGTGGGTGTTCAGGGTCATAATCATCCTGGACCAGCAGATGATAGAAGTTGTAGACAGGGAGGATGGACACTGGTGTCATGATTATCAGGCTTAGGGGTTTCTGTTCAATTAATTACCAATGATTTACCCGAAAAGAGCAATTCACATATTGTCAAGCAAGTTCACATAAAATGGTACCAACATCTACATTCCAAAGTCCACCGTTATATAATATATAAAATGATAATATTTTAAACGGGTGTGGACTGTGGCAGATGTCGTATCTCCATTGTCTGTTTCTCATGACATCACTGACCCCTCCATTTAATGATTAGGCAATGGCGACAGGGGCATGACTCAAGCATGCTAAGCTAACAGGCTAACACACTCGACTGACGCCGCGTCTGACACGTTGACCAGATGCATGACACACAAGGCCTCATTGGTTGGTCCCACCGTGAGGGTCAACAACACGATACAGGCAACACTCACTCAGCTGACATACTGTGTGTCTTTAGAAGCATACATTAAGGTTTACTCATGTTTATGTTCGAGGGATGCTGTGACGTTACCGTGTTTTACCTATTTTGTTTACTAGATAACTTATTAGAAAAAAATCTACATTCTGCAGTGGAAATATTAGGTCAGTTTTATCTGCTTCCAAAGAATTTTTACATCAACAATATTTGTGGCACATCTTACTGTTCCCTACAATTGATAATAGATGTACAAAGTATAATAATATAATATACAAAGAGAAGTAATGTGATACAACGGAAAAGATTTAGCAGTGAAGTAGAAATGAATCACTATACAGTTTGGTCTTCCCTCCCTAACCTGATAAAAAAAGTAGAAAGTGTAGGTTTTTTTTCTTCTCCAAAACTGTATTACTATACTAAGCTGTATGAATATAGAAATCGCAGTGGCTGTCAGTTGATAATTAACAATCACAATAATTCTATCAATTATGAATCAAATTATAAATGAATTACAACCCACTATTACAAATTTGTTTTAATAGTTTTTATTATACTTTGTTATTGTTTTCTTCACAGTTTCTTCAGATGGATTTTCACACCCCAAAAATAATAATACATTATTTTATTTAATGAATTAACAAAAAACAAACAAATAAAGACTAAAACCAGCAGGTATAAATAAACAGCAGGGACAAAAATGGTAAAAGCTACATTAAATTCATGTTAATGTACTGGACCTTTTGAAAATTTAATGTATGCCATCTCTGATCACCAGGATCAGAACGTGAAGACAACAGTTGCATGAACTAAAACAACATCCAGCAAAAATCTCACCGCATGTGAAAACATCTTGCATGATGCTTAACGGGAGCCCACAGAGTAGAGCACAACGGAGATGGCTGGCTGGTGAATGCCGTGAGAGTGGAGGTTGACGGAGCTGCGATGCCGTACACTGCCTTGTGCCCAGTCACTTAGCCTCCACACAACACACACACACACACACACACACACACACACACACACACACACACACACACACACATACACACTCACTACCTGGCCTCCATAGATGACCTCCCTGCTTCCTCCAGCGAGACACCAATGGCAACGTCTGTCTCCGCACTGCCCTCTAGTGGCTGGGCTGAACACGCACAGCTAAACGCTCATCCCTCCCTTCCAGTTGTGGATGAGTCCCACTCACGTGCCCCACTAAAGGCAGTGGATGAATGTCTCGTGTATGTACATGCCCTGTAATGTACATGGCAAGGTAAAGCATAATCCTGAATGGCTTCAATCGGGACAAGTGTGAATCTCCAAACGGCTCCTCGCCCGGGCTTATTGTACGCTCTCTTTTTGCTTTGTGTTCAACTTTGGTTGGAGGAAGAGATCTATTGGGGGGGGGCTCAGACCATTTTCCTCCAATCAATTTTGAAGAAAGAGAGGATACCGTTAGTCTAAGAGGAAGGATTGAGGTTCAACCTGTCTCTGGTACATAGCTACATGATGAGGCACTGAGTATGTTTATGTGCACTTATGTGCACGTGTATTCTGGTATTATTCAGGATGAGTGGAGGATGCGGTGCATGTGAACGGTGTGTACTCTTTGTAGTGCCCTGATGAACTGAGTGACAAACTGACCGCATATCGTGGCATACAGATCCGTCAGTTACTAGTTTTACGTTCATTGCTCAGTTAATTAAGTTTTTTTTCTGAAAAGCTGAGACGCGTTATCGAGGTTTCCTGTCCATATTCTGACATAAATCTACGACTGTAGTCCTGCTCTCAAAAGTACGTTTGTCTTAGCATAAAAATATACTTAAAGTAAAAGTACTCATTATGCACTGCAATGATGTATTTCAGAATCATATATTTTATATTACTGGTTATACAATTATTGATGCATTAACTGTCTTATTTTAACCTGTATAGTCAACATTATTTGTTGATTTATATTTGTATTATTAATCTCAGTCCACAAAGCAACTAGTAACTAAGTTATCAAATAAATAAAATAGTATGATATTTGCCTCTGAGACGCAGTGAAGTAGAAGAGAAGTTAAATACGCAACTAAAGTACAAGTTCGTCAAAGTTTTACTTGACTGCATTACTTGAGTAAATGTACTTAGTTTCTTTCTTCCATCTGCTCTCCTGTCTTAAAAACAGACACGCTTTGGCCGTAGAGCCGCCATTCCTATGCATCAAAAAAACTCTGAATGAGAGTCGGTCGTCGTTGTGGAATACCTGGAAAGTAATGTTGACAAAAACAAATGTTTACTCTCAGTCAGCTTCATTTTCGGAGCATTCCATCATAAGATGAAAGCTTGAGATAAAGCTACATGGGGAAGTCAAGCTACTATTACCAAAGTCAAGAACAGCATTTGTTATCTTTATTAGAATTATGTGAAAATAAATAGAAAATGCAAAACTTTTTTTTCTTGTTATCATTTCTTTGATCTTAATCTTTACCATGATAGAAGGATTTATTACCCATTTACATCTCATTAGATATTTGTTTACATTCAGTTTATTTTGAAATTACACGACAGATGATATATATATATATATGTATAATTTTATATTATGTATTATTCTATCCCTATATTTTTAGCCGGGGGCGGATGACATCGCTTTTTTTCGGGTTGTCCATATGTCCGTCCCATTCTTGTGAATGCAATATCTCAGTAATGCCTGCAGGGAATGTCTTCAGATCTGGAATTTTCTATTCATGATCATTATTGGAGGGACCCTGAGATCTTAGATGTCCACTTCTTCTCCAGTGGCTGTGCATAGGACAATAATTAACCTGAATGAAACTAGTGCTCACAACAGTAACGTAGACACCGGATCACATGCACCGTCGGCCTTCTCCAGTCTGAAGTTTTCTTTCTATTGTCACAAAGAGGTGTTTGAAATCGGGACGTGAAGTGGCGTGCAGACAGCTTGCTCTGAATAATACCTACAATTGGGCGTAAGCTTATTAATGGAATGCCGTGTGCATGTAAACACGCTCAAAGAGGCAAAATGGCGCATGACTGGAGTTTTAAGTTGCGTTTGCTGCCAAAATGCCATTTAACCAAACTCTCCCCTCTTTTTCTCCTCTCTTCCTCGTTGCTACTGGCTGCTCCTCTCGTCTCCTCCAAGGTAAGTCATATATGAGCCCCACGCACAGAGACACACAAACAGACCGTAGCCTCCCTCCCCATCCCTCCATCCTCCGTCCGTCCGTCTGTCCGTCCGTCTGTGTTTGTTCAGCAGTGTGTTTCCTCCCTTCTTGGCGCCGGTCCATCCCGCCCACCTACCTGTCTGCTCTGGTCAGGTGAGTGAGGTGTTAGCTTAGCGAGAGCGACTCCGCAGCTCTTCCTGACTCCTCCCGTCTCCCCCTCCCCAACCACCGCCTTTCCCGTACTCCTTTCCCCCTGCTCCTCCTCCACTACTCCCCCTGCCCCCCGCCACCCCCCCCTCACCCCTCCCGCCTTCCCACACCACAGCAGGTCATGGGTCAACCTGTACTGCGTGCTCAACAAAGGGGAGATGGGCTTCTACAAGGACGCCAAGAACACCGCCACGCCCTACAACAGTGAGCCGCTGCTCAACCTCTCCGACTGCCACTGCGACGTCACCAACGGCTACAAGAAGAAGAAGAACGTCTTCACGCTCAAGTGAGAGGCTGTTGTCATACGGAACTAGGTTGAATATACAATTCTTAGTAACCAGGTTCACAATATTTACGACAACATGAAATCAATGGGATCAGTTGGTTTAATCAGCACAACAAATCCACGTGTGTCTAGTTTGACTTTGATCCTTTTGACCTTTGAGTTGACCTTTGAAAGGGAGTCACAATGTAGAGATGACTATGGAGGAGCTATCGTTTCAGCGACTGATGGTTTTCTTCACTGTTTTCCTGCAATAGAAAAAGCTGTGTTCCAGTGAGCAAAAAAGTTACAAATACATCTATCGATCAAGCCAGCTTCTGGAGTTCCCTATACAGAGACAGGGCATACAAACGTTTTCAGACACAGAACATTATTTTAAGTCAGTTTTGTATACTTTAATACACTTTGGTTACTAGCAACAATGCTACATCTCTGGGTCTCGTTTTTTCTGCGCAAATTCCATCAAACAACATGCTTGGAGTAGTTTTAAGGGACATACTCATATACATACTGAAAGGTGTTGGTGATGCTTCCAATTTCTGGTCTGGCAAACATGATACAGGACCAAACCAAGACATTTGCATGTTGGTTTATCTGGTTCAATTTATATGGCTGCTGCTGCTCCAAGTTCAAATCTGATAACACTGTGCCTAACGGTTCCAGTCCTGGGATGACGATGACAGTGTTTTGGATTTAAAGAAACAGTGTGTAGGATTTCCTGGCATCTAGCGGCTCGAGGTTTGCCCTCTCTCAGAGGCCTTCCTCACCGTAATAAGAATACTTTAACAGCAACGGAAGACAGACGGTGGCTGGCGGCACCACGGTTTCGTAACAGTTTCACAAGCGTGTCGGAGAAATACTGTGGTAGTT
Organism: Taurulus bubalis; assembly: GCF_910589615.1. NCBI lineage: Eukaryota > Metazoa > Chordata > Actinopteri > Perciformes > Cottidae > Taurulus > Taurulus bubalis. Next base: position 12,410,176 of record NC_136598.1, read on the forward strand.
CTTTGAATGCCCTCTAAAGGCACCCTAAATGCCCTGTCTAAAGGCACCCTAAATGCCCTGTCTAAAGGCACCCTAAATGCCCTGTCTAAAGCCACTGTTTGGTTTGTCCCTTCTGGGCTAGAAACACGACGGTGAAACAGGAAGAAGACCCGATCCCTATGTAGAGATGAAGGGTTCATTCTATCCCAAAATGCTAAACCCTTACAACCCATTTAACTCATCCTAAGCCTTTTAGGTACAGTGGGCTGCTGTGAATCATCTGGTGAGCAACTCGAGGTTCAGTGTCTCACCAAACAGGTTTCCTAAGTTTAATTTCTCTCCGCTTATTGCAGAACGAAGGACGGCAGTGAGTTCTTGTTTCATGCGAAAGATGAGGTGAGACATTCTCGTTTCTCGTTTCGTTGTAATTACATCTCAAAATAGCAGTGGCTTTATTTGATCACATCATGTGAACATTTCTTAATCACTGAACCGGTAAAGGACCATTCAGCTGACATCCGTGATCTTCCTTTACAGGACGATCTGAAGGTGTGGGTGACCAACATCACCGCCAGCATCACGGAGCACGAGGACATCGCCAAATGGGGTCAACCCCAACCAACTACCTCATCCACCGACGAGGGCACGCGGCGCGACGGCAGCAAGGCGGACAACAGGTCGGAGCAGGGCGGCGAGCGCTCGGACCGCGGTGAGCGGATCGAGCAGGCGGAGAAGGAGACGGAAAAGGAAAAGGAAAAGAAGGGCGAGCGGTCGGAGAAGTCGGACCGGGGAGGGAAGTCAGACTCGAAGCGCTCGGAGAAGTCCGGTAAGAAAAAGTGAGCCGGTTGTCGGAATTGGTCGGGATTGAATCGTCGGACTCCGGATAGGAGGCGGGGCCGTAGACTGCTAGTGAACGCCTCACCCCTCCCCGCCCTTCTCTCCGCCTCCAACACTATCTTCAAAGCGGTCGTGTTTGGATGGAAAGTGACACGCAGGACAGAGGGACTGACCCAGGCTTTACTCATAGGACGGACAGGACGGATTCAGGGCTCTCTCTCTCTCTCTCTCTCGCTCTCTTTCTTCTTCTGTGTCTCTGTGAGAACACACAGAGTCACTGACGCCTCCGCCCTCTGGTGACTGTTTCGGAGAACTGCAAGAGAGAGTTTTTGCACCGCTAAACGGCGATAACGCACGAGAGAGTGGCGGGACGCGCGTCACGTTATCTCAAAGGCTGTTTGTGATTGCCGGTCGTGCGACATGACATAGCTCATTCTGTTCCATGTTTTTTTTTTCTATGAGATGAGCTGTACCTGTATGTATTCCTCGTCCGTCTGTCCTATCTACTGTATCTATCTGTCTGTCTGTAAGTCGAGACATCCTACACTATGTCTTATTACTCCTCTGAAAGAGAATGAAAATTATGCCAAAATGTTTTACAGACATACAAACTTAGAGAAAGTTGTTTTCTTTTTCTGTCCTCCACTTCGTCCGATCCGCCTCGGAGGTCTGGCCGTAGGAGACTTTTTTTTACTTTGATACCAAACAGAACTGGAACCATGTTCATCGTGGACGAGTCAACACTGACAAACAGCTTCAGTGATGTGCCGGATTCTGGTGCAAAGATGATGGTTTAAGAGAAGAGTAGATGAACTTCAGAACAATCGGGGAAAAGCAGAAACGTTTGTCATAGAAAAGCATCCAAAGGCTTAAAATCCTTAAGAACGATCACCCTTGGAAATAGCTTGAAATGTTGACAGATGTGCCCAACAGAGCGGCTTCCCTCCATTCATATAGCATTCATTGTGGATCAAAGATTTTACCATGAAGATTTCTGCATGACAGATGAGTCACAAGGGGTTTAACATAAAGTCAGCCCATGTGACCCAGTGCACTCACTGCAGAAACTTTGGCTCTCAAGAGTCTTTTTTTCTTCTTTTTTAAACACATGTACACTTCTTGGATCAATAATCAGATAGAGATGAAACTAATTAAATGGTAGATTCTGGCTCCCAGGGGCCTCATTCATTAAAATGTTGTTTCATTTTACTTTTTAATTTGTGCTTGTTTGTTTTTAAACACACAAAATTCATATTTAGGGAAGCTGAAGATTTAGGTTTTGATGCCTTAAAGGAAATTGGTGCATCAGGTTCAGCTCTCCATTCATTTCACGTTCGGCTTTGGTCATAAGCACAAACTCTTTGGCTGGCATGTTTTTAATGAATGAGGCCCTTCGGCTGAACACCGGCCTCATCTACTCTTTTATTCTCTTATAACATCAAACTCCTCCTTGGATCTTTTTCTTTCACTTATTCACACAAGTCAGTTGCATCCTCTTTTTATTTTTTTCAAAATATCTTGTTTTCTGCCTGCGGTGAGATTGTGCATGTGTGCGTTTGTGTGGTGTGTGTGTGTGTGTGTCTGTGTGTGTGTGTGTGTGTGTGTGTGTGTGTGTGTGCGTGTGTGTGTGTCTGTGTGTGTGTGTGTGTGTTTATGTGTATGTGCGCCGCTGCTCTCCGCTCCCAGGGTCTCCATAGCTCTCAGGTTCTTTATGTTTGTGTGTTCTTACCGTGTGCATCGCACGTTGATACGTTTGTCCCCTCCGACGCCACCTTAGTCTTCCAGACACGTCCGATCCACAACACGCACACACGCACACGCGCACACACACACACACACACACACACACACACACACACACAGAAAGAAAGAACAATATAACTCAGCAGGTTTCAAATGTCAGAGGTTATAAAGAGTGTAAAAGGTCATCCAACTGTCCAGGTTCAACATCCCATCAGTGTAGACGGGAATGAATGAATGAACTGACGCGGCGTCGAGAGCCAGGATATCAGACAGACCAAATATTTAGAAAAGTCTGGAAGTTGTGAGATTGCATGTTCTGTTTGGAGAGAAATATCTGGTCGATAGAAGCTCGTCTTTGCAGCCCGCTTGACTCGGCATCCACCAAACAATCGGTTTGCATTTCCTGTCGACTCACCACAAAGCCATATACGACAGGGAGGCAAGGAGAACAACAAAAAGATGGAAGAAGAATGGTCAAAGTCGAACACATGACAGTGAATGCAGCTGATGAGTTTTGGGGGAAACACCAGCCGCGGTGGCTGATGGGTAAACTCAAGTTACTGGTGAGAGCATCCTGGTCAGACAGCATTTTAAATCCTTTTTTTTAATATCCTTTTATATACGAATGCTGTTTTAATATCACTGCTACTGTATGAAAACCTTGTTCATTCTTTTTATTTCTTTTTATTCTTTTAGTGAAAGTCCAGCTGAAATCGCTGCTGCAGCGCAGCATATTCATCTGCAGCGCAAAAAAAATCAGAAGCCAAAATGGAGAAATTGATTTGTCATATGTTTGGTTTCCCAATGGTGCCCACTATATTTCTATTTTATTTAGCTTTCCGTCTTTCTCCGTGATGTCTTCCCTCAAGTAAAACTGTAAAAACCCTGATTGAAACGTCTTGGGATGAAGTATTTATCTCTCCTTTGTGTCACTTGTTAAAGTAAGTTTTCTTCTTCGCCTCATTGTGGGAAAGGGCTCCCCCCTCAAGAGGCAACACTGAGCCCATTCCACACTCAAACATCGAATTTGACGAGGAACATAAAGGTGAGGTTCATGCTTCTACCGGAAGTGTTTTCAAACACTGTTTTTTCAGTATTATGAGAGAGAGAACTTCAAGTATGAAGATGTCTGGTTGGTCATCTGCCGCACTTCCCGGGCCTTCTGGGACCGATGAGGCAGTCCAGATCAGGGTGGGGTCCTTACTCTTAAATACCAACAAGTACCGGAGCTTAGTCGGTCTTTTTTCCCCTTTCTTTAGGTAATATAAAAACTATCGACAATGAATTAAAAAGGAATTTATTTGTTGTGTGTGTTACTGACATAATTGTTTGTATGTGTTTTTTATTGTGACTTCAGCTGGACTTTAAACTTAAAAGTTGACATTCTCCTCTCTAAGCGGCCTGTCGAGCCCGAGATTCACACTCGGAATCTTTTTTTTACATTTTCATAAGTGGACATTTGCCAGGTGAATTATTTGTTCTGTTCCTTTAAAGTGTGATATTTTTGTTCTTTTTTTAGGGTGTGTTATCTGGTTTGTGTTTTATCATAAAAAACCAACATGTCTCGAGAACTGTAACTTTCTTTCCTGTTTTGATTTCAGCACACTTTATGCATCTAACTTCAGTGTGAATGCCAGATCAATGCAATCATTTTCCATGCATGTGGGACACAACGAAGCCGGAGCGGTGAACTTTGAGCGGGCCAATCTTCCATGTGTGCAGCGACGCGGCACAGTGCTATGCTGTCGGATTACGCGTCTGACGGCTTAATGAACACTTTGTTGCTGCACACGGGACAAAAGAGCATGCAGGGTACACAGAGCGCAACAAAGCTCGTCATTTGAACCCGTTCTACTCAGCAGGAGTAACCAGATGTGTGGAGGCGGGTAAATGTTCCCATTTGGTTTGGAACGGTTTGGATGGTACCCTGCCCGTCTGTTCTGTTCACACCACACCTCAAAGTCTGTCGGCCCGAGATGAAATGACGAATAAAATACCTTTTGGTTTATCATTCACCTGTTTATAGTCACCGTTTGTTCTTTTCTCACCTGGAAATTAATTTAAAAAAAAGTTGAGTTCCGTTCGGATGCAGGTCGGCGCTCGTTCCCGCTCTCTGAATCCGGCATGTTGATCATGCGATAATAAAAACGGACGTTCAACCAGAAGTAAGAACGTTCAGTTAGTCGGCGCTGGTTCGGCAGACGGTTGAAACCTTGACTTGTGCTTCAGCAGAAGGAAGCAGTCATTCAGCCACGAACATGAAACAACATTTCAGTCTTTGTCTTGTGCACCAAAACCACACAGCAGTATGCAGTCGTTGATGAGGATTCCAGAAGTGTCTGTTCGAGAATGAGTATTGTTGTTGATGATGATGTCCATGGTAGCAATGCAATGAAACTTCATGCAACCTTTTCTTTGCACTATGGGACGTGGCCTGAGAACAGCTGTACGAATCAGCACGTGTTGATGATAGTTTGAAGTAGCCCATCTTCTGTTTGCATGATGCATCCGGCTCCCATCACGCTCGTCATTCGGCACAGACTGCCTGGAATATATACTATACTAAATACTTTTGAATAGGGCTCAGACTACATATATTATAATTTTAATATTATTTTTTTTATCCAGCATTACATTTTTCTATGTTTCTGAGGACAATCAGGGCTGGCAGATAAGTTCGATTGTTTGATTGTTCGGATCTTTTATTAGAAGGCTTTTATATAACAATAATAATAATAACAACCGTGTTCTTACAAAATAATCCTCAAGCAACAGCAGATACGGTCATTACTGACATAATCGTTCACTTGGACCCACTCTTATGCAGAGAACACCTCACACACACACACACACACACACACACACACACACACACACACACACACACACTCAGAATCAGAATCAGAAACTGTTTATTTGCCAGGAATGTTCACACAAACAAGGAATTTTTCATGGCGGAAGGTGCATAAACATTAGACATGAGACGTTAGACGAGACAAACAACAATCAACAACAACAACAGTTGCGAACAAATGGAGATATTTCTAAACGTTATTTAATAAAAATAAATTCAAGAAAATAAATTCAATAGTGAATCTTTGCGTTTCTCTCTTCCCAGGACACAGAGCACCACTGTCTATCTGCCCTCAGCCCGTCTATCTATCTGTATGCCTGCCTACAGCAGCCTGATGATGTACAAATGTATGGGATCATAAGTATTTTCTGTAAAAAAAACACAAAAACAGGAGAATAAGTTTAAGAGGACCAGCCCCATCAGTTACATTAACAAAAATGTAGCACACTTCAAAGTCAGCGAGGAATATATAAATACCAAATATATATTAATTTAGCAATTATAATATAATAGATTAAGCTAACCAGCTGAGTACAATGTAATTAAAAATAGTCCCGCCTTTAACATCTGCAACATTAAAGTACACATTATTACATCACTCATTTTGTAATATAATGTAAGATATGCATCTGGAGTGTGCCATTCTGCATAAAGAGTACTTTTACTTTGGGTACTTTTTAGTATGCTTTGATGCTAATATATTTACTTCAGTAAAATGTTGAATGCCAGACTTATATTTGTGTTTTTACACTGAATTATTTCTTCTTTTACTTCCACCATTGATTGTTTTCGCTTACTGATCTTAGTGGGGCGTCTGTCTGCCTTTATTTTGAAATGCGGACGTGACACCGGAAGCGGATGTGCCTGTTTAGTGACGCACGGTCCGCCATGTAGGACACCAATGAGAACGTAACGTTTACACGGAAGAGTGTTGAGTTTCGAGCCCAACCGACTGGTTCAAGTTCCTACTTACGCTCAAACAAAATGCCCCGCGGACTGGCGGACACGGCGAGGCGAGCTTAGCGTCTGACTGAAGAAAGAAAAAATGGAGGCGAGGTTCGGCAGAGAAGTGGCGTCGGTCGTGGAAGTCGCCATCCAGGCGACCGTGTCCTTTTTCCGGGACGTCTGGGCCAAAGAGGCGCCAAACGCACAGTGGGCGGCGTCGTTCGGCGAAGTGCAGGAGATCGAGAAGAGCCTGGTGGTCCAGATCCACAAGGTGTTCACGGAGTTCTCCTCGGAGCTGTTCGAGGAGAACGAGGCTCTGCGGGCCAAAGTGGAGCAGCTGGAGGATGTGCTGCAGAAGAAAGCCGGGCAGCTGGAGCAGGAGCTGGAGGCCAGGGTGGGTCAGCTGGGCCGGGAGATGGAGCAGCTGGAGAAGGAGCTGAGGAGCATCGGGGACGGCGGCAGCAGGGGGCCGGGAGGCGACGCGACCCACGTCCTGGTGCCGGACTGCCAGCTGACAGGTGAGCCGACCGGTCCCTGTGGTGGTCACGTGACTCATCTGTCAGTTGCATTGAGTTTAAAGAACATACATTATGAACTTGTGGGGTGTTAATGTTTGGGTCATGACGTTTATCTTTTAACTACGTGTGCATCAGTCTAATGACAATTATATTATGATCAGTATAGTTACTGTAGATTACTGATTGGTCCACAACATGTTTCAAGTCAGATTTCTAGTGTTGTCTGACTTAAAGCCCCAACCCTAAAGACGTTTCATTTACAACGATATTGAAATGTACCAATGCTGCACATTGAGAAGCTGGAGCGACTGAATCTTTGGCAGTTCTGCGCTTCATCGCTCAACGCATGCTTGATATCTTTCTGTCGTTTGGCACGACACAGGAGCCCTGGCGTTGTCCGTCTCCGACCCGCTGGTCGCTGCGAAGGAATCCACGTCAGACCCGGTGACGGCGGAGGGTCCCGAAGCCGTTCCCAGCCCCACTGCTGGATCGGTGACTGTCCCCAAACCAGCGGCAGGCCCGGCGCCGTTTGTCGGCGGCGACAGCATCGCTCCCACGGGGCCGCAGGAGCGCCTCGTCCCTGAATCGTCTGTGCTTCAAGGCGCCCCCAGCCCGAACTCCAGCAGCGCTGACTCGGCACAGGAAAAGGTTTGAGTGTTTTTTGCGTGCAGTTTTGGGAGTTTTACTCTGCAGACTGATTTGTCTGGATGCACAATGTCTGAATTATTACATGTGCGTGTACTTCAGCTGCATCTGATGGTGTTCATTTCCCACTCTGATGGAGATGCAGTGTGTACTTCAAGGGCAAACAGGCTGACTGTAAAAAAAAAAAATTCAAAAGTTCTGTCATGTTTCAAAATAAACAGGAAGTGTAATTCTGAGAACCTGTTGGGGCGCTGATTGCACGTCATTTAATGGTACCAAATTTTTTTTAAACTTATTTTCTCATGTGTCACAGAAATCTGTAGAAGAGGCACCTTCAGGGAGACCGAGGAGGACCAGGAGAGCAACTTTTAAAATGGAAGAAGGTACAATTAGACGACTGCTTCTTGCGTAGAAAATAAATCCACAACATTAAAGTTCTGGAAGGACATTGAATAGGTAGAGGATACAATCGTCTTTGGGGGGGGAAAAAAACAAAAAATAAAATCAAATCTTTTCCCCCCCTGTACTTCCAGTTTCCACTGACAACATCGCAGAAGAGAAACAAATCAAGACAGCTGGAGTGCAGGGGAGGAGGGTTAGCCGAAAAGACTCTCAGACGGCGAAGCGGTTCTCCTGCGAGCATTGCAGCGTCACATTCCATTTGAAGGGCGACCTGAAGAAACACATGAAGGTCCACAAGACGCCTTTCCCTTGCGAGAAGTGCGACAAAAGTTTCCTGGAAAAGAAGTCTCTGGAAAATCACCTCTCGCGCCACGAGACGAGCAAAGCGCCCCTGCCCTTCCCCTGCAACCAGTGCAAGAGATCGTTCCGGAAGGAGCAGTCGCTCCAGAATCACCTCAGGCGCCACCAGCGGTCCAAACCGCCGAAGCCGTTCGCCTGCGACCAGTGCGGGAAGACCTTCCGGATCGAGCGGTCCCTGGAAAACCACCTGCTGCGCCACGAGAAGTGGAAGCAGATGTTCCAGTGCCAGCTCTGCGACAAGACCTGCCGGACGTCGGTGCAGCTGAGGTGCCACATGGCCGTGCACTCGGAGGAGCGGCCATTCGGCTGCGCCACGTGCGGCAAGGAGTTCAAGAGCAAGGACACGCTCCGCTTCCACCAGATCGTCCACTCCAACTCGAAGAAGTACAAGTGCGGCATGTGCGAAGAGACGTTCAAGTACGCCCACTCGCTGACCGTGCACAAGAGAAAGCACACGGGCATCACGCCGTTCACGTGCACGGTGTGTAACCGGTCGTACCGGACCGGCACGGCCCTGAAGAGGCACAGCGTGGTGCACACGGGGGAGAAACCGTTCACCTGTCACATCTGCGGCGCCCGGTTCAGCCTGAACAACAACCTCAAGCGGCACCTCCGCATTCACACGGGGGAGAAGCCGTTCACCTGCCAGGAATGCGGCAAGAGCTTCTCGGACAACACCAAGCTGAAGTCCCACATGCTTATCCACGGCGCCAGGAAGCCGTTCATGTGCGATCTGTGCGGGAAGACCTTCCTCTTCAACTGCAGGCTGCTGATCCACCAGAAGTACGTGCACGCGGACCGGAGCGAGGATGCGGACGGCACGCCACGCTTCTTCCAGACCCGGAAGCGGATCAAGTTGCTGGTGAAGCCGTTCAGCTGCAAAATATGCCTGCGGGGCTTCAGCGCCGCAGGCTCCCTCAGGCTGCACGAGCGGGGCCACAGCGAGCAGAAGGAGTTCAACTGCGGCATCTGCGGGAAGTCGTTCCACAACAAGTACTCTTTCGGCTACCACCAGAGGAGCCACGCGGGGGAGAAGCGCTTCGTCTGCGACGTGTGCGGCAAGCGGTTCTTCCATGCCGGCAGCCTGAAGCAGCACGAGCGCATCCACACGGGCGAGAAGCCGTACAAGTGCGACCAGTGCGGCAAGGCCTTCCGAACGGACGGGAACTTCTACAGGCACATGCGGATCCACACGGGCGAGAAGCAGTTCGAGTGCCTGTACTGCCACCGGAAGTTCCACCAGTCAAACCAGCTCAAGTCCCACATGCAGATCCACACGGGGGAGAAGCTCTACTCGTGCCAGCAGTGTGCCCGGGGTTTCTCGGATTCGAGGCAGCTGAAGAAGCACAGCTGCGACGGGCCGTAGGCGCAGGAGGACTGTGTTGTATTAAGGGAAACCAAATAGTGTGTGTGTGGCTCTGTGCCTTAAGTTTCATCTTCATAATCTGTCGTCGGGAGCTGGTACAATTCACAAAATTGCTAACAACATGCTAATTTATTGACAGGAGATCTGTTTACTTACTTACTTTTGTTGGTCAATTTAGACACTTCAAGCCTCTGGTAACTCTTAGTTTTCATTAGTCGTGACAGGCTAGGGATTTATCCACAGTGATTAATAAAGTCATTGATTATCAAAGTAGCTGCAGCACTACTACTATTGACGGTGAAGATTAGCAGTGTTGTTCATGGCATTAATAGTTTTATTTATTTTCTTTGTCTCAATAACCTCAGCTGCTTAAAAACACATATACTTCTGTTTACTTGTCGGAAAACATTTAACATCGCAAAATGTGAAACCTCAAATGTCAAGGTAAGATAATATAAATGTTTTTAAGGGGACAAACGCAGCAAAGATGTCAGCTTCCTGATTTAAAAATTAAATATGATCTAATGTTCAGCAGCTGAAACAATTTATCTTCTCTAGTTGAGTTGGGGCTTCAGTGAAGTTTGAGGTAATTTTTGAATGACTTTTAATTTGTCTTTCTTTAATCTGTACTAATTTATGTTTTGTTTATTCATAATATTCAACGAATGGCCATTAAGATGTAATTATTTTCACACAAAAGGATTTAAATTGTATAATGACTCTCTAATGTCGAGTTGTGTGTATAATGTCATACTATTTTCTCGTTATTGCAATAAAATAGCATTTTGCAAGCGAATTAACGTTCAAGAGTTTTATTTTGAAATATGACGACCTTTGTGCCACTTCCATTTCCGGACTCGATGGTGCCGCTGTCTACCAACACTGTTGTTCAGCGTCGGCTGTTAGCTTTGAGGGTAAAAATGTCAGAAAACTCAGTGTTTTATTCTGAAACTAAAGCCATCCTTCAGACAGCCATTAAGACCGCTGTTGACATCGGAAATTCCAAAGAAGAAAAATTAACTACGGAACCCGACATGAGACGTGAGGTCAGTCAACGTGTTGAGCGGCCAGAAACGCTGTCGTGGGAGAGATGGGACCACCGGAAATAAATCACGTAGCGTAACAAAGATGGCGAACTGTAATTTTGAACAGTAACAACAAAGTTATTAGTCCCTAATAACCTCAATATTGGTAGTTTAATATTGGTGTAGGCGCTTATTACGTTTTTTTAATTGTGTTTGTATTGTGAATTGTTTAGTTATTTTTTTACAAATGGCGTCTGGTATAACCTACGTGGTGCGTTACCGCTGAATATGAATCAACTAATAAACCATGATTTATGCTTGAGTATTAAGCTACACGCCCGTATGGAGTGGTGCAGGAATGAGTCCTTGCCTAAAACTGAGGAACCTATACAAGAAGGTGGTGTCATTGCGCCAACGGGACATATATTATATTATTATATCATATCTCTGGTGACAATCTAAATGAGCATTTTGTGAATCTGGCTGGCATGGCAACATATGTTTGACTGAAAAAAAATTACAAAATAAAAATAAAACACGTGATGTTTTTTTTTATCAGAATGTGGGTGTTTGTAATTATGGGTCTTAAACGGATCAATAGCACAGACGTGGATTACAGTGGGACCCGTCATGCCCCCCCACCACTTTATATAAAATAGTTCTCACATAGGTTCATTTACATGACTGATCAGGCCCAAAGAGGTCTAATCATCCGTTATTTCTAATTTAAAAAAATAAGATTTGAGAAAAAATATTTTTTTTATTTTAATTTTTTCTTATCTGCAGACGTTGACATCACTCTAAATACTGTCTTACCTCCTTCCGAAACTAGCTTCCTAAATTAACTCCTAACCTAACACACATACAGAACCATTGCATCTGTCATTTTACCATAATTCTATTATATAGATATGTTAAGAGTTATCAGCTGAAACTCTTTATTTGTCAATGCTCACTGTGTCGTGTGATTGTGCTGAACGGTTTTAAACCATTCGTTTTGATTCTGTTTTGTCAGCACGAGCAGTTGGGAGACAATGGCACATCCATGTGTCCACCCATAAACACATTAAACATCAGTAAACAATTTATTTTCATCCCCGCAGACAGATTTTGACCGCATCGCGGAAATGTTGGCGCAGGAGGCGACGAGAAAGGTTAATGCCGTTTTCTGCCAGCTGTCCTCGATGCTGCGCAATGAAAACAAGAGCCTGAAGGCCGAAGCGGGGCGGCTGGAGGGCGAGCTGAAGGTCACGACGGAAAACTTTGAGAATGCCCGAACGTGGAGGGAGAACGTCCTGAGCGGCTGCCCCGTCCTGTTCGAGCAGACCGGGTTGATCTACACCTTGAAGCCCTTCGGGACGTTGAAAAGAAAGGCCGGTGCGATGACGGAGGAAGTCACAGAAACAGCGCCCGTTGACGGGATGGAGAGTGGACATGATGCTGGTAAGGAAAAAAAAAAGTCCACTGCAAAATACTAACCCTATTAAAAGCTCATGTCCTCTTGGGAAAAGTGGGGAAAAACAGGAAGTAGACACGGCAAGCTCACATCCATTTTTAATATCACAAAATAACAAATGTACTTTATGAATACAAACACAGATGCAGAAAGGTTAAAACATGTGGTGACTTCAGGCAGTAAATCCTCCTGTGAGTTTAATACATATTTGTATTTGTTTTATTTTGTTTCATGAAACAGATTCCATATATTATGATAATAATACACAAAATAAATACTGTATATGATCTCTCAAACACCATGGGGTAATACACAACCTCGACTGGATGAAAAGTTACGCCAAACTTTATCAAATTAATTATGGACCGTCCTTTAAATTATGGATATATTTATTTCCATAAGGGACACAGGAGAACAACTCATTAAACTGCATTCATACAAAAAGGGGAATTACTACTTTTTCATTTCCCATAATCCAACAGAAAACAATAATGTTATTGACAGCAATAGCAATGATTAAGAGCATGATTTCACAACACCAGAAAATATAATTTACATTTTAAAAGGAAAATTTGACCCTGAGAGCATATAAATATAATTATTATTTTGGGTGTTTTAGTTGACTAACTGACTGATGACTTATTTCTTCTTTAGATGTTGGAGAGGCAATGAAGGAGGTGAATTCTGAAGCCGAGTCCTTAGACGCCAGTCGACGAGGTGAGATTTTAAGTTGTTCATGTGGAAGTAAACCGCATTAATACATCAAGACAATTAGAAAACATGCTTCATTAAACTGTAAATCTGGACGTTCTAGTCTTTCGACCTCCTAAAGCTTTAACACTCATGGTGTCATTCAGACACTGATGGCAGGGGCTGCCATGCAAGGTGCCACCTGCCCATCAGGACTGTCTACTCCACCACCGGGCCACAGGCGCCCAGTATTTTAACCAGCAATTTATGTTAGTTTTCAAATGTACTTGAGAAGTTAATTAACTAAAATGATGCCCAAATGTTCCCTTATTTCAAATTGCCTCTATCTCCTGTGTGACGATTTGTATATACATTTTTGTCCTCTGTCTAGAAACTGTAGAGGATTACACCCCGACAAACACGGCAGAATCCAAAAATGTGGACAGCCGGAACGCGGCGCCGGCAGTCAAGAGCAAAGGGAAGTCCTTTGTATGCGACGTCTGCAACAAGAGCTTCAACCGGCATCTTCATCTGATGAAGCACGCGAACACCCACAGAGAGCAGCGGCCGTTCGCCTGCGACCAGTGCCCGAGGAAATTCCGAACTGCAGCGACCCTTGAGCACCACCTGCTGCGGCACGAGGAGAGGAAGTATGCCGCCTTCCAGTGCCGGCTCTGCGAGAAAACGTTCAAGACCAAAATGTACCTGAAGACCCACCAGCTCGTCCACACGGATGCAAGGTCCTTCGCGTGCCTTGCCTGCGGCAAGGCCTTCAAGACCAAGCATGCGCTGGGCGCCCACCGGGTCGTGCACACCGTGGAAAAGCCGCACAAGTGCGCCGAGTGCGGGGAGAGTTTCCGGTACGCGTTCACTCTGCAGTGCCACAAGAGCGTCCACACAGGGGAGCACCCGTACAAGTGCGTGGTGTGCGGCAAAGCTTTCACCCGGAGGAGGTCGCTGCGGACGCACCAGTCCGTCCACAGGGGGAAGATGTTCACGTGCGAGACGTGCGGCGCTGGCTTCACCCTGCAGCACAACCTAAAGAGGCACATTCGCATCCACACGGGCGAGAAGCCCTTCCGGTGCGACGTGTGCGGGAAGAGCTTCGTCCAGAACAAGCTGAAGGCGCACATGCTCCTGCACGGCGCCGCCAAGTCGTTCATGTGCGACCTGTGTGGCAAGACGTTTCTCTACAACTGCCAGCTGCAGAGGCACCAGAAAGTGACCCACGACGAGAGGCGCGGGCAGGTCGTCCGAAAACGGACCCTGGGCAACCGCAGAGTCATCTACCGGCGGGACAAGACCACGGTGGACATGACGCCGTTCAGCTGCCGGACCTGCCGCAAGGGCTTCGACACGGCGGGCTCGCTGAGGAGACATGAGCTCATCCACACGGGGCGGATGCAGTACAGCTGCGAGGCGTGCGGGAAGTCCTTCTTCTACAAAGCCACGTACGACTACCATCAACGGATCCACTCCGGGGAGCGGCCGTACGGCTGCGACGTGTGCGGGAAGACGTTCATCATCCGCCAGGCGCTCAAGTCCCACAAGCTGCAGCACTCCGGGGAGAAGCCGCACAAATGCGAGCACTGCGGCAAGGCCTTCCGGATCTACACAAACTACCTCCGGCACCTGCGGGTCCACACAGGGGAGAAGCCCTACGAGTGCGAGGTCTGCGGCGTGAGGTTCAGGCAGCTCGGTCACGTCAAGTTTCACATGCAGGTCCACACAGGGGAGAGGCCGTATTCCTGCGGCAGCTGTGGACTTGGATTTTCGGACTCGAGGCTGCTCAAGAGACACACCTGTGCCTGAGGAAATGTCAGGGAGTGCGCGCTGACTGTACGTCCTGAGGCTGGTGAGAAAGATGACAACGCAGCAGGGTTTTTTAATATGCACCATGTTAGTTCAATAACGCCAGCGACGATTGTTTAAGACTTTACTCAAAACTTATGCTTGACATTTACAACAATGGCGACACGTCTTCTGTTCCTCTAGAACAAACTGTTACACACATGCACACTGGGTAACTTCGTACTTAACAAACTCCTCTTTCTCTTTAAAAAAAACAGTCACAAAAAACAGATACACTTGCAACTTTAATGACTAGAGCTTGAGGGTAGTAAGGCTTTTGTTGATTAGCTCGTTTAGCCTTTAAGTTGCCACCTTCGCTGAGAGCCCTCAGCAGAACGAGTGCAGACGTCCCGTCCAATAGTCAAGCAGTCAGCGAGCAGATCCTTGGAAGCTGACCGCATGATCTGCTGGATGGTCCCAGAGTGGACGAGCTCCTTGACGCTGCTGATTCTGAGGCGGAGCCTCTTTTCAGTCACGGTTTTGGTGGACTTGACCACATCAAGAAGAGAGAGAGATTGTCCGTTACACAGCAATGGGCAAATTATTCCGTGTGCAATCACCTGTGGTAAGTAGAGTGTAGCCAAAAAGACTGCACTGTGAATGCCATCTGCAAGTGCCAAAGTCTCTCCTGATCCTCTTTGACTGCCAGCATATAGGTGAAAACCGTCCATTCTCCCCTATAAGCATGACCAGGTCTGCCTTGAGTGCCTCCGTCTGGAAGGTTTCCCATCGAGGAATCACTGAACACCACAAGCTTCTTTTCCCAAGTGCTGAAACCTCAAGGTCACCTCTTCTGATTTCAGTTTCCTGACAAGTTTGTTTGCACAGTGTAGCATGCTTTGTACTTGATGATAGGATAGATATGTCACACATTATATCGGGCCTACTCTGCCTTGCTACTCACAATATTCGGCCAATCTTCGACTTTAACATGTCAGTTTCAGTGTCTGTTAGAGGAGCCTCCCGCTGCGTGGCTCTGTTGGGATCCACAGGAATGCGTTGTAGATTCTTGATGTAAATCCTTTGTTGCACTTGTATCTGATCCTCGAAAGAGTGAACCTCCATTCCAATGCAGCTGAAGCTGTTGTGCTCTTCATGTCCAACTTGAAAAGCAACTTTCAAGTGAGGGATGACTGTAAAAAGGCTGCTTTAATGTCCATAGAGTTTAGCTGCCTTTTCTTTTGACATATCACTCAGAATCATCAACAGAACCAGTAGTGCCAGAAATTTCCTCAGGCTCAATGTGCTCCAGATTATACCAGTATTTGTATGTTCCAGTGGCTTTTCCTGCCCTGCTGAGGATTTTTCCAGTGTGTGCTTGGCACAGCTGTAACCTGTGGCTGATTATTCCTCCAAACCTACGTCAGGGGATGAAGGAGTTCTTTAGTCCAGATGTTTCCCCATGAAAGGCAGCTGGCGGGTCCCTGAACAGGCTGCCTGTTGCGGACCTCCTTTTAAAAAAGGTGGTTCTAGGTTCTCTGGGAAGTTTATTCGTTTGCTTTGTTCATCTATGTTCTGCTAAAAGGAAAACTGAAGACACTTGAATGAATTCCTCGTCTGTTACTGCGAAGTTGGCCATTTGGCTCAGAATGCCGGCAGGGTAGAGGTAGAGCTGATTGTTCATTTATGATAACTTGATATTTGTTGCTTGAGATGTTTTATTCATTTATTTACAGGCTGAACTGATGTGACAGTGATCTGGTAACTCCCTGCAGTAGATCAATAAAAGGACTTTGAAAACCAAACCTCTCCTCTGTCCTCCCCTTTTCTCGTAAAATACAAACAAACTTGACGCAAAATGAAAATCTTCAAAGAATAAAAGTAAATGTATCAGCAAAACATATTCTAGTTATTTATAAGAATGATAACGAATAATGCATCTTTTATGAGGATTGCCCTCAACCTTCTCTCTTTTCTCTGTCCTCTTCTTATAAATACAAATTCAAACAACAAGGTGAACATATCAATTATGTATCAGTATGAAAAAAACAAAGACAGACTTTTATATTGACCTTTTGCAAGACAAAGTTCACCTCCTCTCTGATGTAAAGATCCCAAACTGAAGCACGTCCGGCAGGTGTTCATGTCCCTGGACTCACCTGCTCAGACCCTGGAGGTTTGTGACGGCTCCTACATGGTGTACGCCAGCTCAGAACCGCTCAAATGTTTTGAGTTTGGGGGTGTGGGACACAAACGTTTTGCGTGTCCGCATAAAAAGCTGACACGGCCGTGGGGGAAAGTAAATGATCATGTATCTCACGGTGTTTTCTTCCCTGTATTGTTCTCTGCTTGTTACATCTGGTCTGGTTCTCTTCTCTGATGCCTCCGAGCAAAGCCTTAAAATAGGGTCTTTCAACATGAACAGTGGGCGAGATCGGAAACAAAAGGGCTTTGATGTCTGTAGTCTCGAGACCCAAAAATAGGTGGATGTGTTGTTTCTGCAGGAGACACACGGTTCCACCAGACAAGGTAGTTTGGGGCTTATGGTGAGACGGGTCTTGTGCCCACAGCCATGGCACTGGTATTAGTGCAGGGGTCGCGGTTCTGTTTAGGACAACTGCAAATGCAATCATCTTGTCCTCTACTTAGGTGGTGAAGCTGATCGTCAGGCCAGAAATAGAGAGCTCTGTCTTCTCCATTAAAAAATTTTTTTAAAAAATAAAAATAAAAAATAAAAAATAAAAAAATATATATATATATATATATATATATATTTATTTTATTCCTACCTGTGTTCCTGTCAAAGCGAAACTCATGACCCTTGAACATTTATGAAAGCTTCAATACATTTAACAAGAAGCAAAAGCAGAGAAGAAGAGAAAGTTTGCTTTGAAAATGTTCACTACTTCCGTCAGTCTACTTCTTTTGTTGTTACAGGACTGTTTCTGGCGTCTCGGACTGTCTGCGAGAAAGCCTGCAGTGTGCAATTGTACACTTTGAAGTGTTCTCAACTAAAGATACAGACAATAACAATTATCCACTAAGGTTGAATATAAATAATATGATTCTTCAGTCTTTTCATATTTTCAGGTTTCCTTCAGCATTGAATCATATTTCATGATATTGAGTGTATCTCTGACTACTATTTAATATGGTTCTTGACCATACATCAAGCTGTTGTAACTCAACTGTACTTTGTCAAAATGTTCCAAAGTTAACATGCTTTATGAGTCATGAAGACTTCTGCATGCCAATATTAACTCAGTCATAGCGCCACCTACTGGGAATCTACTTCCACAACTAAAGAGGGCGCTATTAAGCTATTTCCCCCACAATTTTTCCCCCAATCCGATTAAAATGTCCGCAGAGTCCGATTGGTGTGCACATTTTGAATACTGTAAGCACATCTTTTCCTGTGCAAAGTGGCACAATAATAATAATGAAAACATTAAAATAACAATAAGTCCTCCGCTCTGACTATGTCAGTGCTCGGGCCCTAATTATCTGCAGATTAAATGATCCATAATTCAAATTATTATTAGTCAAACAACAAATAATAATTAGTAATGTTTCAATATTTTTAACAGACATGTTTTACATAGAGTACTTTTAATACTTTAATTAAGTACATTTAGCTGATTATACTTACAAGCATTTCCAATGCAGGACTTTATAATACTAATACTAGTCCCTTAGCTGTTCCTACGGTGTATGCATGTTAGTTACTCATGATGGCGCTTTGAGTGTCGCGAGACTAAAAAAGCGCTGTACAGGTGCAGGTCCATTTACGTTGTGGTATTAGTACTATTGGTCATTAAATTATCTGAATACTTGCTCCACCGCTGCTGTAGCAAGTCCGCGTGCTCTTATTTTGAAGAACACGAACCAGGAAGTGGAACATCCGTGTTGTGAGCAGCACGAGTTTGTTTTATTCACCGTTACGACAATATTGCAGCAGTGTTCGTTTCATTATTAGATTGCTGAAGCTACATTTACAAGCGGACACGTTGACGTTGTCAGGATGTCGGATTTGGAGGCGCAGGTGGGCTCCATTTTGGAGATAATGGTGAGTACGACGGTGACAGAAATGACCAAAGTTATCGGCGCCTACGCTCCAACACAGTCAGAAGTGTTGCCATGCGCGACCGAAAACACTCCCGGGTCCTCGGAGGAGAAGGTACGTGGAACTGTCGGTTTACTGTGTGTGTGTGTGTGTGTGTGTGTGAGAGAGAGAGCGAGCGAGCCGTGTCCGTTACGTCCTCCCCGGTGTGTCCCCGCGGGCTCTCGACTCCCTCCTCCTCTGGCGTCCAGCCGGCTGAGCATAGAAATAGAAGAGCTAGCTAGCTCGCTGCTTTATCAGCCTCCATCGGCTAAACTTCGACATCCCCTCTCTCCAGCGCCGCCGAGTCGGGTTGAGCGCACCATTGGACTAAATTGATAATAAACACGTCGCTCTGGCTGAACGACAACCGAGAAGAATCCATCTTGTTCGCCATTTTGAGTTGGCAGCAGGCCTCTCTATCTGCTGTATGTCTAGAGGCGCTACAGGTTTCACCCGCTGCTGGACCAGGCGCCACCATCAATTATCAATTAACAATGATCAATTGTTAATTAACATTGTAGTCAACTGTGACCACAAGGACACTGAGGATAAGTGAGGATAATACTGAAAACTAACCGTGACAAAAAAAAAACAGTCTTATGTATGTATCTAATAACAAAAGCCTGCGGGGAAAAATATAAATACTACAAAGTCCCGCTTTCAAAACTTTACTAAAGTAAAAATACAAATACTGTCATAAGAATATACTTAAAAGTTGCATAAATTGTTTAGTTTGTTTAATATTTGAAGGTAAAGTAAGATATTCTGGCTTTCCCTGAGTCGGCAAAGTAACTGAAACTGTCAAATGAATGTGAAGTAAAGAGTCTACCATTTGCCTCTGAGATGTAGTGGAATAGAAGTATAAAGTAGCAGACTACGAAAGTAATGTACAAGTACCTCAAAATGGTACTAAAGTACAGTATTTTTTAGTTTAGCTTCCTAACACACCATATGAACCAATGTGCGAACAGCTCGCTGGCCAGTTGCGTTTTTTTTTTATGTTTTGAATTTAAGGCAATCACCTGACTTGCAGTGAGGGAAGTGGGTAAGGCAGCTTGAATAAGCTGCAATAGATAGTAAAAGAAACAAGTGCTTCAAATGTGTTACACTAGTGCATCAAATAAAACCAATGAGCTCCAGCTACAACATTAACATGCTGTTTACATATTAATGCATTAACACAAATCCTCTGTGTAATATACAAATAACAGACTGCATAATACTGCAAAAGTGTCAAATGTACTTTTACCCTTGCTTCTTTGAGTACCATTTTGGTGTGAGTACTATCTAATAGTATTTTGACTTAAGTGCTCAATGTTGGAATTTGCTCAAGTGTATTTTACCTTCTGGTAATTTGTACATAAGAATTGTGTAATATAGTGTTTAGATTTAGTCATGTTTTTCTTAAATTTGTCATCTAGTAACATATAAGAAGCAAACTGATCCTAATCGATCTCGTAGTAAGAAAACAGGAATAAGATACGAAAATGAAAGCGTTATCGGACCACGTTCTCACCATCCTTTCATCACCTCCTGAAATGTATCACACGACGAGTAACAGTGTCCATTTCCCATCAGGTGATCCGGTTCAGCGTCTTCCTGACGTCTCTGGCTCGAGAAGCTGTGGATAAGATCTGCCATCTTTTCCTCGAGGGTTCCTCTCTGCTGCAGATAGAAGTACGTTGCCTTACTGCGTTGCTGTATTTGTGCTGAGGTCATGACGGATGTGGAAGTTAGTTTCTGCTTCGTGTTCGTTACGCAGACGCTGTTAGACTTTTTTTTACCATATCTTCACTTGGCATGCAGTGAGTTTCACTGTTCAGCAACATGCGTTTTGTCAGAGCTTTCCTTAATCAGTGAAAACGACAACATTGATGCACTTCATTTCCTCTTCTAACCTTTGAAGAAGATATCCTCGTGCTCTAGCTAACAATTATTTATATTATCTTCTCATTTGCTCAATCGATCGCTTCACTGTTTGCTCTATGAAACGGAAGAAAAAAGTTCCATCGCAACTTTCTGGAGTTCCTCAAACTGCGTGTTTTTTACAACCAACTGTACAAAAGCCAAATATATATGCGACTGTGTATTCTGACATTTGAGAAGCTGGAACCAGCACATTTGGGTAATTTCTGCTTCAGAAAATGTAGTTTGTCATTTGACTAATCTATTAATCGTCTTATTGTTTTAGCTCTTGATGTTCCAAAGAACTGGCCATGCAAGAGTTTAATCTAATAGAATAAACACTGTGACCAAATCTTAGCATGTGAGAGGAAACTGTTGAAACTAAGATGGCTTTGATTTGTATCGGTTTCTTTATCACTTCTAAATATAATGATGACCACGAGAAGGAGCAGACATTCGTCATTGAAGTAGTGCTGTAATGTTTTAACAATATGACATTTCTGCTTCGAGGTGATTCAGCTTGCTCAAAAACATTTACAACAACCTTTATGATATAACAATGGGGGGCGGGGGGGGGGAAACTGAAAGGAAAGCCAGAGAACTATGAAGTCGTCACATTGCCCATTTGTCCTGCTTTCTATAAAAAAAAAGTCTGTGTTTGTAGGTGACGCAGGGTGTCGCAGAGATCGATGAGCTGAGGAGGAGACTGGAGGTGGCAGAGACAGAGCTGAAGCTGGTACTGGAGGGCAGCGGCGGCCAGAAGGATGCGGAGGAGCTGACAGAGGAGCTGACGGAACACAGCGGCAGAGAGGAGGAGGGCTACTTGGCTCCGAGAGGAGGAGGAGGAGGAGGAGGAGAAGAAGGAGGAGAAGAAGGAGGAGAAGGAGGAGGAGGAGGAGTCAAGAGCCAGCGATTGAGGAGGAAGAGTCGCAGAGGTGACGAGATTATCCTTTTTACTGGGTTGTTTTTCTTAATCTGACTTTGAGTGGAAGATTGGTTGTGTTGCTTGTTATGACGCATAATGGTGAGATTGCATGAGGTAGTCATGTATTTTAGACACCTAGGAAAATCAATATTGATTTAAGTTTACGTTATATATTTAGATCCAAAGCCATTAGACTGACAAAAATAGTCCTTTTTAGCTTGCAGAACAAAGGAGTTGCTGCTCTAGCGCTGCCTCAGTTTGTTGTTGTTTGAGTTATTGTGTGACTTTAGTGAAGTAACCCTTTAAAAAACGTCAACCACAATCAGTTGTTTAGTGTTACTTGTAAAGTTTTTGTTTTTGTTACCTGTCCTCGGACTACTGATGTAAATTAGCATTCTTGCTAACTCTCTTTGCATCTTGTATTTTTATACTCGTGTTCATTAACATGCTCTGTCCCCCTTGAAAGGAATACAGGATTATAGGTTAAGTTGCAGGCCAGTATATAAAGCTATATAAATAATAATAACACATAATATAACATATTAATAATTTAATCTATAATCTAATTTCTACTTAATTATAACCCAGTAATATAGTATATCGTTCTGAAATGTTACTTTTCATACTTTAAATATATTTAGTTGCTGATACCTAAGTACTTCTCCTTTTAAGTAACATTTTGAATGTGTCACATTGAGAAAGAGACATGGCAGTGTGCTGTGTCTCCTTCATGTCTGCTCCCTTCAGGCACCTGAAGATCTTCTGCTCTGCGTCGTATTTTGTCTGAAGCATCATTTGTCACAAAAGTACTGATAAGCAACTCTTTAAATTCCAACAGTTTTGGCTTGTGGGGATGCTGGAGTGAAGAGATCACCTATAATTCACCTTTGGAAAGGCAGAACTTATGAGGTAAAATCCTGTCTTCTTCTATGTAGATGAGGGGTGGCCGAACTTTTTAAACTGTGGGCCATAAACAACAATACAAAGAGTCACGGCCAAACAATAGCACATGCTTAGTAAGTCTAATATTAAGATGTAGCAAAGAGGCAGAAATGGTAAAGTTTTGGTTTCTGTGCTCAGCGGTCCAGATTCGACTAAATTTACTCGACATCTGGTATCTAATACATATAGTTCTCTAGTTTTGACGATGACGAGTGCAATGTTTTTATGTTCTAGTTCATCTTCAAGAATTCACTGCTGGCCATTTGACAATGACCGGCGGGCCGCAGTTGAGTAAACTCTTTGGCCAAAAAACACCTTTTTGTTCCATCCATGTGACTGTTGTTCTTGGGCATTGGTTTTCCACGATAAAACTGTTTCTTTATTGAGCTGGCTATGTGCACAGTGGAGTCTTTCTCAAACTGTTTCCACAAAGTTGCACACCGTGCTCTGAAACTCCATTGTATGCTGTAGGATTAAGATTTCCTCTCATTGGAATTAAGGTGTGAAATGACACAATATCATGTGGACAGGTGTGGCCACATATATAGTTCCTCAGGCCGCCAACATGTTTTGACTCTTAAATATGTCCACATTCTTTCAGGACTGTGTCCAACCTGTGATAATAAAGGAGGAAGGACTGGAGGCATTTGCTGACCAGGCGTCCTCTGATTCCGGTCCGTACAGAGACGATCCAGGCCAGGATGACGAGGACGACCCGGACTACCAGGTGAATACCCGATTTTTCTTCTTTTTTTTTCTTTCTTTTTTTTAAAGCACGCCGGTTAGGAGATAATTAATAAACAATCTGTGGATTTTGCTTTTCTCTTAGTTAGAGCCAGAAGATTCGGTCGACGGCGACCCAGGATTCACCACCAGACCCAAACGTGTCACAAAGCCCACAAAGCCCCATCAGGGTCGAGCAAAGAGGGAGAGTAAGGGTCAGGGCCAGCAGCCTCTGAGCTGCAAACACTGCCGGAAAACCTTCACCAAGCTGCTGCAGCTCAAGGCCCACCAGGCCGTCCACGGGGCGAATGCCGAGAAGCCCTTCCACTGTTCTCAGTGCGGCAGAGGCTTCTCGTTCCAGCGAAGCCTCAATGCGCACGTGCTGCTTCACACGGGTGAGTGTGGCGATACAGTGCGCAAGAAGCACATAGTGACGTTAGCGTTCATTTGGAGGTCAGTTTCTGGCCCTCTACATTATTACGTAATGGACTTACATTCATCAGTGTACAGAGGGTTGATCGTCCCTCTGAACTGAAGTCGGGTGGTGAGAGCCGTGAGCCTCAAATGTGGCTTTAAAAACCAAAACAATTAGCCGAAAAAGCTCAGTAGATCTGCGTAGCAGGCGATAGTTATCTTTGTGTTGGTCAGTGCAAGACACCCCTTTCACATTACATCCAGTCATTTTTCATTTATATTCATAAAAAATGTTTAAGTGGATCTGTATAGGAGTATGCTACTTGTAAAGCACATTCTGTCACACTCACAATACTCAATGCTCCCATACGCAGGAGAGAGACCACACACCTGCGATGTTTGTGGGAAGGGTTTCACCCTGAAGCAGCTGCTGAGGAACCACCAGCGCCTTCACGCCGAGGTCCGCCCGTTTCACTGCGAACAGTGTGGCAAGAGCTTCTACCGAGCCCACGGGCTGAAGATGCATCAGATGGTCCACACGGGGGAGCGGGCCTACAACTGCCAGTACTGCAACAAAAGCTTCACGATACAGGGCAACCTGCAGCGCCACCTGCGCATACACACGGGCGAGAAGCCGTTCCGGTGCGAGACGTGCGGGAAGAGCTTCAACCAGGCCGACACCCTGAAGGGCCACCAGCGGATCCACACCGGCGAGCGTCCCTTCAACTGCGAGACGTGCGGCAAGTGCTTCATCCAGAAGAGCGCCCTGAAGATGCACCAGAAGATGCACTCGGGCGAGCGGAAAGCGCTGGCGTGCGTCGCGTGCGGTGCAGCTGTGGCCTGTGTGGACTCGCTCCGCAAGCACCTGCTGACGCACGCGGCGGCCATCCCGTGCACGTGCGTGCTTTGCGGCCGCCGGCTCAGCTCCATCACAGACCTGCGCTCGCACCAGCAGCACCACACTGTGGACCGGCCACACAGCTGCGGGCTGTGCGGGAAGAGCTTCAAGTCGTCCAGCTATCTGAAGATCCACATGAAGACGCACAGCGGAGAGAAACCCTTCGCCTGTGACATCTGTGGCCGCATGTTCACGCAGCACAGCAGCCTCAAATCGCATCAGGTGGGTTTGCATGACATATTGCTTTTAACAACCTTTAGGCCGCCTTTTTTATTTAAAGACTCATTAGTAGCTTTTAAAATGATTGATAAGTTGTTTGTATGAGGGATTTAAAGAGTTCGTGGCGCTCACCAGTTTCCTTGCACATTAAATTTTCTTTTGGATACCGATGAAATTATTGATTGGTCCACACCTGTCGTACATGTCGTGTACAGATACCGTCTTACTCTTTTCGCTTAAAATAATTGAATCAATCTATTTGGAGTTTAGATATTATAATAAAACAAACTTAATTAAAATGTATTCTTCTGTTCATATCGTTATAGTCATTGTGGCTGGTCTGGGTCGACTTATTCTCTCGTCTCAGTGACAGCCACGTCCCCTCTCTTAGTAGTCCTCTTCATTTAGCATCTGACCTCATGTTAAGCTATTCCCTCCTCGTGTCCATCACAGTACAGTGATGCTCTGATGTGAACCAGAAATTGTTTTGATTTAACGGCAATAGAGGGATCATAAGGATGCCAAAATATCTACATCATGGTGCTGATTTGTAAAAAATAAATACAAATGAATATATCTATCTATCATGAGGCCCAATGTGGCGTAAAGCAAAACTTTACTATCGTGCATCTGAAAATGATATCCAGTTACAGTTTCTCTTTCAACCTCTCCCGAAAGGTCGTCCACACCGGGGAGAAACCGTTCAGCTGCGACACGTGCGGGAAGTGTTTCAGCAACACGGGGAACCTGAACCGACACCAGCGCATCCACACAGGGGAGAAGCCGTTCAGCTGCGATACGTGCGGCCGCAGCTTCAACCAAGGCAACAGCCTGAAGGCCCACCAGCAGATACACACCGGGGAGAAGCAGTTCATGTGTGACAAGTGCGGGAAGAGCTTCTCCTACCTGAGGAACCTGAAGGACCACAAGTGTTTCTACGTCTGAAGCTGAACTCTGAAGAGACGTCTGCTCCCCCCTCGACGGAGTGGGTTGGCATCGGCAGGAGGCTCTCTGTGATGATGGCTTTATAGAAATGGACCAACAGTTTATTTGACACGAGTTGCCTGAAGAGGGACGTCTTTGCTGGGCCTTTTTGATGATAATCTGGTTGGTGTTACTGATGCAGTAATAAAATGAAGGAGTCTGTCTGGGTAATGGGATGGTCAGAACCAGGGCTTCAATATTTGCCCTAAATTAACCATTTAGTTGATGTTGAAATGGGTTTAAGAGGCTGAAGTGAGCACCTTTTTTTGTTTTGAATTTAAGGCATTCACCTGACTTGCAGTGAGGGAAGTGGGTACGGCAACTTGAATAAGCTGCAAGAGATAGTATAAGAAACGAGTGCTTCTAAATGACAGAAGGCGGTCGGAACTAAAATATTTGGTGCTCATGTTGCACTAAATTGAAAACATGGACACAGTCAAGACTAAATGCCGCCATCAGAGAACACGCAGGAATCCTGACGGGAAATGAAATACACGTTAAGAGTCTTTCAAAAAAAAATCTTATAACTGAGTTCTAACCAGTTGCATCAGCGCTGCACTTTAACTTACAATTACTATTGATTGTAAGATCGCACAACTAAACTGTCTTAGCTTGTGACAACTTATTGTATCACTGTGTCAATGGAACATGATTCAGATAGACGGGTGGGAACAAGGCACAATAACATGACATTAGTATGAAGTATTACTTGGAGGCAAATTCAATCACGAGATGAACATTATCATGCTTTTAACTTATGTTTGGGCATTTTTTTCACCGTCAATTTTTGATTATATCCTGTTTATTAGTGATGGCGAGATGAAGCTTCCTGAAGCATTGAAGCTTTCCATCCAATTGGTTCGCTCATGTACCGGAGCTTCATGGAGCTTCATTTGCTCTACTGCGCCACCAAGTGGACAATAGATGTAAAACAGGCAGAGTGATCATAACGACACCATGGCTTTGGTGTGTGAAGCTTTAAATGGAATAAATTATGTTTGTGACGCCAATACATCAATTATTAACTTATTACTATTGTGTCGATCTTTATGATATATTGGCGGGGTCAAAATCAAAACTCGAAACAAATTGGGAGAGGGTTGTGATGTGACTGTGGGTCAGTGGTTAGAATATCTGACTTTCAGTCAGAGGATCGGTGTTTCAAGCCTCAGCTCCGCTTGTTGATGTGTCCAATTTTTTTAAATTAAAAATAAGAACTTTTCCACTGTGCTGGGCTTTTTGAGACTATTTCGCCTGCTTTATAAAATACCCTTTCACAGGCATGAAGCTGGGTACAGAGAGGAAGGGGGGAAATCCATTGAGTTTCTCTGCCTCTTATATTTCAAATCGCACGGCAAACCCACAAACTATTTTCTGAATCGGTCACGTGGTACGGCCGGCTCGCGAGGCTTCGAACGTCACCGCATACGTCATCGACACAAGCCTCGATACGCGCTTCACCAAAATCTATCTGGATTACTCGACACGCGCATCGAAGCCTCGACACGAAAGGACACATCACTATTGTTTATGCAGCAATTTGTAAAGTCAGTTTCAATATGAGAGCTATGAATAATCTGTCTGTCACTGATGCAACTTGTTTTAATCTGAAACCGCAGCAAATCATCATGGACCAAAACACCATACTGGACACAAGTGTACAGGAAAACTTTAATTTGCTCTTTGGCTATATAGTTTAACAGATCATGTAATTTGTGTTCACATTCGGTCACTGAGAGAAACCTGCATGAGCCTTTTGGTTCTTATCTGAGTGTATTTGTCCGTAAAATTTGATGGCAGAAGTTCAAGAACATTACCGTCAGCTTCCTAACTGTTTCAGCTTGTTATATAAAAAAGACAGAAATCCAACTCGCCTGTCAGAGTTAAAGCTGGGTGTGCGACAACAGAAAGAGTTAAACTTGTTAGCACAACAAGTGTATGTGCAGGTACCTCATTAAATATCAATTGTTGAGACTTTTTTAGAGTCTCTATTAATTTAAGTTTTTGAGTCTGTGAGGTCACAGACTCAAAAACTTAAATTAATAGAGACTCTAAAAAAAAGTCGGATTGATTTAAAAGCTTGCAGTGGTTTCATTAATTTCCCCCACTTTGATCAGAAGGATCAGAAACAAACCAGTCACAATTAAATTACGCAGCATTTGAGCTAGGTTGTAAAATCTAAAGTGTGACTGACTTATTGTATGCAACGTTCTTCAGGATTTTTAAACAATACCTAATTAAGTTGTACAACTGGTATTTATAAAGTTGCTACTTTTCGATTATGATCTTAAATAGATTGATGAAATCCAACAGAGTTTTTGAAAACAAAGTTGCCTTGTGTGCATAGGAAGAGCCGATGTGCTCACTGAGAACTCTACCAAAACTATTTTGTATCTGTGACTCTTGTGGAGTGTATGTTTGTTAAATCTCAACTTTGTGACTGTGAGTCAAACTGATAAATAAATATCAAGGTTTTTATTTATTTTATTGAAATTTTATCATGCTTTTTGACAAATATACCTTTTTTTTTTACAACATTTAAAATCAAATGCAGACACAACTCATCTCCTGTCTGTCACAAAGCCAGTTTTTACAGTATTTAGGAACGCATGCTGGAACTGATCTCTGAACTAAACTGTTGTCTTATGTTGAAGCTTTACTTCAAGCTGCACCACTTATGTGTGCCACCAAAGCATGTATGCTCACATCCACATTAAATCCCGTATCCCCCAAATCTATCTTGCACTTTTTGCATCACATTATTCCTCTGCAAATATTGAATGCATTTAAACCTATTCAAACTTACAATATATTGAGATTAGGGTGCAAAAGAACTTGTGACAGAAAAAATGAGCAGACATGAAAAGCAAAGGCAGGAAGGAACATTCAGAGAGCACAAAACCGCTACAGGAAATGAAGGCGACGAGCCGCTTGCAGCATTGGCGATGCAGCGATCGTGTAACAGCCAGGGAGACAGAGCTGCCTCGGAAAGGGGTCTGTCCTCGGTTGAGGGTGAGAAAGAAGAGGAGGAGATACAAACGGGCTGGTCTCCGAGCTTGTCCCTATGTGTGTGGACCCATCCACTGATGTAGAGGATGCGTGCACAGGTGCAGTCCCACAAGTTACCCGACAGATAGACGGATCTAACTTTTCTCAAAGGCTCCAAAGTCCCATTCTCCACTGCTCTCAGATGGTTGCACTTCAAACTCAATTTCTGCAGGTTTGCGAGTCCTCGAAATACATCCGGCTGCAGGTGACCCAGCTTGTTCCCGTCCAAATTGAGTTCTGTGAGATTTGAGAGTCCGGCAAAGAGCTGGGGGTGTAAACTATTCAGGCTGTTATTCTTTAGCAGGAGCTTGCGGAGGAAGTGGAGGGGATAGAAGGTGTTGAACGGGATGTCACGGAGCTGATTGAAGCTCAGATTGAGCTCTTTGAGGCGTGTCAGGCCTACGAGGCCATCAGGAGACAGCTCCGAGATCCGGTTATTGTCCAGATCCAGTGTGTTAAGATTTTTTAGATTCCTGAACAGGCCTGTAGGCCGAAGGTTGGCTATGCGGTTTTCATCGAGTCTGAGCTCTTTCAAACTGATGAGGTCTCTGAATTGGTCCGGGTGTAGAGAGGCAAGATGGTTGCGAGAGAGCTTCAGAGAGAATAATTTCCCCAAACCGTGGAATACCGAGCGATGTAGAGACCTGATGTGGTTGTCGTCGAAGTGTAGCTCCTTGAGGGCCCTCAGCTTGTGGAAAAGTTTTTGGGGAAGGTGCCTCAGAATGTTGCTCTCCAAGTACAGGTTCTGCAGGGACTTGAGCTTGTTGAAGAGAGTAGGGTGGAGTTCCAGGATCCGGTTGTTCGACAGCTGTAGCTCGTTGAGTCTGGACAGCGAATCGAATACCCCGATAGGTATGGCGGAGATCAGATTGCAGTCCAGCTGGAGGTCTTGCAGGTAGGTCAAGTTACTGAATACGTCGGAAGGAAGAGATGTCAGTCTGTTATTGAACAAATCGAGTACTGTGAGGTTGATTAAGTCCCTGAAGACTTGTGAGGGGAAAGAATCAATGAGGTTTGAGCTGAGGTCCAGCTCCCTCAGCGTGGTCAGACCTCTCAGTGACCCCTCAGGCAGAGTGACCAGCTTGTTGCTGCTCAAATCCAGAGTAACCAGTAGGCCCAGTGAGGAGAAGCAATCCTCTGGAAGGCTGGTGAGGCTGTTCGTCTGTAGATGCAGATACCTGAGCCTGTCCACATCCCTCAATGCCGCAGCTGGAACAGCGGCCAGCATGTTGCCACTCAGGTCAAGCTGCTGGAGACCTGTCGCTCCTCTGAAGCTGGACCCGCTTACACTTGTGATTCTGTTTCTGGATAGAATGAGTTTCTCCAATGCAGTGGAGTTCTTGAACACACCTTCCTCTATCTTTGTCATGTTGTTATGGCTAAAGTGGAGTTCAGCGAGGGTGAAGGCTCCCTCCAATCCACCAACCTGTAACGTTTGAATCTGGTTGAAGTTCACATACAGCGTCTTCAGATTAGCTAATCCGCGGAGGCATCCGATCGGTAGATATTCAATCTGGTTCCCACTCAGGTCCAGTAAAGTGAGGGCAGGGCAGTTTAGGAACTGACCAGGGTGTAGAACCCTCAGGTCATTGTTGCGTAGGAAGAGTTTAGACAGCTTCGTCATAGTGGGCCAAACTGGGTTGTTGGATAGGAAGATACTCAGCTGATTCTTAGTCAGGTCCAGGACCTAGGAATATACAGGAAGGAGAGAAGACTGGTCTGTGATGTATCATAGTATTAGTGTAAGATAATACATCAAACGCCATGTTTCCTGGAAGCCCAAATGGGCAAGTCTGTTTCAGAAGAGATTAGCCTACGGGACGGAATTTGGTTTACATAAGCAGAATATGTTGTGTGCAGCAGAGTAACTGGCCTGCCAGCATGTCTGAGATTGGAGTGAGATACGGAGAAAAGCTGAGGTTGTGATATTCGCAAAAATAAAACATCTTTGATGTGACATGTCGAGTCTTGGCCAATCAGCGTTAAGATGTCTACAGCGGCTTCATTTCCCTCAAACTTGTTTTTAATGGAAGCTAGTCAGCTTGCTCTCAAGTTAGCTAACGTTGTGTACGGTTGTGTATTGTCGTTGCGTTATGTTCCGTTACAGTTCAGTCTTGCTTGGAAAAAAACGTAACGTGATGAAACATGCCGTAACCCCCCGGTCTGGTTCAGTTCACGCAGTCACTTGTTAATGTTTAACCGGCACACCGGTGGATCTGGCCGCAGGTTTTTTTTTTACTAAATAGAATGAAGCAAATCACGTAGTTGGGCTTAGCCAACAAATGCAGCCTCTGCTCCAAGGAGATCAATTACAG
Organism: Taurulus bubalis; assembly: GCF_910589615.1. NCBI lineage: Eukaryota > Metazoa > Chordata > Actinopteri > Perciformes > Cottidae > Taurulus > Taurulus bubalis. The sequence goes on from NC_136598.1 coordinate 12,441,262, forward strand.
TAAAAAAGGGCTCACATTTGGCAGATGTAAAGCATACATGTGTATGTTTTTAGTGTTTGTCCATTTCAATTTTTTTTTTCAATTAACAGCTCAGGGATGTTCAAGGAGCAACCTGTTTGTGCACTTTCTGAAGATATTTTGCATTGTGAATTTGCACTGTCACTTCTGTTTTCGAATAAAGGGTTGGAAATTAATGTTTTTTTGATTTTTAGTTTTTTTATCCGATTCATCGATTAATCGAAAAAAGAATCAACCGATTAATCGATTATTAAAATAATCGTTAGTTGCAGCCCTAGTACGTACAGTACAGTGGGACTGTCTACTGACCTTTTTCACATGTCATTTGATTCATTGCTGATATAAGAAATGTTGACGAGCGGAGCACTGAGTTCCTATCTCCTGGGCAGCCACCAGTATGGTTCTTTGAGTAAGTTTCAACTCATCACTGTCTTGCTGCAGGAAATCAACAGTAGGTGGACACTTGAGGACATGGAACATTTAAACCGAGGACTTTCCTGCTGCAGGAGTCTCTAACCAGTACACACTACTACTAGTGTGTACATGCTGCACCCCTTTACAGTTTCCAGGCTGCCGTAAGTTTCATACCTGCAGCTCCTCCAGCCTCCACCTGGGCATGACCTCTATCTTATTGTATGAGACGTACAGCTGCTCTGTCCACTCTGGCAGCTCGGGGATCCGGTCCAGTCCTTTCTCCTGACACTCAACAGTGGTCAGATTGTGGAGACATTTGCAGGTCGGGGGGCAGGGGTTCGACGCCCGCACCAGGAGGCCAAGGGAGGCCAAGGTGAAGACTGCCAGCATGGTGGGCTCCGGCTGAAAACACGAACATGGAGCAGTGAGACAATATGTGATCCGTTCCAAAGTGTTGTATACCCACCGAAAACCAAAAACCAAATAGGATTTCACGTTTGCTTTGGTTTTGGAAAACAAAGTTTGAAAGATAATTAAGTACATTTGTAAATCAGTGTAAAAACTATTCTATTCTAATATTTTGTCATAATTTGCTGATTTGCGAGGGCTTTAATTTATATAGATAAATGAACTTTATATACCTGAAGGAAACATTTATGAAATACATTGATTCATGATAATTAATGGTTATTGAAGAGTTTATTTTTGACTTTTACATTACGTCAATTGCAAGACTTTTGAAGACTTTGGTTATTTACAAGAAACTGTATAAAATACAATTTAAATAACTTCCAGATTTAAAATGTTTGGGGTCAAAAGCGTATAATCATGCATTTGGAACATTTTTTTTAAGCATTAGTGTCCTTATTTATTCTCTTTTAAATCAAAACTTACCGCTGTTGTGCTTGAAGTTGCGTTTTGTTTCCAAGGTGGTTTTGCTAAAAGCTGACTGCAGAGGATTCCGCGTGAGAGGCGTCTGTGTGTTGCAGAGGAAGTCATGAAGAGACTTCTTAGAACGCCGACATAAACAAACGAATCGGTCAAACCAATGTGGCACAGTTTCTGTCGCGCATTAGGATAAAGAAACTCCCCACTGTGCACAGATAAACCACATCAGTAGGTGTATCACGAGATGACTCAATATGGAATTGGCTTATAATATTATTAATACACCATCCAGAAATAGTCTGAGCATGCAGACACAAACCATCCATAAAATTAATTGCTGTGTTTCTGTTTTGAGAAAGTCAGCCATCACGTCTGTGTTTGATTGTGGAGATATTCTTTATTCTAAATCTACTCTATGCAGTTTATCATTGTGCTTTGTGTTTCATCACAGGACATGAATATCATACTCATCACTGTGCAATATATGAGGCTGGTTCCGACTAGCAACAAGAAGAGAGCATCATTTTTTATTTAAAAAGGACCCAACATTAAAACCTTTTCTGGACATGTTTGGATAGGAAGTAGGATTCTTTTTTTTTTTGGAGAATAAGCAAAGTGAGATAAAAGTTAAAGGCTGTAGTACCATCTAAAGCCACCAGTCTGAAAGAGAAAGTGATCTTTAAGTTAGTAATGTTTTAATAATTAATATGACACTAGGACGCACATGTTTTGTAGGTTTATAGTTGTGCTATAAGCAGAGTTGAGAAGAGGATTCACATTTTACTGTCAGAAATACACTAAACTGGATATATGCATACAATCTGAGTTGATGTTTATAACATTTAACTTTAACTATATTGTCCCTGTGGTCAAATATGTCTTGTTGCCATAGTGGTAAAACATTGACAGAGACGTAAACAGACTTTAGAATATTATTTGGTTAATATTGAACTTGAGAAGACTGCCTTCCACAACTTTAAACCTCACAAACAGAAATATTTGCTGCGTATTTCAATGTTTTAAAGCTGTTTGGTGATGTGGATGTCTGATGCTGTACGTGCTCTTGTTATGTCGGTCCCTCCATCACCCACATGCTCAATTCAGCCCCCTTTGTTGCCGTTCTGACATCCGTCCACCCAGTGGTGGGCCGTCAGGGCCTGCTAAGCCTTCTCTGCTAAACAGATTCACAAAGTTATAGCTATTTTATAATTTAAAAATGTTTACATTATTTATTTTTTTAATAATTAAAAGTTACATCTATTTTATAATGTCATTGTTTTTCACAAATACACTACATGTATGATAATTATTTTTTCCCTATTAGCTTATTTTCTCATTGCACAGCTCCTGTCTTGTATGTTCCTCAGCTTCTGACCAGCACGCTGGTGCAGCTTGGCACCAGCGCATCACCTCTGTTTCTCTCTATGGTAGAGACAGCCAGCTAGATGGGCTCTCACACTCCGGTACACTAGGTGGCGGTATGCACCTATAGTCAAGTTGGTTGCGATCCGCCATTAAACTGAAGAAGAAGAAGAAGAAGAAGAAGAAGAAGAAGAAGAAGAAGCAGCTGCAGACTTTCCGTGTGGACACTGTATAACACTTGGACCTGTTGTCCATCTCACCCTGCCTGGCCACCCGAGGCGCGATGAAAAGCTGGTCTGCGCTGTTAGCGTGGATCAGCTGTTCGCGCCGAACAGCTGAACACTGAAGGCCCAGTTAGAAAATACATGGCCCGCCACTGCATCCACCAGATGGCTTCAGACTGTCCCACTTGTCTCAGTCACTTTACTTTCCCATCCACCTGTTTCCACTTTCTCACAAGCCCTGCAGTATATTCCCTTAACCTTAACCTGAGCCTGAACCTGAGCCTGAACCTGAGCCTTTCTTTATGTTTTGATATAAAAATGTTCACCTAGTATCTGAGTATTACATTTAAAAAATATATCTCATGTAATTTTAACTTTAACGGAAAGTTTTCTTGCAGCCAGTTAAAACATAAATCACAGAGACTTGAGGTTAGTAAACAAGTTAAAATACATCAAACATGAATACATCGTTAACTTTTGATCTACCTCCCTCCCCTTAGCTTCCATACATGTGTGTTGCTGGAAAGTGAATGTTTATTTCTGGATAAATTATTGTCTTTCTGGATAAATTATTGTCTCTTCAATGCACATTACTAACTCTACTTCTTTCCGGGAGTCTCTATGCTTTCTCGCCTTAAGTTTCCATGGATCGTGGCTGTCTGGAGCCGGTCATGCCTCCTGTCATGGCAGCCCTCCTGATGCCCCTCCTTCTGCTGACATGGATTGTGGTTATCTGGATCATGGACCATGCCTACTACTCATTATATGAATAATTTCTGTCATATTCATTGAATGTGCTGTAACTCTGTTACATTGTTCATTCGGTACACATGACATCTATTGCTTTTGTCCATCCGGGGAGAGGGATTGTTGCTCTCCCTCAGGTTTCTTCCCTTTTTTCCCTGTGAACATTTTTTTTTACTATCTTTATTTGGGGGAGTTTTTCCTGATCCGATGTGAGGTCGCGGGACAGGGATGTCGTATGTGAACAGATTGTACAGCCCTCCGAGACTAATTTGTATTTGTGATTTTGGGCTATACAAAATAAACTGAATTGATTTGAATATTTGAGGGTCAATTCCAGGTTCAGGGTGTGGGTTAGGCGTGTAGTCGTTGTGGTTACGCTCAAGAGTTTGGGAAAACATTGTGTCAACGAGGATCCTCTCAAGAATCAAAGCACACAAACATGTTGATGTCCTCGGGGTCAGCATGAGCCAACGGCTGGATCAATCCTTGCTGACGTGCTCGGATCAGCACAAATCATTAGCTGCTGCACACACACACACACACACACACACACACACACACACACACACACACACACACACACACACACACACTCTATCCAAATGTAGAAAGCAACAGAAACAGCCTCACGACCCTCCCTTCCTTTTCCATACTCCATTAGATGTATTGACGATTCCACATCCAGTGTTTTTTTTGTTCGTTCCCCCCCTCTAATTGGTTTATACACAGCTGACCGGACAGCGATGCTGATGATGCCGGTGTAACACAGTGTTCAGAACTGGCTCTGCAATCCATGGAAATATGGACTGCTGCTCTGGTTGTTCTTTTCCAGCATCGATTCTCTCCGCCGCAGCTCTCTGCCCCTCGACAACCTCCTCTGTTCCTCTGCCACTGTTCTCCGAGGGGATGACAGTGAATCAGCTCGTCTGTCGCTCACCTGCTACAGTTCCATCGCCAGCCTCTCAGTTTGCGGGGGTTTTGGGTCACTGAAGGTCTCCGTCTCAGGCAAGGAAGTAGGTGTGCGAGGGAAAGATGAGGCCCTGGGTTCGCTCCAACCGGTCCAGATCAGTCCAGGTGAGAATTCTGATTTATTCATAAGTAACTTATATGAGTTTGTGTGCTCTAGGTTGTGAATGCCTAAAATGTTAAGCATGCTGGTGAGTTTTAGGGCACCTGCGTGAGAAGACAGATGAGCCCGCTGGGGATAAGAAAGGAAGTGTTTGGTTTGAGAGTTTTGGTTTACTTGGTTTCATGAATCGTCCTTGATTCTGCAGGTTTAAAATGTTACTGGCCATTTGTGCGAAATATTAATTTTTATAGAATAAGAAAAGAAAGATCATGGTTCTAGGCTGTAGTACGATCCAAAGCCACCAGTCTGAAAGAGAACGTGATCTTTTAAGTTAGTAATGAATCAATATGACGCTAGAATGAACACACATGTTTTGTAGGTTCATAGTTGTGCTATAAGCAGAGTGGAGAAGAAGATTCACATTTTACTGTCCAGAATTGATAAACTGAACTCGACGTACTTGATATTTATAACGTATTTACTGGGCTTAAGTGCAATACAATTATTTTTTAAATAAGTTGTTCGAGAGCGTGTCGGGTTCATGCTAAAACAGGCAGGTCAGAGATCAGCCTTGGATTCTAGAGATCACTTTTTTTGCTTCTGTGGGGCAAATTCACAATGCTCACTGATAAGTGGAGTTGATCCCTCACATTCCAGGCAGTGGACAGCTTCTTTAACTGAGTCAGCTCACCACCCAGGTCTGCTGTTTTAATGGTGCTGGAATTTCACTCATTTCAGTTTTGCAATATCTTGCAACCTTGACATATGCATGGTATCAGGAACTACAACATGAGATGCATTGATGCATTGAGATGTGTTGATGCTTTTAACTGTAGGGATTAGGCCTGCTGTTTAATTACTCTTGTAAGTTGTGAATCAGTGTTGGTTGAATTGTCTTTATTGTGTTTAATCGTAAACCAACAAACACCATGAGTAGGAGGCAGAAGTCCCCTTGTAGGAGGTCTCCACAAACTTCTGGTACCATAATGTCTCTCTCTTTCACACTCTCTTTATCTCTCTCTCTCTCTCTCTCTCTCTCTCTCTCTCTCTCTCTCACACACACACACACACACACACACACACACACACACACACACACATACACACATACACAATCATTGCACATATGCATTGATTGTGTGATTGCGCCTTTAAGAACATGGGGATAAGGGTGAGGCATGTTTTTGTTTTGATGCTTTCGAAAACGTTGGGTTGTTGTGGGTTTTTTTCCCAACCAAAACCAGAAACATAAAACATATCTTTTTTAGATCTAAACTGGTCTGGGTGCACACATGGTCTGTGACGAGCAACTTGAATATTCAGCCAAATTGCCAAAATGGTGAGACAGAGGAAAGCGCCTGTAGAGGAAAGTAGATTTGAATTTGAATCCAAAGCTCTTTTGAAAAGTTACACACAAAAAATGACACTCTTGTCATATTAGACTTGTGTCACTGAAATGGAAATAGTGTATTACCCAAGTATTTTTATGTAAGCCAGCAAGGGCAAATTGGAGGAGGTGGTGTTAAGAAGGGTGGCCTCTTCACCTCATATCACCCACAGTGCTTTCTAAAATAAACAGATGGTAATGGACAGATAAATGGTAATACTAATAACAACAACAACAACAACAACAATCATCATCATCATAATTAAACAGACACATATTCTGATACTTGAAAGGATTTGAGTCAACAGGAGTCAATAATGATATACTAATAGAAACAAGTATACGTTGGGTTGTTTTCCAGTAGCATAACAATAAAGAAAGCGAGGAAGTGAAAAGAGAAAAAGAAAGATCCAGTACTGCCAGTCAAGAAAGAAAAAAGTTGATATAAATACAGTTGTATATTCTCAGTTTTGTGGTTTTAGCCACCAGGAGGCGGTAATGATACTTTTAGGAGAAAGAAACAGGAGTTGAATTGTTTACCACGGGGTAAATTCATGAGATGTTGTCATGAAAATAACAGACGCCCTTTATTGTTTTTGTGTGTGTATCTAAAACCTTTGAAAAAGTAAACATGAAAAGTTCAGTCAATTGTTTTTTTTTACATTAAAACACAATAATGTGCTGGTTATGAAACTCGGAAAGACTGATTCAACGAGGAGTACTTGAAGGCAGCATGGGCGAGAGGGAGGAGAGAAGGTCGTGCGTGTGCGCGTGCGCGGCCACCGACGCAGCTACCGCCTGTGAGCGGCCCAGCCTATTATTCCTGCTGACGTCCTGCTCCCTCCCCGTTTCTCTTGTCACTCCGTGTGTTTTTTTCGGAAGGCGAAAGGGAGGGAGCCCGTTTTCTTCTTCGCAAAAAAAAAGCTAATGTTTGCGGGGCGACACATCGCGTTCCGCCGCTGCTCCTCCGGGCTACTTTCCATTCACCGCGAAAGCAGTTGCAACCAACCCGAATGAGACGAGCCGAGGGCGGACCGGGCTGAGCGACGAACCGGAGACCGACTGGGAGGCTCTGCACATCCCCTGCTTATTCCAATTCAACCGCTATTTGCCATTCATTGTGTCCCCCCTCCGCACATCTCTCGGTGTCTTGAAATGCGGGCTCACACGGTCCCCGGTTCCGGTTCCGTGTCCGTGACTACTTTTTCCGTGGAAGCCGCCGTTTTAACGAATGTCACCCAGAACAATCACATTAGCTAGCTAACGGAAAACAGAAACTCCCCCTTTACCCCCACTCAACCCGTCGTGGTCGCTCAGAGCCCACGGCTGGTTTTTAAACCCTCGCCGGTCGTCTCAATGGTGAAGTTTTCTTTCCTTTCCCAACACGAGACCGATGCAGCGGACCGTCAACCGACGCCCACCGGGACTATTTCCTCCAGCGAGCCAGCCAGCGTCCCCCGGAATGGTACGAGAGCGTCTGGGGAGGATTGGGGGAAAGTGAGAGGCTAAGTGTGGGGTGGGTGGTGGGGGGGACAGTCTAGGCTGTTTTTTTTCTTCGTCCTTCAGACAGGCACGATGTGGATGTAGTTTATTTTTAGTTTGTTTTTTAACGCATCAATTTAAGCTGGACTTAACTGTGCTGCCTTCACGGACCTTGACAATGAGGATTGTATGAGAAGTGAGGCTGTTTTTTTGTGGGTGTTTTTTGTTTCTTCCGGTGTGACTGACGGACAGTCTAATCTGGGGTCAGTGTGAACACAAACCTACAGCCCACTTATTTATTCGTTTCTCTCCCACGAAGAAAAGCGCACTCAGGGACGAAACATGTCTGTACGCACGGCACTGACCGGGAACGAGCGGAACCCGGACCATGTAAGTAGACCGTTCACGATGCAGGACGTGTGTGTGTCGCCTTCAGCAGCAGGAAGAGGGAATAGGTAACCACGAGGTGTTATGGTCATAATACCTATTCACCCTCCTCCTCTTCCTCAACCCCCTGGCTCTGAGATTAGGGTGCCATGTGCAAAGAGCAGCTGCAATCAAACAAGGCAACACCGACGCGCTAATCTCCCCCCTAGCTTGTTTGGGACGGATTGCAATTGGACACAGGATGGGGGGACATGGGAGGGAGAGAGGTGGGGGAGGTTTGGGTGCCTTGGACTGGGTGCAGACCCATGTGTGTGTGTTTGTGCTACCTACAGTAATTACACGCGCACATGCAAAATGCACACATTTAATCAATGAGTTGCCTTTTGATAAAATATTCCACCTCCTCAACCTACCGGTGTCTTCAGTGTGCATGTGTGTCATCTGGCCCCCACAACAACACAGCTGATCAATAATGAATGCATCTGATGCAAGGCCACCCAAAGCTCTCCCATCCTGCCCGGCACCCACCACTCCTCCTCTTCTCTGCCACTCCATCATCTTACTTCCAGCTCTTCACCTTGTCAGCCCCTCTCCCCCATCCTCCTCCTCTCTCTCACCCCTTTAATGGCAGCTCGGTGGGCAGCCCGATATTGCAGAATCTGCTGTGTCAGGCTAGCCCTGAGTTTGCGCGCCTGCTGGTGTTTTTCTGTGTCTAGTTTTCTGAGGGTAGACATGACTTTCAATTAAATAGCCTTTTTTTCAAAGTGTTTTCACAGCCGTTCTCCTGTATGGGTTTCTTGTGAGGATGCACGCCTCTGTCTTGCCCCCCCTCCTCCCACCCACACACATATTGACAGCAGTGCAGCCGCAGGGAGAGTCCCCACCTATTTTATCTCAAGGGCACCTGGTTCACGCCTAAGCCCGTCATACCAGCCCCTCGTTTGGATCTCAGGAATACTTCCCTCCTAATTGTGTGTGTTTTTAGATGTTGGACTGTCTCTTGTGTGACATTGAAACCAGTAGTGCTGATTCACTGTTGGAAGCTCCAGGAAAACCAGCCCAACAGTGACCCCTTTTTTTCACCACAGCTGTCGCATCTGCGGTAATATTTTGGGTGGGATCGCTCTAATCAAAAAGAGGGATGTGAATGAAATACATTTTCCCATCCTGGCGCGCGTGTGCACGTTTAGCCTCCTGGTAGAGATGTTGCCGCCTTTCTTTACTCGCCTCCCCAAAGTTACAGTGAGGTGATTATTGCCTGTGGCTCTTCCCAGGACTCAGAAACACCCGCCGAGGTGGCAGAACCCACGTGGTGTTTCCACCCTCATGTTTTGTGAGCAGTTTGGACGGTTTCTGTCAGGCCACGCCCAAATGTACGACTTTTTTGTGCTTGTCGTCGAACTCTGACGTCACAGATGACGGAGCGCTTCTTTCCGACTGTAATAGCAGGATAAGTTTACAAATTGTGTGAATAGCACTTGTCGGAGTAGTTGTTGTTGTAGGACAGATGCAACACTGACATTTACTTTCACACAGGTATGAAAAGCGAGCGCAGCCGGTTGTTCCGTTTCCTCGGCCCAGGCACCGAGTTTAACGGCTGCTTTGACATTCTAATGATGGATTGAGCTCTGACGTAATTGAGATGCACACAAGTGACGTGAGCTATTCTGATCCAAGTATGTGTGTGTCTCTCTCTCTCGGTTCAAACGAGGCTAAAGTCTCACATCATTCCCTCACAAAGTCTTCACTGCTTTCCCACCGTGTCAAATCGGGTATATTTGGAGTTCAATGTAGAATTCTTGCAGGTTCTAATGTACAGCGCTGTTGGAGATTTGTAGAGGTCAGAAGAGAGACATAAAGGACTTTATATAGAAGTGGTACATACCTTTTTTAACTATACGTTTCTGGGCATGCGGTAACATGTCGGTACATGTGATGCAGTTGTATATTGGGCATTTAACGCTGAAAAGGGAATGTGGTCTTGTGACCTGCAGGACGGGGGCCATCATGCACGCAGCGTCACGCAGCCAGACTTTGAATTCCAACGTGGTAACATACAAATGATCTTGGAGGAGGACGCTCGCAGAGCTTTTTACACCGGGATGCTGGATTTGTGTGTTGGTTCTATTGGTTATTATTGTATCCTCTTGGACTACATCGCTTTCCCCATGACAGAACAAATTATGCTGGCTTTCCAGATGATATGCATCAGAGAAATACCACAATGCCCCCATCATCGTCATCGTCATCCTCACAATGCCTAATGCCAGTGTTTGTGTTTTACCTGATAAATGACAGGACCACATGCTCTGTTGCTTGAGAAAGTTGTTTTGTCCTAAAAATAACTATTCATATTAACTGCAAAATGCACAGTTGTCATGTTAAAGTAAGGCCGCTTGCTCTTTTTTTTTTTTACAAAGTACATTCCTCAAGGTAACCATTGTGACTTAGTAAACATCTATTATAAGATGAGCGTGATGATCATATTATAAGATGTGCGTGTTTTTAACATTTTTGCTGTGTGTTTCTGGAGATCTAGCGTGTTTTGTCGAGGTTATAAGAATGAGGAAGAAATCCTTTTTGAGTGAGGACATTTCGTCACTTTAAAATTCTAATGTTGACTTCCTTGGGTCAGTAGACACCAGTTGGTTTGAGTCAGTGATCCGTGTGGCGGTGAAGCTTGGAAGTTCAGAGTTGGAATATAGTCAGTGAAGATCCTTAACCAGTGCAAAAGACAAAACTATTTAGCTGTGTGTGGGTGGGTGTGTGTGTGAGTGAGATGGGTTGACGGTGTGAGTGCTTGTGCGCACATGTACAGCTGCTGTGCTCTTAAGAAAAGCATAGAAGAAGTCTTTCAGTGTACCTCCGCAGGGCAGAGTGAGCTTTTGTTTCTCCACCCCTTTCTCCTGGACGAGCCAACGATTCATGAGCTCGCTGTCCTGACTTGTTACGCGAAAAAAGCTGACGTCCACCCACCTCCGGAGGCCCCCCCCATGCAACGGCATTGGTTTCATCCCAACAAACGCTCCACAGACCCGGCAACACGAAACACAGCTCCGGGGTTCTAATCATCTCGTTCCCTGAGGCCAAGTGAACCATGTTTCATCGGTATAAAAATTAAGCGGTTTGATATTCGGTGACCTACACGGCGCAGAGTTGCTCCTCGCCAGCTTAACCCAACTGAAAGGTGGGTTTTTTGTTGTTACGAAGAAGAAGTGGGCCAGTAGCAGGGCTCCTGCCGAGGGGCCCGTGCGCAAAGGGCCCGTGCTCCCCGCAGCTCCGGCGATGCTTGCCAGTGGGCAAACGATGGTTTACTCTGACCAGGTTCAGCCGTGAAAGTATGAATCCGAAGCAGAGCAGTGCTGGGAAAAGAGCTTAAGAGATTTAACGGACCTCCCTGTAAATGGCTTGCTCAACAGCACAGCAGGGGGGAGGTTTTTAAGGGACATTTATGCGTTTACTTTCCCAGCTCAGATTAGTATACTTGCTCAAATACCGTCTTATCGCCTCTCGCCATTTTACTTGCATATATATTTTTTTATGCATTGCACTTTTCCCCAAATCGCTTTCCCATCACTCAAGTGGTCTTCTTCCTCTGAGTGAATGTAGATACGCTTCGTACATTGTGCACGCTGATCAAGTCTTTCATTATTCCAAAAAACACGTATTACTGTTACTTTTGTTTAGAAAAGGGAGTGTACTAAAGTGGGTGAATGTTTCATGTTTTTTTTTTACATTTAACAGACATTCATGACGATGTTTATTATTTAAGGTAGGCTAAGCATGATGGGATGTATTGACAATGTAAAACTCTCTGAATAAGGCATACATTTATGCTCCAACAGCGTTTTGATTGACAATCGGGCAGATTTCTCAAAATTGTGTCTTTTATTCCGTTGAATTGTTGCAGATTGACACATTTCCTGCCCACCTGCTGTTACATAATGTCTCTCTAAGTGAGCCTGTTTGGTATAAGTAGCTCTGTGTGTTTGTGTCAATAAAAAGCATTGGCCTTTTGAAGCTTCAAAACAAAGAACCAATGCAGGAGAAAGTAACGAAATCTTAATGTGTCGGTTAAACACTTAATAATTAAATAAACGTTATTGGCATTTGATACAAATGTAACTGCGACGACTTTTTTTTAATCTGCACAAATTGTTTTCCGGCCAGCTATTATGTAATTCTAGTTAAGAGGCTGGTCAGAGACCGGTGCCGAACAGGTGGTGTTTAGTGGAGATCAGGCTACCATGTGAAGAATGATGCTGTTCACAGAGCCCCTGTTACTGACGCACGCACGCACATACAACCCCCGCAGACGGACACTTTATTGCACACAGATGCACACAATCACAAAAACGAACCGTCTGACGGGTACAAAGGGATGCAGTCAGAGCGCACACAGTCGGCCCGTTGTGTGACGGGGCTCTTCAGGTGTCTGCTTACAGTCCTGTGTCTCTCCTCGAGGCCAGAGCCGCTGCCAATGCAGATAAAGCGTCTGCTCGTGCTGTTCTCTGTACTGTGTTCGCAAGACAGTTTACAATTCAACCGGGTTCACTCTATAGACTGTATATAAGGAGGGGGAGGGGCCGTTGTCATCGTGATGGCACCTATTGGTTTGTGGACTGGCGTTTTGAAGCCTCGAATTCAGAGTTTTGGCCTTCACCATCTTGTATTTTTGCAACCAGTGAACTAAAGTGACAACATTTGTACTGCAGAGGAGCGATGTAGAGTATACGGCTCTGGTAGCAACCTGTCAATCACAAGGTAGCCCCGCATACTCTGTTTTATGGTCTGTTTGACTCTAAATGGATCATAATTTACTAAATGAACCTCATGCTGTGTTTGAAGAAGACTTGAAACTAGAGATTGAGACATAAACTCATGTTTACAATGTCTACTAAGAGAATACATAAAGTGAGAAGTAGAGTCATTTTCTCATAGACTTCTATACAATCAGAGTTCTTTTTGAGAAGAAGTCACCCCCTGCTGGTCAGTAGAAAGCCACTTTGGCTTCCCTTCTCTGAACCGGAGGTTGCTGCCTGGTTCACTCACGTTAACGTTGCACTCCTAAATGCAGTTCTCCAGGGTTTATTAGAAACTCCACACTGACTATCCCGTAAAACGTCAACAGATTAACATGTTCAATAGTCGGACCAGTGCCACCAGACAGTAACACACTCTCCCAGAACACATAGCAGTCTCCAAGCTTCGCCCCTAGAGTCCCCGCACCTTCACAGCACAAACACCTCTATAACACACCATCAGCCGTCCGCACTCTTCACCCCCAAGGCCCTCTAACAGCCCACATAACATAGTTCACGCCTCCCATCTAATGCAGCCTCAGGTCTGCAGTGCCCCTCACCCCCCAGAAATATGGCCTCAGCGTGCCCGGGTACCGTAATGACCCGTGCCTCTAACCACACAGAGCAGCGCAGCGGGCAAACACCGTGGAAGCCGTGGGGCCATGTTTCATGTTGTCGACTCAAAGCTGAATGTGATAAAGACGTGCGTGTGTGTGTTGTTCTTGCCGTCACTGTTTCTGTCCATTAGCTGCTGCAGGCCGAAGCTCTGCAGAGTCCTTTAGACACAGAGCATTTTGAGTTTCCCTTCAGGGTAGAATTGGCTTTATCGAATGGGTGATGGCAGCGAGGCAGTAGTGCATCGTAGACTCTGTGTCGACTGCTGTGTCATGACTTCCTCTCACGGTGACGTCTTAAAAGCTTCCTGCAGCAGCAAATCAGCAAAACCTTCTTGGCCTGGCAATCCTGGTTTTTTCCTGGTATTTCAAACGAGATAAAGGCACATGTTCAAGTTTGGGTAAAATATCGAAACATGGAAATTCCTTGTGCGCACAGAGGATCTGCACTAACCACCCATTACATTGTATTCATCAACTACAAAGCTGGTCTGTCACCCCTCCCCCATGTGGCTTGACTTTTCAGATAAATTGCCTCAGGCACGATGAAGAACAAATAATTATCATGAGAGGTTGGGTCAGACGGAAGTGGCTGAGTGGGCAGAGGCAAAGACTGTGAGCTGGGAGATTGGTCGAAGAAGGAGTGGTTGAAGGTGCTTGCTGTATGTATGTATATATGTGGCTGTATGTATGTATATATGTGTATGTATATGTCTGTGTGTGTGTATATATATATATATATATATATATATATATATATATATATATATATATATATATATATATATATATATATATATATATATATATATATATATATATATATATATATATATATATACATATATATATATATATACGTGTATATATATATATATATATATATATATATATATATATATATATACGTATATGTGTGTGTATATACGTATATGTGTGTGTATATACGTATATGTGTGTATATATATATTATGCAGTGAAATGAGCGAGAGGAGTTGACACCAAGTTTATGAATTCATGGAAACAGGTTTTTCCGCCGCGGAGAGGATTTGGAGAGCAGAGAGAGCGAAGTGAACAAGTGGGAGGAAAGATCCAGTAAAAGTCAGGGCTCTCCACACTAGACTAGAGACTGCCTTACTTTATTCCTGGTATTATTGCCATTGTTGTTATTTGTATATAATACTAAATTGACCCAATACTGGGAACATTTTTGCACCTTTTACGGGAAACGATGGTTTCAAACCACTTCAATGACTGGTTTAGCTCGAAACCTACTGTACCTCCCCAATGGTTGCATGTGTGCACACGGTGAAGTGAGGCATTTATTACGGAAATTCCGGGCGCGCTTGCTGCGTTTCATCTGCAAAGAAAACTCTGGGATGAATGAGCTAAACCGTGGGCTGGCCCACAACAACTTTCTTGCCCCTGTCAGTCGTCATTTTAGGAATGTTGCCTCGAGCTCATCACAGCACTCATTGTGGTGAGTACAGTGTTATCCTTACTGGTAGAAATGATGAGCAAAACCACAAAAAAAGGTGTGATGTGTGCAAAGTCTCTTTCTGCACTAAAAAGAGTGGCTCCGGGTTTACAGAACAGATCATTCCAGAGAGAACGGAGAGAGAAAGCGACGTCTGGCCCACGTGGTGACTCAGCGCTCTAATCCACCGCCGCTGTTGATCTGAACGGAATAAATCTGACCCTCCGCTCAGCCCGGTCTGATGATCACAGCCCTGCAGTGAAGTGTGTGTGTGTGTGTGTGTGTGTGTGTGTGTGTGTGTGTGTGTGTGTGTGTGTGTGTGTGTGTGTGTGTGTGTGTGTGTGTGTGTGTGTGTGTGTGTGTGTGTGTGTGTGTGTGTGTGTGTGTGTGTGTGTGTGTGTGTGTGTGTGTGTGTGTGTTATCCAGTTTCCCTTTGCATACTGGAGCCAGAGGGCAAGAGGCCCGCCTTTTTAAACCCACAGTGTCGGGCAATCATATGATTATCATGTTTTTACCTGAACTGAAGGGGTTTTGAGCAAGTTTCCTGACCCGAGGGCTCAAGAAACCCTTTCCAAAGTAATGATAACATTTCAGTTTTAAGAGGAAATCAGATAAGGCTTATTTTGAGTGAAATACAAAATAGCTGTGTTATTTCTTGGCTGCTAGTGTGGATTTTTTTTCTTCTTTTCTGTAAAGAACAGAGGGTTAAAACTGAGCCTCCTGTAAGAGCAACACAATTCCGCCTGCCCCGGGGTAATGCATAGTACACGTCAGTGAGAGAAGCGCTGCCGCCAAACAGCTCTGACTCAGGTTTTAATGGTTATCGGTCGGAAAGCTGAGGAATGTTTGGCAGAAGCTGAGGAATGTCCGCTGCGCCGCTTCAGTCGTCCGCAAATCTTCTCTCATTGAAAGCCACAAGCGGCATCAGTCGTTGCGGGTTAAGAAACGTCGCCCATGTTTATTTTCTTCATCGGCCAAAGCTCGTGTTCGGTCGGTGCTGAAAATGTTCGCTTATTACAATTTATATTTTGGCTTTGTTAGGTGGCCAGAAATCAATCTTAAAATACTCTGTATATGACGGAACACATTGTCTTATACAGTCGTTTCTGTTTTCATTTTTTGCATCAGTATCGACTTAATCTGATGTATTACGTTATTCACTAAGGACAACTGATGTCCAGTATTTTCAGTGGTTAAAAACCAGTGGACGTTACTGAAAAGTCTCACAGTGCATAAGCACTCAGCACTGTGATCATTAGGATCTGTTCTGTGGAATGAAGTGCTTTGGGTAAAAGTCCAGATTGCGTTGACGCGTGACTTTCAGACGAGCCCGTCTGTCGCCCTCACTTGATGTGTTATGTTTCCGGCAGTTCCCTCTCCATCGCGGGGCCCAGCCAGGAAACGCTCGCCGGGTGCTGCGACACTCCTGCTGTCGTTCCTCTGACATCTCTGTCCCCGAGACAGGAAGTGACGCTGGCTGAGCTCGCGCAACATCCCGGTGCTCTTGACACGTGCCCTCGCCGGTTGATGGATGGGGGTTGCGTGGTCGCGTGGTTTGACATAAGTGAACCAGTCAAGTGCGCGTTATCTCTATTCAGCAGATAATATCTTTTCAGTACATGTTTGGCAGTTGACTGCAGAAAGAAGCCAGTTCCTTTTTTGTTTTCTGTTTTTTAAAAAAAAAAGAAGAAAAGCAGCCGCAGATGTGCGTTGAGCTTGTGAAGTCCACACAACATGTTGTTGAGATAACTGAGCCTCTGACTGATCCACTCGTCCTTCTCTTTTGTGTGTGTCCGTGTGTCTGTGGCCACGAGAGCCGCAGCTGCTAGAGAGAGGAAGAGGAAACTGGAGTGGCACTGTGTGTAGGGGGAGTGGAGGATGGCTCAAGGTTACGCCATTCCTGCGTCACACATCCGGTCTTTATCTCAATTCCTCCCTACCAAAACACACACCAACACGCACACACTCGGGCCAGTACAGTACATCCAGGCCGCAGCAGCAGGGCACCTCCCTCAGGGTGTGGCCCTTTGTTTAGAAACATGTTTGTGTTTGTCACGCCGCGAGTCTTGGCGTTGTGGTGGCCCCCGCCCATCCGCTGTCATTTCAAGCCACGATAAGGAGAAAATCGAATTTGTATGCAGAGATATTTATGAGTTAAGTAGCCGAACGAGCAATAATTCATACATTAATAACGTTTACAAAATAAGAAAAACTCCTACAACGGGTACAATGACTGTTAGTGATACGATAAATGGAGCTTGAAAATGATGACGTATGACTGAGAAGCAGCATGTGAGGAGACCAAAACCAAGCAAACGATTGAGGATTATTTAAAGTTTATAAAATCATGTGTGTGGAGTACAATCACTTTCAGTCCCAAGTTTTCCATTCATGCATTAATTTGCATTTCTCTTCAGCTGTACACGCCCACACCGACCAGCACAGCTGTTCTGTAGAATAAACGATGGGATGCCAGACCTGCTTGCCATCAAATAACACTAATTGTTTTGTAACGATTGTATTGTCTCCTGACGCGTAGCCCGAACGTTGTGGGTGGGCCCAACGGGTCCGGACTCGCCCACCTGGACTGGCCCGTCCTAAATTAACACATATTTCCTTCGCTTTTTTTCTTAACTATTATGATTAACATTTAGATACACAATAACGTTTTTATTACAGATGTTGGATGTTATGTTTTTTATGTTTACATTAGTGTTTTTTTAACTGAAATTGAAGCTTAAAAAGACTAGAGTGCCAGTCTTGAAACACAATTTAAAAAATGTCAAACTCATATTTGGGGCTCTTATTTTGAAGGGAGACTTAACTGACCTGTTCTTGCCTGTGGCTTGAAATATCAGCAGAAGTACAAATGTTTATCTATTTTGGTCGCACGTGATTATGATCAACATCCTGCAGACGAGTTCAGCTGTCACCTGATCTAATCAGAAAAACATTAGACTTGTGTGCAGGTATTTAAAAAAAGTGGAATAGATTCTTGGTACTTGCCGACGTAAGAGGGTAGACTAAATAACAAGCACCTCTCGCTATAATGCAATATAACTCGGCTGCACATTTTCTGTTTCACTTCAAAGACATCCTCGCATGTTTACGGTATTGTTGTCCAAACGACGTCAAGCTGTCATTCCTATTGTACCACACAAGAATTTAAAAGAACGGGCTGCCTACCGACTTTGTTTAGTCAATGCGGGAAGCTGTTTTTAGGACTGCATGTGACGGGATGCAGATGGTTTGGCCCAAAAATGTATTCATGCGTTCATGGTTTATGATAAAGTTAGATCGACTTTTTTTTCTTCTTCTTTTATAATCATGCAGCCCAGAATTCAAACTGTGAGCAAGACTTTACTTACAAATACGCTTAAAAAATTAAACGAGTGTGAAGAAGCTGTACATTGGATTGAGAAGCAACGCACTTCAAATGGCAACCAATATGAGACACAACAGTGATTTAAAACCGTTGTCGTCAGGGTAACGTCGGCCGTGTTCGCCAGTGGCAGCAGACGGGGAACAAAGAACCCCGGGCTGGCGGAGCGGAGCAAGTTGTGAGATGCTGATGCAGGACGTCGGCACAAAGAACCGATCCCCTCCAGTTTGCGAGGTGCAGCTCGTTTGCTGAATGTGCAAAACTCTCTCTCTCTCTCTCATCCATTTTCTATATCAAATGTCACCCTACATATGTAATGATGTGTAGAGCTTTCATCCCCTTCTGCTCCCCCACCCAAAATACCTCTGCTGGCCCTCCAGACCCCATCACACACACTGAGGCATCCTTTCTGAATGAAACCACGTGGTAATCAAAAGTTAGGGGGGGGGGATCGATGGGGTATGAGGGTTGGGGGATGGGCGATAGAGGGAGGCACGAAACCTTAAACTGATGTGAGGTCGCCCCGAAAATGAAGATAGCGGAGCGAGACAAAAGAGAGGGTGGGTTCTGGTTGCGGAGAGGAGAATAGAGGGAAGGGAGGCAAATTAATTTGTCTGGGGGGGATGGGATGAGCCAGGGAAGAGAAAGAAGAAGGGGTGAATAAATCATTTGGAAATGAAACATTCTCCATGTTGGCTATAGTACTATAAATGTTTTTATAGTATCTTTGTAATCCCTCAAACACTTGAAGCCTCGATGCATGCCATGAAAACTATACACATGAGTTCAGTAGAAATGGTATCCTTTTTCATTTTTTTGATGTTGCATCAATGACACGTTGCATTATATCAGTATTATTGGTGTTAAAGGTCTGAGCTGGTGCACTTTCCCATGTGTGTGTGCTGGAAAATCATTTGATCCTGTGATCTCACCACTGTGTTTACCACATTGGGTGCATTTCAAGGTGATGCAGTTTTTATCTGACTGGTGTGTGTGTGTGTGAGTGTGAGAAAGAGAGAGAGAGAGAGACAGGGTGTAGTTCTCATAGTGTGGAAATAGAAAGTCATTGTGCCGAGGGCTTGTCATGAGTTTCTCTCGGGGCTCTACATTTGCCTCTTTCTCCCGTGGAAAAAAGACCAGACTACATATTTTCATGTGTCCAAGAGGCCTAAATCTTGACATGAGCCGTAACCCCACCGGTGGCTTTGTGTCTTCACACTGGTTTCCCGGGTTGAAGGATCAGGAAGGGACGGGAAAGATTGGGAGAGTGAGGCGGGATGATGCGTTTAAGACCCTGAGAGGAATGTACCATATTTACCACATGTATCATGATGCAGGGGTTGCAATGAGATACTTTATATTGCAGTTAAATAAGCAAGGCGTTATATTTTTTCAAAACTGTCATAGTATGAAGAACACTACACTACATTCATAAAATCTGAGTAAAAAATTCCCATATTGTCCTGCACTCCTAATCCACATTGTGATGCTTTTGTGCTTTTGTTTTTATCTTGGTCTCTTCATTGATATGTTTGCCAATATCAGAATTGCGTCGCTTGGACAGATTTCTCTCATTTGTTTGGACCAGTGTTTTGAGTTTAAGTTTTTCATGCTCTTTAGCGTTTAACATTTTTATTTGGCTTAATTTGGTCCAATAGTAATAAACCAGTCAGTCTCATAATACATCAACATATCCTTTCTCATATTCATCTTGTGATAAAAGGTAGACGTTGGCAAACAAGAAACCCAGCCATTTAAAACGAGCCTCTTGTTCCTCTTATTGCTCTTCTTTCCCTCGTGTCATCTCCACTAACGGATGAGAAGTTTAAGCTAGTTTGCTTCCGTGGGATGTTTCTGTTTACGCTCGGTGCTCGGAGGAGAGCAGATGGAAGGTTAGCGTTTGATGCTTATGCTGCGAGACCTCAAAACCGTGTTAACCCAAAGGGTTCATGCCGGGTCAGAGTGTCTGTGAAGGGGTGGAGGAAACTGCATTATAATATTCTAAATATAGTATAGAACTCATGTTTTTTCTGGGGCTCCAATGAAAACTTGCTTTTGTGAAGTGAAATGTAATCACAATCTTTATCGGCTTATCGTTAATTTGTTATTCAAAGTTCACGATAATCTTTGTCCTATCACTCCAGGAAGTGTGTTTTGGAGCCACATGACCGCAGAATACAAAACAATAACATCAACAATATGTCACAGAGCTTTCATTTAATTTAATATATAGGTTATTCATGTGACATTTTAAATGTTCGGTGCAATAATTAAGTCAATTACTTTATTATATTATTTCATAAGCAGATTTAGCAGGAAAGTAGTTTCGTTGAATTTCAACAGTGTAACAGATTATAAAGTGTTTTTTGGGTTATTTTGCAAATTCTTTGGCTTTTTCTCTCTTCCAGTTCTTTTTTAAGGGGTCCTAGGGTTGGTGTGGAAGATGGAAGATATCGAGGCCTGTGTAAAGTTTTCCTCATTTCAACCGTCACTTCTCAGATTTTTCAATATTATCCTGCTGATTGTAAAGAAGGACCAACTTTTTACGCTTAGCTCCAAAGTCAGACCCTGCGGATGCACGTGGGAGTCCAGGGCGGCTCGATGTGCTGCCGTCACCTCACCTCACGCCATACCGACACGGCAATGCACGTTTGACACCGGCGACCTCTTAGCCGCACCTGAATGCGAGGAATGCGGACTAAGGGGGGTCAGATGAGATTCATAGGTGTGCCACCCCCTGGTTGCTATCGTTTTCCCACCTCTGGGTGTCTGGTACCAGGCTGCAGTCACATGACTACAGGAGCACAGTCAAGGTCACATGGTGTTCGTTGGTCGTTTTGATGTTGTATGGCTATGTGGAGGGTGTTGCCTTTCTTTCACTCATTCATCATCTGTTTATATATGTTAACTCTTCAGGTAGTCTTGAGGTTTAGGGTCTTGAATGCAACAATAATGGCAAACTTCTAATGTCTCAGTTATACTACCGGCTCACCTGCATCTCTCTCTCTCTCTCCCCCCTCAGCATACCTCCCTGTCGGTCAGCCGCTCGGAGAAGGGCACCGGCTGGTCGAGTCGCTCGCTCGGAGCCCGATGCCGCAACTCCATCGCCTTGTGCTCGGACGAGCAGCCGCACATCGGAAACTACCGGCTGCTCAAAACCATCGGCAAGGGCAACTTCGCCAAGGTCAAGCTGGCACGCCACATACTGACTGGCAGAGAGGTGCGTTTCAGAGACGTCGGGGGCGTCTGTAGAAACCCATGCATGCTGGGGATTGATGAGGCTGAGGAGTTGAAGCTTGGGTGAACTAACAGGGTTGGAGAGCCAGAACAGAACCCTGTGACTTAGCCCACAGATAGAATTTTTAAAGGGCCGGTCCACCGAGTTCAGAGCACCCGTCTGTTAGCTTTCACTGTACAGCCAGACAAAACGATCTAGTCTCACAGCACAGTAAAGTCTTTCAACACTCTTGAGTCTTTCTCCTCAGAAAAACTCTGGCCTACATTAACTGAGGTGATCAGTCTCAGCAGAAACTCGATCATGTGAGAGTTATTGTTTTCCTCCCATATAAAAGCAGGAGACGTCATATATATGGTGGTTTACAGCGTCAGTTGGACGCTGACCGGGCCACCACATGTTGTTAAGCCTCTTATCGAGCTCTGTCGGTTTGTTTAGTGGATTTCAGCTTCTGTTTTCCTCACAAACGCGCTGCGTTTTGAATTCCAGATGCTCTCGTCCCGCGCACATTGGTCAGGACATTTGCAAATTTAATTAGTTCATAATTAATAAAATTGAAACTGAAGCGATCAGCAGCTAATTTGATAAATGAAGCATTTAAAGCCAGTTTGAAGTTATTTTCTGAAAATTTAAATAATTGAGTAGATCAGGAGATTAATTGATAAAACAATTTGAGTTGCTTCAACATTCAGTAAATAAAAGAAAAATGACAACCTTTTGAAGAGCAAAATGCATTCTAGCACCACGAATTAATACCTCTTCATTTTTGTTTTGCGATTGACTTCAGCCAGGTTTGTTGCAACAAATGAGACGTTTTTTTGAGTGTGGAAGTGTTTCCTGTGTGGTTTGTGTTAATCTCTTTTTCTGTCGTTTCCCCTCTCAGGTTGCAATAAAGATCATCGATAAAACGCAACTCAACCCAACCAGCCTGCAGAAGGTGAGTGAAAAGTGTGGATGTTTGTGTGTGAAGATGAAACGCGTAGAGGAGTTCATGCAGCCATCACAGGACCATTACACACACACGCACACACACAGATGTTTTGGAAAGCCGTGGCTGCGTACATCAAACTCCTATGTTGATCCCTTTTGAGCAGATAATTAGCATCTTTTGATATATTCTTTACCGTTTAGGTGCCATGTAACATGAGTCAGTCGTCGCGTTTGTGTTGTGCCGCTAACAAACAGCTCAGCGGCTTTCCACGTGTTGTTTGGCCTCGGGCCGTAACTCCCTGATGATCCTTGCGTGCAGCAGTCATCTGAACTTTGACCTTTTTGGTTGTTATGTGGAACTTAGTGTCGGGGGAAGCCGCTGCTGGCTGCAGGTCAAGAGCAGGAAAAAACTCTCCGTCAGTTCATGAGCTTTTGTTGAGCTGTCAATTTTTTTGTATTTATTTTGTAAAAAAACTGTATAATTTCACACCGACATTTCAATAACCTGCTGAAGCATTGAGTTCTGCTTTGTGTCAGTATAAGCTACAAAAAACGTACTTGGCGGGTGTGGCCACACACTTTTTGACAAATAATCGCAGGTCTCAATTACACACCGGGTAACCTTTTGTCAATAAGGATATGTTGCACATTGTTCGACCGGTTCTCCACGATTCAATTGTTAACTTTTTTTAAACCACGAACACCAAATATAATTCATTCAGAATAAAAAGTGGTGACTCCCTGCCCTGTTTTAAAAACGATCGTAAAGTCAGAATGTTTGGCCAGCCCCGGGTATGTTTCATGCATTTGAACCCAAGTCGTGGGCTTTGTCACGTGGAGTCAAGTGCTCCTGACTGACATAAAAAGTATTTTCTCTTCTTCCTGCACCGACACGTTGGGGATGCTTGTTTTTCGTTACCTCGCTGGCTACAAAGGAAAAGTGTCGCCCACCTTTCTTTCTTTCGTTTTCGCCCTTTTTTCCTTTTCGGTCGGACAGAACAGACATAAAGCGCGGATAAAGCGATCAGTTGTGTTGCTACACCGAGGGCCGTTAATAGTCTCAGAGCTAGATGAAGTGAATAACGCGTAATTAATATTACTATTATGTTACTCGATGCCTAGTTTTTCTACGAGTAATATTAATGCTGTTTGATAGTATTTCCCACCTGTCCCAAATGGAGTCCTGTTGAGTTCAGTGGTTGCAGGTTAAGGTAACCAACATTTGTCCACTGGAACTAACTAGGTCATTAAGTAATGTACGTCACTGTCTGCTTGTTTAGGGTCATGTATTAACTACACGTGTTGCACTCATGGCTCTAATGAGATTAAGCTCTCCTTGTGTTGGAACTTGGCCGTGTGCGTGCGTGCATGTTAATTGAGAGCGATCTATTGCAACAAAATGGGTGAGAAACCGCTTCAGGCTCGCATTCTGTGTTCAAGCAGTTAAAGTTAAAGTTTTTTTCCCTCATCTTGCTTAGTAAAATATTTTCTTTTCCTGCTGTCAGTGCAGGTTGAGCTCTCTGATAGTTGCGGGAAAGAGTAAATCTTGCATCCTTCACTGGAGAAGAGTTTTAACCATACTTTGATGATCATGGATGTAATATTGTGAATCACAGTTATTTTGGCCAGTATAAAAGTGGCATTACATTTACATATCGTCCCATGCCGAGTTGCAGCTGACTGAACTTTAATTTCCATCATTGATTAAACTCTACTGATTGTTACGCCTCTGCGCTGGAGGCGTTATTTGTTTCGGGTTGTCCAAACTCGACTGATTTAGAATTTGGTGGTCAAAGGTCACTGTGACCTGGTGAAACACGCGTTTGGCCATAACTCAAGAAGGAATGTGCTCATTATGAGAATGTCACACAAATATCGAACAGGATCAAATGATAAAGTGAGGATATTGGTTGTTAACTGCAACATGGCTGGTTGGTGAGGCAATTGATCTCATAATAGTTTTGTCTATGAAAAATGAAGCTCCTCACATTTTCTGGAGTCTTCAAATTACTTGTTTTTCCTAGCCAACAATCCAAAATCCATAGTTTAACAGTTAACAAAAACACTGAAAATAAGAAAATCACTTCTGTGTTAAGAAGCTGCTTCCTGCAAAAGTCTTACGTTTTTGTTTTAGAACTGACTCCAACAACTAATTGGTTTAATTGATTTCTAATTTGTACCCTTTTAGGACCTTTTTATGTGCTGTATGCTTTTTTCTTTTCTTTTTTTTCTCCTCTACGTCGTCTTTGCTCTTGAACCTGGTGTGTAGTAGTTTGTGTTCTCACAGCTCATACAGGTCACTCTTTATTCAGTTGCTGTCCAAACTGTGGCCTTGTCTGATTGTGAGTCTTCTTTATCAGCACCGTCACTGCGACACATACACAATGTTGCATCACGGAGATCGATACTGACTCATACGCACACAGCCGGCCTATTGATGGACACTCTGCTGGTTAGCTAACCGGTTCGGGCCGAGGCTCTGATTCTATTGATGACACAGAGTTGGGTTATTGATGGTGTCTGGCTCTGTGCGATAGCTGTCCACCTGGCCTAGATAGCACTCTGATGCTCTGACTGTTCACTTCAATGCTAAATGGAAAAAGAACAGAAAAAAAGACAACATGCTTTGTTTGATGAATCTGGACACGCACACACCATGCAGCTAAATATGTAGTTTCTCTCATTCTGTCAACGACCCATTCCTTTACAGTTCTCTGCTTGTCGAAATGTCGTAAATATGAGAATAAACAGATTCAGATCAACAGAACCTGCATACTAAACTTCTAACATCGAACATAATCAAAATTGACAATTACAAATATCACAGCCCCTTAAGGTGTTCTCTGTTGTGAGAAAAGAAACACAGGAAGATCAGGAAGTGACTGACTATTTTGGTTCCAGCTGTAAAAAAAAAAGTCCAGATCTAAACCTTTTAGGTAACCGCAGTTCTGGTGTAACACATCACAACCCAGTACGGACTCTTTAGGTAATAGAAACGGTGCACTCATGGCAACGGATGGAAGGGTTCATTCCCAAAAGGCTCTGTCACTTTTGAGACGGCCATCGACTGAAGTTTATTCATCTCAGACATCCACTTTAACTCTTTAAGTCATAAAACTACTTTTTTTGGACTGACTTTTCATCTTTTATGAAATGTTCAGCAGTTTTGTCTTACAAAAGCGACCGTTCACATTCTGTCCGAGTTTTATTATCGCCACCGCCTGACAAACTACTCTCTCTCTCTGTGTGTGTGTGTGTGTGTGTGTGTGTGTGTGTGTGTGTGTGTGTGTGTGTGTGTGTGTGTGTGTGTGTGTGTGTGTGTGTGTGTGTGTGTGTGTGTGTGTGTGTGTGTGTACGTTTTTTTTCTGCTGTGGGAACACACAGACTCGTTGTGTTGTTCACCTTATTTGCCCTCTGTTCCAACAGTGAGATGCTTCTTAATGAACTAGCTCTTCAGATCTTTAAGCTCAGGCCTTGGTCTTTAACGAGGTGTGTGTGTGTTTTGCAGCAGAGTGGTAGTGGTCCAGTGCTGCATAGCGCAGCGCTGCCGGTCGCGTCATGTCAGCATTATCGTAGTCCGTGTAGGACACGCCGCATGCTGCCAGGTGACACTGTTCCTTTGTCTGTCTGTCACTGCACACCCTGCTTTCCCTTTCTCTATAATCCATAATGTTTAATTGTATTACACGCATCAATTTCACTCTTATTTTTTTGATCATTCAATCCATTGTTGTGTCTAAAAAAAAAAAGTCTGTCAATATTATGGCTGCCTATTTATGAGTGAATTCATTATATGTACTTGTTTTTAGTGTGTAAAAAGTCTTTAAATGGCGTTTTTTTTTTTTTTTATGACAAACAGTTCCAAACCCCCAAATATTCAACTTTAATTGGATATACATCTGAGAAAAACAACGAATGCTCTTATGTTATAAGCTGGAACAGTAGATGTTTGCCAATGTTCCTCCATATTAACTCAAACTTAATTGGAAAGCAAAACAGCTGCCAGTTAATTCTCTAGTGTCGAGTAAAAAAAGCTAAAACATGCGATTTGTCCTCCCTTTGAGCTGTTTTAATGACTGCGCTATGCAATAGATTGAAACTGAGATGTATTTGCTGATTAAATGACGGTGGCTTTGACCCACTGAATCACTCTGGATCAGTTATTCACACATGAGGCTTTGGATGAGCGTGTATTTGTCCAACATCAATCAGACCTTTTGTCTTCCATGGGAGATTGGCTTATTTGCTCCAGTGTACCCTCATGGAAATATCCATAATTAGCATTTTCACAAAAGATGTAATATTCACAGTTCACGGTTGAAAATAGAAGCACACAGTGGCTCTAATTTTCCCTCTTGGTCCCTGGTTCTTTACACTCTGTTACGCCTCAGTCTATCTTCTGCCTGGATTGTAGATTTATGCCCCATTTCTCCCCCTCTCTCCCTCCTCACTCTTCCCATCTTATTTTCTCTTCAGCAACTCTTTATTCGGTTCCCTCCGCATTCCACTTCTCTCTCCTCAAGCGTCGTGTTGCGTTAGTAGCTCTACTGTAACCACAGCTGTACACGCCATCGTCTGCAGCGCTACAGTTTGTCTCCTCACACGATGTCAGGGCCGTGAGGACAAGTTTCTAGAGAGCAGCCAGTGCTGCT
Organism: Taurulus bubalis; assembly: GCF_910589615.1. Lineage (NCBI taxonomy): Eukaryota > Metazoa > Chordata > Actinopteri > Perciformes > Cottidae > Taurulus > Taurulus bubalis. Next base: position 12,468,332 of record NC_136598.1, read on the forward strand.
TCGCCCGGCCACAATAGGCTGTTTGACGAGTGCAGACGGTGCAGCGGCCCCACCAAACGCCGCAGTGCTACTTTAATGCCGTGTTCACACCGGACGCGACGCGAATTTGCGGCACCGCGTCCACCGCGGAAGTTTACTCGCGCGAGTAGAAAGAGGGTGTTCACACCAAACGCGAATTCGCGGCGCGACCAAAGGGGCGTGGCTTAGCTCTGTTGCTTGCCTCTGTGAGAGACAAGCGACGAAGCTTTCATTTCCGCTATCGACCATGGAATAAATAACCACTAGTACTGCTTTATACTTGTTGTGGAAGTCCCAAACATGTCGGAACATGAAACGCCCTCGTATTTGGGTTCATAACATCATCCGTAGTCGCACATAGCTCGGTGAATTTCACCGACTCCTCCAGGAACTGCGTCTCGCGTATCTCCGTAAAACGATACCGATTATGCCATCCACCATGGAAATAACCACCAGTTCTGCTTTATACTTGTTGTGTAAACTCCACATATGTCGGAACATCAAACTCCATGGTGTCTGGGTTCATAATTGTATCCGTAGTCCCACAACAGCGTCTCAATGAAGCCGCTGTCATCGCTGGTTCAGGCGGAGCAGCAGCAGTTTCATTCAGAAACGGGGAGACGGCGGTGGTGACGGGCGGAGCTTCTCAACGCTGATTGGCTGCCGCAACTTTGCGTCACGCGATTTCTCCGCCAGAGTTGGGAGAATTCAACTCACGCAAATTCGCGCCGCGTCCTTCGCTTTGTTCGCCCCAGGTCAAACGTTCTGTTCGCACCGCCTCCAATGCGTCTATCTCGCCGCAAATTCGCAAATTCGCGCCGCAGCGCGTCTGTGGATTGACTTTACATGTAAACTGGTCGCGCCGCAAATTCGCGTCGCATCCGGTGTGAACACGGCATAAGAACGGGAGAAAACTGCGGAGGGCCCTCTTATGCCTTGCACAAAAGTGAAGTGTGTGTGTTGCGACAGTGACTGGGCCACAAACTAATGTGAAGTGGGTTGTGTCCCTCGCCCAGGCCCCCTCGGTCAGGAGCCGAATTCCAGACAGTCAAACAAAAGGGGCGGCCGGGGGAGGGAGGGGTTGGTATGATGGAGACCTTTGAACAGGAGCAGGGACCCTGAGAAAGACGAGATACAGAGCCGAACTGAAGAGAACAGACTGTGTGTGTGTGTGTGTGTGTGTGTGTGTGTGTGTGTGTGTGTGTGTGTGTGTGTGTGTGTGTGTGTGTGTGTGTGTGTGTGTGTGTGTGGGCTTATGTGCATGATAACCGGCGGATAAAACTCCCAGCCCGACACGGTCTCCGCTCTGCCTTTTGTGTGCACGTGTAATGCCATTATCTGCGTTGCTTTTGTGTGCGGCGCGATGTCCCCCGCGTGGGCGTCTGCGCTACGATCCCATTGTTGTCGCCGTATGCGTTGCTTGTTGTTGTTGTTGTTGTTGTTGTTGTGGTGCCTGCATGCAAAAGAGAGTAATTAAAAGATAAAGGAACAACAGGGCGGACAGAGCGGGAGCAGAAGGCTTTCCCACAAGCGCGTCTTCAAAGCAACAAAAAAATGATTTGAAGAAGAGAAGCGCAGCACGACAACAGCTGTACAACTATATTTAACTCCTCGTTTAATCAAGCTGAGTCAGGCTCAGTACGATCTTGGTCAAATGGGCCTCGCATTAAACTCCAGCGCCTCCTCATCAATGATTCAGCTCCTCTCGATCGACGGGCCCCCGGGAGCTCCAATGACCGCAGTGCATTACGGGGGTGGAAGGGGGCAGGAGGTGTTCTTATCGCGGGCATTTTTTATTGGGATGATGTAGAGGGGCAGCTCTCCCAGCAACAGGCAACAAAGGGAGAAGCAAGGTCAAAAGTCTATTCAGATGTTCCCCAGCGACTAGAAAAAAAGAGCGAGGGCACATCCCTGAGTGATGTTGCTCATTAGAGCCCCGAAGCATTCGGCCGGACACTGGCAGTTTGGTTCATTGTTTTAATACACACGCCTGAAATGTCTCCGGCAGAAGTGGTTTACCTTATCCATTCCAATTGCCAAGTGTTTGTCTGGATAGATTTTACGATGAGGTATTAATAGGGTAAATCATTTCCTAGTACAACCTAAACTATATTTATTGACTTATTTGTGTGCTTATTGTGATTCATTCTTTGTTGGGGATGAAACCTAAAAGTGGGACATGCCATACATCTCATAGGTCTCGCCTATAAAAGACTGATGCATAGTTGAGCGTTGGATTTTCACCCGTAGACAGCACCACCTTTTTTTTCCCACTTTTCGTGCTATAGTTTATATATAAAGTATCATTGGGAATTTTTACTACGACGACACTACTGCCGTGCATTAATTAATAGTGGAGAAATATTTTAGTTCTGAATTTGTTCCATTTATGAAAATTTATTGCACACGTAAGTTTTTTGCAGAATACTGGAGATATTTGGAAAATAAACATCTTTAATTTCAACAATCTCTACCGGCATCAGAAACATGTAAGAAAAAACACTTCCCGTCCAAACCGACCAGTCTCCATGTGATGTCGGTATATAGCTGCCCTGAGGCGTTGTATTTTTAACTTATACATGAAGCCTCTGTAACTCCCACGTAGCTTCTTAATCCACAAGTGTTATTTTGGTTTTTAGGCTATCATTACCGGTTTAATCCTACCAGAACAACACTCAGCAGCTACAGTGCCAACGTTTGATCACACCACACAAAAGACACACCAGCAGGGGGCGACAAGTCAGATTGTATAGGAGTCTATGAGAAAATTATTTATTATTTATTACCTCAGTAAACGTGAGTTTATGTCTCAATCTCTAGTTTTAAGTCTTCTTTAATACAGCATGATATTCATTTAGTAAATTATGGTCAATTTAAAGTAAAGCAGACTTTAAAGCAGAGTATGCTTTAGGGCGGGGCTACCTTGTGATTGACAGGTCGCTTCCATAGACGTATGCGGCGTCTCTCCCCCGCAGTCCAAATATGTTAGCTTCCCTTCTCAGGTTGCAGAAAACCAATATGGTGGCTGCCAAAATCAAAGATGACGACCGTCCAAAATGGCGAACTCAAAGCTTCAAAACAGCAAACCGCAAACCAATGACGCCACGACAACTACGTCCACTTCCTGTTTACAGTCTATGGTGTTGAACGTTTTACAAATGCTTCATTTTTACTTGTTGAGCGTAGGCACTGACACTCAAAATATTATCTACATGGGTTTTTATTGCTATTTAGAAAGAGGAATGAGGACGGTGGGGGGCTTCGGGTAAGTAGTGTGACAAGACTACCGCAGTCGGACTATATTGTACTAATTAGCTTTGCAGTAAGTAGTTGCCATAAACTGACTGAAGTGGTGCAAAGTGTTTCATCTCAACCACAGTCCGTATTTAACGTCTTTCATTCAGAGTTTACAGACACACACACAGTTATTCACAGTAGGTACTCTGCCGTGGGAGTAGAGAGAAGAGAGGCCCGTGTGGTCATTCGTCCCTAACATTCTGTCGTTCTTTGTTTTTCAATCCCCCCACCAGACACAGTATTTTTCTGATAAGAGGAAGTGTGTTTCACACACACAGAGTAGAGTGCTGCAGTGTTTTGCCGTGCGGTAGAGATGTGATGGGGCTGGCTGTTTTTAAATGTTTCAGCTCAGCAAGCAATATCAATTCCTCATTTCAACATTGCTGTGTTCCCCTCTCTCTCTCTCTCTCTCTCTCTCTCTCTCTCTCTCTCTCTCTCTCTCTCTCTCTCTCTCTCTCTCTCTCTCTCTCTCTCTCTCTCTTTTTCTCTCTCTCTCTCTCTTTTCTCTCTCTCTCTCTCTCTCTCTCTCTGTCTGTCTACCCCCCTTGAAGAAAAAATACGGATACACAGACTGGATGAAAAGGTCAAAGGTTCGACAGACTGGCAGACCAGACACATGAATCAAACCCACGCGGCAGAACTCAGAGTGAGAAAGAGAAAAGGAGAGAAAGAACTCGACAGTCGGTCATTAAGTTGCTTTCGTGGTAGAAAAGCAGTGAGAGCTCCGACTTGGCAGTTGATTAATAATATCCATGGCAAAGAGAGATGGGGATGTAAATGCTCAGAGGTTGATTAATTCTGCCTGAAAGGAGGGAAGGAGAAGGAGAAGGAGAAGAAGAAACAACTTGTGTGTATTAGGTGGTTGGTAAATGTTCATATTTTGTCCAGAAGAGTAAAAAAAGAGCACATAATAGTGTTAAACACATTAAAGGGAAAACTCTCCATCTTTTTACGTAAATGTTAACTTAAGCAATAAACTCCTCACTGCTTCCCCTTTTTAAAGCTACTCATAACTCACTAAAACCCCAAATGGGTTTGGCATGGCAACTGTGACGCGGGGGTCCATCGCCATGGGAGATAACCAGGAGAGGCGAGGGTGAACATAATAAGACCAGAGTGTCGTTGTTCTGCTGGATCAGCGAACAAATGCTGCATTCGGACGCAATGGAGGGGGAAAATCTGACATCTGTGAATTTTTTTTTTAACCTGTGAAATGTACTTAAAAGTCTGATAGACGTTATTACAACATGACGCAGTATGAGCTGAGGATGTGACTCAACACAGTTGTGGCCAGCTACTGAGGTTTCTGGTCCTTAAAAGTCCAACATGTTCTGTTGCGTTATACCATATCCCAAATGTTCCCAGCTATTGTACAACATCGAGAAATCTATTATGAATCAAGGCTGTGGAGAGGAGGAGATCTCTGGGTAATTCTGCACCTGGAAAAAAAACCTTGTGAACGATGAACACTGAAGGAGGATCCTAACTGGGAGAAGCTGCCACGCTACTTCACAAACCGCCAAGCTTATTATCTTAGATAACTTATTGTGCGTTTTTAGTCTCTTTTTCAGCCACACGCCATTTCGGAAACAATTACCAGTGGGAGGGAGAGAGAGATGTACAGGAGGGGGAGGCGAGGCTCAGCCGATAATTCTTCTTAAAGCTCAGATGAACAGCTGATGCACTTAATTCAATTACACACACTCCCAGTGGACCTGTGTGTGTTTATGACGCCGCAGCGTCCCATTTTAAGAGCACCGAGGAGAACATCTGACAGAGACGAGTAGAAGCGGATGTTTCAAACGCGTCCCCGTATGTCCTCATGTGGGAATGCTCCTCCGACAAAAACACAGTTCGGGTAAAAAAAAATAAAAAAACTCTGCGGCTGTGCATGTCTGCTTTTTTATGTGAGGAGTTAATAGAGATCAGTATATGGCTGCAGCCAACCATTATTCTCATAATTAATTATTTTCCCAGGGGCCATCGTGTGGTCTTGTTTTTGTCCGACCAACGGTTCAAAACACTTTTAGTTTACAAGGATATAAAGCTGAGAACATTAACAATTCATGAACAATAAGAATCAATTAAATAGTTAAGATCAAATGTATTGATTTTAAAATTAAGACATCTTGCAACAGTCTACTATGTGTATTTGTTTATTTGACAGTATTTTGTAGAAGTTAGTGACTCTGTTAATAATAATATTCAGAGTAAGACGATATTCCAGATTTGATGTGACAGTTTGTTTAGAATATTTCAAACGTACTTTATTCCCGATTAATACATGTGCGATATGCCAATATTTTCGAAGAGTTGGAGGAGCATTCTTTGGAGCATGCATCTCTATTGAGGTTTCTTTTTTTAACGGTGATTTGCGTCCTGCGGCCTGTTAAAGGTCCACTCTGTGGGTTGTACGGTAGTTACACGCAAACCCACTACCAACAGTTTGCAGAGATGCAAAAAGCCCATTTTTCTGGCCGGGGGAGGGCGTGTGTGCACAGGCGCGTACACACATTCATCGCATCGGGCGACTGTGAAGTTATGTCCTCGTGAAAGTGTTGTAACTTCACCACGAGAAAGAAAACTCTGATTCTCCTTTTTAAAGAAGATTGATTAGCGAGTGCGTTTTCTCACGGAAGGATCTTTGCCCGGTCACACTCGCCGGCTGCCATGTCTGAAATGTGACGGAATCAGTTCAGTATGAATGTGAGCTCTCGGTCTGCACGAGTAGGATGAATAAAGGTTTCATGTCAGGTTATCTTAGTTAAATGTGTGGTCTGCACTTGTCCTAGTTTCGACATGTAAATCTCAACAGACGGAGGAAACCTGGTTCATCGTTCCACACACGGCGGCTATGCGGTGTGACGTAACGCGGCGTGATATGTGGCGGCTGTTGAGCTCCTCTATCCGAGGCCTGGTGCATTCAGGGACGCAGTGAGGCGGGAAACGCACCGAAAGCCCATTTAATCACATTCGGCTGATTCTGGATCAGTACCTCATGCAACCTCCACTTCAAAAGCACTCAAACTATCCCTTTATGGTCACAGAACAAAGAACTGTAATATTTAATCTCATAAGCACCGTGAGCTGGTTGTAAGATTCTACTGTCGTACATGAAACATGAAAGATGGGGGATTGTATCTGGTTTTATGTTATACTACCAGCGATGGAGAGGGGGGAGTGTGTCTCCCAGGGCAGCTGAGTGTCAGCTCCAAAAATGAAGGCATCAGTGCATTCCTGCTTTTGTGTTTGTCCTCGTCTCTCCTGTTTGTCTCTGTCCTGTTTTTTTCCCCTCTGCTTTCAATGTTTAGTTTTTTTTGCCTTTTCCCCCACTCTCGTGTAATTTATTCTTGGGGAATTTTAAACAAGGCAAGTTTGCTGAGGGGTTTACAGAGCAATAAAAAACTCCAGCGCCACTATTACAAAACCAAATGCACATAAAACACATCCGTATTTAATATTGTTTTCTCGTCTCCTCTACGTCCCCTCGTCTCCTGCGCATTGTTCATTTGCCTCGTTTTCTTGCCGATGCAGAAATGGTCTTGACACATCCAGGGTCAGAATATCTCGCCTGGACCCTAATAACCTAATAAGTGAGAGCGCGCCCAGGGGAAGAGGCCCTGCTGTCTCACACCGTGAGACACTCCCTTGGGTGGCCCGAGGTCTGGAGATGGTCGGAAAGATGAGTGGGGGGTGTGGAGAGTCTATACACCAGCTGTGTGTTGTATGAATTAACTGAATACAAATAAATGTGATGAATGAAAGGATTTCCCTGTAGTATTGTTCACAGTTTCTCCATATGTTCTGCATATTGTATGTTTAATTCACTGCTCTTTTGTGTAAATAAATGCAGAAAAAATTGCTTTGTACTGTAAATAGATCTGTTTTGATTATAAATAAATTAGTAAAATATATAATGGAGTGAACACAAATGTAACTTATAACGAGTCTGCGTTGATGTTGAGATAATGCTGTTGTAATTATATTATTTGTATTTTTTGTGTTGGTTAAAATAGCCTAACGGTAGTTACAACTTTTCAATTCAAGCCATTCAGCAATTTGAATAGCCATTATCCTTAATATATTTCTTGTATTCTTTTTGAATATTTTATATAATGCATCTGTGAAATATTCTCTAAAGCCCTTTGTGTATTCCTTTTAATTGAGACTTGACAAGAATGATGGAGTTTAACAATTCATGTGCTCCCCTTTTCACATACCTTTTCAGCTATTTCGAGAGGTACGCATCATGAAAACGCTCAACCATCCCAACATAGGTGAGTTACACGCTATATAATTCTCGTGTGTGCGTTTCTCCGCTGGCCTTTGTGTTAACGCCTCTCCGTCCTCTCTGTGTGTGTTACAGTGCAGCTGTTTGAGGTGATTGAGACCGAGAAGACTCTTTACCTGATCATGGAGTACGCCAGCGGAGGTGAGTGACGTCCACACAGCACCCTCAGCGCCATTGGCCAACAGCCAATTAGATTGATCACTGTGCCGAGCGATGCAGTGAAACCGCTGAACTCGTTCATCTAAGGTTCAAACGATCAGGTCAAATCCCTTTTTTGGGAGTCTTTTGTTGTGTTCATCCGTTCGTCTTGCTTTCTAACATCGCTCGACTGTTTCCCATGCACTCTCGTCTATTTTTTGCAGCTTTTCTGTTTGTCATTCTTCTCTCCTCCCGATCCCTTAATCTCTCAGCGCTGCTCTCTGTACGTTGTGTGATCTCTTGCTTCCAATACCGAATAAGGAGGCAGCAGCAGCTCACCAGTCGACATGCTGCTGCGTTCAACTCAACCCCGGCCCGTTATACCGCTGAGGATATGTAGGGTCAAACGTTTGGCTGGAGTGCAGACGCACACAATAAATGCTTTTCCCTATATTCCATTTGAATCGACAGCAGTTTTCAGCTGTTGGCTGTTTTATTTTAATAAACTGAAAAACAATGTTAACAAACCAGGAGGCTGTTTTCTCTCTTCCCACGCTTGAATGCACACACGCACGCGCACATTTATTTTTAGTCTGGACACTTCTATCCGGTTTCAACCCGTTACGGTATCGCCACATTTGTTCTTGTGATGCTGGGAAATGTATTTGTGCTAGCGTGAAACAGACCTAACTGTTGGAGATTGTATAACGGCCAAACGCATGAATTCGCTGGGAGGTGGGCAGTGCTGAGCACCCTAGAAGATATAAAAACAATGATCTAGCCCGGTGTTACAAACCCTTTTCCAATAAAAGTAGCTAGCAGCACTAGCCCCAAAACTGGCTGAATCTAGCAACATTGACAGCCTGTCCCTTCAGGTCTCCCTCCAAAGCCACGGCCCCCAAATTATCATTACATCCGGGCCGAATGAAATGATTGGACAGTGTTGATTGGATCCATTCATTGTCGCTAGGAATGTTTTTAAAGAAGATTACCAATCCTGCCTTTAAACAACTTCCATGTCTGCCTGAACTACAGCCATAGTGTTTGTTCCCTCTCCTTCCAGGCGAAGTGTTCGACTACCTCGTGGCTCACGGCAGAATGAAAGAGAAAGAGGCCAGAGCCAAGTTCAGACAGGTCAGTTAAACCCCATCTTTGTCCCCATGTCATGTCCCCAGGCAAATGTTGACATCACACAGCCAGCTGTTCCTAGTGGTTTAAAATTAAGCACAAACAAAATTGCTTGTAACTGGGCAGACGCAGACAGAAATGGAGTGAATTTTTCCGCCGTGGTTCAGAAGCACAAAAAGGAGGTGTGATCACACTGCAAGGAATCCAGTCATCCGCTTTGTTCTTGTCACGTTGAGTCATGTAGTTGTTGAAGGAGGGCGTGGGGATTGTGTGAATGGAGCTCCCAGTTTATCTTCCGTTTACATCCTAGTTATGTTCTGTCTATGCTATTGTTTTCTCTCTCCTCAGATTGTCTCGGCGGTGCACTACTGTCATCTGAAGAACATTGTTCACAGAGACTTGAAGGTGATTACACATTGTCAGATGATAAAGAATGAAACGGATAAAGAATGAAACATGTATTATCCACTACTCGATGCAGAAAAAGTTTCCTGTATTTCAGCACCCAGGCACTGATCATAGCTCTGCTGTTTTTTTCTTCTTCTGTGTTTAACTGTCCATGCTGTTCCGTACAGGCCGAGAACTTGCTACTAGACGCTGACGCCAACATCAAAATAGCCGACTTTGGCTTTAGTAATGAGTTCACCGCGGGCAGTAAACTGGACACGTTCTGCGGCTCGCCGCCCTACGCGGCCCCAGAGCTCTTCCAGGGGAAGAAGTACGACGGTCCGGAGGTGGACATCTGGAGCCTGGGCGTCATCTTGTACACGCTGGTCAGCGGGTCCTTGCCCTTTGACGGACAGAACTTAAAGGTGGGTGCATACAGTCTATGGCTCGGTGTACCTGTTGGGTGACTGAAAGCTCTCGGAAGGAGAGAACTATAGCTTTGTCTAGTCTTTTGTTGTTTTCCTCTACTATTTATTGGAGTTATTAAAAAGAAAAATAATGTTCCATAGAGACATTATTACTGCACCTGGCCTTTGAAGGCCAGAACACAGGTGGTATAGCATGAATGCCAGATACAAGAGTTATGACTTCTATTAAACAGCATGGTAAATAATTTTAAAACCCCTTCCTCTATTTGCTAAAACTCCTGCGAGCTAACAAGCTGACCATCAACACAAAGAAATAAAAGATGCTACCCACACTCACAGTCGGCTAGTTGCAGATTTTGATGCAGACTTCTCATGTGAGTGCAACATGTATCGCAAATTTAATCCCAAAGTTAATTTTGTCTTAAATTTTGTTCAGATGTATTTTTAAAATACATTTGGAGGGGGATTAAAATCAGGATTAGGATAATCAGTATAAATAACTAAATAAATGTAAAATTGTTCGATAGTCCATTGAACAGTGGGATGTCGAAATTGAAATGAACAGTATTTAAATATCCCGTTGTCTTGTTCTTTTATTGATTAGTGTCCCTGTCGCAGAAATTAATTGTGTCAATTGTGTATTGCGTTCAGGAGCTGCGGGAGCGTGTTTTGAGGGGGAAATACCGCGTGCCCTTTTACATGTCTACAGACTGCGAGGGAATCCTGCGCCGCTTCCTGGTCCTCAATCCTACAAAGCGCTGCTCGCTGGAGGTGAGGAGGAAATGCAGCAGCGCATAAGAGTCATGAATTGACCACATTAGCGTCTAAATATTGAGCTCTCCTTCTCTTCTCCCTCTCACCAGCAAATAATGAAAGATAAGTGGATCAATATCGGCTATGAAGGCGAGGATCTGAAGCCCCACACAGAGCCTGTCGAAGACTTAAACAATGCCAGCCGCATCGGTGAGAAACGCAGACCTTTTACTATTCATTAATTTAACCTAATCATTGATCTCCAAATGATAAACTGTTGCGTTAAATATTTAGCGAGTGTAAAATGGGAACGTCTTGATGAAGCCTCCATTTAAGATGCCGCTGACTGGAGTCCTGGCTGCGAAGTCCTGTGCGACATTGAAAGTTTATGCCTGACATCTAGCATATTGCACCTAAAAAGAATAGCTTAATTTGCACAAACGTCATCATTTAGTCACCATTAAAGCTGCCCTGCCGTGTTCAGTTCAGGTCCTGCATATGGATCGAGCACGGAAGGTTCACACTAAGCAGAGCACCTTTCATAAGGTGTGATTCCCTTGCAGCGTGTCAGATTTTTGTTATTTAATTTGTCCTGTTTCCAGATGTGATGGTTGGAATGGGCTTCACCAGAGATGAGATCAGAGACTCGCTGTCTAGTCAGAAGTACAACGAGGTCACCGCCACATACCTGCTGCTGGGACGCAAGAATGAGGTGAGCGCATCGGCTTGGTTGGTTGGTTTGTTTGCAGCTACCTCTGCTTGGGTATGAGCTGATGGTTTACGGCTTTATTGGAGAGTATGTCTTTTGCCAGAAGCGCTCAATCAGCAGATTTAGGATGGAGGCGGTGCCTTTTGTGTCATTATGAGTTCATAATGCTCATTTTTGAAATTAACTGTGCGTCTCTGAACATGGTTGTAGACGGAAGGCAGCGAGTCTCGGACGGGCAGCAGTCTGAGTCTAGCTCGCGTCCGAGCCGGCACCATCACCAACGGAACCAGCAAACACACCGCTTCCTCCTCCTCCTCCGCCACGCCTTCTTCCTCCACTGGCCACAAGGCACAGCGCAGCGCCTCCACCTACCACCGCCAGAGACGACACTCCGACTTCTGTAAGCCAGATCAATGATGTAGTGATTAGTAAGAGTCAGTTTTGTTCATTGTAAAATGAGTGACAGAAATCGGCCTTACAGAGATCTCTTGTTTCCCATCTCCTAGGCGGTCCGGCTATTCCAGGGTCTACGCAACCCAAGCGGAGCCCCAGTGGCGTAGGCGAAGGGACGGGGCTTAAGGAGGAGCGGCTGTCGAGCCGCAAGCCGAGCACCAGCACCGTTGGCTCCCGTAGCATCCCGACACCCTCCAGTCCCATGGTTAGCTCCGCCCACAACCCAAACAAGGCAGAGATACCTGACCGGCGCAATGAAGCCAACGCGACCACGGTAAGGCCTAAAGGATATTTTGTGTGGTATGAAGAAACCATTCCGACTCCGAGAGCGGTCACCTTTAATCCCTTATCAATAGAACAGGTGCAGATGGCAGAATCCTCAATCTTCCCTAATCCCATTACCTCAGATTACACTACACTGACACAGATATTGCAAAGACTGCAAACATTAACATCCTCCGCAGATTAGAGAGTTGAACAGTGAAGCACTTTACATGCATAGATGAATAACAAACTGTGGATTCGCCCAGCGGGGCGGGGGGAATATAGCGATTATGGTTGCTCCGTGAGATTAGCATGAGCGAGCGGGAGTTTAGGGAATGTGAAGAGATGATTAACTCCTGAGATTAACTTTTTTAATGTTCTGTACAGGGACAATCAGGCCGAACTCGTCACAGTCTGAGGTCAGACAATCAAGCCGAAGGCTTTACTTTTCTTTAAACCTGCTTGGAGCACCCAGACAGGCAGGTTTTACCCAAGTCTGGCTTTTCAAATAGTGAAGGCTTGATACACGTCTTTCACTTCTAAAGCCCTCCTTTCATTGCGTCGCATTGAAAAGCACTTCATCATTCATTTCAGTAAATGCAAGTGATTTCTGTGGATTTCTGATTATCTCTCCAGAATAACATCCCTGCCAGTGCCATGACTCGAAGGAACACGTACGTGTGCACAGACCGGTCCAGCACCGACAGACAGTCACTGCTGCAAAATGGCAAGGAGAACAGGTGAGAGGAGCATCGCCGCACGTACCGTAAACGATGAGCAAAGTGCCCCCACAGTTATCGCTGTTAGCGGCGTCATTTTTTTAATCTGTCCTCCAACATATCTGCACCAAAGCCTATAGCCATGGAGTTTGTGTGTAAAAACAAATCGGGAGCAATCCTGAAGGTTTTTCCGCATCATCACTTAAATTGAACCTGATTTTTATATCTAAACTCCCTGATGGACTGCAAAGGGGTTGTGATTAGGTTTAGGTTGAGGAACAGGTTGTCAAGAAAAAAAAAACTCCTTGGTTCTTGCCCAACGTAGAAAATGCATTCATATTCATAGTGAATACAATAAGAAAGGGTTTTGTAAAAGAATGGTCCCACTGGTAAAGCTGGTCTCTTTCTGCACAGAGCTTAGAGGGTGTTTGTCTCACACACATTGTCTCTTCAAGAGAGGATAAAGAGCTTAAACTGTGCATGAGTGGGTTCGTCCGCACGTATGTTTATGTGCCCATTATGAGCTGTCCGTTGTTGTGACAGATGGTTGTCTGCTCGTCGGTGGCAGAGCATGGCTGCCACCATCTCCTCTCTCACTCACTCTCCTTTTTTCCCACTTATGGTCAAGCTCTCACTTTCTCATTTTCATTCTGGCTGTGCGGTTTTTCCGTCCCTCTGCCTCTTTGTCGCTCTGTAATGTTGCCTCTCACAGGAAGAGCCAGGAGGTCGCTGTCTGCGATCTGACCTCCAGGAAAGAGTTGTTAAATCTATCCAGGAAATCCATGGAAAGCAGCGAAGAAAACATGAATGTACAAATAAGTTTAAAAAAACAACTTTGTGTTAAAGCTGCTCAAAAGAAAAAGAAAAGTCAGTTTGAGTTTTGCCTCTTCCGTTTAGATTTGACGACACGCACTAAGCTTTTACATTCAGGCATCACGAGTCTCCTGGAGGGAAAGCGTGACAGGTAAACTGAGGGGGAGGGTGGGAGGGGGAGGAAGAGCGAGAGGGAGGGAGGAGGGTGAGGTAGAGAGAGCAAGAAGGACGGGAAAGCGGAGGGGAGCAGGATGAGCTGAGGACGGACATTGTGCCAGCGTAACCCTCCATTTGCCTCAGAGGCCTTGTCAATGTGATGCCATGCCAGATTGGTTGATGGCGCAAACATGTGCATGGACACACACACACACACACACACACACACACACACACACACACACACACACACACACACACACACACACAGTCACATTTAGTTCTTCAAAATCGACTTGAAAACAATGTGACTATAGTTCACATAGTGGCGAAGGTGCACAGGAGAGATACAAAACGCTAACTATGTACACAGCAGCGTGCATGCGTTTATAGTTAATACTAAACTAAATGATATTTAGTTGATATAAAACACACATGTCCGTTCATGAAGCACACATTGCTGCGTATACACAAAGACACTAATCTATGATGACACCGGAAGATAAGTGACCTCATGCCAAGACGGACAGTACTGCAGCTGCAGACAAAGGAAATACACTTTTACTAAACAAACTGAAGTGTACTTAATTTGGATCATACTTTGAATTTACCAAATGTGTATTTGTGTGGGGGCTGGGGGGGTATGTAATGTAGCATTAGGGCCCCTGATGGACTTTTAAAAATGCATAAAAAGCAAACGAAGAGACGGTACAAAACGCACTCAACAGTAAACACGTACGGGACTCAGAGCAGGACAAGAAGATACAGACGGAGCAATACGGAACATAAACTACAATAGAAGAAAACGCCATAAAACAAGTATCACCAGATCATTCATGACTGCATGAGTGAACCCCTTCTTAAAAAAAACGCTTGAGTTAAAAAATGATCCTATTCAGGATTCTTTTTTTTGTTTTGTTCTGGAGGCAAAGAACTTCAGATGTTGGTCCACTGGAACATAAGTCTTTGAGAGCGTCTTACAATTCCCACTGAATGCTCTGTGTGTCAATGAGCACCTGACACACGATGCTGTCGCTATTTAGAGAAGCAAATGTAATAAGGTGATTAAAGTTGCTTGATTGTCTAGACTTAGATAAGAAAAGTGACATGAAATGTGCATGAAATGGTTTGCAGCCTCTAATAAGTCTAAAGGTCTGCAACCCTGCTCCCTCTTGACCGTTATTTTCATGTACATACTTTGGAAGTTCATGTTATTATTCGTATTCACTCATAAGAAGCCTTGTTTTATCTTCAGCTAGAAATAAGTACAGTTATACAAAGTTGTCTTTTTTTTAAGTCCAGTGCAGTAGAACGATCACAAATCAAAGTCTCAATCCTTCTATTCATGTAAATGATTTATACTCGTAACTTTTACAAGCATTGTACTGCAACAGAGAAGGGAGAAAAAAACATTTGAAAAAGTATTATTTTGAAATGTCAATCGGATTTTAACATCCTTAGCCTCTCTCTCGTCCTTTCTGCGCACTCCCTTCCCCACTTTGGCACCAAGTCGACCTCTCGTCTTGCTCGTCTCCTCTCACCATCCCCTCCCCCGGTCCTCACCTCTCAAACTTCCCCACTCCCCTGCAGTTAGCTGCAGACGGCCGCTAGTTCATGATGACGTTAAGTGGTTTTGCTCTGCAGCGGCTGCGCTTCAACTTAACTCATTTAATGTTTCTGCCCCACTTGAACACTGTGGGGGTGTTATCTAGAGCGTTATGGAAAGCAGCCTCGGGCCACCAGCCAGTCAGGGGTGGAGGTGTGTTTTGAGTGTGTGAGGGAGTTGGACTGAGAGATCGGGACTAACTGTTGTCAACTGTTGACATTTCCTATCTGTGGGTCCTCGTTAAAGGGTCTTAAATTACCTCAGATGAAGTATTACACATATTAAAGATGTTAAATGCACTTGAATTTAATCCTAAATCAAACGGCACAATTCTTCACGCTCGTGCAAATGTATGTGGTCGTCAAAAAAAAAGAAGCAAAAGCCATGTAGCTTTTTTTTTTTAACTGATCCTTTCTTCCATAATTTCAGGGTTTATTGAAGAAGAGCGGTCAATCAGAAATACAGAATGTAACTGTCTTCATGTTATGTTTTATTTGGGTTGTTTGTGGTAGTAAACCTTTAATTGACTTGGTGTGCTGTGAACATTTGTAAACAAGCATAACGTAACATAAATATGCCTTTCAAGAACACGGCTGGTAATATTCTGTACGTTATGATTACTGACGCATGTGTTCATATGGTGATTCTGGCCGAAGGCATCCGTGTTGTGATGAGCTTAAAGGAACCACATACAAAGGGGGTAGCGATGTGGTTCTTTGACAAAAAAAATAAACAAAACTTTTTCTGATTTTGATCTCCTAAGGAATATTCCCCACCTCCTCCAGCTTCAACATTTATTATTAATTTCTTTGGGACTTACAACGGCTCTAATGCACGTCGTAGATTCTGGCACTTGAAATGGTCTTGGTAACAACTCTTGTTCTCCCTCCTCCTCTCCCTCCAGTTCCATATCCCACCGCCTGCCTCCCGCCTCCCCCTCAACCCACAGCATTGCCGGTGCCTCCGGGGCATCCTCCTCCTCCTCCTCCTCCACGCCCTCCTCTCGCCTCTCCAGGGGGTCCACGGTGAGGAGCACTTTCCACGGCGGGCAGATCCGAGACCGCCGGCCCCCCTCCCACGCTCCCCCGGCCTCCCCGACGCTGTCCCACGACGCCAGCCCGCTGCCGCAAGCCAGGACCCGGACCACGACCAACTTGCTCAGCAAACTCACCTCCAAGTTGACCCGCAGGTAAGGGGAGAAGCTGGGAGAAGGAGAAAAATAGGAGGAGAGCGATAACTCAACAGATTACAAATTAACCATTAACTGCAGTTTTTTTTTGCTCATTCAAACAGTATTTTCCAGGATTGTATGTGTTTGAGGATTGCTGCTAACAATCCAACTGTGATAGCAGGCGGCCTGTGAAAGCCTGAATGTTGACAGACTGGTGACTGGACGGTGTAGCTCCTCTTGCTGTAAACATGTACATGAAGATCATAGAGCTGACCTCGCTGCCTCTCACCTTTTCTTCCTTAACCAGTACTAACCTACCAGTCTCTCTTCTCTGATGATGAACCTCTACAGGCCTCAGACCTGGGTCTAATAGTGTTTAAACAGGATTCCCTCTCTCTTGCCACCTGCTCCCTACAACGTTTGCTTTTGTAAACTCGTCCCACAGAAAACGACAAATGCAGCCCTTATGAAATAGTAAATAAGTTATATGACGAGAAACCGAAAAAAGTCGTAAATAAACGCCTGGAAAATTAAAAATAATAAAAGCAGGTGGAACCAACCAACATTGGATAAAGCCACAGATATTGTTTCTCTTTTAATGTTGTTTTTTTAGCAACATGTGCAAACAAGACGGAGAAGTAATTTATTTGAGGGGTTTAGATATAAGAACGGTCATTTCTGATGTTTACATTTATATAGAGAGAAGGGAAAATTCACAAAGAAGGGATTTGTGTGTTTGCAGGTGCCGATACCATCCGAACCTCTTAAAAGAGTGTAAAGGGAAAAATATAAGCCCAGGAGGAGAGGAAGAAATCATGTTATATAATATCATATGATGACCTTATTTGTCATGATTTTTTCCCCTCAGTATTTTCAAAAATGACATGTAGGGGGAGCTTTATCCATCTATTTGAAATGACACTTCTGTAATTCCATCCTGTCATTGCATCCCACAATAACAGGGTTTGAGCGAACCCATCTGATGTGCTTCAGTTATTACTATCAACTCTCTAAAGGCAGAGTATGCTTTAGGGCGTGGCTACCTTGTGATTGACAGGTCGCTGCAGGTACCAGAGCTGTATACATACGTGTCTCTACGTCACTCCTCCGCAGTCCAAATATGGTAACATCTGTTCACTGTTTGAAAAAAAATCCAATATGGCGACATCCAAAATGCCGAACTCAAGGCTTCAAAACAGTAGTCCATAAACCAATGGCCAATGTCATGACGACTACATCACCTTACTGTATACAGCCTACAATTTTACCCGTCGCGAGCGATTTGAGAATTATACGGTTGTTTTTTTCGTCCTATTCTTGCAACGCAATCCTTTTGTGAATTAGCCCCCGAGTGGGTGGGAAAAGAGTCGGCAACATGAGAATGCAAATAAACAGCAACAATTTCACTTAACTTTGAACTGGGCAGTGCTTACTGGAAAACAATGGATACAATATTTCATCCCACAGAAGTAGCAGCAGTAATAGGACGCCCTCCATCTAAATATATGCAGTTGGACGTTAAGTTCAATTCAAGTTTAAAAAATTGTTCCAATCCTGCACTTTTCAGCTTTGGCCATCAACTGTTTTGCTGATACAGGTAACCCCGCCCAAGTGGTTCTCCAAACCGTAGCCTATTGGACCCAGGTCTGCTGCTCAGGTGGACATACCGTATGTCTGTCCGGTCACTTCTGCTGCTTACTGTTGCTTTATCTGTTGGTTTGTTTGTTTGGTTCTTTAACAACTTTTTGCTTTTCCTCGGCAGTATTCTATCCTTCTTTTTCCTGAACGACCGTACATACAGTTTGATTTGTACTTCTCTGCCTCTTCTACCTGTGCTTCTTTCTACCTGTGCCCACCCCCAACACCTCCACTTCTCTTTTATTCAATGTCTCTCTGACTTTCGGCTGTTGATTTTCCTGTTTTGTTTTTTTCACCGTTCCCCACATCCTCTTTTCATCTCCTTCTCTTCTTCCTTTCTCTTCCTAGGGTCTCTCTTGACCCTTCTAAACGTCAGAGCTCAAACAAGTCCATGTCGGGCTGCACCCTCCCACAGGGGACAAAAACAGTTAGTAAGTCTTCCTTTCCCATGTTTTCTGGCTGCTTCTGTCTGTCTGACCGTCTGCCTGCTTCTTGCCAGAGCCCTGTCATTCCCACTACCCATCATTCGCTATCTGTTGCCGTTTGGAGTTTAGTTGTGCAAACATTTATCTGAGGAAAAGCTTCTCTACAGGCAGGCGTTGTAATCATCTGGCGAGTTAAATTCAAACTGCAAGGCTCTAAAAAAGTCCATCTGTACTGATGTGAACCGGGAAATGTATTTTTCCTTTTATAATGACAGATTAAAGTTAATTTCTTCTTTCTTTGTATACATTTTCCTCCTCCAAGTCCTCCGTAGCAAAGCTAAAGCTTAAAGAGCTATGTTTGCTTGATTGAAAGGTGTCTTAATTGTGGCCGGTGTAAATAAAATCTTCTATCATAGTACATGTAATTTAATATCACAGTATTGATATATATATATTAAGTATTTTCTGAAAATTAAGTTGTTTATAGAGTAAATATCCTAATGTCTGTGGCTAATCTAGTGAATCAAATTAAATACTTGAGAAATGAAGCACAGTATCTGAAGCTCACAAAATGGTCTTCAAAGGCCTTTCAGTAATCAACTTTTGGAGAAACGCAACCCGACGTTACGTAAGCGGCGGGGCGTGGACCACTTCAAGTAACAAGCATGCGCTAAAGTGCTGCAGTGCCTAATTTGGTGTGAATGCAGTCCAGACCTCCCCTGGCAGTTCAAACTCTATTAGTCTTGATTCTTTTCATGAACTCAGTACAAAGAACAATTCACATCGTGAATCAATTTTATTTTCAAAGTGAAATAAAAAATCGTCCACGGGCCTCCTGGCACCCTTAAGTTGTGTATCACTGCTTTAGGAGTCTTACATTTAATTTACAAAAGACGCTACACATTCGACAAACAGAATGTTTGATTGTTGCGACAGTGGATTTAGTGCAGGAGGCTGTTCATGTTCATATCACAGCCGCTAGCTACAGAAGCTAGGAAGCCCGCCATGTCACAATTTAGAAAAAAATCTATTCCTTTCTATTGATCCATCTATCCATTTCCTGGCACTTATCCGGGTCGAGTTCATTTAATTAATGATATTCTTTAGGAATTATTGTTATATATAGCTGGGAAGTACCGGGGGAAAAAAAGTGTATTAATTAATAATTATATCAAATCTCTTCTCCATCTTTGTCCAGTATAGTCGTGAAATTGGTATTAAATTGCGATTCTGTTGTATTTAAATTTTTTGTTTTATCGAAATTGAACGCAGTTTACACGACTGTTTCTTCCGTAGAGCAGCTTTGTCTCAAAACTCTGTTTATGTGACGACAACTCTAATCAGCAGCTGCCTGCCTGCCTGCCTGCCTGCTTGTCTGTGTATGTGTGTCTGGACTGCTTGTGTCTCTGCTGGCTGGGCTTCATGCTGTAGCTCTCACTAGAGACTTAAGGTGGCACCATCACCTGCTTAGCACATAACTGTATTGGTTTTTCTGGGGCAACAAGGGGGGAAGTTGGTTTTTAGAAGCGGGTGTTTAAGCTCTCCCCTCGTACTAGACACACAACCGTCTTTTAGAAGAAACACTCCGATGAAGATGTGCGTGTGTTTTGCGTGTCGCCTCTGAGTTTATTGCAACCCAACTGTACCAGTCTGAGTCATGTAATCAACACCACATGTCTGCCCATGCTGTTCCTGCAAGCAGAGGAACCAGGGCAGAGTGGGGGAAAAAAAAGAGGGTTGGGGATGGTGCTTTATTGGTGTTTCATACGAGCCGGAGGTAGAGGGGTAAAGGCTGAAGAGAGAGAGAGAGTGGTTCATTGGCTGCCTTTGAGGTCAATACTTCATCACTACTGGTAATGCAGTGTGCATGACCGGGTCTGTTTAAGGTTTCAGGGGCGAATCTGTCTCGTCGTGTATCATTCGCCAAACATGGACATTGTAGCGCCACTTTCACACGTTTCCAGGGTGTCCAGTTTGATAGAGAACGTGTCGCTGATCTTGGGATGGAAAGAAAATTTTAATAAATACAACAAAAACATTTCTAATATACATGACCTTCCCTCGCTCTAAACAGTCGTTAAGGGGGAAAGTTGTGGTCAAAGACGCATAGACCCCAGTGCTTTATACCAGCATTAAGACACGATAGAGTGCAGTGTGAGCACAAGACCTTTATTTTTTGGTTTCGCGTCCACAAAAGAAATTGAAAAAGAATCAAATCTGGGACATCGTCACTTTGAACCTGTGACCTCATAAGCACACAGCGTGCGTCCGAGCCCTCTGCGGGACCAGAGCGCTCGTAAGAAGCCTGCGCCAGCCGTCCCGACGGACTGACCCGGCAACACTGCCATTTAAAATCAGGATTAGTTGCGTAACCAGGATTTATCCCTCCCTCAAGCGGGGATCTTGCACAGCTCTCCCTCAAGACACAAAGCAGATTGTGCTGTTACACGCCCGCGAGCTTCTCCCGCTGCGTCACTTTCTGCCCCTCGTTCTCCTGGCTCTCCGACTCGATACAGATTGCGCGGTCTGCCATCACACGCTGTACAGATAGCCGCCGTCCAGTCGGTCGCTCCGTGCTCTTCGCTCACAAAAACAATTAGATTTTCCCCGCTTTTGCTCTTCCACGAGGTTGTGACGCCACTTGTCTTGCTCAGGGTCACCGAGAGGCAAGGTCATTTAATCTACATGGGTCACTCACCTCCAGGTCTTCAGGTCACAAAACATTTCCAACCTTGTGGTTGGTGCAAATTCAGCACCTTTGATGGTGTTCAGTCAGAAAGTTTCCACCAAGAGTTGCTTAAATTAGATTAATCCAGGAGGAATTCATTGTTTAAATATAATCATTCATAAATGCTAAGGTGTCTCCCAGTGATTAGCTGTGTTAGCAGGGATCACACATTTTAAACGTCTAAACATGTATTTAAATCTAAATCAGAGCCAGCGTGACATTAGATTTCTCTGTGGATGAAACATTGCTGCCGGCTCCACCAGGCCACCCCCAGTTCATGGAATGGCGATCTATTGCCAGGAATAAAGCCCTGAGTTGACGCACAGAGAAATAGCAACAGTAGCCCCCGGTGGCCATGGAGGGGAAGTGCAATAAGCTGCCTCAAACTCACTGGTAACTGGCAGCCTGTTGGGTGGAGACCGCCTGGAGACACTTTGATCTCAAGCAGCCTCCAGCAGCCGCGAGTTCATGCGTCCTGTCGGTTAGCTACTTCTGCGCGGTGACACGGTTGGCGGGTGTAGGTCGGTAGAAAGAAAATAGTTCTCATCTTTTCTTGAGTAACCTGATCAGGATTTCTGGAAAGAGACATTTGTGTTTTTTCAGCGCTTTGAGCTCCACAAGCCGTGTGCCATATGGTCCCATTATGTTCGAGAGAAGGCCGACACCTCTACGGTCCCATAGCTCAAACACTCGGCAACTCGCTCCAAATTTTAAAAAAAACATGCCTTACAGATGTTATTCACACATCCACGTCTTAGCTGCCACAGTTAAAATCAACCATAGACCAAAGTTAAATGATATTTCTCTAACCAAGGCCGGTGTTCTCCTTTGACATACTAATTTGTTCTTTAATAAGCATGAGATTTGTATTTGTATCCGGCCACCACTGCAACACACACACACACACACCGTGTTTTGTGTCTGTTGAGACGTGGTCCTCCGCTCTGGGTCCACTCCCTCTACATTTGTTTATCCCTCTCATATGTTTTGTCTGTGGCTTTGACATGTTGTTGTTGTTGGTTGTTGCACCACACCCATCCAGTGTGGTGAGTGTAGGTTGGTGATGATCCATCTGTGACTTGAAGAAAACGGGTTGTTGTGCTTGTGTGTTGTGGTTGACATGTGTTGACTGATATAGCCATGCAGCCGTTTGTAGCAAAGGAAGTGTTGGGGGGAGGGCCAGTTGGCCAATTGATTCCTAACGGATACGTTTCTCTTCCTCTTGAGGGTCACAGACGAACCTGAGAGAATCAGCAGATCTCCGGTCACAAGGTGAGTTCACATGTACATTCCATTTTCCCGTGTCAGCATTACAAGCAGCCTGCTTTTCATCGATTATCCACCAATTTCCAACGTCCTTAAAGGATGTTTCAGGCGTAGTTACTCTTCAAGATTTAGAAAGAGAAGATATGTTGTAAACTAATGCCAGTGTTGTTAAAAGAATAGTTAAAACAATTTGAAGAAGTGCTTCTTTTCTGCTTTCCAAGAAATATATATGTTGTATCCTTCAACAGGATCCAGTGTAAAAACATGCAATTTTCTGTTCTACATTCACATCTGTTTTATTTATGTGCTGAATTATTTCTCGGCACAGAAGCCCCATTAAAAAAGAAAATTTACATTTTTACACCAACAAGATTTAATGAGCTTTAGACGTGCTGGTAGCCAGGCAAGCCGTTTCCCTGTTTTTAGTCTTTATGCTAAGCTAACTAGCTTCTTCTCCAGCTACATATTTACATACAGCAAGAAAACTAGTTAATATGTCCAGCATATTTCCCAAAATGTTGAACTATTCCTTTTAAGTTCCTGCCTGACGGCTAATATGAAAGTAATTAAATTTAAGCGCTTAAAGAGTTTAATCCTTTAATCTAAAATGCATTTACAAGGATTTGCTGTAAACACAGAGCCATTGTAGGTGTTAACCATGTGTGTTCGTAGGTGACTGAGCTCTGATGTTTTCTTCTGATAATTATTTTAAACATTAGAAGTCAACATGGAGGCACACTTCTCCATGTGATCAAACATGGCTTCCAGCACAGATCCTTAATCCTACTACTTTTTTCAGTAGCATGTATATTTGTAAGCATGAATTAAAGAATAAAGTATTATGAATGTTAAACTCCCGGAGGCCCGGAAGGCTCGTGAGGAAAAAATAGGATTCTTGTGATCCATTTTCTAAGTTTGATCAAAATAGTTTTCTCTGCTGTGTTTCCGACTTAAGAATAGGTGAAAAGGGGTTCTGCCAGGATAATCTTGGAATTTCCTTGGAACTTTTTTTATCTGTGAAAACTAATAAAAGAAAATTTGCAGGTAGAATTGAATTTGTATTTGTTGTTGTTATACTCTTTTTGGCCACAAGAAGCTGAAAGGCATCATTAACCCTAAAAGCATTCATGCTTTCCTCAACGACACAATAGTGCTGGTTAGAATACATTTCTAACCAAAAGAAAGACATCACAGTCATGTGACATCACATGCTAATGCACAATTGATATACCTTTTTTGTTTAGTGTGCATGGAGAAATGAAAAGTCACCTCTATGTAAACATAAATGCTTATAGTCCTACTGAGAACATGGGGTAGTGGTCAGTATTACAACAACAAACATAATGATCCTTCCTCAAAAAAGAAATCAACATGCCCACACTTTTCACAGACAAAAAAAGTAAATTGATCCTGGAAAAACTTGTCCCTTTCCATCTGTTTCACAGATAAAAAAAAACTAAAGCCATGAAAGAATCATTTTATTTTCTTCCGTTCCCTCTCAGGGCTTCTGTAAACTCATGTATAGCGACCAGAATTAACAGGTTTGGATTTTTTTTTGACTGTCATTACTTTTGCTTGGTTGTTTGCTCTTTATGTGGAGAACAATCATACGTAACAATGTAAAGAATGCAAAGTGTCTATTTTAATTATGAATGCAGAGACACAGATGAAAAGCTTTGACACGTTACTGTAACAAATTATTAACCATGAAAAATACATAATTTTGATTTGCTGTCAGTTATCCGCTTCATTAATAGGTTCCATCCCAAGATAATTATGAGTCGCCGCAACAAAAGCATCTACTAGACGTAGATTATAGCAGTATTGGTCTTGTGCTCTCACCTTTTTCCCACTGTATTTTTTCAGGGGTATCAGTGTCATGTTATCCGTGTGTGACTAAAGGTCTTGTGCACTTCCTCTCAGCTGCTTCAGCCCAGTCTCAGTCTCAGTCTCAGGTTAAGAACAGCAGGTAAACCAGCAGCACCGGGCTAACGCTAGCTAGCAGACTGTGGTGCTCCTTGTGGTAGATGATCCCGCTGGTGGAACTGCTGATTTGAAAGAAAATCCAAAACAAATTATCATCACTGTCATTGTGTCCATCAACAGCTCGCTCCCTGAAACTCATTACCATCCCGGGATGTTGTGTGTTAGTTGGTGTTAAGTGTAATTATTAAAGAATGTATCTGTATGGTATGTTATTAATTATATACATTCTATTATTAACTCATTAAAGAACAAAATAAATGTATAAGCTGTGCCTAACGAGAGCAATTAACTTGAGGTGGGTTTGATTTGCATATCCCTTTGGTGTTGTACATTCATTGTGTCGTATGGAAAAGAGATGTTGGATTATAAAATACACAATTACCAATCATTGACATAAATTGCTATATAGAGATAAAAATCCAATAATGTGTGATATTAATTTTTTTCTTTTCCTCCCCCTTTCCCTTACCACTCATGCATTCACATTCATACAACCATACTTTCACTTACACTTCCATCACACATTCATTTCAACTTAAAAACCTGTGTACAAACTCCCATTTCTCCTTGAATCCTTCATTCATATCACTCCTCTCCTCCTCCTTTATTCTTGCTATCCAAACCTATTCACCTCCTCTACCCCTCCTTCTGTAAACATCCCTTTTCCACCTTGCTCCGCCATGTTTGTTTTAAAATCTTTCCTACATTTCCTTCTACCCCTCTCTTCTCTCTTCGCATCGCCCCTTCTCTTCCGCCTCTTTCCAGTCGCCATCTATCTGGGCATCAGAAAGCGGCCGAGCCCCGGACCCCCCGATGCGGCTGGGATGTGAGGGTGCGGAGCCCACGCGACCCGGCCGAGGTGGTGCTAGCGCTGCGTGAGGCGGCGCAGGGCTGCGGCTGCCAGGTCCACCTGGCCGGGCCTTTCCTCCTGTCCTGCACCCACGGAGCGGCCGGCACCCGCGTGGCCTTCGAGGCCGAGGTCTGCCAGCTGCCCAGCGGGCTGGGCCAGAGCAGCGGTGTGAGGTTCAAGCGCCTGTGGGGGGCGCCGTTGGCCTTTAGAGACATCGCCACCAAAGTGTCCAAGGAGCTGGAGCTCTGAGGGGAAACAGGAGTCAGGGAAGATTGAACACCCACAGGACAGAATGATGAATGAGGAGGAGGAGGAACAATGAGGAAGACACCAGTGCCTCCTCCCCTTTCTCTTCCTCCCCCGGGGCTCCACCTCATTCCGATGCGGCTAGCGATGCCTCGCCTCCACCAAAGACCCTCTTCTTCTGATGCCACCAATCACAGCCAGAACAAGCGGACGCACAGACACGGATGGACCGCCGTCGGCCGACTTGATGATGACCCTTGTCCTTGGAGCTGTCGGTGACCTACGACCCCTGCTTGAAACGCACCGCCACCTCCATATTATGTGAGCCCATAGTCAGATTGTTTTATTTTAATTTTTTTCATGTTTGATGATAAGGATGGTGTTGCTGAGAATGATGGGGATCGATAATTTGTTGTTGTTGTTGTTGACATTGTTATTCCTATTGTATCATATTTGTTGTCATCATTCCTTTTTAAAGAGCTGCTATTTAAAGAAATGTTTAAATTTTCTTTTGTTTTCTTTTGTTCATGGAGTTTATTTTCTCTTTAATGCTTTTAAAAATGGGTCAGAGAATGACATCTGTTGTCGTCCTCGGAAGCAGACGTCACATATTTCAGGAGTGAGGTTGCAGTCTGACCTCCGGCCTCTAGAGGGAGACATGCAGAAATGCAGAGACTTGTGACAGACTGAATGAAGCATCGCAGCCTTTCTGCCCATCCTTCAATAGTTGCCCATTTACTGCTCAGCTGGGAATTTGATGTTTGTTTGTACCATTTATGGTAAAGTGCTGCTTCTCTGCCTGCTGAATCCTCTGCTGTGTGTTAAAAGTTGGCAGGTGAGCAGCTTACGGAGGAGTAAAGCTGCCTGATAATGCAGGACCCAGCTGATATGTCGTACTTGATAACCTGGTCATTTGAGGTCATGCTCGGCTCCTTACTTATACTCTACTTCGCCCCAATATTTGTCCCGTGCTACCTTTCTATTAATTTCTATTAGCAAAATCCCTCAAATTTGTTCCTAAATGACATGTTGGTTTAAAGTAGAACTGGATCCCCAACAGGGACCGTGGATTTTCTGATTTGAAGGTGGATGTATGCAGAAAAGAGTCCCTTTTTAAATAATTTTTCAATCAGCAGGTTTGGTCTATTTAGATTAGAAAAAAGGAGGCTTTGTCAGCCAATCAGAATGCCTTATTCTGAGACCAATAGGAGCTGTTTAAACTAATATTTCAATTAAATATAATCAACGTTTAACATTTAACAAAACGACATGTTTTACCAATGGCAAAATGAAGCACATATCGTATGCCCAGACAACTAATAGGATTAAATCTGTGCCACAAATGGTTAAAAAACATCTTCTTGATATCTCTAAAAGCTCGACAAACCAAACCATTGTATTGATTACTGGTCAAATACAGTAGCATGACTTTATTTTGACTAGTCCCATTTATATCTGATGTGATGAATTGAACGCGTTATAATACGAAAAGAAAGAAGAAGAAAAATCTCCTTTTTCCTGCGAGGCTGCAGACATGCATCCACAGGTTGGAACCCCGGTTAAGGACGTGTATATTTTTAATAGATTACCTTTTATTTATAATTTGATCTCTTCAAAAAAAAAAACATGTTCCCCACACACATAATTCCTGTAGCTCATACTGGTTGAGAGTAACTGGAGGAGACGGGGCTTTTTCTGGTAGCGCTTAACAATATCACAGTCTGTCAGAACGCCGCTGCCATCGCTTCGCCTCAAATGTAGTGCAATACAGCCTCAAAGCCAAGAATCTAGACTTGAATAAGCATAGACTCAATAGGGCGCCTTGTTTGGTTTTTATTTTTAATTTTTTATAATGCTGATGTGTTCTTAAAATGTGTTGAGCACTTTTTTCTTCTCCTTTTTAGCCAGGAATCCATTGTACTGTACTGGCAGAGTTTTTAATTAATCTCTATTTTTCTTTTGTAAATTGTTATAAAATAACTCTGTCTCACACATTTAAAGCCCCCTGAAGTGAATAATTGTCATGCTGAATGCCCTTCTACCCTTTGCTTACGTGCGCCTCTTAGCATCCTTCACTTGCCTCAGTGGAACGATGTCTTCAGGGGTCCAAAGTTATATTAAAGTTACTACAAGGAACTTTCATTCTGTGATCCTCCCGACGGCCCCGTGAACAAAAGTGGCGAGCACCACCTCTTCATGTCGTAAAAAATCTGCAGCTGCCTGACTTCCTTTAGGAAACCTAACTGCCAGTCGGTGTCGGAGCTGGCTCCCAGGAAGGCGGCGCTAAAGGAGTAACCTGTAAATCGTTTTGTCTGACGTCGGTTAGGAGCACTAAGAATATCAACCTTCAGTATATGGAAATTGCAAATATTTTCCCTGATGGTCTCGTTTACTTATGGAGGTCATAAAGAGGCATCAGTATTAGACTGTTTGATAACCTGTTAAAAGTTCCTGGTAGTAATTTGAGGAATCTGGGTGTGCAAAAATTCATAATATTGACCTGTCTCTGTGACAGTCAGTTTTAACCGTTTTCTTTTGTCAAATATTATTTTTTAATTTTGAGTTTTAACCTCAGCAACACTTTTGATACTTAAACAGACATTTCCCTCAGTCGACCAACCAGGCTGCAGCACTGCTGAGACGTGTTTGACTGTTGACCAATCAGATTCCAGTATTACTGTAGGAGGTGTACGACTGTTATCGGATCCCGGCCTCATTAAGCTACTGCACAGCTCAACGCCTGCGACGAGCTGAGGCAGCGGTTTAAGACGAGACATTAAATGACCTTTCGAGAAATACTTTGCTGCTCATTAAGGAAGAAGATGCCAAGATTCGACTAAAAATCCACAGAGTGCCCAATTGATCGTATATCGACTCCAAAGGTGGTTGTACTTGTATTGTAACTCTAAAGTCAAGCAGGTACCAACCACTGTCTGAAAATGTGAAGCTTTGATTTAGGGCTATTTTTTTGCATTTTATTTTTGTGTGTACAACTGGGCCTCATTCTCTGAACCTGTTCTGTAGATACAGTGAGGGCCACGCTTTAAGGCTACAGTTCTGTTGTATAGTGTGTTTGAAGCCATCGCTGTTATCAAGAAAACGTAACTTATGGGCTGCAATTACGGAAATGATCGACCTGCAATCCTGCATGTCTCCTAGGAAATAATGTGTGACACAAAAATAAAGACTTTCAACCTCTTTCATATTTTGTGTATTTAGTTTTCTCAGATATGGATTTTTATGTCTTTGACGTGGCATCCAGCCAGTTTCAGTGTGTGTGTGTGTGTGTGTGTCCTTGTACATCTATCTTTGTGAGGACCACGAGTTTTAGACTCGTGATTTTGTTTACGTGTGCCTGTATTAAAATGTATCAGTAGCACATATCTCTATCAATCTATTATGAGTAGTTGCAAAATATATGTGTGTTTCCCATAAAGACAACATGAGAGGTTTGATTGTTACATGGGGCATAATTTAATTGTCCAGTTATATTTTCCAACCAAAAAAAAACATTTTCTTTCAGTGCATAGCCGTTCCAGATTATGCATGGATTGATCCCAGGATGTTACAGAGAAGTTGGGGAGATATGTGATTGGAACCAAAGATACAGCAGGAAAGGATGAGACTAGTTAAGTTGAGTAAGAAAGGAAGGAGCAGAGAGAAAAGTGGAGTGTCTTCTTGACGGAAAGAAGTAAGTAGAAAGTAGCTAGTTGGCCGAAACCAGTAAAATAACTTTACAACAAGGCTACCTGTTTATTTTTTATCATGTAAAAAAAACAAACGCAGATTCAGTCATTGCTTGTCTGTCCACTTTACTTCTGGGCGGGGATCATGCCATCGATGGCCTCTCCCTTCTCGAGCTTCTTCTCCATCTCAACCATCAGCTTGACACCGTCAACCACCAGCTGGACCTGAGCCACCTCGGAGGAGCCCAGACGGTCAGCGTTGGAGATATCGAACACACCACCCACGGAGGCTGTGTCCACACCACCTGGAGGGAAAGAATGGGTGAACAAGGAGTCCTCTTTCTACCACAAGCACTCTCCTTGAGACTGATGTGACAGAGGATAAAAGCTATATGGTGGAGTCGGCCGAATATTGCCACCCGCACCAAAACTTCCAATGAGTCTGGACTGTTGGTCTAGGCACAAATGGCCAAATAAAAACCTTGAACCTTGTTTCTTCAATTAAATAAATGTATGTTCAACATAAATTCCTCCCTTTATAGTTAATCCAATTGTCACAGGGAGACTGCAGAAAAACAATTCAAGTTTTTCCTGAATACTTCTCTCTGGATATGATGGAGTAAATGAGCCATGAAGTCGGAACAAAAGTCGGGACATTATTAATTTGACTAACCTAAACAAATGTAGCAAATAGTACAAATAATAAATTTTATAAAGTCCATTAGAGTTGCAGTGTGTAGGAGAACTACGTGGTTGACGTGAAATGGTGAATGGCCCTAACAAGAGCCACAGTTTGGTTTGTCCCCGGCTACTCATCCTTCTTAATATGTTAGATCTCCCAAAATGCAGCACACTGTACCTTAAATCGTGTTAATCCTAAAACAAAATGACGGCAGCCTTTTCATGCTGACATGAAGGAGCTAAAGTTAATGTCATGCATTGAAAACATAAATAATGTGTTATCTTAATCTGTGTATGTGTATTAACAGCACATTTCCTAATATTTGCTAATACATGCACATGTTGCCGTTAATTCCCTACCTCGCCCAATCCAGCTGTGTACTATTTAAAGCTCCTCTGAAAATGCTAACTTCTGGCTAGCTTTAAGACTTTATTTTTTAGTACCTGTGCCACGCTTCTGCAGACGCAGTCTGGTGAGGATCTCCTCAAACTTGGCATGTGTGCTGAGCTTGGGCAGCTTGACGTGCACGCCACCGCGCAGGCCGGTTCCCAGGTTGGAGGGGCAGGTCAGAATGTAGCCCAGATGCTCGTTCCACATGAAGCCGTGGTTGTGCTTCTTGAAGATCTCCTCAATCTGAGCAGTGATGAGGAAAGTGAAATGATTAATGCATGATGGTTAGAGTATAACCAGACGGATGTAACTGAATGCTAATAAGAACTATCTGTTAATAATAAAGACATAAAATAAACATCCGCATGTTGTATTACAGACATGGAATTCATATGTTAAAGGTACATCATTATAGCACAGAGAAAGTATCCTTTGGAATGTATTTAGCACATAAGAGGTGAAATAGCTTTAACCACGGGCGTCGTTAGGCCTGTTTGTTGTTCAGCCCCCCCAAATAATTTGGCTTGAAAAAAACAAAGATTTATTTTTAATTTTATTTTGGTGATGTCATTAAATTAAACTAATGTTTCTCACATGGACAAGTTATTTATTTATAACATGCTACATATGTGCGTGCATTCTGGTTTGTATGTTTTCTCCCCCTTCCAATTACAACACATTAGTCTATCATCATACTTAACTACAGGGCACTAGGACCTTGTACCGTCTCTCATCAACCACAGCAGGATTATACCAAGAAGTTTAGCTCCAAGTAAATTATGCACAGGGGGAATGTAAGTACAGGTAGTTACAGAATGGCTATCTGTAGTTGTTAATGATTGTTACCTGCTTACATTTAGGTTTACTTGAGGCAAATGAAAGGGAAAACTGTAGTGGGCTATGTTAACACTAAGCTAGCTATTTTTTTGTATTTCTTTTTATCTGCCTCTAATGCTTCCTGGATCTAGTCCGATAGTGTTTTTCTCTGTACATATTGCATCCTAGTTTGACTTGATTATAGTGAATGCATTGGGTGCCTTCCATTTCAGCCCATCATACAATATTTATCAATCGATAATCAAGATGTACTTGAAATGTGTTTAAAAAAAAAAAATTATGTTTTTTTCTTATTGAATGGTATATTTGACACTGAACTAGTTAATCTTTATCTCGGTGATAGTGTCCAAATGAGCATAAAATATCACTGGTATGTAAAAACTACAACAAAATAGATGTAAATGATGATCATAATCGTATTCCCTTCTGCTCAAAATAAAACAAGTAAATCACACTCTTTCTGATTGAACCAATCTATGACCTGTCTGAAACAATGGATATCTGCGGCCCCAAACGGGCCCCCCAAAAAATCTGCGCACGCACATATGCCAGTTCCTTAAGGGCTAAGCCCCCCCTTTCATTGAATCCTAGAAACGCCCCTGGCTTTAACCCAGTTGGATTGTAGAATTGCAGAATGTGTCTCTACATAACTGTGCATTTCAATGTTTTTGTGGTTTACCTTCTGCAGGCCAGTGCAGAAGCGTCTGAAGACCTCCTTCATGTTGCCTCCCAGCTGCATGGAGATCACACGCAGATGATCCTCCTCGTTCACCCAGACCAAGAAGGTCTTGTTGTCGTTGTGCCTGGAAGAAGAAGATCCAGGTCAGTTTTACTTGATTGCGTTCAGGGCAAAATGTTTGCGCGCCAATTATTTTATACAGTTTGAACAGTGGTGCATGAGTACGGTTTGGTGGAAATGCTTCTCAACGTGTGTTGTGAAGGTAAACCTCCCCAGCATGTAAGCCAGGCCGCCGCTCACCCTCATGGTGTGAATTGGCTGAGCTGTGGATTTAATTTGTGGGATGTCAAGCCACTGTAATGCTGCGTTCGCGCCGCGTTTGGTGTGAACGCAGCATATGGGGCACTGTATGCTGCAGCTGTGCACACTGTGCTTTGGTATTCATGACACACTTTAACAGATGTTTGAAAACAGGAATAATCAGGATGTTCATATTAGGGCTGCTGGAGACAGAGCCAGCTGGTGAAAGTTCTGAAGGTTGGCTTAGGAAGATGGGAGCTCAGAGGGTGGTCGAGTGTGTATTGACGTGTTTATATGAGCACATATACAGCTGATCATGGCACATATCTGATCATCTGTTTGCTTTCTAAACTGGGGGAATACCAATATAGTCTTATATGTGTATCCATTTTCATATTTAATTTCATGTGTGTCGCTCACCAGATGCCTCTGCCGTCGGGCCAGTCACGGGCCATTCCAGCGCAGGTCAGCAGGGGAGACACGGGCTTGTCGAACAGGAAGTGATCATTGATCAGCAGATCCTGCTCGGCGTCGGTCATGCCGTTCAGGGGGTAGTACTTTCCCTTGAACTCACCCTCCAGAGAGGCCAGGGCTGAAATGAAAGAACCAAGGAAGAGGGACGGAGGGAAAGGAGTCAGTCCCTGACGAGCATATCCTTCTTCTACAAACATCTGTTAGACTCATAGACTGGCATTGCGGTCATCAGGTGGACACTCACCCTCAATGGACAGCTTCTCGATGCCTCTGCGCTCTCCGCGGCTGTTGTGCGGGGGCAGGGTGAATCCCTTGATGCTGCGGCCGGTACGAACGCGGCTGGACAGCACGTAGTTGGGGTCCAGATCGTCACCTCCCTGAGGGAAGAAGGTAGGAGAACACCACATTACTACACATAATTGTTATATTGTAGCTGTCGTTTTTGATGTCTTATTTAAAAACTTGCTTTCGCTTCACATATGAGGAGTTGGACTGAGTTTCATCAAAGTTTAGGAGTGGATATGGTTTACTCAATTGATAAATGCATGCTCATTCATTTGGTGTGGAAGCTTCCCTTCCTTTTTAAGCTGTGCAGATCTACAACAATACCGTCCTGCAGGTCTCCATCACTCACCTTCAGGTTCTCGAAGTTCAGGTCGGTCTTGTGCTTGTCGGTGGGCTTGTACCCGCCATGACGGTCGGAGATGATGGGGTCCAGCAGATCCTTGAAGACCTCATAGGACTCCTCATCACCAGCAACGCAACCAACGGTCATGATGAAGGGGTGACCTTTGGGACAAGGGGGGGTTGAAGACGTTGGTTACATTGCTTGTTCAAATTGGAAGATTATGTATGGGAGGGATACTGATAGGTCCTCTTGTGCCCGTACAACCATGTATAATATGTATATATGTACAATGAGAGCTACGTGAAACCGGTGTCAAATTCCATGTATGTGTAAACATACAAGGCCAATCAAGCTGATTCTGATTCTGACGGGTTTAGCGGCAATCCATAATAATAACATAATCATGTCTCATATTTGGCTACATTTAGTGCTCGCTTTGGTTCAGTAATGTCTCCTCAAACCCCATCTTTACAGGTGTGTGTGTGTGTGTGTGTGTGTGTGTGTGTTAATCTCTATGCTGATGAGTTGCTCCTTACCAGGGTTGTCAACACCAGTCTGGATGACGTCATCCACGGTGAAGCCACTGGGGGTGGACTTTCCCCTCAGCTTGTTGTAGATTTCCTTGTTCAGCACCTACAACAGATGACAGCCAGGTCAGAGATTATACAATCATGTAATGTATTTGTAGTATTAGTTCCTTTTAGTATCTTAGCACTCAGAAAACCTTCTGGTTCTAATAAAAACATTTGTATTTTCAGTAACTTTTTGGAAAGTGCACAGAAAACTCATGCCTTCCTAAAACAAATCAAAAGCAATGTCCTGCGGCACATTATTGATGCCTGTGCAGTACAGTGGTGTGGCCCTAGTGAACGGCATTAGGACGTGCCCCAGTGCACACTAGTTACTATGAAGCAATGGTTTATATGAAAAGCAAAAGGAATCAAATTTAAAGAGTTTTGCTACTTTCTGTTTGTGTTCAGCTTGTCAGTCTTTACAGTTTTTGCTCCTAAACTTTCTGCATTAGATCGTAAGCTTGGTCACATGATCAAACAGAGACTTGTCATTGGACAACATCAGCATACTTATTACCCCTGCAAACATTTTTGCAAATCTGTATATATGTGTATATACAAAAATACCAAAGAACATTTTATAGTTTCACAGTTTATGGAGAATAAACATACTTGTGTGATAGATTGCTACTGGCTATTTTACCAAACAAATAAAAGGGAATATATACCACCCTGTTAATAATTTGTAACATATTATTTTACCATAGGCCCATTTTAAAGGTCGCAACCTGCAGTTATTGGGGGATTCAAGTTATTTTTGGTGGGGCTTGTATCTCTATGTTCCTCCACCACAGGTCCCAGTGCACTGCATGGGCTGTCTGTAGTTAAGCCACTGGTGCATGTTGTTTTGAGTGGGTGGCCGTGGATAGACAATAACAGAGTAGGATTTCGTACCTTGGCCATGTGGTTGTTGTGCAGGGACAGATCGGGGAACTCCTCGTCCCCGGAGAACTTCATTTTGTAGTCGTTATGACAGTTCTTCGCCATGGTTGCAATTCTTACTCCACCTGGAAATAGATGAGAACAAGAGGAGGTGTTATTTTTTAGAGTCTGCAATGCTTGAAGACTCACTTGTATAAGAGAGGAGGCTTTGGAGTTGTTCTACAGACTCCGGTCTAGTCAAAGACCTTTTTTAATTATTGTGTTAAATCAGAAGGACATTATAGAAGCAGCCCTGAAGAGTTTTTTTTAATAGTTTTTCAAGCTACAAGATGTTTTTGTCAAAATTATTTTTCTTTCTTGCAGTGATGACCTGAGACATAAACATAGTGATCCGGTTAATACCATATTTCTTATCTGGTAATTCTCCAAGTTTTTCAAGTGCCTTGTCAATGAGTTTTCTGGTTAAGAGTAGACACCGTCTCATTCTGTGTTCTTGTCTTTCTTTCTTACTTTTCCTGTCTCTTTCTCTTTGTCGTCCTCCCCTCTCTCTCTCTCTCTCTCTCTCTCTCTCTCTCTCTCTCTCTCTCTCTCTCTCTCTCTCTCTCTGTTCCTGTGTCAGCTGCTCTCTTTACATGCTTTCCTCCCACCTATCCTGCCTCACCACCTGTCTCCCCCCTCACAGCAGAAGAGTATTAATAGTGTTGCTGTGCCCCCTCTTGTCCTGCACCCCTCCCAGGTCCCATTATGATGAATGCTTCTCTCTTCTCTCACTCCATTCAGCCTCCGATTAATGCAAACACAGTCGAGCAAACATAGGTCGAGCAATGCTGCAATACACAGGTAGCAGAAAAGGTACTTTAGTACCAGAAGCAATAAACCGTTTAATGTTAAGACCAAAAATAATATCATTAAACTACTTATTTACTTTAATCAAAAAACAAAACAAAATTAAAAGATTAAATTAAAAGAGCCGCAGAATCAGTCAGGATAAACGTGTTAACAAACTTTTCGGCATCATTTGCGATCTATTACAAGCCAATCTCTCTCTCCGTCAGATAGAGTTGCTAGAGGTGCAGTTGATTAATGACAACTTGTGCACTGAAAGGTCAAAGCAATGAATGCCTCACAGATGGCCCCACAACTCCCATGACTAAATCAAGCGCCCTAAACTATTCCAAGACGCACCTCAAGCATGCCCTGCTGGCGTCAGCAGCAGCTGGCAGTCACAACTTATTTCAGTGACACCTCCCTGCATTCCAGTGCTACCCATTTCCAATGACAGAAGTTTCACTCAATGTGCACCGAGAGAAGAACGATCAGATGAGATTTCAGTAGTTTCCATTCCATTCACACACAAAAAATGTGTGCAGACAAAACAAAATGTTCATGGCTCCAGTGTTCATCAATTGAAGAATCTGTCTGACAGATATTTGGTTCAAAATGTTTCCCTCTCTTAGAGCGATTTAGTATTTGGGCTCAGGGTGAGGGGTCCATACTGATATAGAAAAATCCCCATAATCTTTCCCTTTTGGATTTATGAAAAAGCCTGAATAAGCATTGATTTTCTTTTACCTGCTTAGGAGAAAAGAAAGAGGTATCCTGTCCACCGAATGTAGGTGTTGCCCAACTCTGCCAGATGATGGGCTTAAGTATTTATACCTAGACCTCTGTCCCTATTGGCTGACTAGACTGGGGGTCCCCTCATTTGATTGGTTGCAGGGGGTCTTCTGTGCCCGGGTGAGTTTCTAAAAGGCAAGAACGAACATCACACAACACTCGAGACGAGAAACAGCTGCAGCCGCTCGGCCCAACCTTTCACCTTCTGCCTGCTCGTAGCTGCTGGAGCCTGCAGGAAGGAACAGTGGTGGACAGCCGTGTACAAGAGCACATGCGCCCTCATATGTTTATGCATTAAATGCATGTGTAGCCATTATTGCACTGGTGGTGAAGTTAGATTCACTGGCCAATGTTTTAACCTAAGGGATTTACAATTAGAGTAACTGTAGATTCCTATTATTTCAGTGGTTCACATTTCCACTATTTTTAGTATAATAAAATGTCATTAAATGGACATTTAAAAAGACTTAAAAGGAGGAAAAGCACTTTAAAGATAGCTTTATTTAAGATATTAATGTATCATCTTGGCTGTAGTTTAAATATGATTTTAATGAAATAGAGATGGTGACATGTGTGCAGCTTTATATTTTAGATAAAGGAAGCCCCTTGTCTTTGATTACATCATCGTGATATTCAGAATTACAGATTGTATTTCATTAAACTGTGGCCCCTTACACTAATACCAGTATGCTAAGTGGAGGTTTCTGCATGTGTGACTGTAAGCTATGCGTTACTGCTCCCTGTGTGAAATGTCACGTACTGATGCATAGCGACAGGCTGTCCAACCTTAAGGCATTTGTCAGAAGAGGGAAAACAGAAATTCCGTTGTGATAAAACACACCGGAATTTCTGTTTTGTGCTTTCTTTAGAAGTTTCATATTCATATATCATATCAAATATCCAGCCCAAAGTGTTTTAGTTTAATATTGCTTTGCATCCAATGCAAAAGGCTGTGAGTTAAGTCTGGGCTCAGAGGGTTTATACTCCCAGTCAGATCTCGCTCTAACTGTGAAACCTCGAGTCCAGCAGCACCATCAACCCCCCACTGGTAATGTGATAGACTTCAATAATATACGCACGGACAGATATTAAATCACACGTACATCATGTGACAAAGTAGAAATTGATGGGTGGAGCTGAGAGACACTCGCAGACAGCCGTCTCACATAAGATGCAGGTTTCCCCAAAACATAACAGAGAACTAGAGGTCAGCAGGGTTATCATAGCAAACTATAAAAAAGTAAAATAAAACTAAATACAAATATTGTGGTAGTAGCTGTGGTGTTAAGCATTCAAATCAGCATATATATCTGCAAGAAAATGCTTGAAAGCAGCACCTGCTGGGACACTTGGGTGGAGAAAGCAAATCAAAGTCAGAGCTTGTATTTGTAGCTGTGTGTGCAGGTAAAGGGGGGTTGGCTTGTGACAGAGCTGGAAAACAGGTGAAGCAAAAAAAAACATCGAGCTTCCCCTAAACATACAAGGCTAAAAAAAGACTATGACTATGAGAGAGTGGCTTGACATCCCTAATGCAGGTGTCCTGCATTAGGCAGGACACCTGCCTAATGCTTACTGCAATGCTCAGTGCTTTGTTTTGGTGCACCACATGGCTCTGTTCTCGGCCTGTTGGTACTCTATCTACAACCAAGCCGTTCTCACTTGAAAATCTGGGATTTGCATGTAATGCTCAATCTGATGATAATCAATTATATATAGCAAATTAATATTCTAATGTGTAAACCTAGATGTGCCTATTCAAAGTCAATGATGGATATCCCTCAACTTAATGGTGCCATACGATGCTCATTTTCAGGTTCATACTTGTATTCTGGGTTTCCACTAAAACATGTTTACATGCTTTCGTGTTAAAAAAAAACACATCATTCTTCACATTCTGTCCCTCTGAATATACCTGTCTTCACTCTGTGTCTAAAACGCTCCGTTTTGGCACCTGTCTCTTTAAACCCCCTTGAAAAAGCCCAGTCAACTCTGATTGGCTTGTGCACCTTTGTAAAGTTACTTCTCAAGCCGTGGGCGGAGATGCTCAGATGGTGGGGCTGATGTTGTCTCATTTCACTGTTTTTGCACTCTAGATACCCAGATGTAAGATATGTGATACACTTGCCAAAAGAATAGATGTCAGTGATTCATTTGAACAAATAATGGATATAGAGAAACGGCATCACAGTACATACTGATACTTAGGACACATACTACAGGTGGGTGCACCGTGGTGGTTGTATTTATACTTTCAGCTGGCTTTTCTAACTGCAAATTTGCAGATGACTGTTGTTTTCAGGAGTATAGGGATTCAGAGAGTCTGTTTCACAAAGCAGTCTTTCTCCATGTCTCTAAGATCCGTTACAGATTCGCCAATGCAGGGCCCAAAATGATATATGCAACCGCATGCAGATCAAAAATATGTAAGATGAATAATAAAGTGACACAGATTCTTCTGTGACAAGAGAGCAGCAGTACTATCGTAGACCCGTAGCAGCCTTAAAGAGTGTATTAAGTCTATTTCACATAAAGCAATATACAGATTCTCCTTCACTACATTCTGGACCACAAACCCCCATCAATAAAACTCAAAGGTCACGCTGACTGACGTGTGATATGTGCTGTGTGTGTGTGTCTTCTGCCCATTCAGACCAGTCAGTCCTGTAGTTCGTTTGCCACCGTGGCACAGATCCAGTATCCCAGTTTAGACTGTCATTGTATCCTTCAGCCCTCCCCCCACTCCAACACACCCATACAAGCTCCCCCCGCCGCCCCAGAACCCTGCAGCTGCCCCGGGGAAACAGGCACCAAGGACAGTTATGTAACACGGAACACTGTGAATCATTTATAATGATTCAATCTCAATCTCATGAGCAGGCTGCAAACAGAAAAACATCAGATAGCTGAATACTTTTATGGGCTTAGTGCACGCAAAATGACACGATATTGAACGGAGGGCATTTTTAGTGTTTGTTATCTGATGTATGTCTTATGTGTGGAAATGCTTAAAATGTAGTTCTGATCCATATGAGGCAGCAGGTTTGAGGTAGGAAATGATTTGCACAGACCAATCTGTGTTATAGGCGCACACGAGATTGTGGAGTTGGTGAAGTTTGTGTGTGTGTGCAAACACTAGGCAAGGGACGATTTGCAAATGTAATGACGCAATGATGAATTTAATGAATATTGTGGCCAAAAATAATTGCGTGTCACAATTTTATCTGGATAATCATAAAAATATGGTTCAAACTGAAAGTGTCACTTAAACATACTGGAATTGTCTTGTTAAGAAACAAATATTGTTATTGCATCACAGATAGGACACATTTGTGTGAAGCTTGACATAAGACCTAAGGAATCTGCCGTCAGACTGCACTCCAGCTCAAACAAGCTTCATATATATCAAGCTTCTTTGAGCTGGAGTGCAGTCTGATGGCAGATTCCTATTCACAGCAAAGTCCGTAGGGAGCAGTTGAGGGTTACATGCATTCACAAATTCACACATGGCTGTTGCCAGGAACAACTGGCAGTCGGATCACTGTTGGCTTCCAGTGATGCACATTTGGGACGATCCCATCAACATTATACAACTTCTTATAGCGCAGCAATTTGTCTTTGTGGTCCTTGCGCTGAGTGTGAGGAGACTGAAACTTTAGGATATAACAAGAAATTGCTGAACTCAAGGTGTGGGCATTTTCCTGAATTTTAGTTGTGTTTCAAAAGCTTTCCATTTGTGATTTATTCTTAAACTGATCACGTCTTAACAACACATATAAAGACGTAGCTCAAAGGGAAGTGATTCTCTTATGAAAGAATCTCTGGATGCAGCAGCAGCCCTCATGCCTTCTCTGGATTCCTCGTGACCTGGACTAACTGGTTCCGACAGTCCTGAGCCAGAAAAAAATCATGTTAACAGCTTGAGGAGCACCACAAATAGACCCAGGCATTTGTAAGGGGACTCTGTCACTGTGTGCATGTTAAGTCTGCCACACGGTGAAAAGTGCTGAACTGGAATGAGCGGTATTAAAGGAGAGGGAGTGACGGTGCTTCGGCCAATGAGGTGTGAGGCTTTGTTGTAGACGACACTGAATAAGTCCAAGGTGAAGGAAATGTTTCCCTGCTTGCTTTGTTTCATTCCAACTTGATCTCTGACAAAATATGTTACGTAATATTGATTGACTTTACCAAATATGTTATGGAGGAAACATCATTTCTGCTTGGGACATCGGGGGCCTACACTGCTCACATCTTGTATCCTGTATGGAGTGGAGTGTAGGTCACTAAAACCTCCTCTCTACCTCCTTCTGCTGACATGGATCGTGGTTGTCTGGATCGTGGTTCATGTCTACTACTCATTAAATTAAATCATATTCATTGAATGTGCTATAACTCTGTTACATCGTTCATTCTGGGGAGAGGGATCCTCCTCTGTTGCTCTCCTGAAGGTTTCTTCCCTTTTTTCCCTGTGAAAGGGGTTTTTACTATCTTTATTTGGGGAGTTTTCCCTGATCCAATGTGAGGTTACGTGTACAGATTGTAAAGCCCTCTGAGGCAAATTTGTATTTGTGATTTTGGGCGATACAAAATAAACTGAATTGAATTGAACTAAAACACTTGACATCAAAGTCTGGTTACAGATGTTGGGGAGTTTGAGTGCATGTGTAAAAGTAGCATGAAGTGTTTCCAAAGGGAGCTGGGTCAAATCAACCCAGTCGGCAGAATGAAATGGTCGCATTGTTTGTTTTCCTTAAACCACAGAGACGCTGAATCACAACGCTTTTTGAACCAAAAATACATTTCGTAACAGCGGCCTCCCGGGTGAATAGTCCGGTGTTTGTGCCATCCATCCACCCGGTCCCTGTGTGGATTTATACGCAGACTTTGAATTTTTGTGACGCATTAAGTTTAAAACTTCTTTTTTTTTAAGTTTGAAAATGTTCAACCTCACTCTCAAAAAGAAGATAAAGAAAAAGTAGTGTTCTATTTGA
The DNA here is from genome assembly GCF_910589615.1 of Taurulus bubalis. Taxonomy (NCBI): domain Eukaryota; kingdom Metazoa; phylum Chordata; class Actinopteri; order Perciformes; family Cottidae; genus Taurulus; species Taurulus bubalis. Next base: position 12,509,537 of record NC_136598.1, read on the forward strand.
ATATCTGCCAATGTATTCATTTATCACTCTTCACTGTATTGAATGTAGAGTGTGTGTGCTGGAAGGCCTGAGGGAGTCACTCTATTGATCATTCACCCAACCACAGTGAGCAACATTACACTGTTGGTTACATAAGTCATTTATCTTATTTTTGGTCAATAGTCTGTGATTTTCTTTTGGTGTATTCTGTGAAGGTGACAGTGATGAGCTTGCAATGAAACATGAGCTACCTGGGTAACTCGTGAGGAGGCGGCGTGATGACGGGGGTGGACCGTGGATTTCTATCTTTAGCGCCGCTTCACCAGGTCCTCCCATCTCTGATACCAGTACACCCGATTAAATTGCGTCGACTCAGCTGTCATAATGTCTGTCCCTCCCTCTGTCCCTCTGTCCCTCCGTCCATTCATCTGTCCGTCCACCTTCTCTTGACCAGACTGACACAATTTAGATTTCTTTGCCAAAGCAGCAGGATGAATGAGAAGAGGACAGAGGGATGGACACAGAACAGTCAACAGTTGGGATTTAATCCGGGATTTAAGTGGATTGTATACACATTATACCTGGGATTAACTATATATGTATGCATTTATGTCTCATGCCTTCTGTCACAAGTGAAATGGTCCACAGAGAGATGCACTGGTCAATTTAGAGAATGTTGGGCTACTTTGCTTCTGCAACATGTCTTCTTTGAGACTAAAAAAACATCCAAAATACACATTTAGATTACTACTTTGTAAACTCTCTAGATTGCTAAATTCACCAAAAATTATCATAATTTGCATATTTGAACATAGCATTTCAGAAAACCTGTTATACACAAAAACAATTGCCTTAATGTCAGTGATCAACTGGGGAAGTTATGATCTTCAACATGTATGTAATTTAAAATATAAAACATATCTTGAGTCAAAACTCTCCACTAAAGTAGCACTTACATTCATTAGACTTTCTTTATACCTCTCTATATTCTGAAGGTTTTTACACAGGGGTTTGTTCACACATCAGTCATAACCTGATTAATTTCTTCCTAAAAACATGGTGAAATATGTTTGTTTTTTTTACAGATGTTGACAGTATTTTAAAAATGTATGTGATATCTTAAATATATCCCTCTGTAAAAAACTCAAATGTATCAACAAAATGAAACTATAATTTTGAATGTTCAGATTTTTGTTCTGGAAATGTATCCAAATTAGCTTAAGATAATGCGTCAGAAAACTTGTAATACAAAATTATTATTTTCTTGATGTATCAAATCAACTCTGAAGGTTTATGACATAATTTATTTACCCTGTACACTGTTATTCACTTGGCACAGGTTACTTAAATCAAGTCATCTTTTGTGTGTGTGTGTGTGTGTGTGTGTGTGTGTGTGTGTGTGTGTGTGTGTGTGTGTGTGTGTGTGTGTGTGCGTGTGTGTGCGTGTGCGTGGATGTATTTGTGTGTGTGTGTGTGTGTGTGTGTGTGTGTGTGTGTGTGTGTGTATGTCATTGTTCCCATTCATTTAACTCATTCACTTCTAATTTTACATCAGTGGGAGACATCTGTGACATTTTACAGCTGCCGGTCTCTGATGTGTCTGTGTGTGTCGCATGATTATTTTTTGGGGGATGTGTGTCCGGTTATGTCCCGGTTATGTATATAGATTTACACACACACACACACACACACACACACACACACACACACACACACACACACACACACACACACACACACACACACACACACACATAACTGAAGGCAGAGCGTACCATCATTTCTTCCTGCCGCCGGCTCGTCTGTTGCAGGTCAACAGCGGTGTTGTATTGCCAGTGAGAAGTCCCCCCGCCTGTCTTTCTCAGCATTGATCTCATTTTCTATGCAGACACTCCCTCACGCTCACACACACACACACACGCTCTCCCTCTCTCTCTCTCTCTCTCTCTCTCTCTCTCTCTCTCTCACACACACACACACATACACACACACACACACACACACACAACCTTCTGCCCAGAATCAGTGCGTTGGTGTATTATGTATGAAATAAATGATTGAGGGTGCACAGTTGAGATGCTGTAATATTATTTTTAGTGTTGACATTGAAATGATAGGTGGTGCTGCTAATGTGTCCTCAGAGCAGAGGTGTCAAAAGTATTCACATTCATTACTCAAGTAGAAGTATAGATACTAGGGTTTAAAAATACTTCTGTAAAAGTTGAAGTATCAACTCAAGCTTTTTACTTAAGTAAAAGAGTAAAAGTACTGGTTTAAAAACTACTTAAAAGTATACAAGTAAAAGTAATGTAAGGGGAATGTTTTTTTTCCATTAAGGACAAACTCTTAAGCTCAGGGGCCTATAGTGCACTACCCTACCTCCCCCCAAAACAATCATTTTTATAAAGGCCATAATGACTATAATGTTTTACAATGTTATGTTGAAAAAAGTGGAATGCACTAGGCTACCCGTTTCAGCTGCATATATGCCCATTTAAAATGATCACATTTTATTACAATGCAAATACATTAAAGTACCATATGTGTACTACTGAGCATTAACATGCGTTTCATGGAGCGAAAGACATGATAACTAGTTGCCTATAAGTATTGTAATAGTGCAAAATAGGCGGCGGCGGCGACTCCGACACAAACACTTAAAGCTGTGGTTCTCAAACTTTTTCTGTAAATAACATAATTATGTGACTCATCTGTGCTTTTATAATTAACAGAATAAAGAAAATTGCAATCACGTTCAAGTAAATCAGATTGCCCCATTAGACAATGTTTTGTGCAAGTTCTATCTATGCAAAAAAATACTCATATTTAGTTACTACTAAATAGCTCATTGTGGAAAACAATAAGCTTTTAATTTTTTTTGCCAAACAAAACAGAATGAGTGCAGATATGTGAGCCATCACGTTGTATCAGTATTAGTGGCTGCAGTGACCTGCTTTCCTCTACACATATGTTATAAACGGGGTTGTAGATTTGATACGGCCTCTCTCAATTCATGCTCAATATTGAGCTTAGATCTGTTTTTTTATTTTGAGAAACGCAACAGCAAGAAAAGACGAGCTCACGGAGCTGTCAAATCGCGCATGCGCAAGCGTAACCTGTTAACGGCGTACCGTAACCATTTACCCGAAAGTACAGGCATTTGTCCATGTATTTATTAATGACTTAGTTTTATATCCATGTACTTTGTACTTTTGTAATATGTGAAGCCAGCAGCTCATTGTTGGTAGAAGACACGAGCATCGTGGCTCGTTTCACCTGGAGCAGGAGAGCTGCTCCGGGTTCAGAGAGCTGCTCCGGCGCGAGGAGAACTCCGGTGCTCCTCACATGAGAGCTGCTGTTGCCATCCTCACCCTGGGAACGCTTTAAACGCAGATATAGCGGTCTACTTTTCACGACATATTTTTCTACGCTCCTGTCCGCTGGTGTGTGTGCTCAGCGCTCACCTGTGTGCGCGCGCACGTATCTGTGGGCAACGGGGCGGAGAGGTTTTTTGTGTGTTTTTGAACGATGACAAGCCGGAGTGAAAACAAACCAAAATGAAATAGTAACGAGGCTATTTTTAAAATGTAGGGAGTAGAAAGTACAGATATTTGCGTAAAAATATCAGGAGTAGAAGTAAAAAGTCGTCTGAAAAATAAATACTCCAGTAAAGTATAGATACCCAACATTTCTACTTAAGTAAGGTAACGAAGTATTTTTACTTTGTTACTTGACACCTCTGCCTCAGAGTGGAGCACTGCAGCAGCGAGGTGACAACAAAATGAAATATATATATACGATAACGATTTATTCAGTCGTGATAGTCAGCTGTCTCATTAGTCTGGCGTGTGTGTGTGTGTGTGTGTGTGTGTGTGTGTGTGTGTGTGTGTGTGTGTGTGTGTGTTCTTTCCCCCCTTGGGTGAGATGGATAGCAGGACTCTGGTCTGTCTGTGAAAACGCACACAAACACAGGCGCGTACACACATTCATCGCATCGGGCAACTGTGAAGTTATGTCCCTGTGAAAGTCTTGTAACTTCACCACAACATAGAAAATTCAGATTCTTCTTTTTAAATAAGTTTGATAAACAAGTGAAGCAGAAAGGCGTTTTGTGTGTGTGTGTGTGTGTGTGTGTGTGTGTGTGTGTGTGTGTGTGTGTGTGTGTGTGTGTGTGTGTGTGTGTGTGTGTGTATGTCTATTATAAGAACTTTACAAATAACTTTACAAATACTGTATTTTACAAACATAAATGGAAGAAAAGGAATCAAAACACAACTTTGAATTGAAGTCAGTAGCTAATGAGTCAATAATAGTGGACTTAAGTGGACTTAACGACAGAGACTTAACAATTATTATGAAGGTCAGTGAGGTTTGTGAAGAGATTTAAAAGGCTGAAGTGGTTTATAAAAGGCTGAGCTTTTCACTCAGCTTTTGTCCCCTCTGGTTTTCAGTCTGGACAAACTAAAAAAACACACAATTATTCTAGTATTGTCACCAGTTATTTTCACAAAAGAAACAATAAAAAGCACCAGGACCTAATAAAGTAAGCAAAATAAAATATGTAATTGAGGAGCTAAATTGTTTAGATCAGAGCCTGGTTTCACATGAACACAGACGTTGTGCACTGAAGGGAATTCAAACATATCCACTGCGACAGATGAACAAATAAAGTGCTTTCTATTTTCTGCCCAGGGCTCAGAGGTTGAGCAACATAATCAACTGGGAAGCATGTGGTGACCCTGCATAGTTTAATGACTCTAAGTGAGGAACCCGGATCCCAGTGGAGAGAAAAGTTCACACTGGACTGTCTGCAAGTAGTTTCATTATACACGCGTATAAGTCTTCTAAGTAGCAAATGTGCACACAGTCACTTCCTTTATCTCTTCATATATCTTTGTATGTAGCTATTATGTGTTAATTTAATCTTAAATCTTTCCAAAATCCTATGTCATAAAAAATATGAAATGACGAAATATGAAGCTGCACAAGTAAACTTTGCCTGGAAAAGATTTTGCTGTGTCAGCTTAAATTGATAAACTCACACATGATCAAACGTTAACACCAACATGTGTCTATAGCACCAAGTACTAATAGGTCAAATTGATCATCTTTTGATCTGACAGTTCCTGGTTTAAATATAATATATATATACCAATTTAGAGCTGTATGTTATTACTACTTACTACTACGTTTTAGGCAAAGTGCTGTCACGAAACTTTAGGATTTATTAGAATACACGTTTATAATTCAAAAGTATTGGCATCAAAACTAGTATCATGGCAGTTGTATTTGTATACTCTCTATTCATTGTCATTTTGTACAACTTCCAAGATAAGTATGAGAAATGTGCAGGCACCTCACCTCACCGATATCACGGCGGCTAAATGGGTACCAATGGCATTCCGGTTTATTTCCATTATGGTCCTTGTTAGAAAGTGGAGCATACCGATCTTTAAGTCAGACAATTGGGTTTTTGGGGTATTTTTTCCAGCAGTTAGCACATTGCATACATGGATATGATCAGTATCGACTGTATTCAGTTGATCTATAACAGAGATAAGCAACCTCATGTAGATTAACCAGTGGCATACTAGCAATCATTGTGCAATAGTTTGCTCTTTTGGGGAATTTAAGTGCCCTCTCATCCACATATCAAATTAACTTTCACAGCAATTGGTAGTTGTGGCATATTATCAGTAGTTTGATTCTTCTTTTCTTTTCTTCCCCAACCCATTTGATTCGCTAGTCCTTGTTGCCTTCCTCACAAGATGTGTTAAGTTTATTGCTGATGAACAAGCTTGGTGAGAGCTTGGTAGGTTAATGATGTCAACTCAGATGTGGATGATTTAAAGATGGCAGCCTTCTTGTCAAGTGTAGTTATTATCTCATATATAACTACAATGTCCTGACATTTTGCTTTGCACGTATGGATGGATTAAAATAAGTCATTTGAAGTTTTAAATGTACATGTGGTGCCTTAATAAACTTAGTGTTACTTACATGTTTATGGCACACTGATTAACAAGAACATTTGGAAATGGTACTTCATATCAAAAAGGTTACTGACCCCTGATTGTATACGTTCGTAATCTGAAACAGCTCTCTTCTCAGCAGTTTGTCTGATGTTACGGAGAGAAGAAGCTTCAGAGGGCTCTCTCTTGCTTCCTGCTACCTACCTGATCCCAGTCCTGGTAATTACCAGTGGATATGTGAGCAGCATGTATTGGAGGGTGGTTTGTCGTAGGCGGAGGCCTGGAGGAGTTTCCCCTTGGGACCGGTGACCCTATATGGCCGGGCCCTGCCTAGCCGCCCGCCATAGTCAGTTGCTGGTGCTTCTCTGCCCACCTGACAGCTGAGCCGTTCATCAACCCGCTCGTATAACTGTCACACGCACGCACGTTCTTACGATGGTTCCTGTTTGTTGGGCTATCTCACCTATCTATAGCGCCATCTATAGAAACTCACATTTTTACCAACAGAAAGTCAAAAGCAAAAGAAGTCAAAGCCCAGATGGATAACTGAATGGGCCTACAGGTCGCCAAGGGGACCGGAGGTCTTGGGTCCAGTGGCCCCCTATTTTAAGTTCTTGTGGAAAGTCATAGGAAAGCTCAATTAGAAGTAGTTGATGACCTCAATGTTTATTTTTTTTTTTTAGTGGTTGATCCTGATCAGTCTTTTAATACTTAAAATCTTCCAACAAAAACCCAGTGGCGGAAGAAGTATTCAGATAATTTACTTAAGTAGTGATGCCTTACTGTAAAAAATACTCCATTACAAGTAAACGTTTAGCAAAATGTACAGCATAATGAATCACCTGGGGGCAAAGAATGTAAAATGATAAATTGAGATGTTTGTGGTAATTTCATTATATTTAGCTGACGCTTTTATCCAAAGCAACTTCATTTTTTGCTCTATACACCGTAGACACAGCAACAGGGAGTGAGTAGGGGTTTGAACCACGGATCCTCTGATTGAAATATGGGTATGCTAACCACTGAGCCACAGTTATATATAATTATACTTTCAATCTGGTTCCTATATTTGAGAGACTTTTACCAGCCAGGGGCCCATTGTCTAATAACCTGCCCTCGGGTCACAGCCCTCCTGACACTGTTAGACCCGGGGATCTTTAAGAAGTCATACAAATACTATAAAAATCAATAAATATACAAAATAAAAGCAGGACATTTAGTAAATATTCATCACCACCTTATCTGGGGAAAAATATAGTAATCTCTATTTTGCTAAATAAAAATAAAAAGGGTAATTGTTAATCCCTCCACACACACACACACACACACACACACACACACACACACACACACACACACACACACACACACACACACACACACACACACACACACACACACCTCTGCTTTTTCTTTAGATGCTATTTGTTTGCATTCACTTTAAGCTGCTGAGCTTTGGGTCCACTGACTCCCACTAAAAGCTACTGTAAAGAAGTAGATGTTGCTCAAGTTGGTTGTTCCTCCACAGGCTTAGTTAATGTGACATTAAGACTATTGCGGGTTCCACTCTGTAACCTCTGGGTCACACACAGACCACTCACTTAATCTGACTCAATGACAGCTAATCTGTGACATGGTGGCATCAATACAATATAAGAGCACAAGGTGAATAAGTATTTATATCAGTAATATCTTTTTTTTGTATTTATATTTAGTCTTTCTTTTAACCGAAGTAAAATATACCTGTATTTTAAATATTTTTTCAGTAGATGAACACTAAGTAATTCACTTGTTGAACTCGCCAGTCAGTGATTATACATAAAATTGATTCATGTTCCTCTCTTAATCCTTTAAGAGGGGAACAATAAAAGGGATGGATTATGGATAAATTCAAAATAACATGGAATGCCCAATCTCTTAGAGAGACAGGCAGTTTCATTTCATCAAGGCAACATAATTATCTATATTAGTGCCTTATTATTCTACTCAAGTCTACTTTTAAGGAAGACGGTGAGATTTAAAGAGCCAATAATAATAATACTAATGTGTTTTTCTTTTACATACATTTTTTGTTAAATGTGAAGAAAAACTTTCAATATAGGCCAATCCAATCAATATAGATAATATGTATTCATCACTGGTTGGGTAAAACGTATCAACGTAAATCCCAATAAATAAACCGTTAATTTAATTAATAATCTATTATAAATAATCTTGGCTGTCTCGGCTCACGCACGCAGTTCATCTCTCCGACAGATAGGTGGCCTTGTCAGGACACCATGGCCGGCCCCGGTGCCGCAGTGTATGGTGGGAAATATGGGATCAGGTAAGCTGCTCCTCTGCTGCATGGTCAATTCCCTCACACATATCTGGACAAATGCAGGAAGTCATGATACTTTGACTTCAAAATAAAGCGCTCTGCTTTTATTATAATATATAAAGGCATACACCAGTCGAACTTGACGTAAGTTAAACATATTTGTAAAGTCATTGCACACAACTTAAAACTACTGTCCATGAATTGTAATTATTTTGTTGATATCCGGTACCTTTCATAGTACATAAGTAATACGCAACGCTAAGACTCTTTTACTCTGAAGATGAGAACCGGAAGTTGGAGTGTTGTTATGCTATCTTAATGCTAACGTGTCTGTGATGACAGGAGGAGCTGAGATCAGAGGAGGCAGCAGGTGAATCATTTACAGTTTTTAGTTTCTTTCCGTCCCACCTGTTCAACAGTTAGTATACTGAAAGGTACTGTAAGCGGAAATGTTCCGCTGTGCATGACAAGTTTCACTTTACAATTAAAAACAATAACAACAGGTTAGAGGGGACAAAAAAGACCAAACCACGCCGCCGGAGCCTGGATTTAGCAGGTAGGCTATTAATAACTTTGTGTTCATGTGGATCCGCGATGACGCCTGCGTGTTTGTCTGTGTGTTGACATCGTGTTTCGGAGCATGAATACCATCCTTGTAGAGACGCATGTGTGTGGTCCAGTACAGCCGATGATGTGTTCACAAAATAATTAACCGAAATATCTCGTTATGTGACGCAGTCGTCATTATATCAGCGGGGAGGCTTGTGTTGGCTTTAAATGAGCCTAAAAATACATTATTCCACAGAACCTGAGGCCGGTGGCTCCGCCCACAGTAAACGCAACCTATGGAGACCGTGTGTATTTGTTTTCATATACTTCAACGCTTCATGTTATCTAGTTAAGAAAATAGCATGTTTGTTATTCGTTTTGTATTGTTGTACAGTCGTAAACCGCATGTACTTCTCCTCTCAGAAAAGAGGAAACTAAAACGCATCATAGGTTTGTGTTAAGTAAAGTTCTTCTTGTTATTGTCTACAGCCTGCTGATAATGAATATCAGAAACAAAAGTATTGAATTTAAAATTTGGGCAGAAGCCATGTCTTGATCATCTTTATCCATCTCCATACATTTATATTAATAATGAGCTGTTTCTTGACTGAAGTAAATCAACAATAAATTGCAAGCGTTAAAGCCACGTTCATATAAAAAAATCTGTATACTGACTTTGAAATACTTAAATTAAGTATCATTTGCTGGTATAAGTTAAAGTTGGTTTGCATGTAGAGAATGTGGCAAAAAATAAAATATTCATACTTTGAAAGAGTTTTTCAACATCTTCTGTTCGCTACTACATCTATGAGTACTTACTGCTGCTGCTTTCACTACTCTACTACTGCTGCTATGCCATGACTACCAATACTACAACTGCTTTTACCACTGGCTCCATTACTAATGTATATAAATACAGCTGTTGAATATACCTCTACATGTACTGACACTATTACTGCTACTACTACTGCTACCAATTCTATGAGTAGTACTTGCACTGCTGCGACTAATGCTATTGCTATGCCGCTTCTACTACTACTTCTACGACTACTGTGGTAGTACTTGTACTGCTTCTAATACTGACAGGATGTTGCTACTTCTATGCCACTACTATTGCTGTCCCACACTTTTACTATATTGTATTACTTCTACTACTATTGCTGCCACTGATCTATTTCTACAGATACCACAAGCTTTTACTGCTTACTACTGCTTCTTTGTCTACCATTACTTCAACTGCCACCATAATAACTTCCTCTACTATTAATGTGTCTCTTTGTGCTGTTCCCAGGTCAGTTGCTGTGAGAGGAGGAACCTCAGAACTAGAGCCATGTTGTCGGCAGAGGAGATTCTGTGCAACACTCAGCAGGTGATCGCCGGGCTGGAGGCGCTCAGAGGAGAGAACCGCAGTCTGCTGGAGAACCTGCAGAATGTGATGGAGAGCCGGGCAGCGCCAGAGAACGGCAGCGTGGAGCAGGAGAAGAGCGGCATCGTCCGCCAATCACTGGAGAGGATAGAGCTGGGGCTGAGCGAGGCACAGGTACGGTGTTAGAAAGGTGATCTCTGTGGTCATTAGAATCTGCTATGAGCTCTGTGGCCTCGTTTAGCTCATTCTTTTGGTTTCATGGCCACAACGTAGCTGCTTTTGTTCAGCCCACTGTGCGCTAACCGCTGGGCATCAAATCCCAGACGGACCCAGTTAGTGGCTGGTGAACATAGTGAAGCCTTCAGCCGCTGAAGAGACAGATTTTTCTCAGGAGTTAGAGACCAAAACAGAGCTAAAAGGAGAATAATTACTGGACTTTTTCAGGTACACAAAAAACATAACTCCAGGTGAATGCTAATGTTGCTACATTTCATCTGAATGTGTCAACAGGCAACTTTTTGCTAACAAGTTTGACATATCGACTCTATACAGTGTTTAAACAGCTTGCATCCACTGCCCTAAAAGTTATTAATGTACTCATTATTGTAACTGGCAGGACAAATAGGCGGCTGTAGCTCATGGGGATGAGTGGTCGTCCTGCAACCATAAGGTAGCCGGTTCGATCCCCATTCACCCCATAGCTCGCATGTTGAAGCGTCCTTGAGCAAGACACTTAACCCCGCTTCTCAGCAGCCCACTGCTCCTAAATTGATATGGATGGGCGAATGCAGAGAGCAATTTTCATGTATGTATGTAATATGACAATGTAATAAAGTTTAAATGCGCTGATCAATGTTCAAAGGTGATTATCTAATTACTTTAAGAATGAAACACAATAACAAAATTAGATATAATGAAGGCTGACGTTAATGATACAACACTTCTTTGTCCTGAAGAAAGGTTTTGTCCTAAGGATTGCACAAGCAATTCCAAGTTGAGGGAGATACAAAGAAAACTGTTAAGAGTAAAAGTTGAATTTAGGATTTAAGAATCGTTTGAGAGAGCAGAAATGCCGTCTGGACATCATGTAATGTTTCAGTTGCCTATTGTCCCTCCAGGTGATGATGGCGTTGTCGACTCATCTGGGTTCACTGGAGGCGGAGAAACAGAAGCTGCGTGCTCAGGTGAGTCACTGCTGGACATGTTTGGCAAAAAAGAGAAGAATAACTGAAGAGGTAAAGGGTAGATGGGAGATTCTCTGTTGTCGGTAAATCCTTTTTTCTGACCCTGAAGAAACTGATGATCACTCAAATCCTCCTCCGTCATACTCCTCTCCTCATAACCAACGCCTCCTTATTTTCCTACCTCCATTCACCTTTGTCCTCTTTCCCTCTGCCTCTTCCTTCATATCCAACTCCTCATTTTTCTCTTCCCCTTCTGTGTCTTCGTCTTCTCTGTCCTCCCTTTTGTCATTTTATTATTTCACCATCTTTTTCCTCCCTGTTTCTTTTTTTCTTCCCACATCCATCCTCTTCGTCCTCCTTCATTTCCTTCTCCTCTCCAACCTCTCCTCTCCACCATCTGCTTTCCTTTCCTCGTTCCTTTTTTTTTCTTGCTTTCTCTCCACCACTCCCCTCTCTTATCTTTTCCTCCCCCTACTTTGCCACCTCCTCCTCCCCTTCCGTTGTGTCCTCCTCATCAGGTGCGTCGTCTCTGTCAGGAGAACCAGTGGTTGAGGGACGAGTTGGCAGGAGCTCAGCAGCGGCTGCAGGACCGGGAGCAGGAGGTGGTCACCCTCGAGGAGCAGAACCGACACCTGCAGTTCATGTCCTCCATACGCAAATACGACCTGGAGGAGCCGCAGCTGGTGAGGAAACAAAAAAATACAACTGCATGCAAACACAAATGTATGTTTAGGAAGAGTTGGCTATCCCTACTTCACCAGCCAACTATGGGTTCACAAAGGATCAGATGTGGGAGACAAAAAGGTGTGGACTTCATCTGGATGTCTCTGTATGCATTCAGGGAAACCAGGCGGAAATATGCAAACTACAAGTAGCCTACAGATCAGATCAAATAGGATGTAACTTTTTTTGACTTCCTGTTTATTCTTTGACGGCAGCTGAAAAGTTTTTTTTTCATCGCTCCCTGCTGCTGCCACCTGATCTCGTCCACTTTCCAGGCGAAGAGCAGCTCATCTCGAACGAGCCTCTTGTCTCTTCGGGCCTCGAGCGTCCAGAATAACTCCACAACAGCTGACAGGCACTGACACCTATCACCCCGAGATGATATGGCTGACGTGTACATTTTGAAAATAGTTCCTCATTAAAACAACCTTTGACTTCCTTTTAGCTCTGGTTTTGGTCTCCACCAACTCATGAAGGGAATATCTGTCTCTTTATCTACTAAATGCAGTGATGTTGTCCAGAAGATGAACCCTATTTATTCAAGATATTTAGAAGCAACGGATGGAGGTGTTTTAAAAAGAAAAGAAAAAGTTCTACATATTTTAACATTACAATCAAAGGGAGTCACTACATTGAAAACCAAAATTACTGTAAATCCTCCACTTTGTATACAAAGCTAGTGTCTGCCTGTATCAGTCTGCTGTTGGGTGTTGGTCAGGTATCTTACAGTCTATTTCTTGGTACTTGTTTCCCCAAAACACCTGAAATGGGCTTGATGAGAGCACTGAAACTCAACCATGTAGTCAATGTGTTGGTAAAATATAATCTAGTAGCTAAAAGGGGTAAAAAAAATAAAGCTTGGAGGTAATTTGTTAATGTGACACACCACTTTTAACTATTAGTCCATTAGTTTAAAATAATGATTAACATCCACTGTATATTTTGCTCATTGAGAATATGATGAGATAATTTATCTGCAGTTCCATCGTGGCTGAGTGTGTTTGTGTCTCACTTCAGGAGGACAAAGACACGTCTTCCACCAAAGAGTCTCTGGATGACCTCTTCCCCACCGAGGACGAAGAACAGTCGCAGAGTAAGACTTTAAGTCTCTCCCAGTAATAGGCAGCACGCTTTTCAATCATACCCAGCATAAATGGGACATTCTCATGCTTGTTTAATGAAAGGAAGGTCACATATTAGTGTGTTAGCATCATCCAAAAGAATCTCCGATCACCTTGATTTTGTCAGGATTGTTGAAGAATACTCAGAAGCTCAGAAAATGTGACGGCTAGAAATGTGGTTTTCCCTGTTTAGAATGTCATGAGCTCAACATCACACATATTACTTGTCTAGATTTATTGCAAATCTCTTTGTTAATTAACTTGCTTTTCTCATCCAGCTAAATTTGTTTTTATAAACAGAATAAATTAGTTAATTTTGTCTGAAATCGTCTTGTGTTACAGCAGCTCAGTGGAGAGTCACACCGTCACTAAAGAGATGACTTTTTATTGCAGCTACACAGCGAGAGTTGATTTAAAGCTGCGATGAAGTCAAACTCTGACAAAGCTTTAAAACAAAGATATTTCACAACAATCTCAGTTAAAGCCAGGGTTGTTCATCTTGAGAAACTAGCAAAGCCAAGCTCGATGTTGCCAACTCTTTGCCTATAAGTAGCTCGCAGAAGGCGGTCCAAAAGCTGCAGCTTATTACCATTTCTTCTATCAGATTTTCTTTCTTTTTTGTCAGAGCATTTTATTCATTGATTGCTGTCAGAATGTAAAGACAGTTTCGACAGCTATAACAAAGTGTTTCTGAAGATTACCAACCCGAGCTTCAATGTATCTGATTTAATTAATTTACTTACGTTGATGAAATGTGAAACTCAAACTTGCAATTGATTGTTTTCATCAAGTCCACGCTCGAGTCCAATTCTGTGTATCTGTCCGTTTATTGCTGCTCAGTGTCCCAGCCTCACCAAAGCAGTGCAGCCGCCGCGGCCCAGCAGGGCGGCTACGAGATTCCCGCACGCCTTCGAACGCTCCACAACCTGGTCATCCAGTACGCATCCCAGGGGCGATACGAGGTCGCTGTGCCTCTCTGTAAGCAGGTGAGAGGGTCGTTCACCGCCAACCGGTCGCCTGTAAAGTAGCAGAGAACCGTTTGCCCAACGATGGCATAGGAACGGGGAAATGCAGTCTATTAAGACATGTAAACCATCATGTACAGATCACATGCCAGGAAACACCTTATTTTAATGTCTCAACAGGCTTTGGAAGACCTGGAGAAGTCCTCCGGCCACACCCACCCGGACGTAGCCACCATGCTGAACATACTGGCGCTGGTATACAGGTGAGACCAGTCACCATGGCAACACGTAGGTGCTATTTGTGCCATGCTGGTATTACCAGGGGACCTCGTGGGCTTTAAAGCACCCCTCCCCCACGTCTGTTTCGTACGGCACATTCGCACAGGAAGTCTTTAACCCCAGAGTCCCGCGGCGCCTGTTATCGGCCAGGAAAAGAAAAAATTAGTTAAGTGACGTTTCCTAAAGGATATCCAGAACTACACCGTTGATTAACTTCATTTAAATTGCTTAAATACAGTAAAGCCTCGTGGGAAGAGTTCTATCCGAACAGAAAAAATGTAACTTACCGCTAAGTTCATGTAATTACATAAACCCTGTAACATCGCCGTCATTTTCGGCGTTGGCCGTAACGTTTTACAAAAGCGTTCATGAGTACACTTTACAAAGGATTTCAATAAACAACACTTTGTAACTCTATGAGCTTGTAGGAGACAAAAATGCAAAATATCCATTCATCTTTGTATATTAGTCCCTGAAAAATCTGAGTGCACCCGGACTGTTTTTTTTGTGTCCTACTTCCTTGTTGCTTTTTCGTCTCTGCCTGCTTCTGTGAAGGTGGGAGGTCAGAGCTTTATGCAAATTGTCTTACCCAGCATGCCTCAAACCTATGGTGAGAAGGCATAACGCTTATAACTTTTACACAACACAGTTTTTTGACTAAAACTCCATGGTCTAAAACTCCCCAATGCTTCGTTTTATTGTGATTTTCCTTGTGATTCTTTAGGTCAGGGGTCGGCAACCTGCGGCCCCGGAGCCGCATGCGGCTCTTTAGCCCGTCTGTTGCGGCTCCCTGAGGCTTTGACAAAAAAAAAAAAATGTTTTTATTGCCCATTGGAAAATCTTTCAAAGGGAACTCCTCTTATCTTGGCGTTTGAGGTGATATTGGGTCACTGAAAATAAAAATAAATGTTTAAATATTTCTTTAACTAAAATGTGCATCACATCCTGTCACGTCAAGCAGCTTCCCCTGCAGGTGCTAATATATTCACAGAGCTCCGCCCTCGCTAAACTATCAACAGAGAAAGGTAGTTTAATTCTGCGTGGACGTATTAATTAGCTTTCACTGCCAACGATGCTGCTGACCTGTATGCTTGATATGTGGCGAGGAGTTAGCAAACAACAACACATTTAATGTTGAAAGACTCTTCCAGAACAAGCACACAGCATCTGATGAAAAGTATCAAGCTGCAGAAGAGCGATTTATCAACTGCTGCAGCAAACTGAGCAAAGTAGATATATTTTCAGGAAGTGGATCAAGTCTCCAAACTCCACTCCTGCTGCTGGTTCTGCGTCAGCTCATGAGACAGTGAGGCGTCCGCTCGTAAAAACGGATCCATCCTCCTCCGTTTGCGGTGCTCTAAAAGTCCGTAGTGAGGACGCTCAGTGTAAACGTAGCAAAAGATATGCAATGTAAACCTCACGTGAGGATGACAGGTATTGAACCTGCTACCTTGTGGTTACAGGATGAACACTCTACCACATGAGACACATATATAGATAGGACTCGAGGTCTGCATAGTTGTGTATTTAATGGACCTTAATGTAGCCTACACATGACTATTTTTTCTCCTCTTCATAAGAGTTTGATAGTTATAAACAGGTAAAATAGCAATACAATGTCAACAATTGTCTTTATTGTTGTTCTATAATTTCATAAATACAACAAACTATAGTTTGTTGTACATATAATATAACTTTGATATCAAATAGCTTTTGTGGCTCCACACTTTTTTTTTTGGTGGAAAAAAGGGCAAAATGGCTCTTTGGATAGAAAAGGTTGCTGACCCCTGCTTTAGGTCATTATCTTTACAAAGAGGGGTCTTACAACTCTGCAGGTTGTTGTTTAGGCCTTGAACCATGGAGTTGGAACAACTCGGGGTGGCTCGACAAGGCATTTTTGGGGAATCTTGATAAAATGATGCTCAGATCATGCTGGATGTTCATAGTTATGATCAACAGATGGTATAAAAGTGAGTAATTTCAAAATATATTTTTTTTTCACAACTAAATTCTGAAAAAGGTGATACCCCAAGTATGGGGGATCGGGGGGGCAAGAGGTTAAAAGGATTATACTATATAATATGTATTATACTATGTAGGACTGTTTATGTCTATATGATACTTACTCGGCTACGGTTGTAAATGGGTTTCCGTGCTGTGTAGCAAGATGAGTGCCCCGAATTGGCAAAATACTGTCAAAACTGTCATTCATAATTGCCAACGCAGCCTCCATAACCCTCGGCCGGGAAAGAGGCAGAACCCCCAACCTTTTTTTTGACCCAAAATCACAGGGCTGGGCGAGACCCCTGTGTTTGGCAAAATGTAGTACTTTGTGGTGGAATATCTTTTGGAATGTTTGTGAAAGGCAGAGGTGACAGAAACAAATATATAGTTCTGGTATTGATCGATATTGAGCAAATTAATTCATAAACCTTGTTAGCTTAAGTTTGAGGTTAAATAGTAATTATAATGTATTGTAACTATTACCTTTTATAACCTTAAAGCTCGCCTACTGAATAAAATGAGTGGAAATGAAAAACACGATTCAACAAAGCAGGGATTTTTATATAAAACATTTGATTTGAGGTGACAAACGGTGTGACGTGTTTTTCTCTCCAGAGATCAAAACAAATACAAAGAGGCCGCCAACCTGCTGAATGACGCGTTGGCGATCAGAGAGAAAACTCTAGGAATCGACCATCCGGCTGTAAGTCAGTCTCCTCTGATGGACCTTGATCACCATGGACACACACTAAACTAAAGTCTAGATAATTGAGCCTCTGTTGATATTACCCCCCAAAAAATATAGTATATTTAAGGTTTTTAATGTAGTTTATCAGACTTGGTGTGTAATGTGCATTGTGTGTTTCTGTGTTTGTGCAGGTGGCAGCGACGCTCAACAACCTGGCAGTGCTTTATGGGAAAAGAGGGAAATACAAGGAAGCAGAGCCGCTGTGTAAAAGAGCTCTGGAGATCCGGGAGAAAGTGAGAGAATACACACATTTGTATCACTAAACCTATGAAAATGCTCTGCATTTCTTATGACTATAATATGAATATATCTTTTTATGACTGCCTTTTTATAAGGGCCTAAATCAATCACTTTTAATTATTTTGTTATTGATAGAATAATGTATTTTCCGTCCTCATCGTGTTTTTTGTTTCTGTATGCCCCGCCCCCTCAGGTTCTGGGTACAGACCACCCGGATGTGGCCAAGCAGCTGAACAACCTGGCTCTGCTGTGTCAGAACCAGGGAAAGTACCAGGAGGTGGAGCAGTACTACGAACGCGCGCTGCACATCTACCAGAGCAAACTGGGCCCGGACGACGCCAACGTGGCCAAGACCAAGAACAACTTGGTGAGCGTAAACCTCGATGTCGCGTCTGATTTCTGTCAAATGTGCGTCAATTATGTATTATGTTTAGATTTATTTAGTCGCCGCCTTCATTCAACCATGTGGGTACGACCCCAAAAGTGTAGGAATTATGGAACTACATCAAATACGCTGCACGGCCTCAAATGCTTCCTTTTTAGAGACATTTATTATTTTTAACATTTATTTGATATATGTTATAAATGTAAAGTTTGATATATGTTATAAATCAAATGCTTTGCACTTTCTGTCCTCACTCAAATCTTCTCTTTCATCTCCTTCCCTGTTTCTTGGTTGTTTCTCAGGCGTCATGCTATCTGAAGCAGGGGAAATACAGACAAGCTGAATCCCTCTACAAAGAGATTCTGACCAGAGCGCATGAAAAGGAGTTTGGATCTGTCGAAGGTGCAAAACTTATACAAAAGTATATTCTATGTCTGCCACCACACACACCACACATCCCACGCTGTATTTTACAGTGATTTCAATGAAACTTTTGGGAAATTACGTGCGATACGATCTTATTGAAATGTAATTTTTTTTGAGTATTTCAATAACGTATATATTGCAATTTTATTACCTTTTTTATTAATAGCAAACTACGCAGTTTGTCACAATCTATATCTAATAATATGAAGTCTTTACTGGGTTCATCAGACTTTAATAAATAATTGTATCTGCTAATCCTGCTGACTTTAGCACCATCTAGTGGACTTAAAAAGGAATAGTTACCAAAAGATGTAATTAGTATTTGCAATGTTGAGTGTTGCTATTCATATAATAAAAGATCGATACTCTTCATCCGTGTATTGATACAATATTGCAACGAGGAATATCGCGATACTACTACCACACCCCACCCCTAAAAAAAAAAAAACAGGCCGGTAGTTTGTCTGTAATCAGGCAGAAAATAAACAAATGAGGTAATGAGTACCTGCGGTATGTGCAACCATCCATCTTGACAGACAATAGACAGATCTGATAAAAGAAGTCAAGGCTCAATGGCTTAAAGTTTCACTATTTCACATTTTCCAACAGTGGCCCTCATAGTGATGTGTCCTTTCGTGTCGAGGCTTCGATGCGCGTGTCGAGTAATCCAGGTAGATTTTGGTGAAGCGCGTATCGAGGCTTGTGTCGATGACGTATGTGGAGACGTTCGAAGCCTCGCGAGCCGGCCGCACCACGTGACTGATTCAAGAATGGTTCGTGGGTTTGCCGTGCGATTTGAAATATAAGGGGCAGCGAAACTTAATGGATTTCATCCCTTCTTCTCTGTACCCAGTTTCATCTGTGCCTGTGAAAGGGTATTTTATAAAGCAGGCGAAATAGTCTCAAAAAGCCCAGCACTGTGGAAAAGTTCTTATTTTTACTTTAAAAAAATTGGACACATCAACTAGCGGAGCCGAGGCTCTAAACACCGATCCTCTGACTGAAAGTCGGATATTCTAACCACTGACCCACAGTCACATCACAACCCTCTCCCAATTTGTTTCGAGTTTTGATTTTGACCTCGCCATTATATCATAAAGATAGACACAATAGTAATAAGTTAATAATTGATGTATTGACGTCACAAACATAATTTATTCAATTTAAAGCTTCACACACCAAAGCCATGTTGTCGTTATGATCACTCTGCCTGTTTTACATGTATTGTCCACTAGGTGGCGCAGTAGAGCAAATGAAGCTCCATGAAGCTTCGGCCCATGAGCGAACCAATTGGATGGAAAGCTTCAAAGCTTCAGGAAGCTTCATCTCGCCATCACTAGGCCCTCATGATCAACAACAGGATAATGATGTATTCAGTCATATTATTGGAGCACGAGGAGAGTCCTCAAACTGATTCACAGCATTATCCATCTAAAGTTTAGTCTCAGTGAGCCGCTGCTCATACCAGACCAGCAACAACACCTCTGAACCAAGCAAGAGGAGCTTAATTACTCATGGAGTCAGCTTTTCATTTTTATTAAGAAAAATCTTTTCTCAAAAGGTAAATAAAGCATCAGTGATGGGCAAAAAGTTAGTTTATAATGTTAAAAAAGTGCACAATAATGTAGTGTGGTTCTGAAGGTGATAATCAAAGTTAAGTCTGATACCTGAGTGCTTCCCTAGTTCTGTTGTTGACTCTGCCTGAACCAGCTCTGTACTGGAGACTGTGGGCAGTTCAGATATGCCTTTATGAAAGGTATGATGGAAGAGACCAGCTTGTTTTTGCATTCCGTAGTTCACACCCTGGTTGGTTGCCGTCTGTCCTTCTGTCCGTCCGTACTACAGGCGATGGCCGTCCCAGCTGGTCCGGTGCGGAGGACAGTGGATCCGGACAGGATGGAGTCAGTAGCCTGAAGCGCAGCGGCTCTTTCACCAAACTCAGAGAGTCGATTCGCAGAAGCAGCGAGAAACTGGTCCGCAAGCTGAGAGGGGTTGGTATGGAGGAAACTACCCCGAGGAATGCTGGGTAATATACTCTGTTACAGGGGCGTTAATCCCCTTTGTGACAACTTTTAGTCAGTTGACATTAAACCGTGTTGGCAGCAGTGCCTTTTCCACAACAACCTTTTTTCCAAATCAGTAAAACTGAGATTGTAGAAGTTTTATCTATGATATTCTGTGCTGTTTTCAGAATGAAGAGGGCGAACTCTCTGAATATGTTGAACGTTGGAGCCAGAGAGAGTCAGGACCTAGCCGAGGTGAGCAGACTGTCGATCAGACCAGTTAACAGGGATGACGTGCACATAAATGGGCCTGATTCTTACGGCTTAATTCAGTGATTTATTTGGTGCTAAATGCTTATTGTAGTGATGTTTCTGCTCATCACAATGTAACTTTACTTCCTGTATATACTTTGTATTATCTAATACATCTGCCATTAATATTACCAGTGGTGCAGGAAGTATTCAGTATGTCAAAAAGTAATCGTATAGTGTATCAAAAAAGTAAAAAATCCATAGCATAGCATTTTTTATAGTATGTTTAAAAAAATTCTTAATACAAGATTTTGATACATTTTCCATGTAGAATAAAATTCCTGACACCTAGTAGTATGTCAAAACAAGTCAGTTTATGTTAATGTGTTATTACATTTGTTAACTACAAGAATTGGACTGCCACAACTAAGCCCACAGTAGTTGTATTACAGTTAACCCCAATGCCGCCCTGCACACCTCCTTGTTGTGCGTTAACTTCATCCAGTCAAAGGTCTGTCACTCGTTCACGTCCATTGTGTGTGTTTCTTTTCAGTCGAGCCGCCTGACGGATGTTCGAGGCCTGAGCTCCAGCACACAAAGCCTGACCAGGAGAGGTTCACTCGGTGGTTCCAGCTAACACACACTCACACACTCCTCACTACATTAACTGGAAAGATGTTCACAAATGTATCCCACACCAGTGGATGCCCCACTTTGAGTCCCCTCAAGAAAATGATCTGAGACGATTGCCACAAGGAGCGACATTATCAAAACTCTTAATTTATTTACTCTCCCTCATTTAAAAAAAGTAATAAGAGATGAATGTTTCCTTGGCCATTGAGGAAGTGGCTACACAAAAACAGTCGAACAGTGTGGTCACATCCTGACTCCACTTGGACTTGTCTTCATGCACTAAAACCTTTCCTTCCTGCTCACTTGAAATGTAATATCATTCCTTCCTGGATTTAGGTTACAAACAAGCTCACTTTCCTCAAAGGAAAGAAAAGAATTTTGTTCGATCGCTTTAAAATAACAAACATTCATACTGTTTTACAAACGGTTGTAGCGTGATGCGTCTGTCAATATGTAAATGTTACATTTGGTATAAGACGGAGACGTTAAACTAAACGATGAGTTTTGCCTTCACAATGTGCAGGTCACTCCGACTATGAGGCTGTCAAAGCGATTCATAAAACAAGTGTTTACTTGAGCCGTTACGTTATTCCACATTACGGGAATGGAAAGACCAACTTTAAAAAAAGATTTAAATATTCTTTAAAAACACCAGCTGTACAAAGTGAACGCACATACCCGAGTTGATGGTACGATTTCTAAAAGATGGATATTTTTGCACATATTTTGTTAAGTATCGATAAATAAAATGTATTAAGTTAATATATATTATGATCAATCAAACTAGTCGAATAACCTTTCTTAATTCATAAGAGGTTCTTTGTAGTTCTCTCATGCTGACAGACTTATTTCTAAATAATTTATGAGCCAATCTCTGATAAATACAACATTTAAAGTGCTTTTGTGGGATTATTTGAGGAGAAACTCTCTTTTACAGATCTGTTAATTAAATTGGCGGGTCGAGGTCAGCCCTAAATCAATACTTCAATATTAAAAGATACATTTCAATATTGAATTATGTATATGTTGCATTGTTAGTTAACAGTCGATTCAGAAAATAGTTCTAAGCTATCCGGATATCCCCGAGTTATTGTTGTGTGCCTGAGTCAATGTTGATGACTTTACGATGACATTGAATTCAAAGAGAAACGTTGCAGGTTTTCAATTGGCTTTGCACTGTTTCATTGTGGATGGGATGACGACGTTCAGCTACACATACTCTACAAAAGGTTCCTTAAATGACTCACGGCACAGAGTGGAGACAAGTAAAAAAATATATATATATTTCAGCAAACGAGCCAAAAGCCGACATTCAAAGTTAGTGTGACCTTGTGAAGGTCAAACGAAGAGTTGCAGTCCATCTGGCCTAGAGCGGTGAAAGTAGCAGTTTTGAGCAGAGGTAGTCAACATAACACTATTTGTATTTCATCCATGCTTGTTCACTGAAATGCACAACTCACTATTATACTTTAGTAAACCAGCATTTACTCTGAAATAGATTTTTGTGCTCTTTAATTTGTTCGAGCAAGAATTACTTGAAACTCCTGACGTGAACAGAAAGTCCCTTTAAGTCAATAAGCAGACAAAGCTTCAAATAACTATAATTTTAAAACACTCATCTAATCCTCGAATGTCAAAAGTAAGATACTAATGTAAGCGTGCTGCTAGGAAATCTTAGCTTCCTGAAAATGTTACAACCTGATCCTCGTGGATTTTTTCCCACAAAACTCAATCTTCCTTTTCATTCTGTACTGAAAACATTCTGTACTGATTGTACATTTGCTGTGGTAGAAAATATCACTGCCATTTCATGCAAGGGCTGGAACGCACTTAGTTTACTGCAGGAAGTACAGTGGGTTTACGATACACTTGTAAGAATGTTACATATAAAACTAGGGGGAAATATAGACACATCTCATGATGCTGTGTTTATTCTGATAAATATGAATGTTTCTATTTTATATTTGAAAACTTGAGCTGAAATAAAATACAAAAAGGTGTTAAACTACATTTCTGGTGTTTGCATGGAAATATTACTTTGTTGTTTGTCAAGTATATAGTGTTTTTTTCTTAAGTGCTGCTACTTTAACTTTCTTTTTGCATAGTTACTAAAAAGTAAAATAGTTTATGTATTTGCTTAAGATGTGACAGAATAGAAGAAAAGTCAACTGTTGAATACAAACATTTATATTCCAACTTCCTGGTTGAAAAACAGATACAAATATTCAAATTCAGTATAAAATGTGACTGTAAAGTTGCAGCGGCAAAAGAAAAATAGTCTTGTCTGTATGACAGACGCTACATGGAACAAAAACGGAATTCCCCTTTAATGGTTTTGTTTACGCAACAGTACTCTCACTATATCCTCTCAGTAAGTGATGGATAGTACAGTGGAAACTAATGTAAGACCCATCTCCATAAAACTGCAGCATCTGACATGAAATACACTTCAAGAGCTGAAACCTCTAGATTGTGTGAGATCTGAAACACAGGAAGTGGCTCACACGTTGGTGCCGTGTGATGACGACACACCGGTGGTTATCCAGTCATTACTGTAACCACCAGAGCTCGGCCAGCATGTGTTTTGAATACGTTTCATGGTTTGTTTCCCACAAAGAGAAGGAAGAGGTTATTATGTTGATAATAACCAACAAATCTACTTTAACTGCCCTGATGAACCCCGTACATCCATTTAAATGTGCCTGTTTGACACAGTTCTTCTGATGGCACTGTCACGGGTGTGTTTATCACACCCTCAGGTCTGGTGAGCGATCTGACTGATTTTCTTCAGCATCTCCTCCGACTCCAGCTGCTCGAGAGTCAACAGAGACAGGCCCAGCTGGTCCTCCTGGAGAGAGAGGTGAACATTAGGATACCGAGAAGGTGATCAAAGACTGCCTACGCAACAACTTCCTGGGTCTTGCTCCATCACACTAAAATAGGATACAGTTTGAAGCTCTCATTTGTTCAAAGCAGGCTTTTTACTTGCTCTATACTAGAATCACTGCTGTGCGGCTGCTTGCCTTGGCCAGCCAGTCAAGATGCAGTTGTCCAAAACGAGATCAGAGTGACCTTTGACTATCAAAGTCTAATCACTCGAGTCAATGTGAATGTTTGTGCCAAATTGGAAGAAATTCCCTCGTGGCATTTCTTAGATATCAAATTAAGAAGGAAGGAACGGACATGCGGTCAGTGACCTTGACCTTTGACCACCTAAATCGTATCGATAACAACCCACAATAGCTGCAAAACAATACTCATTTGAAGCCCAGAAGATGTACTTGGCGTTAGTCGTACCTGTCTGAACGGCTGAGCCATCTGTCGCAGGAAGTGCTTGGAGAGCTGGACGGTCTCGTCCACGGTGAGGTTCAGACTGCCGTCGCTGATGTGTTCCTGGATCCAGCGAGGGAGCTTCCCACGTTTGTCTGCTCGGGCGTAGCGCTGCGGATGGGAGAGGGAGTCATCTCACTCAATAAAATCTGCTCCAGTGAAACTACTTTCAAGCTCAAAGCTAAAGACTGTTTATAGGCAGGTTGTCCCGAGGCGCTGCCGTAGGACATCACGTACCTTGTCGGCGAAGATCATGATTCCGTAGTCCGTCTTTCCCCGGATGACTCGGCCCACACACTGGGCGGCGTGACGCATGGCGTCAAACGTTAGAAAGTCGTTCTCTCTGATCTGAAATTGATCGCGAAGGTACTCAAGACGAGCCTGAAACACGAGAGAAGAGGAAGAGAGAGCGTAAAGCTGCGGACAGAGTGACGGTAAAGACTGAGGGAAAACATTTAAATAGAGAATATTCCTGTTTGTCCTATTTTTTTGGGGCAATATTATATAGTGAAGTGAAGACATACTGTACATGTGAAATCATTAATTCAGTTCTCCCTTTCTAATAGACATTATGTTGTGATCAGCAAATTCTGATTTCCTACACAACATTGTGTTTCTCATCTATAAATATGATGTATTGCATTGTGGTGTTGTTGCCGAAAGTCCGTTGTGGACTCCCGTCACTGCAACTGGACTTGAGTCCACTTGTGATTCGACTTAAAGAAGTGGCTTTTGTAAAAAGAGTGAGTGAGCATTCTGACCTTGAGGATGCGGCTCTGCGTGTAAACATAAGGGACTCCAAACATGATGACTGCCCGGCCAAAATGGTGCACTGAACAGGAAACAGAACAACATTGAACGTTATGTTATCATGTAAACTGCCACGCGACTTCAGGTGAAACTTTTACTGAATCTGTATTTCGTCTGGAACCGTGAAGCGATGTGCCGCATACCAAAATCTATCCCTTCAGACACCTTCCCCCGGGCCACAGACAGCAGGATGGCACCTCGGCCGTTCTCACACGCCTGAAGAGCAGAGACAAAAGGTCTGATGAATAAGATGAAATATTACCGTGACTTTGCTTTTATTCCTTTTCTAGAGCTGCAACGATCAACTTTTTGGATAATCAATTAATCATTAAAGCCATTTTTCCACACATGTTTTCAGCCTCTGAAATGTGTAGAGTTTCATATATTGACAAAATAATTTGTTGCAGCCCTAATTCCTTTACTGCTACATTGTATCATCCATTTTCACCTACTTGATACTCATCACCTTGGCAGCTGTTTTTGGATGTTTGTGACACCTGTTTGTGACACCTTTAATAATAATAATATTATATATTTATTATATATATATATATATATATATATATATATATATATATATATATATATATATATACACACACACACACACACACACATACACACACATATATATATAAAGAGATAACGGGTCTCTGACCTCCTGGTATTTCTCCAGGGCCATGCTCGTCTCTGCAGCATCCGGAGTCTCTATGAAGATCAGCTTGTTCCTCTGGATGTTCTCCAGGATACCCTGCAAACACACACAAAGGTGAACACAATGTACACTAAATAGTATTCTGTATTAATGATGTAAACACTTAAATATTATTCATAGTGGTATTATGGTTATAAGTGAGGAGGTGAATCAGTCTTTAAAACACTGACCTGTTCATACCAGGACGCCACAATGTTCTCCATGTACATGTAGCTGGTGAAGAACGCCACGATGCCGTCGGGGACAATCGCTGACATCTCTAGGAGTAAGTTGCCATAGTTACGAATCACAGCTGGAATAAAAGAAAAGACAAATTGATGACGTTATATTTGAACAAAAGAACAAATTGTTTTATTTTTTATAGATTTTGTTCTGAAAAAGACAAAACATGTCACAGCTGCAACTCCCCCCAAATCAATATTTTGTTTCATCTTTCCGGTGATGATGTCATAAATAATGACATTTCTACTCACCAAAGTCTTCTCTGGTCTCAAACTTTGAGCTCAAGGCCACCTGATCGTTTCCCCTGCCGACAATCTATGTGGGACAAACAACTTCACTATTAGCAATTCACTATTAATATATATATATATATATATATATATATATATATATATATATATATATATATATATATATATATATATATATATATAAAAATAAAAGTGTCAAAAGGGTTTGAATGTCGTCAAGGTTTCTGTGTTTTTATGACACAATTAGTTCATTTCAGCCCTCGTCTCGTTCCACAATCCACCAGAGTGAGAGTGTGTCTGAATGTGTGTGTGTGTGTGTGTGTCTGAATGTGTGCGTCTGAGAGTAGTTACACACCAGAGGACAAAGGCAGGTCCGTGCCAGCGTCATGGTGAAGGATGCCATGGTAACAGGGCGGAAGTCGAGGATTCTGGGATAGATGTCCAGAGGAGAGAGAGTCTGAAGAGGCACACAGGAGATCACATGAGAGCAGGAATTCATACCTGAAGTCATTTATCTGAGGAACACGAGCTTCCTGACTGCATGTGAAAAACAAAAACAAATGCAGATAATTCGCTCCCCACTGTGATACTTGAACGTTGTAAAAAAAGCAATTCATCAAAGTACAGGCTGAAAGAAAGACTAATCAAGACCATCTTGATTGGTTCACACCTGCTGCAATGCCTCATTGGGTCGGGGTGTAAAGGGGGGTCAAATGAAACAATGTTAAATTAACCGTAAACAAACTAAAAGGTAGATATAGAGGTTTAAATAGATACTATTAGAAACTAACCAACTTACCCCAGAGGTGATGACGACTGACTGAAATCTTTGAAAAACAGGTTTGATGGCAATAGACGGGTCCATGCAGCTGAGAGAGGAACAGAGACAGAACAGTCACACGTTGACCAGCTTCAGTCCTTCATCAGAAGCCGCAAACATTATGAAAGGATTTTGCGCTCATGAGGCCCAACAAGAAACACTGTCAGTGGACAGCTGTCTCTCAGTGTGGCTGTAGACAAATTGTTGTTCATTGCACTAACATTTTTTTTCATTCATGTACTTTTTTTCTGTGAAATTTTTGTTTTTTTATTATCTGAAGACATTTATTTATTTGTATTTAAATTAAGAGCAGTGCAGAGTGCAGATATACTTAAGAAAAAAGACAATGTTGTAATTTATCAGATGCAAAAAGACATGATATTGCCACTCATTGCTCTCAAATATTGGCCACTGAAAACCCATCTGCTGACCACTAATTTTGAGCATTTACCCAACATTGATATAAGCCGGAGGCGGCGCCAATTCTCCAGTAAAAACCTGTTTACCACTGCAGCAGAAGAGAGCGCAACAAGATTATGTAATTAAAAAGAGCGGCCGTCGAAGCTCAACTGGTGAAAAACAACAAAGAGAACTGGATGTAAATATATGTGTTTCATGTATTAATGGAAGGATGTGACATCAGACCAGAGTGGAGCGATGGAGAAGCAGCATCATTGGACGTTGGAGTAAAATGTTTTCTCATTTAACCGCTTAGTCAGTTAACACTCTCTTTATGGTTATAATCCTACAAAATACTGTAATAATAATTGCTTTGCTTCCATAGCTTTCAAAATAAGACTTCTCAGTCACTGCAACTGAACTATTTGAAAACATTGGTCAGCTGCTCACAGCAAAGTTCACAGAAGTTGAGCAGCTGAACATTTTGACAGAAACCTCTCACACATGAGGCACTAATCTTCATCATAGTCAGTGGATTTGCTCGTGTTGAGGAGCGCCAAAGAGACAATAATCAATGACGCTTCTCAACTTTAAAAACTGTTTCTGTGTATTTGATCCCACCTGAAGTGCAGCACAGGGTTTGCGATGGTTGGAGTTCTGTCTTCAAAGGGCTCAATGATTATGGTAAAACCTTCAGACAGAGAAAAAATGTTTCATGACGTTAAACTATGAAATTAAAGCCAAGAAGATTTCCAAACAGAAACAAACAATGCTTTACTTTAAAAATAAAATTAAAAAAATCTTCTACCACACATCTTACTGCTACTACAGTGTCTGTTAACTAGAGCGGTACGCTCCATAGATTACAGATCTCTGCCAGGCACGTCTTCATGAGACCCTTGAGCATGCAGACATAACCTTACAATATTCTGCAGTTTCCCGCAGCAGAATGCGAGATTAGTCGCGGACAGGAAGAAGGTGCACAGTCACTCAAGGACACAAGCAAGGACGACAAATGGTTCTCCTGGTGGAGATGATGAATAATACTAATAATAAATATACAGAAGTGTTTTAATACCTTGGCTGTAGGTGCTGACCAGGGTAGCAAAGTTAGAGATGAGCGTAATAGCTGAGAAGTCTGCGATGTCGGCAATCTCCAGAGTTCGTAGCAACGACTGCAACCGCTCTGCACAAAACCTGGAGGGACACGGAGGGACGGAGAAAAGGTGAGGGAGAGGAAACATGCCTGCATGAGGACAATGCCCAGCCACTGAGGGACTAAGAGATGGAGAAGTGATTGAGACAATGAGGAAGAGAGTAACGGAGTAAAAAATAAAGCAAGTGTACATGATCACTTGAGGAATCACAAACTTCAGTGAATTCTGTTTAATGTGCGGCTGAAGTCGACACTGACCTGAGCGGCTTGCGGTCGATGCAGACTTTGTCGAAGATGTCTTTGAGGAACTGCGGGGTGCTCTCCTGTACAACATGATGGACTCTCAGACGGGACTTCAGATACTCCAGGAAACGTTTCAGGAAACCAACAAAGTGTTCTGCTGTGCGAATGGTACCAGGGACCGCCTCTGAGAGAGAGAGAGAGAGAGAGAGAGAGAAAGTGTCAGTTTTGTGTTGACTCTGAACCGTCACTCGAAACTCAATGACAGGATGGAAAATAAAAACAAATTCATTTGACGGTCGTACCTTGAAGAATTTCATCCGGTAACACAGGATTTGAGAGGTAGATGTCCGTTTCCCTGGCAACATTGGCTTCCTTCAGCCCCTCTACTAAACGCCTGTACTCCATCTTCAGCTTGTTGGCATCCGTCTCCTTTATCCTATCAGACAGCAGAGAGGACAACAGGAAGTTGATGCACTCCGTGTGGAAATAACGGATACATCCCAATTCCAACGCTTAATCATTCCTCACTTACAAAGGTTATTTGTGTTAGAATAGTTTTCCTTTTGGTGACCTGTCATTTCTCTTTTAACATGAATAGTATAAAGTACAGGATATAAAGCATATTTCATTTGTGGTGTGATTCAGTCCTATGTGATGTGATGCAAAAATGTTCTACAAAACATTTTACAAACTGGTGGGAGCCTGTACACAGTAAAGAGGTAAAGAGGTACAGAACGTTGTTAATAACTGAAGCATCGATAACCTCTTTGTGAGCCATTGTTGTTCAGAACGACCAGTCGCCTCTCTGCGTCGCTCACACACACCTCAACCGCCCTGTGGCTGCCGTAAACTCCTCACAGGACGCTGATTGGTCAGTTCACCGACTTACCGGACACAAACACAGTACTTGAAGCCTGACCAGATGGATTTTCTTGTTACTGGCTTCCCAAAAGTGTGCCAACGGATATGCAAGAACCACATCGTAAACTGGTATCTCAAGTGGGAGTACAAGCAAACAAACAATGCCCATGGGAATAATTTTACCGCTGTCAAATCTCTTTCAATGCAGTAAATGCCTTTTTCCCCTCAACGAAGGAAACCTTTTCAGGGACCCTCACCGAAAAAGAAATTAAACCGTAAGCGTCATTCTTGAGCAGAGACCTGCAGGCATTCTGTGCAGCCGGCCACAGGCTCTTACTTTTGAATGGTGCTCTGCAGAGTGTCCACGTTGGTCTGGCAGCGGTCGAGTGTTCGTCTGGTGATGTTCACGCTCATGGAGTCGATGCACACGTTGTCTGAGGAGACAACGGGGAGCGAGAGGAGAAGAGAAGGCGACACAGAGAGAAAGATTTAAGCTCCTCCCATGAGTCATCTGCACATCGAGTTTGCATAATGGAGTTTAAAAATAAATATTTACATTGTTTTCAATGTCTGTGACATTCTACATATGAAGACATGCTGGTATGACGTGCAAATAGATTAGCTGTCTGAGAAATGTGTGCGCTGTGTTCTACTGCTGTACAATACTAAATTACACTCTATTAATACATTGCACTTAACACCATTTCTTACATTACGTAGTATATTATTACGTGAATATATATCATACTACTTTCTGTAATATATATATATATATATTTTTTTTTATGTTAATACAGACAACACTAAGTGCCATTGCATAATCACATATAATTCTGCTATACGCTGTTCACATATAAAAGAGCAAAGGAGTCTGTTTATATTATTATTCAAACTACTTCTTTATTTATCTCTACCTATCTTTGTGCAGTTGCAACACCTGAATTTCCCTTCTGGGGATCAACAGAGATTTCTCATTTCATTTATTTCGTTGTTTACTTTATCACAATAATTATCTCTAAATTTCAGAATCAGGTTTTTCTTTCACATACAATGAATTTGCCTTGATGTTTTGGTGCAGGAGAACATATAAAATGAAAAAGCAATTAAAAACAAATACAGAAAAGATACATTTACAATTAGAATGTAAAAACAGTTACAATGTATTAAAAGGAAGAGCTGTACAATTTTGAGCAGGACTGTGCAACATATTGTCCAGTTATGTGCAAACCGTCGACAAGCGTCTCCATTCAAGTATTTGTCATGTTGCGTAATACATTTATTTGACTGCACTAAAGCTCATCTCCTCACCGATATTATGAGCCTCGTCAAACACCACCACGGACTTCTTGGACAGCTCTTTGGACACTAGGTCAGCTATCTTGGGGTCCAGCAGGTAGTGGTAACTGTACACCACAATGTTGGCATGCATGAGCTGAGAGGAAATGGAGACAGGGAGAGAAAACGGGACAAAGTGAGCGATACAACGCCAACCTTTGTGAAGCATCTTCAGCTATTAGAACATTATTTCAGTAAAGAGCGACTGCGTCCGAATATTTCCAGATTTGTGCCTGCTACCAAATGTTACTCATGATCATAAACATTGTTCTGAGCTTCACTGGCTGTACATCCATCAGGTAATGTCTTTCCCAAAATACTAAGAAAGCTTCTTCTTTTTTATTATAATAAACATGTTTGCGTTAGTGTGTAGTGCGACGTACTGAGTAGCGTGCCAGATAATACGGACACCAGCCTTTCCTCCTGCCGAAGTCCTTCAGGTCATCGAGGTTGTAGACGCCGGCGGGGAGGGGCACCTGTCGGCCGACTGCATCGAAATCCTGCGGACACGAACCAGAATGACGGGGGACGGAGTGGCAAGAGCGGCTGACGGACACGTGCACGTACAACAAAGCAAAAAGAATTCCAGGACTCTGGTAAGGCTGTAAGGCTAGAAGGTGAAGGTCCTGAACGCATCCAACATGGAACAGTAGAGCAGACTCTGCATCTGTTGGGAACGACTCGAAAAGATAAAGATTTAAGTCTATATGTCCGTTTGGTAACACTACCAAATAATAATAATAATAATAATAATAATACAGAACTGCCATGAGCAAAGGGTAAAAGCCTTTGTAGTCAATCCATAAGACTATAAACTAATTGGCTAAATTACCCATTTAGTGGATGAGTGTTTAACCGGTTAGGCCCACTATAGTAAGTTGTCCATAAATGACTAATAAGACTCCTCAATATTCCAATGTTTGAGCAGTAACAGAACATCCAGTAATGAATAGACTGCATGTGTTGGTCTCCTGGTGCTACAGAATGCTGCAGTGAGCCAATCAGGAGCAACTCCATCACAAACTTAACGCAAAAGAATGTTCAGAAAACACCTTTGTTCAGTAGGAATATTTTGTCAGGTGATGCAAATGCTGAAAACGTAGTGAAAATTAACAATTTTAAACAAAACAACAGTCACTCACATTGTTAGGCATCATCTATGAGGGATGTTATTGTGTCACTTATAATGCTTGTACACAAACCTTTCTTCTACCGGCCTTGACTACTTGCACTTCAGGTGCAAAATACTAGCTGGTCTGAACCGGAAGCATTCCGGTGACTTCTTACCTCATAAAAGCGACACATAGGCAGGTCGGGGTCGCTGTGCCGTTGTGCTCGGATGTACGATGCCGTCAGCGTGTGGCACTTCCCATCAACCTCTTTACCGAAGCGCAGGGCGCTCACCTTGATAGGAGCAGACCAACAAGACATGGAATCCTTTGAGCCAACTAAAGTACCAAGAGGTCCGGTTACTAAGGTTTCCTCCCAGCAGAGGTCTGAACAAAGAGCAACAGAGAGCTTGGTTGTGTGTCTGTAAAAAGACGCTGCAGTCAGCATGTTAGTGTGTTCCTGCCATATGCGATTTGTCCGGCGCGGCGCCTGCTCATACCTCTGGGTGGATGCAGAGGTTTTTTCTGGAGGAGAGGGCGAGAGCCAGGAAGTTGTTGCTCTCTCCAGTTTGCTTGGAATAATACTCCATCAACTTCCGCAGCTCCTCCACAACCTGATCAGACAGCGGATCAAATATATGACACGTCATCTCAAGCATTCTTTAAAATGTGTTTTCTAATGTTTGATTTTAAATTCCTCAGCAGTAGGGGAAAAAAATAATAATTTGTTGTTGGGATTAAATCTCTCTAATTTGTGTGGATTTCACTCACCTTCTCGATCTCTGGAACTGTTCTGGAACAATATATTAGCTTTGTCACTTCCAAAGGAAAGGCCTGTGTGTGAGAGAGAGAGAGAGAGAGAGAGAGAGAGAGAGAGAGAGAGATGTTCACTATCGGCTGTTGGGAAGCAACAAGAAGTGCCATGAATACGCAACTAAACTCACCTTTTGGTAGGCAACGATGAGAGACAGCAGAGAGATGGTCTTCCCGGTTCCCGATGGCATCTCCAGGACTCCATGACCCTGAACATAAACAGTGACACGCGTAAGTTAACGGTGTGTAGCTGTCAAAACAAAAACTGAAAATCATTTTAATTCCATCCTCGATTAATTTGTCCTCCGTTGCTAAGAGACAAACTAAAATGTGTCCCCATCTTTTTAGTAGAGAATCTGCTCTCTACATTTCTCCCAGTTTTGTGACACAGCAGAGGTGGAGGAAGTATTCAGGAGAAGAAGAAAAACACTCAAAGTGAAAGTCCTGCATTCAGAAGTATGCAAGTACCAGCAAAATGTATGTATGAGAAGTACAACTATTTATTGTGCAGTAAAATGTTCCCAGTCAGTTTTTACTATCATATATGATGTTTCTGGATTAATATAATTGCTGCATTAATGTGTATGTTGCATCTTCACGGCTGAAGAGGTTTTAAACTCACTTTTATACAGCTGGTTAGTTTAATCTACAGCAATGCATCATATTCTATAAATTCAGTATATGTTTGCATGTCTGAATATTTCTACACTGTGGTATTTCTACTTTTAATTCAAAGAAAAGTCGCCGGTCAGGCTACAAACCCTCTCTACTCCCACAGACTTGACATAAACACGACCCACCTTGGCATCCAAAGTCCTTTTCAGCTCGAGCATGTAGGAGTACTGCTCCGGGTAGATGTAGTCGTATGGGAAATACACCAGCAGGCCCTCGATGTTGAGCCTAGGATGAATACAAACAACGGACCTCTGACATACTGCAGACTGAGAACAGAGACGTGCTGCATCTTTGCAACTGTGTGTGTTTGCGTGTACGTGTGTTCGTGTAAAAGCACTGCAACGATGCTAGCTTCGTGCAGCAGCGTGAACAACAAAGTGAACACTTGTGTATGAAGCAAAGCTCACGTGGGATCAGGCTCAATCAGTGTCAGGTGTAATGTCCCCTGAGCTAAAGGACGTCAGCTAGTTTAACGAGGTGTGGTTATTATTGATGTAACCAAGCTAGCAACAATGCCTGTAGACTATCGATTGTTTATGCTAGCTTGATTACAGCAATATCAATCGTCTTTCTTCTTCACTGTCGCGATAGAAACACTAACTTCATATTTGCAAAACGTGTTGCAGACGCTCCTCCTCTTCTTCTTCAGTCACTTTCACTGTTTATACATCATCTTTAATAACTTTGGTGTAAGAAAACAACAAACACACTGCAGGTATGAACTGACTTCTTCTTCTGCGTCTATCTCTTCTTCTTCTTCTTCTTCGGTGTTTATTGGGGGTTGGCAAACCAGTTTAGATGCGCGTTACCGCCACCTACTGGACTGGCGCGGGACACCATAACATTCAGCGAAAAGGGAACACAAAGCTCTGGCTTGTTTCTTTAAGGCTCTTAACCCTGAGGAAGTTCGTGTTCTGTCTTTCAGGAGGACAATCCTTCCGTCTGAATGCAACCTCCCTCAGGCCCCGTCGCTCTTGTTCCTCTCTCTCATTGGTGGACCATTCTCCCTCCCTGGCTCACTTTCTCCTCTTGTTTGTCTCTCCTTCCCTTTGAGGAGTTTGGGCTAACTCCTCTCCACTGGGGAGGTACACGCGGATGTAAAACTACCGGTAACAGACTTCTGTTCAGATAAAGATTGTTACTGATTGTTTATTTCCAGGACTGGCTGGTCAATAAGTTTGCAAAGCCAGAACATGATATATTATGGGCTTCATAAAAACATTGAGAAGTCAATGTAAAACTGAAGTGCTCGTTTCCAATGGCACATGATTTGTACGTGTTTTTTTATAGTCCAGTACAACATGACCAGACAATCACTTGATCCAGTTGTTGCAAAGAAGCAAGTTTTTATTAAAACAAAGCACTTCACAGTCGCAGACTACTCCCTGTGTATTTGAGTGGTGTGTCTATGTTTAGAGTAGAAAAGAGGTCAGACTGATGGGAAGACTGATGCAGGTCTGTGAAGAACAAGAGAAAGAGACTGTACCAGTATTGTGTGTGACCAACTTTAAAGTGTCAAATAATTTCTTATTGTGTCTATTTATTGTGAATGCAATACATTTGAGAAGTCCCACAGTTTCACTTGCTATTTATTCAAGAAAATATTATTTTCAAAAAAACAGACAAAGTCAGAAACAGCTAAAAGAATAAATAATAAACATGAGTATAAAAGAGTCAGAGTCAATGTGTGAGTGTGCGTTAAGGCCTTCAGTTGTCCACGCTCATGAGAAGAGCAGTCCCTCTCTTGATCCAGTGGTCCGGGGTCACAGCGCCGGATTTGAGTTCTATACTGACCACAAAAGATGGCCGGTCAGCGTCCCCCGAACGCATCGGGAAGTAGTAGCACGGACACAGGTACATACCTACACACACACACACACACACACACACACACACACACACACACACACACACACACACACACACACACACATCCTATGATGAATCATTCCAAATAGAATAAAACAAAACAAGAGAGGAAGATGGAAAGACAGATGGTGCGATAGAGGAAAGAACAACTCACTCTTGGCTGCCTTCTTGCGGTTTTCCACAGGTTTGAAGTGGATTGTGGGGATGGGACAGACCATCTGCATGGGTTCAGCTTCCACCAGACAGGAGTTGCTCTTGTCCCAACCAGCCCCCTCCAGATACAGACCTCGGACAAATACTCCATCCTAAGGCAGGGAGGAAAGGGAATGAGCAGGGAAACAAGGAAGAAAAGGGAGGGGGCAATCAGGGAAGGGTAATGCGAGAGATATAAACAGGTGACATTTTTGTGATGCCATGCCATAAAGTCAATGAAACTTAGAAAGAAAGAGAGGGGTAGGGGTGAAAACAAGGGAAAGATTAAAAGAAAGAGGAAGGAGGGAGGGATGAGGCAAAGTGGAAGATAGCAAAGATAAGGTAGAAGGAGGGCAAGAAAAAAAGACAGATCAGTTTGGACAGAAGGAAGTGAGGGGAGGCAGAGAGGAGAGTTGATTCAGATAAGAGAGTGATAAAGATGAAGCGAGTGAGAATAAAGAGCTACAATGTCAGACAAAGTGGGAGCAACACAACAAATTAACACATTTCCACATATTTCAAAACTAGAAATGTAAGAGTGCTTTGTAAAAGAATAACAAAAGCAAGAGTAGATTTGAGGAATTCTTTTTTTTTCAGGAAAAAACTGAGTCGATGTAGAAAGTAGAAATAAAAAGATGTGATGTAAAGTGCACATAACAGGTGAAAGATAATGGCTCGAAAAAAAAGCGGTCTGATGTTACATTGATAGACATCTTTTTAAAAATAGAAATGTGTGTAGAGGGCGTCACCTGGGGTGGGTAAATGAGGTTGTTGTCATCTACAGTGGCGACTATGAACTCCCAAGACAGCGTGTCCACTGAAATCTGAAAGAACAGTTGGACACAATGTTAATTGTTGGATGGACAAGATGTTGAGATTAATCTATAGAGCGAAAGAAAAGTGTTCAGCAGGTTGAACTTCAATATTCTACACATTAGTAGCTGTGTTGTAATCTCGATTTAACATTTAACATGTGTTAAAGGCTCCTTTTAAACATTTGCCTGTCAGTTTACTTGTAACTGGAAAAATTGGAAAGGACAAATGAGTAGATTTATGTTTTTGTCACAACAAAAGTATTGCATACATGACACTATGCAAAATAATTTCCAAAACCAATGTGTTTTTATGTCTGTATTATGTGTGTTGATGTAAACATTCACAATAAAAGATTTAATAAAAAACATTTTAGCTGTTGGTATCCTAACAGCTTCTGATTATTTCTTTTCTGTTGAGTCTTCAGTTGTAGAATCAAATAGTTGGGAACCTTTTATGTTATATGGCCACTAAAGACAATACAAGCGGTATTCCCTGATGTAGTGAAACCGTCTTTCTGCCTGTGTGGGTGTGGCTGTGTGAACGCTCACGTTGTACTGTCGAGCAGAGGACTGCAGCACAGCAGTGAGGAACCCGTTGGGAAAGGTGAAGCTGGAGAGCCAGAACAGGATGGGGGGCTGGGCCGTCTCTGCCCAGAGTGCAAACTCATTGACCCGCAGGCAAAGATCCCTGGTCCACGCTGCCAGGGGCTTCAGTGAAGGGTACGCCTGGTGGACACAGAGAGAGTGAGACAGAAATCTGAAATCTACAGTAATTTCATGCTTCCAGCAGTTGGCAGCCATTCATAATGCAGGTGTGGAGGTATAACATTTTCAAGTGAGATGTGGGTCTGGTACCTTCTCCCACAGCGGTGGAACACGGACGTCATGGATGTAACGGAAAGTCTCCTCCAAGCTGGATGACATCACCACCAAGCCTTTGATCCCCTTCTCCAGCTCCACCAGCGAGCAACTAACACACAAAACACACACAGTTACAGCGACAAATCTCTCATTTTCACACCTTTATTGTAGATGTTGAGTCGTCACTGCTTCCTAGTCTGGATCTATTGGGATTACCCTGCATTCTGACATAGAGGTACAAATAAAGGCCAGGTGATTGGGCAATTGTTACTAATTTGCATCTTTGATGCTCGTGCCTCTTTGTGTAGCCGGTTTACATTGAATTTACATACACTTGTTTGATGGGTATAACCACCCAATAGACAATATGCCAATATGGCTAAACACAGTGTTGGTAAATTATTTTGGAAAAGGGGTTTACTCAACCTAATTCTGTAGGAATTGACAATTGCAATTTATTTATCTGGAAAACAGGTTAATGTATTTCCAAGTCACTATAGTTTGATCTCACTGAAGGTCGCCTCAACCCAGGACCGATACACACTCAGATTGCAAATAATATTTGGATTAATGTTTTTGGAATTAAGGGAGAAATTCAGGTTAAGAACCACGACCGATTAGTCTGCTGCCACGGCTGAATTTTAGCAGCACATCTCTATCCCTTTTGACACCGTTAGTTTCGGATGACAGTTCCACACGGAGAGGTACAGTACCCACGGCACACATGGCCAGCTGAGATTCTGACAGTCAAACCCAAAGAAACACGCGCACGCACACACACACACACACACACACACACACACACACACACACACACACACACACACACACACACACACACACACACACACATAGTTCGTACATGATGGTTTCCAGCAGAGAATTGTATCTCTGGATCTCTTGCAGCAGGACCACATTGATGGGGGAGAGGTTGTCCTGGAGGATGGACCTGGTGCCCTCGTAGTCAATCAATGGCGGGATCCTCCCACGGATGTCTGCCAACAGCTCTAATACCTAGAGGCACGTTGCAAACGTCGTACAAAAGCAGATAATTTACAAATGTACGGCACAAGTATTGGCAGTGAAAAAACAGTCAGATCGGATGCCTTGTAATAGTTCAGGCTTCGGCTCTTGATAATCCTTTCTAAAATACACACAAACTCCAACGTCAGTCATGCTCCAACAACCAAAAGAACCATACTTTTCAGCACTATTACTACTACCATAACATTTAAATCATGTTTAAAGCACATAGACAAACTACTTTATTATACAACACCCAGTTTCATCAATGGCAAAAAACAAAATTGGCGGATGGTTTCAGGGAGCCTTCAGAGATATATCTAAGTCTGAATACAAAACAGTCCATGTACAGGTCATTTCAAATGATTATGTTAATATGGCCCCTGAGTGAGAAAGTTCTATTGGAAACTATTTGAGTTTTGTAGTGTGTTGAGTGCTCTGAACTTTTTAAAAGGTCATTAAATTGTTGGTCTCATCTATTAAGTTGTGTATTTCTACTAAACTACGAATTTCTTCCCTGCACTTCTCCCACCTTATCTTCTCCAACGGGCCTGGCCCCCGCAGCAGTAGGACTGGTGACCTGGGGCTGCAGGGAGAGCAGGGTGTCAAACAGCGTCCTGGTCTCTGCGATCTGGCTCGCAATGTCCGCATTAGAGTGTTGGCCAAACACCTCAGGGTGCTCTGTCGACGGCAGCATGCTGATATATTCCGTGTAGGAGGACTGGGGGCCGTCACGGGGGATGTGATAGGATGTTATGGAGGACAGCCTGACAGATAAAAGGAGTTGACAGAATATAAAGTCAGTGATACATGGATATGATGGGATGTGTACAATTCCCAATTTCCTTTGAAAGATTTTTTTTCATCTCATCTGAAGTAAGTGATGTAAAAACATAGCTGAAAAACATAACCCTTTCAATATAAATGACAAAAACACAGAGTTAGTGTATTGAAAATACACAAATATTCTATAGCACAATCTGCCTGAATGTATGGAGTGCTAGAAAGCCTATTCTTTAAATATAGATGTATATGTATGTGTGTAATAATAAATGTCTGTGTGTTAAAGTGTCTTACTTAAAGAAGGGCTGGGTCACGGCTGCGTCACAGAAGTAGTCACTGATGTATGTGGTGAGAAGACGTCTGTCCCAGTCGTCCGTTACATGACCTCCATAGTTGACCTCAGCAATGAGGTACTTCAGCGCATCCCAGGGAATCTCCTCATACATGTCCAGGTACAGACTGAGCAGATTCTCACTCACCTGGGTTAGGGGGGCATCAAGAGATGGATTTTAACAGACTGACTTTGAAAAGCAAGATACAGACCAAGAAGTAAAGGAAGGCAGTCTAATACATTTTTTTAAAGATCTTTTTTTAGGGGCTTTATATGTCTTTGTGGGATAGAACAGCAGGGGTGGGCTGTCAGGGCCTTCTAAGCCTTCTCTGGTGGCCTAAACAGAATCACAAAATTTAGCTATTTTCTAATTTAATTATTATTTAATTATTTTAATCATTAAAAGTTATAGCTATTTTATAATGTGATTGTTTTTCACAAATACACTACATGTATTATAATTATTGTTCCTTATCCATCTGTTCCTCTGCTCCTTCAGGCCTCTGGTACAGCTTGCTTGGGAGCTAGTTAACAGCATCTTTATCAATCACATTTCACCTCTCTTTCTCTGTGAAAGAGTAGCCTCGTTAAACTATATGAAACAGTCTTCAAGAGTGTCTGGACGTCTGATTTGTCATAGGGCCAGCGTGACCAGTAACATGCGCTGTGATTGGTCAGTGTGCCAGCATGACTTCTGTCAACACAACAGAAAGCTATAGGCCCGCCACTGTAGAACAGTGACAGATAGGAAAAGAGAAGAGACATGCAGCAAAAGACCGCAAATCAGGTTCAATCAAGAGTCTCATGCATTTGAATTAGATTGTCATTATCCATTCGTCTAACAAACACTCTGACAGGGTGGCTTTTCTGCCTTCAGCTGTTTTCTTCAGTTTCAGAGAAAGCTCTGACCTCAAAGTCAGAATCGTTGAATCCATAGACAATGTTCCAGCCCAGCTGTAAAAACTTCTTCCTTTCCAGCAGGATGCTGTGAAAAAAGCAGAGGGAGAAAAGCATCTTCCTGTAGAATGCGGGTTTTGAGCAGCGGGTGAATTGAGACTCCGTCACCAGCTGGTACAGCCGCTTCATGTTGGCTTTCACGCCCTGAAAACAACAGGGGGCAGTTTAACACCACTATGAACAGCATGTATGTAAATCTCACTGTGAAATATGTGTAGGCAAATAAAACTGAAAGAACTTCCATGTAGCGTTGTTGACATGTATATCATGTATGATATATAGAAGATATGTAAAGTCTGGGAATCCGTGTGTTTGAGCACATGCACCTTTGGCGGTTCAGTGGTCATCTTGATGCCAGCCTGCAAGATGGTAATGGGAAAGCCGGGATGTGGCGAAGAGCTGAGCCAGAGTCGGAAGTTTGAGTGAGGCTCCTGCACTTGTAGCTGCTCCACCAGCTTGTCCAGCTCGGGCATCCATGAGAGAGAGAGGTGGCAGTTGGCAAGGAACACCCAGTGACCTGGTGCAGAGAACGAAGAGGGCTTCAGATAAGGTGATATAACCTGGATAGATTTTTCCTTATTTCCGGATCACAAGCGAAAGAAAACGCGTAATCTAAGTACTTCGTACACTTTGTCAAGCACAAGGGACTTTTGACACTCAAATAATCAGTTGTGGGAGAACAAAGTACACTTCTTAGCCACTGACTGAATCTGACACAAATGAGCAGGAAGAAAGACAGAGCAATGGCTGTTGTACCCTCCTTGACACCCTCCTCTATCATGCTCTTGGCGATGGGGGCCTGTCCCTGGCCCAGAGAGAGAGCCTGGAAGTGCTGGCTCATACCAGAGGCCTCAGCCAGATGCAGCAGGGCTCCTGTGGGGTCCACCCCGGGAGACAGAATGAAGATCAGAGGAGTCCTGCTGGTGGATTCCTCCACAACCTGGGCAGAGAACAGAGAGAGTAGCAAAGTGGGACAAAGAAAGAAATGAGAATTAGAGCTGAAATCAAACAGAACAACGCAAATGAGATGTTTGAAACATTTGTTTCATTCAAATTCAAAGCTTTACGTCTAATATTTAAGACGGAAGAAGTAACAGGTATTAAAAGCAGACACTCACAGCCTTCATGTCGAGAACAGGCGGCTCCACATATTGATGGCCGAGGCTGTTAACAATGAAGGAGGTGACGCACAGGGAGACACGGTCCGGACGCAGAGAGCGCACTATCAGCATCTTCTGGAACTCATTGCAGTTAATCTCCCAGTTATCTAGAAGGAAAATTAAAAACAGAGTGGAAGGGTAAAGTTGGGGACTTCAGGAGCGAGGGAGGGCAGTTTGGAAGTAATTAAGGAAGACGAATGATTAACATGAAATAAGAAAAGGGTCATGAGCAAAGTACGAAAGTACGCTTCAAAGTTCATAGTGGAGAAAAACCTCCCACAACACACACAGACCTGGTAGTACGATATTCTCTGGCTCAGCACTGCTGAACCAAAGCTTCCAGTCTCGGGGTTGTTCAAAGGAGGTCATGATGCCATGGAACTTGGGCAGCTTATCCAGCTCTGTGATGTTGTCCCAGCTGGAGTCTCCCAGCCAACTGGTACAGGGGTTGTCCATCTGAGCCTCCTTATCAAGTACCTAGAAGCACACCATCAATTAATCAGAAGTCAAACTACTCCTCCATCACTGTTTCAATAAATTGTCCAAACATCCATTAACACATCAATCATACAGCACCAGGCTACCAGGAATCTGCTAATGGCTATGGGAATTTTGGGAAAACATATTTTCGGCTGTCTTTGAGGGGAATAATACATTCTATATGGCTCAACATTTAAATACACAGAGGAAGGGGCACAGAGGCATTAAGTCTTCTGAGAATTTGAGAACAAAAAGTTGCTCCTGTTTGTTTATCCCAAATCAAATAAGCTCAAAACAAGATGTTTGAGTGTGTACTGTGTTTTCTTACAAGTCCTCCTCGGAGAAAGAAGCTGTACTCATCCAGGTTGAGTTTTCCAGCCACCACCAGGACTTTGGCACACATCTGGAAGCTGAAGAGAAGCTTATGGCACTCAAAGAGACCACGACACGTGTACCTGCAGATTATAAAATACGGAGTTAGCTAAAAAAAAAAGGCATAGTGTATGTTTCTGATTGATCATATCAGAAACATTTAAGTCTAATAAGTGAACTGATAAGAAATGAAATAAACATCTTTATCAAGGACACAATTAGTTGCTACAGTAGCATTAATAGCTATGTTGCTATAGTATGTCTCAGCTCACAGCTGTGGCTTAGGAGGTGAAGCACAAGACACTGAAATTGCTGGCTTGCCCATTGGGACATTGTAAAGCTTGGTTGTCAGCACAGTTATACAGCTTATTTCTACATCATGGTCTTTCTCTGTCCATACAAACATGTTCTGATTCACTTGACTCATCAGTACCTGCATGCACATTTATGAAAAGGGCAGACTCACTTGTATACTGCATATGTGTGGTACTCATTAAGGTTGGCGATCCTTTCCTCCAGCTTGTGGCTGCGCTTGCTCTTTTTTATGCTGAAGTCAAACAGGTCAATATAGGCATCCAGGGAGAACTGGTACATTGGGTCAATGCGGCCCATGTCGTTTAGAATGGAGAAGAGGATGGAGGCTCGTTTGGCACATGGGCGATAGGCCTGTTAAGAGAAAGCACTTTAAGTTATATACACATACTGTATTCAAGAACTGACATGCAAATGAGCTCTTTCAATAGTATTATTTTGATAAGCAGACTAAAATTACAACAAATGGTCACAGAAACTTTCCAGAAAATGGAAATGATTGCTTATGATTGCTTACTTTGTCTTCCTAATGCTCCAAAAT
The DNA here is from genome assembly GCF_910589615.1 of Taurulus bubalis. Taxonomy (NCBI): domain Eukaryota; kingdom Metazoa; phylum Chordata; class Actinopteri; order Perciformes; family Cottidae; genus Taurulus; species Taurulus bubalis. Next base: position 12,553,121 of record NC_136598.1, read on the forward strand.
CCTAAAGATAGTTGATCATAAAACCTAATTCCCCTCATCCCGACACCTGACCATAAACTGGATGTAAGAAGTGACTTATATTTGTAAACAGAAGATCGCCCCCTGATGGCCATTAGGAAGAATGCAAGTTGAAGGCACTTTCCAGACCCGGAGGTTGCTGCCTGCACCTCACCTCTCTAGCAGAGTCGATCTTGATCTCGGTCTGTTCACTGCTCTCAAGCTGCTCTAAAACCTCAGTAGCTGTCAGTTTAGATGTCTGCAGGGTTTTCACCAGCTGCTCATCGTCCAGAAGTGAGCCAGTTGCCTCATTCAGCAGCCTGGTAGAGCAGACACACAAGCATTAAAAAAACAACTAAATACAACAAAACAGTGCCAGAAACCAAGAAAAACACAACCACATTAGGGTTCACATACGTCAAAAATGTAAGTTTGACTTGGAAGGTAAGTCTAGCTGCTTTTATTGCTGCCGGACGTAATGTGCTCAACATTACCAGCACCACAACAAATGGAACTATTATTATTATTATCATTATATACTACTATTATTAATGTTACTAGATAAACAACCTGAGGATCTCATCCTCCAGCTTCTCCAGGCTTCTCTTGCCAGAAGCAATGCTGATCACCAAAGAGTCCTTCTGTTCTTCTAGCTCTGGACGCTCCTTACGCACCACTCTTCCCAGTAGTTGGGCTTCCAGACCCTGCACACACGCACACACACACACACACACACACACACACACACACACACACACACACACACACACACACACACACACACAGATCATTTAACGAAACAAATCACACGCTAAAAATGTATGTGTACACAACTGAGGATACGCATACATATAGAGAATCATACAATAGTGACCTGAAGCCCAAACAGACACACACACACACACACACTCAGACCTGCTCCATGACGGCAAAGTTGACTATGATGGTCTTTGTAGAAATCTCTGGTGTGTAGTTGGGGTTAGACAGCTTGGTGGTGATGTAGAAACGAAACTCTGGATTGTACTCCACCTCCTTATCACCCAGCTTCAACAGCAGCCTGCCGCCTGAGAAAGCAAAGAATTACACCCATACAAACATTGGATTCAGGCACATTCACAAGCATATTTAACTGAAAACTTACTAAAGAAAACGTTCACAATTGGATGTGTGTATGTGTGTGTTTGAGTCTGACCTATCCGTGTCATGGACTTGTTAAGAATTGGGTCGAGAGAAGGGTCCAAATCCTCCAGGACATTCTGCAGCAAAACAGGATTCCCGAACTGAAGGGCATTCTCCAGCACCCGCAGGTAGTCTGGCATTTGAAAGTCTATTACTTTCAAACCCTTCACATGTGGACACACATGTGCGCAGGAGAACAGAAAGAGACACAGAAGAGGAATAAAACATGGGGTTCCAGTTATGTTGTGCAAAGTATTGGGAGGTACAGCACAGTCTTCACAGGTTCAGCATATACTCATGGGCTATCAAGAATCCGCTATTCCGGAAATCTGGTCTGTTGAAATATATTTTTAATTTTAGAAGAGAATTTTAGAAGCGATTTTAGAAGAGACTTTTATGAACAAAAATGTTGATGGTTCTCTTCTTGTTGCAGTCTACTATTTCATAAAGTACAAAAGTGATGAGTGTGATATGTATCTCCTGAAATGCAGGGCACAGTGGCACAATTGCATACAGTTGTTTTAAGGTGGAATAAGCAGTTTGAGAGTACAGGTCAAGTAACACGTGTGGTAAATAATCATGAGAAGAAAAGAAAGCATTTATGCGTAACTCATTTATCGCATGTGTGGAATGTTGTACACAGTTTCTCAGAGTGTGTAACGTAGTGATCTACAACATTTGCATTGGTAGCCGTAAATAATTTGTCAAATTTGAGGGCATCTCTGGACATCTTCCTATGCACATTCATACACTCAATTATCCATGATTGTTCATGAAATGTAAGAGTTAAGACACAATAACAAAGAATATGAATCAGAATAACATTGGCTGAGTCAAGACTTACTCTCTTCATCTCCATATTCTTGACCCATTTCATAGATTGGCCTTGAGGGTCCACCATCAGTGGCCATCTTGAAAGAAGGGAAAGAAATAAAATAAGCCAACTTGTATTTCGCAGTATGAAACACACGTTTTGTACATTGAACACAACAAAATCCAAATCCAACAAAAAAATCATCCAAAAGCATTTTAATTGTGTATGCTTACTGGACAACAGCTAATCTTAGTTAATAAAACCTTTAATAACAGATTGTGTCTCCATGCACTGACCGGTTTCCGCGGGTGACGATAACTCCATTCTCAGTCGAGTATGCGTCAGAGGGCAGGCCCTGAATGTTCCAGTCCCTCACGACTGTCGGCTTGGATAGAAAGACTGCAAAACTGAACCCTGGCGTGCATGGGATCGCTAAGTGCCGTACCTGAGGAAAGGGCAAACAGAGTACAGTAGTAACTGTCGAGGGAGTTCAAGTCTATGTCAAGTTTTTCACTTAACTCCACATGAGGATATATGTTCAGATGAGGAGTGTGTCTGTGGGCCTCACCTCCTTTATCCAGATGGCAAGCAGCTCGTCTCTATAGTTGGAAAGGAAGGGTCCCATGTAGGACAGGAAAGACGCTGCTAGCAAACAGTCTCCCACCAGGTATCCCATGTTTTCCTCAAGACCCTATAGCACACACATAGGTCGGAGTGAGTACTGTATGGTACTGTGTGATCTGTTTGTTTCTACACTGCCCCAAACAACCCTGAAGAAAGAAAAGATGGATTTCCAGACCTGAGTAGGATAAGTGTTATTATTTGTGTGTGTGTGTGTGTGTGTGTGTGTGTGTGTGTGTGTGTGTGTGTGTGTGTGTGTGTGTGTGTGTGTGTGTGTGTGTGTGTGTGTGTGTGGCCTACAGCAACTCTCTCCTCCCAGCGAACCCTTTCTCCAGCCAGTCCAGTCATCAGTTTGTCAGCTAGGTCCAGTTTCATCTCCATCTCATCGGATTTCTTCCTCAAATTCGTCTTCATGATCCTCTTCTCACCAAGCTGCTTTTCCAGCTCGGCTTTCTTCTCCCCCACCTGCTCACAGACGAGCACAGCAATTATATGAATTCATCATAATTGGCCCTATCATTTGTACATTGGACTCACTATAATGCTACTGTTGCACTCATATGTATTTAGCTAAATGTTTAAATGCCTATCAGGCTGTTTGCTAGATGCACTGGGCTCCATACCTCTCGCAGTTTGTCCAGGGCAGCAGCCAGTGAAGCCTGTTTCTCTGCTAAACAGGACATGGCAGCATTCAGTTGAGCCCGCTTGGGCTCCACCACCCTGAAGGAAATCCCATAAACCTGGAGAAACAATGCACACATCCATGGATTTAGTTTTGCCACCTATTTTCTTTTTTATGTATTAATTTCACAAAAAGCTTGAATTGTTTTGTGATAGAACATTTTCAATGCTTACTATAGCAAATGTTTTTGGCTGCTATACGCAGTAATGCACTTAATGGGTACAGCTCATTGTTGAACTGCAAGTTTGTACAATATGCCACAATTAGTGCCATTGTCTGCATGCATTCAGTAACTAACTATTCAAACAATAATGATTATTAATTACAAGCTAGTATGTGTACTAGCAGACACTCTATTACCTCCATTGCTCTGACCCACATGCAGAGGGACTTGGCAGCCAGTGATACTTTGCCGATGATCTCTGCCTGGAAGTCTACCTGTCTGCAGTACTGGCCGATCTTCTTCAACACCCGGTCCGTTATATTGTCCCTGTCAAAGTTAACTAACGTTTTGATGAAATTGGAATCACCTGCCAGAAACAAAGTCACATAGGTCAGAAAACCATTACATTTTCGTACATGTGTCTCACAGTTTAATTAGTTTTCCTTCACCCATTTTGTTGTTATCTTTCATCATGACAACTTTTTCACCAAGAAGAGGGAAATGCAATGCAGTTTCTAAAGGTTGATTATCGTCTCTTGTGTTCCAGTGAAAATTGCAATGTAAATCAAATTTACAAAAATAGTCTTTTGGAAGTTGAATCTACCAAAAAATAGAATTAGAGTTTGCCTCCATCAATCATGTTGCAGTTAACATTCATGTCTGTCCAAAATGTCATCACTTTATCCTATATACACTTGTTTTGTGAGGTCACAGTGACCTTTAATCACCATATTCCAGTTAAACCCTGATACAAGTGGACGTTTGAAGAATTTGAAGAAATTCCTTCCAGTCATTCCTTCGATATTACATTCAAGAGAAAGTACCGGACGGATGGACAACATGAAAACATAATGCCTCTGGTCACGGCGGTTGCCTGTTGGAGGCATGAAACTATATGCAGAACGCTATTAAAATCCTTTGGAATATAATTGCTTTGTGATAGTCTGTTTGATAAATTGTATCTGAGACATGTTAATAAAGGTTGAGTGTGTTAAATCTGCCCTTAGCTCCTAACTTTCTGTGTTCTGTGTTCTTCTATTTGGGTTTTCTGTTTCAGTTTTTCCCAGTGAGCTGGAGACGATTGCACCGTATAAACTGACAGCTCAACAGCAAACTTAATTTTAATCAGTTGGTAGAGTTGCAAAATCCAGGATATCTCTCTCTCTCTCTTTCTCTCTCTTTCTCTCCTTTCTCTCTCTCTCTCTCACCTAGCTGTCTCTTGGCCTCTGCCCAGGTAGGCTCTTTGCCCAGAAGGGTCATGACAGCCTGCATCACTGTCTCCACCAGCGTTGGGGGACAACCATACGACTTTATCTCCGTCATGTCCTTCTTATTCAGAGACTCCAGAGCCTAGGTGGAAAAGGAGTAAGGACAAGTGAATGTGCAGGTATAAGAAGGCAGGGTGCACTGCTCGCTGAGTAATGTGTAATTGTAATTTAGACAGCCAGAAAGCCCACTCTCAAATGACAAGGTGCTTACGTTAGTGCTGAAGAGCAGAGCAGTCAAATATACTGAAAGGTCGAGGATTATTACTCATCAAATATCAAGGAAATAATTCAACCAGACACATTTATGAACAACATAACAACAAAGTGAGCACCTACAGTAAAGACACAGAGAGGGACTGGCAGGATTACAAAAGATAACAGGAAAGAGCTCTACCTTCATTGCCTCATTCAGTGCAGGCAGGGCCTCATCCAGATCTCTCTGTGCATTTTCAGCCATGGCTTTACATTGTATCTCTTCTGCCTCGATTTTCACACTGTTAGCACTCACCACCTCAACACAAACATACATCAATGTGTCACTGACTATTATACGCATGTATTACTATTTGCCAACAACCACAGAGCTTCCCAAACATAAACTCCTAATGGAAGCTTGTGTGTGTGTGTGTGTGTGTGTGTGTGAATCCCATAAATGCCTTAATCAATATTATTACTGAAATCTATTTAATGACTGTGTACGCATGAAATGTTGTGGTGCTTACAGTCTTCTGCTTGTTGGCCTCTTCCCTCTGCTTTACAATGACGGCCAGGTACTGGTCACACTGTATTTGGAACTCTGCCACTTGCTTCGTGGCCTCCTCAAGCTCTACAGACATGGCCTCCACCTTCACCCGTGTGTCATTGAGCTTGAACAGGCCATTCCGCAGCTTGCTCACCTGCTCCCCCAGTTCACTGCGTTTCTCTGCCAACAACCTAGATGTATGGGGAGACACACACACACGCATGCACAAACACATAATTGACATGGGGATTGTTTATAATTAGTCGCTCTATTTTGATGCCTGACCCGAGAGACCCACACCTAATGCATGCATACTCTATAAGCACTGACATTTAGAGCTTACAATGGGACCAGTTCAATGTTAACAATCCGTATGACCCTCAAGACACACATGAAGCATTTAAAGGTGGTGTGAAGAGTGGAGAAAAGAGAAGTAAGAATAAGTAAAGGAGAACGTTTAAAGGTGCCTACTTTCTGTATCCAGACACCAGCTCTAGGTAGTTGGTGGGTGTCACATAATTATGTCTCCTCAGCTCCAACTTCATCCTTTGGGAGACCTGTGCAACCGACTGGTGTGTGGTCATAAAGACACTGGCTACCTTTGTCTGGATCTACAACATCATAATTAGTTTTATTGGCCAAGTAGGAAAATCCATACCAAGGAATTCAGATAATATACAATATACATGAAGCTGAACGAGAGAGCAGATACACATGTAAGAACACATCACAATGTCAAATCGGAATCAGTTTAACAGTGTGAAATCAAGTGCTCACACATAAAAATGTGTATTTATGTGTGTGTGTGCCTCACCCTTTCCAAAGAGCCCAGCTCCAGTCCATCCAGGTACCTCTCAGCTACCTCCAGCAGAGCTTCTTTGGGCCACTCACAGAACCAGTCAATGGTGGTGCAGTTGACAAGCGCTGGGTAATGGAGGATACGGTTCCTGTTGGCAAACAGCAATTTATAAATTGTATTCCGATATCATTTGTTGATATAATGATCTCCATTACAACCTTGTGGAGACGGAGTCTGTATACTGGTGCAGGTACATTTGGCGGTTGGTAAAGTAAAAACTAATCAAGGCAATAATTAAGCCATTATGCACCCTGAATATGCTTCAAAGTCATTCAAACTAATGCTGTATTTTGCTGTAACTTATCATTATGAAGTAAATGTTGATTGTACAAAATAATGGCCATAGAATAATGACACTATCAGCATTTAGATTGGTTTGCCTATAAGTCTCCCTTTCAGTTCTGTCTCCCATTGGATAATCTCTCCAGAAAATGAAGGCTTTACGAGTTTTACGTCACAAGTGCATCAACCACTAGAGGATAGTGCTTTTGATAGCTAGAGCCCTGTTGACGAAAGAGGCAAAGAAGGCGAAGAGGGGGAGTGATAAAAACAGAGGTATAATCCTAATGTGTGGTATGGACAGTAATAGCAGCTTGTGGTCAGAAGGGCCAGGACAAGTTGTCCCCAGTGTACCTTTGTGGAACAGCTGAGGGCTCATGCAGGAAACAGTTTGAACCATTTATTCATTTACAAGTGCTTTGGATGTGTCAGCTTGCACGGATGTTGTCAGGATAAGAATGCATGTACAGCTGCAAGTGAGAAGGTACTGAAGTGCTGGGACTCTTCATGAAATGTGATTAATACTGTGTTCATTTCCATAAACATGTGTGTCGACAGCAGAGAGAGGTGAAAAAAGAGGATGGAGGAACATATTGAGAAACCAGGTGTATTATAGGGCAAGCAACACGATCAGAATCTACCTGAAGGACTCTCCCACTGGGCTCATACAGAGCACTATGTGCAGGTTGTTCCTGACTCGCTCTATCAGGTAGCTGAACAGGGAGTCCGGAGTCTCCGTTACATTGTTGTTCCTGGCAGACTCTGACAGAGCATTGCACACCTAGGTAGATGACAACAATTACAAGTTACGAGAATTGGAAGTGGGATTAAAAAGGTTAAAAATGTGAATGATATATAGATGCCACGATATGTGATTGTTGATTGTCTCGTCTAATGTCTAATGTTATGCACCTTTCGGCAAGAAAAATTCCTCGTTTGTGTAAACATACCTAGCGAATAACTGGTTCTGATTCTGATTCTGTGTCACGGATTCCCCATCATATTAAGTGTTTTCATCCTGTCTGTCAGTTCTAACCACTCTCCTGTCATTCCAGATCCTGCCACTCACACCTGATTACCCCTCATCACCGTCACCTGGCCCTCACGCCCATCTCACCTGCAGCCCGTTCCCTCATTAGCTCACTATTTAGGTCCCCTCACTTGCATGTGTCCTCTGCCAGATTGTCTTGTCCATTGTGCCAAACGCTCCAGCATATCGTTGTACTTTTTGCCTACCTGTTCTGACCCTGTTTTTGCCTGTCTTGCCGACCTTGGATTTTGCCTGCCCCTTATCGGATTTGTTGGCCTGTTTGTTTGATCTCCTGGTTTTGACCCCTGCCTGAATACACGACTGAAGAACTTTGTCTGCCACCTGCCTCTGAGTTGTCCTTGTGAACTCTATTACCCACTGTGCCTCACATTCTGATTAATACATATAGGAGGCTGTATGTTACTTAAGGACTGTTACTCGGCTACTACAGTCAGGTCAGCTTTGCATGACACACATTTTTGTATCTTAAGTTAACCATGTTTTATAGCAAGGATAATTTGTCAAATGTAAAATTAAAACTCAGCAGAGATCATTTTCTTCACTATCTTCTGTACAAATTGCAATGTAATCTGAATACAAACATATAAATGAAAAGTATATAGATGGAAAGACAGGAGGCCAAAAAGACTTGACGACAATACAGACCTCAATAAACTCGTCCTGCTTGTAGAGGTTAGGCACCTCGCCAGAGCTCAGGATATTATTGATGTCCTCTAGGAAGGAGTCGTCTACAATCTGGGTGTCATTGAACAAGAAGACTGTGGGCTTGTTGTCCACACCAGTTAACCGGTACAGCTTCTTGATGTCTGAAAGAAAGGACAGAAAAGAACTCTGATATATATTGTAGCTGACTAAAGATGGGATGAGAGAACAAGACTGTTTTCAAGAATATATGTGAGTACATTGTTTATATCATCTTTATTTTTTTAAATTTAATTTCCAAGCAATGGGCTATATAGTCATGCTTTCCCTGTCTCAAACATTTAGGAATGTACTAGTGTGTTTGATTCCACCTTCTCTGAATTCCTGTTTCCGGTACTGCTTGGTGACTTCCACCTGGAATACCGTGTATTCACAGATGAAGGCAGCCATCTTAGACATGCTCTGTCTTCCAGAGGCCCCAACACCGACCAGCAGCATGTTGCCCCTGAGCTGACTGATCACACGTACTACACGGGTTACTGTGGAGGGAAAACAAAAATATTACCACTACATGTACAATATTATTCTACCTGGCTTGTGTGTGGCGTGTACAAATGACAAAGGTTGTCGACTCATATCAGGTTATGTTGCCTGAACATTACCACTCTGATTTGACCAAAAAACAAATTATTCCAGTACCCATGCACTGTGTGTCCATCTGAATATGTTTATGTGTGTTTGTTTTGTTCTCAGACGCACTGTGATTGATGGCATCTCGGAAGAGCACCAAGCTCATGGGCACTACGCCGGGTGTCAGGTTGTAGTCCTCCAGCTGGGTCTCCATGAACTTCTTGAGACCCTTCATGTCCAGCAGGTCCTCATACACACCAGACTCACTCAGGAAATCACCTGACACACACACAGAAAAAAACACATGTTAACACATTCATATTCATGGTGTAATCAATAGGTTAACAGTTTCATAATGCTTAAAACACCAATCCATTGTGGAGATACAAATGTACCAAATATTGGGGGTTGTTTGTTGGGGCAGATGTTGTGGTAAGTGAGGTCAAAGAGTGAGCCTAGTTTCTCCCCCAGCAAAGCCACAAAGGCTTTCATGTCACTGCCATCTACCAGCCTGTCTGAAACGACCCTGAAATCAACAACAAAACACAGAGAACACATATTATCCAATACATACCCAACAAAAGGATCTGTGTGTTTTGGCCAATGTAAAATAAAGTAGAAAGCCATCCTCAGATAGATATGTCCTCCGCCTCAGCTGAGGGACAATGCCACTAATGACTGTCATAATGAAGCTTGAATGATAGTAAGTATGCTATATGACTGTGTCGAAGATTTGGTGAATTTTTTTTTTACTCGTTACCTGAAGCACTCATGGATCCACAGTCTAGCGATGTTGTTTTTGGTATCATGGAAATCTGGATGAGCTCTTAGCAGGCCTTGAAACACCTAGAATGAGTGGAACATGGAAAACAAATCAGTCATTGTGACATAAGTCACATTGCTAAACAGGTGAGTTATATAAGCTCTCGGTAACTTTCAAGAAAATATATTACCACCCATTCACACACTGATGGCAGGGGCCACCATGTAAGGAGCCACCTGCCCCATCAGGACTCAAACTAATCATTCATGCCCAATCATACACAGCAGGCGGAAGCAATTTGGAGTTAAGTGTCACATCGACCATCTCTATGAATCAATGCTTACCTTGGAGATATCCCTGAGGTTAAAGAGGTAGTGAGTCTTGGCTGGAGTGGGAAGAAAACGAGCTGTCACGGCATCATACAGTTCTAAGGTGGCCTGAGTCAAAACTTCTCCGATGGGCTTCACCTCCTCATTAAAGGCCTCCAGCTTTTGGTTGATCATAGTACTGTAGATCTGCCTGATCTGAGACTCCTGCATGCAGAGAAGACAGGTCTGTTCAAGTTTGGTACATCTTGTCAATGATACAGCTGTGTCAAAATGATTCATAGATTTCAAAGTGGTATTGGCTGAGGGAAGGAGAACAGAATAGGAATATTATAAGAAGTGTGATGATTCCATTTCATGTTGTCCAATTCACACATTCAAGTGTCAAAGAAAGTGTGTACAGGTGCAATATGGCTCCAGTCATTTTCAAAATCAAATGTATTTTGCCCTCTTATGGAAAAACAAGTTAAGGGAGGAACAACAAATATAGTGAAAATAAGATGGACTGGGAAAGAGTGAAAGGAGAACAACAACAACAAAGATTAGAGACATACATCAAATTGAAAAAGACTGTAAAGAGACTAGAGGTGAGGGAGTGAGCGATGAGTGGAGAGAGCAAGGAAAGGAAAACAACCACCATAATCAGGGTAATGAAAGATGATAAAAAAAATGTGGTGTATTATTACCAGGATCAACCTTGAAGAAAAAAATCTTTCTTCGTTAAGTGATAAAAGTCAAAACTACACAATCAAGAAATCCTGGGAATTATTATTTAATTGTTTATCAAATATATTTAAAAAGCCTTTTAATTCAAATTAAATTAGTTACTACAGTGTCCTCAGTGGTAAAGGAGAGGGGACGAGAAAGAGGTCAGCTAAATAGTCAGCGGGACTTACATGAGGGAAAGTCATATTGATGAGATTGAATCGACTCTGTAAGCGGCCAGATATGTGAGTCCTCCCTCCACCAGGGGGCCCCATGGACGCCAACAAGAACATGTCCTAATAAAGCAGACAAAGCAGAGTTTTATGGCCTCAGTAATACACCTGTGAAATAAACATTAGCCATGTAAAGGTCTTGATCCATTTTCTGAGAGAATGGAAAGAGGTGATTATGGGGCGGCACAAAGAAGGCAGAACAAATGATAAGATATTAATTCCACAATCATCTGAAAACTGACCTCACTCCCACTCCGTTCAAAAGGCCTTTCTCACCTTCACAAACTTTAAGGTTTGGTTCTGCCGGTCATACCAGAAGCCATAGTCGATCCAGAGACGCAGCAGTTCCAGCGGTGGCTGGGAGCCAAAGAGGTCATTGGCCGGCATGTTGAGGTCATCCAGGAAACACAGCAGGCGTTTCCCACCTGCTGGCACAAACACCCCCTTGGTTCTCTTCTCTATGCGGCTTTCCACAATGGCCTGGATGTTATTAGTGGTGGTCTGGACAGACACAGAGAGACAAAGATACAGAAAAGATCAAATGGTGTGTTTCATTGGGTACCTTAAATCATAACAATTTGACAATAACATGCAGCAATGAGAGCAATACTGAGAAAATACATCAGTGTAAAAAAATGTGTTTGTGTGGGAATGTGCATACAGTTATGGATGTGATTTCAGCTGATCAACCAAATTAGACAGTGCTGCGGCTTGATAGCTTGAAATGGCACCATCTGAGGAAAATCTGAGTGTGTGATGGCAAGAGAGCATAAATAAGGAACACTTATCCCAAAATGAGTGAGTGAGGGTGGCTTGTCCACAGTCACATGTGCATATGTATTTGTGGCATCTATAGATTAAACCCAATGACAGCATGTGTGTTGCAGCCCAGTGGACATTGAGGACATTCAGATCATAAATCGTGGTAGTCATCTTTTGCTTTAATGAGGCCTGAACCAACCTGTGAAGACATGTTGACAGTGAGGGCAGCCCAATTGTTATCTAAGCCCTGCAGGACGCTCTGGGCCACCGAGGTTTTACCAGTTCCCACAGGCCCAGTGAGCAGCACTGGGTACTGACCCAACACCAGAGCCGTAACCAGGAAGTTGTAGCGAACTGTATCCACTGTAGGAACAATGATCTTATAAAATGGAGCGCTGCAGGAGGGAAACAGATGTATTGTTGATGTTAGTGGGATGTTATACCATATAGTGTTAATTCAAAAATAAAAAATAACTGTATTGGCAGTGTGTAAAGGATAAAAACATCCAACAGCTGATGTCAGATATACAAGAACACATTACTATACTTACTTGGCATTGTAACGCCAGCCCTTTGGCACTTTATCTTCAAAAGAAGCCCAGGTTTTGTTCTTGGTGTCCACATAGTACTCATAAACCGTGTTCTGTAAGAGTTTACATTAAAAGATCAGAGAATAATGGTGCCTGCTCAGATAGATTGTTTTCAGTTTGCTGATGGAAAGTGGGAGTGGACACAGTATTATCTCTTATTAGTAATATGCATGTGGTGCATTTAAGATGCTTACATTAATCGAACCAAAGCGTGCAATTTTAAAACCATCTACACATCATATTGATAAACTGTTAATGATTAGTGTGATGATTGTAGAAAACCAGGTTATTGCAGAAGGTCAAAGACAACTAATGTTTGGACGTCAGAATGTTTTTAACAGTTAACAAATCGGCTCTCACAATAGAAATCCTGTTCATTCAGACAAATCGACCGATATTTGGCAGGGAATATGACAGCAGAAAAATGCTTCTGAGACAAAACAAGACAGCTCGGCTGATGGTAATCAAAAGAAAATGAGACAAAGTAGAGCCTCAATAGCTTGAAGCCTCATTCATAACTTTGACAGTCAAATTACTATCAATCGTTGACAGAAACATTAACTTCCATGATCTCTTCCCCTCACTCTCTTTTAACACACAGACACAGACACACGCACAGACACACGCACACACAAACAGCAACGGACTAAATGATGGCTGTATCCTGAAAACTTCTTCTTTCTGAAAAGGTGGGCACCACTGGGTTATTGTGTTTTTCTTGGGGAAAATTTAAGGCACAACATGGGAATCACTCTCAAAACTGTCGTGGTATCTAGCTGTGTTTGCAGTATCAACTGTTGTAGTTGAATTTCTGTGGTCGTGGATTCACAGAATAAAAACGTCTTTCACATGTCTCTCTGTATCACGATAGCACCCGAGCCGGCCAAAGCCACTAAAACATAATTAGCTCTGGTAGCTCTACTTTTTTTATCTTCAGCCATAGCAGTTCCAACCTGCAGTACTCTTAACACTGCAGAGTGCTGTTTGACTGACTTTGTATGTCATAGGAGTGTAAACAAATGTGCTCTAAAGAAGACCTTAATGGGGAAGGTGCCTTCCATCTCCCGGATGAAGTTGTCCATCCTCTTGCGCCCGTCCTCGTCAACAGAGGCACAGATAGACCAGATAAGGCTGAAGATGAACCAGAGTTCCACCATCGTACCCAAGTTGTCTGTGTCCGAAGTATTCACCTGGAGAAAGGGAGAACATTTGATATTGTCTGGCTTACAGTTTCGTGGATTTACTTTCTAATGCTTTGATAATGTGTTGCTTAATTTCAGTCACAAGTCAGTTAAAATACATCAATATTTAAGCAGTGCTTAAAAATTGTTGTCATTGAGAGGGATTACAATGTGCAGTGGAGGTTACAGATATTCTATCTGTCTTACCCCATTGCTGGGTGTGGCCAGGGTGTCGTAGAGGCGGCAGAGAGAGGTTACTCCATTTAGTTCAGTGATGGGAATCTGCTCTTTACAGTTGCTCCTCTTAAAGTTCAGTGTGCTCGCAATGTATTTCTCAAACAAACGCTTTAAATGAATCACTTCAGTCTGGGGAGAAATGGAGCGATCAATAGATGAAGATGGAACCAAACTGGTTCCAGACAACAAGGGAATGAAACAGGGTTTTCTTATGTTCCTCTAAAAAAAAGACTGACTATTTGTTATTATGAGTGAATGGATTGTACCTTTGGTCGCTTGTCCAGCCAGGACTGAACGAAAGGCTTCCATCCCAGATCAGTGTAATCATTGTAGACCATCCCACAGCGAGACACTGTAGCTGGAGAGGCCATTGCCAGGTTTTCCACTTCAAACAACAAAGACACCTATGACAAAAACAATAGGAATAGTTTTTCTGTTGTGATAGTTTTTACTGTACATGGTGTACTATGATACAGTAATAGATGGTAATTAATTGGATTGTTTTGTTATTAGTTTCTTTTCTTATTAGCTTCTTTTTAAATCTAGGACCATAAACAAGAATAGATTTATGCTCCAAAAATGTGACTTTTGTTTCCACAAAGTACATCAACAAAGACACATTTACATACAAAACAAACAATTGTACAAAATACATACATTAGTGTGTTAATGTGATTTATTACACCAGAATAATGCATGCTTTTCCTGTTATGAAAAGTCCAAAAATGCCCACACGGTTTCTGGTGCTGTTCTCACCTGTTCAGGCATAGAGATTCTCTCTCCATTGATGAGCGTGAGCACCTTGTTGTCATCCATAACAGAGTTCATACTCTCTATCCACAGTGTGTCAGCAGGCCCGTCGAACACAATCCACTTCTCATCTGGTTTCTCATCTAAAGAATGGAGAGCATGCAATGTGATATAAAAAGTGAAGAGACATATAAATATAGTGGTAGAATAATGTTCACTCTGTGACATATATTTTTCTCACAATTTTAAGACAGTAGGATTAACATGTCTATGTAATGATTACCAGTTTACCTTTTGATTTCAGCAATTTGATTAAAAAATACTTTAAATCTTTTGTTTTTTGTTTTAGAAAATCAGTGTCTATACAAAAAGAGTACAAGAGTGTGTGTTGCATGGCAAAGTAAAAACATTTGGAACGACAGTGCTGTGTGCTAGATGACACCCCCCTGGCAAAGAAAGGAAAGCGTAACCTGTAATCAAATTTTTCTGTCTGGACGTTTTGTTTGTTCAGAATTCCAAAAGATGGTTTTTGATTGCAAAAAGTGGGTCTAGTGCCCATATCTGTTTGCAATCAGTAACTCTTAGGTAAGGTTGATAAAAAGGACATTAACGCCAACATAAAGCTTCCCTGTGCTCAATGATGATGAGTCTGCGGATGTGAAACAAAGAAAAAAAAAAGTGCTGTCTGAAGCAACTGCTTCCAAAGTGAAAGGTGGTCATCTCCGGCTTGTAGTAACATTTCAAATGGCAAAGATGCTTCTTTCACACTGCATGTTTCATTGTTTACTAATACTACGTAAAAGGCTAATTGGATTTTTTTCCCTGCCTGAATACTCAATTAGACATGGGACGGGATATGTCCAGAGGAAGAATAATACATCCCTAGAGTGTGTTCACTTATTCACAGCAGTGTGTGTTTAGTGTCAGCACCTGCACAGGCTGATCTCATGAGGGAAGACAGCACTCCGTCAGACCACTCATTGGTGGACAGGTTATTTTCTCCATACAGCTCTCCCAGACTCAATGACTTGGGGTTCAGAGGATAATCCTGTTGTACCACAGGGTCCAAGGCATGGAGGAGAACATGATTGCATTAATAGATGCATTATAAGGACAGATCACAATTACTGTCGTCTTTTTGTCAGATACAAAGCTTAAAGTGATGAGAACACATTAAAACAGTAGCTTTCTGTGGAGCACATGCATTTTTTTGTTAATTGTGTAATCGTTTTTAGCCCCTGATCTGATTAGAGCAAGGAGTTTACAAACGCATAAATAGATTTTAGTAAGTAAAAAATAAGAATACAAATTTATAAATAAGAAGGAAGAAAACGGGATGAGAAGTAATAAGTAAGGACAGAGACAGTAGTAAGAAGAAAACATGACTGGGATTCTGACTGTTTTACTAGAAGAAATAAACTAGTACTCTTTTTTGTGACGCAAGAACATTCTTTTTGTTTAAAGCAACAGTATGAGCTAATATATTTCAGCATTATTTTTCTTCCACACCCACCTGGACCAGGTAGAAGCCAGGCTCTCCCTTGCGGTGCAGGGAACTGAGGACAATCTGCAGAGTCCTCCAGGTAACACTCTTAGCACTGCCTGTCTTGCCCACCAGCATGGTGGAGTGTCGAGAACTTTTGGTCTCATAAAGCTGGATGACTTTGGTAATGGTAAATGGAGTCACCTGCAAACCGCTCTGACAAAGTGCCACCTCTATAGCCACCTTCAACTGCAACAAAATGACAGAAAAGTTCAGTGATGATGGAAATTGTCAAGACACAGACACCTGTGATATATTTGACCATGATGTACTCGGGTCAAGTTGAATTAAGTTGGTCTATTTTGGGTTATAGATGTGGCTGCGCTCAAACAGCAGTTTAACTGCACTGTCAGGCTACACAAGATAAGAAAATAATGGTGCAATAAATTTAGAATCATCCACACATAAACACATGGGTAAAATAACCTTTATGCTCGCCAACATATTCCAGTGCAGTGCTGTGAGCATGCAAACACACATGCACAGGGGAACAGTGAATAATGCAGCATTAAAGCTGCAATCATTTTCATTACTAAAATAATTATCTCCGTCAGGACGCAATGTTCCCAGACGACCCTAATTAAGGGTTGCATTCATTGAATTAAATATTTCGGCAGTGGTCGTAGCAGACACACCTGGCGGAGATCTCTATGAGTGCATCCCTCTAGTTAGGCCAGCATTTGTGCTGTGTGTGTGCTTTGTATGCGATGATTCAATAACTGTATAATGAAATTCCTCTCTATATTTGTTTATCAGCAATCTTTACAAACACATTCAGACTCATGCTCACGGACATTCAGACACACATGTTTGTTAACACAGTCCTCTCCGACAATGTCAAAGAGACAGCCATGCAGACAGAGAAACAGAGTTAGACAGAAGATCCAGAGACAACGGTGGCGTCAATGTTGTTTATCTGCTGAGCATTACAGTTTTAGTATACATTTGATGTATATGTTGATGCTACAATTAATATTAAGAGGAGCTGACAGAGTTCAGTCAGGACAACTTCTAGGGTAAGTGAACTATAGTTGAATTGTTGACCAGATAAGAAATAAAAACTTATACTTAATACTTTTTGGTATTTTTTTATCAAAGAAGAAGGGACAATGTCGTACAGCAAACAAAACACAAGCTCTATGCTGGTTCCAATGAGCTAACTTACCTTGCCATAGTCTATAACGGGTATTTCCACAGCAGGGAACAAGTCCTGGGTGATCCCATTCAACAGTGGCACGTCAGCAGAGGTCAGCTTAGCGATGTTCATGTCCTTCATAGCCATCAGCAGGATCTGAGAACAGAGATCCACTCTTAATTAAATTCTTAATGTAAAGTTTAGTTTATTTGAAAGGAAAGGACAGTAGTTAGTTTAGTTAAAGTTATAGGAGCTTGTCTGGTTCGTGTCCGGCTCCTACTCTCTCAAAACCCAGCTCAGAAATAGAGCCGCACAGTCACACGAACAGTGAGAGATATCCACTTGATTTGACTAACCCAGACTGTTGGGTAGCTTTATAGAAACCTTTGAATTAGGACTATAGATATTATCATCTGTCACTTACACTGGAAGTGCATCAGGAAGGGATCTGTTAAACGCCAGTATGAACAACAGGAATGATTATGCTGAGCAAAACCTGTTCCCAGTCGATTGGTTTGGTATACATATATGAGAGAGAGAGAGAGAGAGAGAGAGAGAGAGAGAGAGAAAAAGAGAGAGAGACTTACTTCTTCATCGGGAACGTTGGGGCAAGAGCGCCGCTTCGTTCCAGCATAGCGGAGCATGGAGGTGAGACTACGCAAGCCAAAATCATAGTGGTCCTGTTTAGACAGCTGCTGCACTGCCAGGGAGTACAGGGTGAACACTTTCTTTGCCAGGAGCTATGAGGGGGAAAACAGACAGAGGTAGAGTGTATTTATGCTATGAGTTACAGAGACAGAAAAGGAAGAAACAAAAGAAGGAGGACAGAGGTAGAAGGGTCAATCTCACCATAAGTAGGATTAAAATGTACAGTATAACCATGAGATGAGTCAGAGTGACTTAACAGTAAATTAATCCATCACTTCCTATGCGTTGCTTTAGTGAGCATCAAAGACGTGTCCCAAAGCATAGCTCAACTATACAGTAGCTTGCATTGCAGCAGGAGGGAGCGTCTGTGGTAAGACTCACTCTTACGAAGATATATCTGCACATACACACATAATTATGCTATCCCACCATGGCCCTTCACTAAACTCTATTCCAACACTGATCCCAGACCAGAGCTTACTGCTTAAAGGAGCTTGAAATCAGTGGGGAAACAGATAGATTAACACCCACGTCTGATCTATATTATATAGTGTAAAATATCCTTGATTTGTAGTACCTTGCAAGTGTTGAAGCCCTCTCCAAACAGTATGATTTCAGCTATTAGAGTAGAGTCTGGCACCACCATGGAGATAGGTCTGAACATGGACTTGAGGTTATCTGGAAGTTCAGTACGACCAGCGTAACCTAGGAAAACAAAGCAAATGGAGAGAAAAAAATATTGAATTATAAACACTGAAAGCATCTATTTTAATGACAAAATAAACATATCAAAACATCCTCTGAAAATATCCCAAACTACTTCCTCAACATAATCTGCATAAAATGCAGTGCATGCATCTGCACATTTGTATCGACCTACCAGGATTCATGGTAATAAAGATGCCACACGACGGGACCAGATTGATGTGTTGTCCGTCAAAATGGAACTTGGATAGTCCAGCTGAGAGGGCGGACAGGATGGACAGGATTTGCTGGGCCACCACCGACAGCACCTCGATGTTGATTCGGTTGAACTCATCGAAGCACCCCCATGCGCCGGTCTGTCCAGGGTGGACACAATGTACAAATCATGCAGTAAATAGAGAATCCACTTCAAGGAAAAAATACATCTTTGTCTGGATATTTTTTTTCCTCAAGCTGAAAAAAGATATCAGTGGTGGACTGTAACTTAGTACATTTAAGTACATTTATGTAAGTGTTTGTACTTTATTCTATGTTATGCTACTTTATACTTCTACTTCAAGTTGGAAGCCAAAACAACCAATGACCTGTTGAGCCTGTTAGCAGCTAAAAACCAGTGAGATGCAGGAAAAGACATCATTCTACAGGAAATTAATTCAGGGCTGACAGAGCAAGAGGAACAATTGTATTTATTGATTTTTAACCTGTGTTAAATAAAGACTGTCAAAGTAGGGCTGGGCGATAATTCAATATGATCATTTATTTGTTATCGCGGTGAAATTGCGGTGAAATCACGATAAGATCTAAATTGATAATAACAAGCACATACTGACTCAAAATTCTCTGAAAATCTGGTAAAACCCAGTTAAAACTATTTACTGATTCTGATTAATCTGTATTTGTGCGAATGCATTCAAACCGTCAGTGTAAAGCTGGATTTCTTTTTTAATGTATATTTTCCTTTGAAACTGTTAGTTCTGCACTTATGTTCTTAATGAAATAACAAAATACTTTTTACTTGTTAATTTTTTTTATTCACAGTGTAGTATACAAAAAGGGCTTTACCAAATGGTTACTTCATATAGTCTAAATTGAGGAGAGGGAATCTAAATTTAAGAAAAAGGTAAAAACATTTACTACCTCTGACCTAGGGCTGGGCGATATGTCATTATATATATATATATATATATATATATATATATATATATATATATATATATATATATATCACACTATAGCATGTTTTCTGGTCATAAATCTGGTCTCTGAACCCTGAACTCTCCAGAGAGACATTAGCTGACATAAAAAATAAAAAAAGACTATTGGTGTAAATTGTTTGTCATTTTTTTGTAATTCACTACATTTATTTGACAAGATTTGTTACTTTACTTTCATGATTGGGCATATGCTAAGTTACCTGGCAGTGTATAAAGAAGTTAAAAACAATGCATCACTAATTATAAATCAGTGGTCTATAATCTTTATCTAAATCGGGACCTTTTGATCCTTTAGGTATATTTTAATGCTAATAGTATATTTGCACTGTAGTTTTGCTACTTGTTTAAATACTTCTTCCACCATTAATCCCCACACACACACACACACACACACACACACACACACACACACACACACACACACACACACACACAGCGAGAGACAGCAATTTTTACTAACCCGATTTGAGTGTTTTTGATCTTGACTAGCATGAGAATAGTGTTTCAATAACTAGTTAGTAAAAAAGTATCTAACATACAGACTCACTCAAAGGTGTTACACCCAGAACCTCTGGGTGGTTCTGTGTTCACTGTCTGCTTCTGTTGTGTTTGTCTGTCACTCACATTGTCTCTCATTTCAGACACCTCCCTCCTCGTGTGCCGCCCTCCTGTGTGATTGCAAGCCCCGCCCTCATTGTTTCCACCTGTGCGTCGTTCCCCTGTGTATGTAGTCTGTGTCAACCCCTTGTTCTGTGCCAGTTTGTCTCTAAATGTTTTGTGAGCAGACCAGTGGTTTTCCTTGTGTTGCTTTCCCGCGTAAGACCCTTTTTGTTCTCTTGTGAGTTTGCCTGCCGATACCTTTGCCTCCCCGATTACCTGTGTACTGAACCCTGACCGGATTAAACATTTTGTTTTCTACACCTAACTACCGAGCTTCAGAGTCTGCTTGTGAGCCCTGCTCACTGTGGTACCAGTTCCTTAACAAAAGGTATAAGAACTACTCTTAACTTTGTTTTATTTACGCTGACATCATCATCATTATGATTGAAACTAGAGTCATTGTCATTGCCATCATCATATTTCCTTATCCTCTAGCAATTACCTGTGCCAGGCCAGAGTACATGCGTCCCATAGATTTGTAGTCTAGCCCTTCGGAGCAGTTGACCACGATCACGTACATGCCGAGAGCTTTGCCCAAGTCCTTCACTGTCTCTGTCTTCCCAGTACCAGCTGGGCCTTTAGGAGAGCCCCCCCGATGGAGATGGAGTGCTGTGGTCAGGGTCATGTAACATCTGGACAGAGTCAAGCATTTACAGACCGGGTATCAATGTTTAAACAAATACTCATAAGCAAGTATCATCCAAATATTTTGGTTGTTCAAGCCACATTAAACCCATTTTAAAAAAAAAACAGAATGAAATGTTGAAAAAAGACAGCGATTGCATGACTTGAATGTAACAGCATTACATTTGTTAGCTTTATCTTCAAGTTGTAAATTTTAAAATGAGTATGTGAGATGGTCTCTAATGTGAACTAATAAACTTTATATTGCAATTATTAATCTACACTCTGGCCCTAGTCTTTTTATCAGTCAATGCACAAAGAGCCGAGTTGTACTCTAGTGACAATACTATAGAAACTATACTAATGGTAGCATCTGTTTGATATCTAATTCTCTTGACATTTAATGACACAAAATACTGACAGCGCAAATCTGTCTTCAGTCTCCAGAACGGGCAGGTAATTCAAAAATACCAAAATAATTAAACCAAAATGTATTTTTTTTAAAAACTTTTAATGAATTACTTAACTGACACGTGACAAATTGATTGTGTTGATGCATTTGTGGCAGAATTGCACTGATTGACTGACCTGTCAGTAAGTGGAGTAATGACGAGCCGTCCAGAGTTGCCCAGGTACTCGTAGCTATACTTGAAATGCGTGTTAGTCTGTCGGATTATGCATTCTCTCTATTTGGAGAACAAACAAATCAGAAAATTGACAAGTTCAGTAGATGTTTTCTTTGTCACCCTCCAACTCATTGAAAACTAATCTCTTGCTGCCATAAAGTGGAGAATGAAAAATGCTGATGACTTGTGAAACAGAGTGAGGGTTTATGTGTCACAGAGGTCTTTTAAAGTGTTCCTTTTAAATGTCACAAACTACGGAATCATTAATAGCTAAATCTATACCGATTTGTTTTAGCTTTTACATTTTAGAGTGAAGTGTATTCTTACAGCCATTAAAAAATGTTGCTGATATTATGGCTTGATAAAAGTTCCCTATTGTGCCATTTTTCTCCATACTGTCCGGTGTTCTTACTAGCATCACTCATAGCATACCATTTCCCAGTATAGTCGCAGCTGGCAGAGCCATTCGAAGGCATTGACGTCGTTGCAGCGCGCCTTGGTCAGCTTATCAATGACATCCCGAGCATGAACCTCCCCCGTCACCAGCGATACAATCTTCAGACGTAGGATTTTGGTCAAGTTGCCACGTATGATCTCTGAATAGCTTTGAAGTTTGGAGACCTGAGAGACAAAGACAGACATAGCAAAAGCTCAAGAGTTTATTTGAAATCTTAACGCCACTATGTTGCCTTCCCATGGTGCCAAAAAAGGCAGATACGCTGAATTTGACATAACAAGGCTAATAAATCACAGACTGCATAAAATATTGAAAATAATAAGAAAATAACAACACACATTTTTCATGATCATCCTACTGGGTACAGAGCTTTCAGCTTGCTTTATGGAAACACACTGGAATGTTACAAAATCATCACAGTGAGTTCACTCAAAAATATTTAGTTTAGTTAAGTAACCAAAACTCAACCTGTTTCCTCTTTATGGACTTAAGAGAGGACTTATCAGCTCGCTCCTTGCTGGAAATAAGAGCTTTCGTGACATCAGTGGTCCACTGGATCTGACTGGCGATGATCAGGATCTAAAATAGGAAGGATACACACTTAGCTTTGTTTATATTCTTTTTTTTACCCAATGACATGGACTGAGTAAATAACCATGGGAGTGGAGAGGGGTTCATCAATAGCGTTCACTTTGCCACCTATCTTTTTGTCTGTCTGCTATACGGCCGATTTGTTTGAACTATTACGGGCATGGAGGGGAGGTCACACGGGGTGTGTGAACCGACCTGCGGAGCTATTTTAACCACTTTGACGAGAAAAAAAAGGCGCTTTATTAATGATTACTTTAATTTTGTTTAAACCATAGGTCTCTTCTCACAAGGGTTGCGGTATTGTAGCAATGTAAATGAAGTTAAACAACCATGTGGTTGCAAAGATAATTAAGATTCCGTTTATTTATTTTTTTAAAAAGCCCGAAAATTATGTCATGGGGACTTGGGGCGCATAACCTCCAACCTGGCCGTTGCTGCGTCATTAATGGACAATGCATGTTGTCCAAATCAACAACCAGTCACATTTAGTTATAACAAAACAATCCAACTAAACCGCGGCACTAAAAAACTGTACACACAAGACATCTCCAGCACAGCTGCTGGCATCTTGGCGAGGGGAGAGGCGTGGGGCCAGCCCCAGTCCCGGCTCGACCACCAGCAGCAACAACAGAGCTGTGGCTTGTTTATGATTAAATACGACTGAAGATGTAAAAACAGCGACACAACCAGTATTTCACTCACCACATGCCCGTAACCCTCTGTGCGACAGGCGCCATCAGTAAATCCACCAGCAAGTCCGTTTCTCAGGCTTTAGCCTGAGATTCTAGGTTCTAGCCTCTTCTTCTCATCTTTCGTTGACAGAAATCACGCTGCCCACTGACCAATCACAGCGCATGTTAATGGTCACGCCAGGCCACTGACCAATCATACATCCACGCCATTTCGCAGGCGCTGCACGTCAAAGAATACACCCAGCTTGTCAAACTAAAGATCTGATTTGTTGAAGTCCATGACAATCAACCACAACGTCCACTCCTAGTGTACTTTAATCTGCAAAGGCCTGCTTAAACTGCTTTGCTTACATAGAGACGCCGGAGAAAAAAATCTGATTGGATGAAACTATCTTTCAAACCAGCTGCAATGGAAGCAGTGCTGCAGGCTGAAGGCAGAGCAACAGAGGAAGACAGGAGCTGTGCAATGAGAAAACAAGCTAATAGGGAAAACATAGTAGTGTAAAAATGTAGTGTATTTGTGAAAAACAATTAAATTATAAAATAGCTATAACTTTGTGATTCTGTTTAGGCCAGCAGAGTAGGCTTAGCAGGCCTTGGCGGCCCACCACTGCCTGTTGATGTAATTGTTACTCCGACTAACCCTGACTGTGCTCAACATGTGCTGCCGATGTTGCCCTATAATGGCGTGCATAATATTACGTCTCTAACATTGTACGTTGATGTTGCTAGTATTTAACAATGTCACTGCCACCTCTTCATGGTTTGGTCTTTGTCATGGAAAGAAAAAAAAACTTGCAAAGGAACATATTTAGTTCACAAAATTAACACTGGTTCAGCAGGAACTGGGATTTGTGCAAAAAGACTGCACCAGTGTCAGTCAGTCTGAATGCCAGATGGGTGAAGATGCGAAACCACAATGATTTTAATTTGGGAAAAGACACAAATGTACCTGTCCCGGCCATTCTTTGACCCATTCTTCGAGCTGGCCTGGCTTCTTCTTCGGAGCTTCAAGGCAGTCTTTCAGAGTGTTCATCAGTTTAACGCGCATCGCCTTCTCAACATTACACAGCCAAACCTACATGCACACAAAACAAAAAGGTGCTCACATTCTTCACCATAACTCTCTGAAAATTGCATATTGATCACAATCATAATCATTGCTGCTGTACCTCCACGGGTTTGTCCAGTTCCACTGCGCTGCTGAAACTAATAAACTCCCCATCAGCAGAGAACATCCCAGTGGCCTGTTGGTTAGTGCCCTAGAAAATACACAATACACACACATCTCACATGTCTGTATTTATTCTGTATAATATGAAAACAGTGTTTTGTGGTTTAAGTTTTGAAGTTTTACTTGCTGAAATGGGGAAATACATGTAGCAAAATGTAACTTAATCAATGTGGCCTTAACGTGCTTTTGCAGATAAATGTTACCATCTAAGCATTTTGGAAAACTGAGAAATATCCATCCCTTAGCACAAGGTTCAGTTTAAAAAGGTGTTTTTGAGGCACGTGATGTGGTTTGATATGCTTAAATCAGGTCCAGTGGAATGCACAACTTATTATGTCTTGTTTGAGGACACTGACTAAAAAGTGATGTAACAAATGAACCTGCACTGAAAACAGTGGCATCATCTTATCTTAGCAATGTGTCTACTTGGTCTGTCTGGATCATGTTGTTTTGCCTCAAATCTTCACTTTGAACAGGGTTTCCACGCTTTTCTACAGTTTTACAGGACTTTTCCAGGACATTTTTACAGATGACCTAGGAAGTATGACAGATGGAAACATAGACTAATATGTTTTCAATGTGGAAGTCCGATTGAAAAGATGTGCAGTCGATGCCTATAACTTATCTATAAAATCATCTCTTACATTCATAGAAACTATGACAAATTAATCCTAAAATAATACCAATAAAAGCGACTGTTGCCAGTGTGTTTCGGCCAATTAAGTTGTGATGTCATCCAACCTGCATGTGCTACCCTCTGGCATGACTTCACACTTCATATAAACTACCATTTGAACGTTAATATGATCCTGAAAATAACTTGGCTCTTTAAGATGGCAGTGTTATCTGCTTTGGGGAGATCTGATAGATAGCGCCATAGTTCATTCTCAGCGAAAAGGAAAATAGTAGAACGTTGAAATAATTTTCCCGAACAAATTGACATTTTATATAACATTTTTGTGTTTTCCATGACAGGAAAATTGGTCAACTGTTTTCCAGGCCGCGTGGGAACCCTGTTTTAATTCATAATTCCTAATATTGCATACTTAGCCAACACTAAGACCACATTGACATTATTAAAACATTTCAAATATGCTGGACAACTAAATAATTTCCACAAAACCAAATATGTATAGCCTGCATGATAGCTTTCCTATATTTTGTGTAGTGTATAATGTTCTCGACTAATTGGCCTGAAATGACTCCTTCATAGTAGTAGTAGTAGTGCAGCACTGGCCACTGATTGCATCTGAGCCTGTGATGGATTACATGATCATTTTTACATTCCATGCCTGTTTAATGCTCAGGCTCCTGATGTTGTCAAAACACTTCTTCAGGTGGGGTTGAATGGCTTTGGGGTTCTGTGACTGCCCCAGGATCTCCAGCACATCATCATTGGACAGGAAGTAAAACCTTGGGAAGATCTGCCTCTTAGTCTCCAGGTACATGTCCAAGGCTTTCTGAATCTCCTCCAGCTTAGCACTCATTAGTGACAGCTCCTCAGGCAAGCCTAATTGACATATATAGACATATATGTATGAGACAATTCTGTACCAGCATGTTCTTTAAAGCAACATGATGTATGTTGCCATACCGGGGTGGTGTGTTCCCTTCAAGGCGTTGCTGTCCTTGTGGAGTTGGCCCATGATGGTCTTCCAACTTGAACTGAAGTCTTCAAACTCTTTGCATTCACGAGGCAGCTGCTCCCTGATGTCCTTCCCTTGGAAAATGTTCTAAAGGGATGAAGGAAATGAAAAAGGGAGAGCGGGAAGAGGTTAACTGTGGCGAGAAAACCAAAACCAGAGAGCTGTGACAGATGGGTTTTACAATGGCGGGATCCTATAACATAGTCAAGTATGTGAGTGTTTCTCGTACCTCCAGATAAATCCACTGACGCTGCACAATGAGGATCATCTCGATGACTTCCAGAACCTGTGACAGCCGCCGTTCCCAGCCGTCCACCTCCCTTTCAAAGGCTTTGACAAACCGAGAAGCCTTCATTGTGGACAGGATGGACATGTTGTCCTCCAGGGACTGGAAAACCTCCTCTGTGCCCCTGAGACGGAGACAGAAAATTAAACTGCTGATGGCTGCTTAAAATGGATTCCAATGGTGATGCATTTTCACAGCGGAAAAATTCAGGAAAGTAAACATTTATGTTATCAGTTTATTAGTACAGTTTAGTGTAATCCAATGCAGTTCTATACATTATTATTACTGTGTAACGGTGGCAGTTTTTGAGTATGTAGTTAATATTACATAATATTGAGAGATATTTATAATATTCACTTCCTATTGAGCATCATGAACTTTGAACTCTCTCTCTCCTTACTTCCTTTATAATGTTAACTGGGCCAGTGGCTGAATGTAACCTGTAAGGGACTTTTTAATGCAGTGAAGTGTCGTTTTTTTGTCGGCTCTGGTTTCAACTTGTTTTGCACTTGTCCCTCCATGTTTTCAGCAGCGTGTGCCAGGTTGGGTCAAACCATCCTGATATGGGGGAGACTCGGGGTTTTTAGGATAATTAAATTAAACAGCCTACTGAATATAACATTCACAACTGATGGCGCTGCCTGCATGAAAGGAAAAAACTCAGGAGTGAGGAGAATTAAGTGCTGCTTAATTTTCTGTAAAGCACAATGTTTTTTTTAGTATTTACCGATGAGCTAATCACACGAAAAGTTAATTTTGTATATATGAATCCTTTTGAATTGCACTTTTTGTTTAATTTATTTTGAATTTGTGGGAAAGCTGCTCCTCAACACAGTGACTTTTTCCATAGTAAAGTGTTTGTCATAGATTCAGTGAGTGTGTATTCTCAGTAAAAGTTAGGTCATTTGAGTCTTTTTGAAACTACTTCTTAGTTGTTGGACTTTTTTGTTTGTGCATGAAAGTTGAATTGTTATGTATGTTGTAATACCTTGTGTTCTGAAGATGCACTTTTTGTTTTTTAATTCAAATGCAGCTAATTGAGTGTAAAAGGGAATAGTTGCCGCTCTAGCATCGCCACCAGCTGGTCATTTTGGTTTATCATTAAACTTGTTTTTGTGTTGGCATACATATTCTGTACTATCTCAGGTTCAAACTGCACCCTCTATTCATTCAATAAATTTGAGAAGTTGAGAATGTTCCTCGATTTGGTTAGCGGCTTGTCATTCAGTGGTGATGGTGGGTCCCGGAGCCAGACCAGTTGAGAACCACTGCTTTAAACAAAGTAATATTAAGACCATCACTGGATGGTATTATTCAATTGTAGTGAGCAGAGGAATCTCGTGACGCAGGTAATAGGACGTAATGAAGACCCAAATCTATGACTATAAATTGGAGTGAGTTTAACCATAGAATGTATAAAAGAAGAGGACAGTTATAACTTCTTGACCCATCCCTGCCATTAAGGCTGGCTTCCTCACCTCAGCCGATAGTGGCTTTTGTAAGCTTCCAAGTCCAGCATCGTTTCCTCCCATGTCTTGGTAATGTCCTCCAGACCCTTGATTATCAAACACAAGAGTAATGTAAACAGACAGAACACTTACAGAGGGAAACATTGTCATGATTAGATTATCAATGACAGAAAACCATTAATCTTAACTTGAATTTACTGCTGATGGAGAACCTTTTAGAATCGAGTGTAATAAAAACATCTGTTTTATCTTTTTCTCCACTTGTTTTCCTATTTTTATATATAAAAAAAAATGTTGACACTTTTCATACATACTATCTTCATGAATCTGGCTCTGAAACTACACTGATGTAACATAGTAAGAAAATAGAGAGGGGATAGAGGCAATATTGAAGTTGACAAAGGTTGTTCCATGAGCTGGCAGTGCTACTCGAGAACAGCAGGCCTGAAAGCAGGGTGGAAAGCAGCCGGTCAACTACACTGCCGGCTTCGCTCACCAATATTTTCGGCGAGATCCTGGCTAGAATTAATATATATCATCAAGATGTGGGAGAAGGTACAGACCTGCCCACTATAGGCATATGTCTAAACAACAAGAAGAGACCGGACCTTTTCTATGAAGAGCTCCTTGCTGGCGGCCCCAGAGATCTCACATATTTTGTCAGTATACTCGTCAAGCTCCAAAGATATGATCTTCTCCAGGGTGAAATCAGTGCTGGTATGATCGAAAGGGCACTGCAGTGCTTCACTGATCTGCTCCCAGTGCCTAAAAGAAAAGTGGCATTAAACGTATGGTTTGTTTTAGGCTTAAATTGTCCAGTGGGTCCGCTGAAGAAAAAAAGCTACATTACAAAGTCATCTAATGCTGCGTTCACACCAAAAGCGTTGCAATTTTTTTGCGCGAGTAGATTGCATGCAAAGTCAATGCACAAACGCGAATGGTTGCGAACAATGCACATTTTCGCCAGACGGCGAAAAATGACGCGAAAAACGCGGCGCGAAACATTTGCCTCATTCGCGCGAGTTGACATTTTCCAACTCTTGCAAAAAATTCACGTGACGCTGAGTTGTGAAAGACAATCCGCGCTGAGATGCGCCGGACGTTATCACTACCGTCCTGCCGTTGCTGAATCAAACTGCTGCTGGTCCGCCTGCAGTAGCGCTGGAAGCGACCATCATTCAGACGCAGTTTCTTGAGGAGTCTGAGCTGTGTGCGGCTACGGATAATATTATGAACCCAGAAACGAGGGCGTCTAATGTCCCGACGTTTGTGGAATTTCCACAATAAGTATAAAGCAGAACTAGTGGTTATTTCAATGGTGGATTGCGGAAATGGTAACTTTTTTTACGGCGATAAGCCGCGCCCCCTTTCCAGAGCAAATTAAGCGAATGAGCGAATTAACTACAAAGTCGAGCGAGTAAACTCACGCAAGACTGAGAGGAAGACCTTTGATGGAAGGTAGCAGAACAAACTAAGACTGAAGAAACCAGAGAAATAAGCTAACACTATGGAACTTAGCGATATGGTATAGGGCTTTAAAGCATTAACTACGTGACTGATATGTTGTAGTTGTGCTCCTGCCATGTCTCCTACATGGTAACTACTGCAAGACAATAGTTCCAAGATATACTGAAATGACAAGTCTTATATGACAAATACATATATTCTCTTTTCACACAATACCTGTCTCTCATGGCTGGGTTCCTCAGATCAGCAATGAGAGGGATGATCCGCTTGAAGTGGTTAATCTTGTTTTTGGAGGAATCTACGATGTCCCACTCCTTATCCTGGAATCAGACAAAGGCCAGGTCCTCACTACTGTGTAATGTAAATGTGAGTGGAGCTGAGGGGGTTCATCTCAGATCTATCTTTTGTGTTATTAGCCAATTATTTTGTGCATCCTAAGGGGAGACCATATTAGCTGTCACTGTTTCAGACTCTTTGGGTCTAAAGGTCAAAATATCTAACGACATCCCTATGAGTTTGCTAACTTTGTATCCATTAAAAACACAAAAAGTAATTCAGTGTTCTTTCGACTGAGACCACGAATAATGTGCAGCTTTTACCGTTCTAATTACATTTATTGTTTTGGCAGTAATTAATAATTGATTTTTATGAAACAAAACCTAAACTTACACTGGTGGTATATCAGAGCTAAACCGTGACTCACTGTAGCACTGCGCCAAAATCTGCAGCTATTTAAAAAGCTTTGTGTGATGGTACTGACCTTTAGTTCTCTGTGGAGTTTGTGGAGTTTTTTTAACAAGTCCTGTGCCGTGTTGCCCATGCTCTCCGTCTGCAGCATAGAAAGTTGACCAACCTTCCAGATGTTCCAGTTGGCATTCCACTCCTGCGTGATCTCCCAGACCTGCTGCAGGTGATCTATGTCCTGTATAAAACATACGGACACAAACAAACATAGAAACAAACGTGAAATCATTCATTCTAAGTCTAAAGTCTAACATTTGCAACAAAAAATATTTATTTTTGAAATGTCTTGCTCTGGGTTTGAATTCCCTAATATTATATACTATCAAGTACATGTAATGTTTACAAACTGCTTGCTTCATTCACACATGTTGAGACAGTTTATCACAAGCACAATTCCAACAACCCTCTCTGCTTTATGTTGGCGCTTATAGCCCATGAGCCCAGTGCTGTGTCAGACCTTCTCCACCATCCGTATGCTTTTGGAGGGGGGCTGCCCTGTTTCGTAGAAGCCCAGCCCGAGAGAGATGGCGTTCTCTTCCTCTTTTAGAGCCTCTAGTTGGCTGCGATACCCCGCTATCTGGTTTAAGGCCAACTCAGTACTCAGTTCGCTGTCAAATGGACCTGGATAAGCAAATAAAAAAATGTATAGATATAGACAAACCCACCACAGTCATACGTCCACACACTAAGACTGTCAAAACGGTCCAAAAATTACATTTGAATATTCGTTCTTAAAAAAACACATTTTAACTGTCGCTGGCACGGTTTTAAACTGAACTTCTTGTCAGACGCCCTGTTTTTATATAATAGCGACCTGTCTGCAATGGACGAGGAACAGCTGATTGGTGACGTTGAAATAAGGAGTTATATATAGTTCTATATCCATAAAACATAATTTCACTACAAAAACCTAAATATGTAAAACAAATGTAAAATTACAAATATTTTTCTGCCAACACACTTGGTGGTATACGCCTTGAGAAACTAGAGATTTGTTAACCCTTAGAACATCAACCAAGATGTATTCACAAGGTATCTATCGGTAATACTCTTATACTCTTATATATCTGTCATGATCTTGGTGTTAGTTAGTTTTTTTTCTGTTCTATTTTGAAGTTCCCTGCCTTGTGTCCTGTGCCTGTTTGACTCCTGGGCTGCGGTTGAATATGCTCCTTTTTAGTTAGGAAGATTCCTAACTGAGTGTCTGACCCGGAAGTATCTATCATAAGTGCTGGTCGAATTCTCTAAATGCAAAGGAAAGGAGCTTCAATGCTTCTTTACTTAGCTCTTTAGCATAGGAAACACTGGACCTTCCTTTACAAAAGGAAAGGAGATAATGCCGCCCCACAATTCCTTGCGGTGTAAACATTTAAAGTGACGCACCAGTCGGCCGTTCAGAGAACAAACGATCATGACCGACAAACGCAGATCATGTAAATAAAGTATTTCATAAACTATTGTCTGCATATTCTTAGGATCAGATTATATTATGCATATAAACCATAACAACAAGAAGGGATATGAGACCTTGTTAGTGGGAGAACATATTAACAATAGTAGTAACAATATCAATAAGTACCTTGTTTGTCAGATTCACTGTATTAGCAAAAAACTGAACTTTCATCTTGTTCTCAAATGTATGAATCATTATTTTAGATTGAATATAATAACACCTATGTGAAGGAGGAGAAACAAGGGAAAGATGGTACTACCCCAACACAAAAGGGAAACATCAGATGAGAGATGATGATGTGGCAGGAAATGGTGTGTTTCCCAGTTAGGAACATCCCTTTTAATGTGGAAAGGTGCGGCTGTGAAGTCAGCAATCATCAGAGGGCAAGAACATATTTAATGCAGGCTATTGGTTCTAAAGAGGCCTCCTATAAATCAGTAATGGCTCATGGACAGAAGGAAACTGAAAGACCGACACGAACGTGCGCACACCATGGTGATAATGTATATAAGTGAGAGAGAGAGGGCATGACCTGTGCTGTTGAACTCCTGCACCATGCTCTTGATCTTCTTTATGACCTCGGGAATCATATTGTTCCTAAACTTCTCTTTCTGCTTCTGCAGCATGATATCACTGTCAATCACCACCTGCTGGAACCACACCCACTCCCCGTTCAGCACATCACGCATTTCTTGCACCTGTTGGTGAACCAAAAAACAAAACGTAGTGTTTGTTGTACGTGTAGATATATACAGTACCCTAACCTGGCCCGCCAGATGTTTTTTGACACAGAACCATCTGAGAAGCCGTCATTGGAAACTGTTTGGAAAAGGGTAGGCACTTCCAAAAGATATACTTGGCAAGTGATTGGATAAAATCATCTGTCAATCAAACTCTTTCAGATGCCAGTAGGGAGGAGAGCGAAAAAATCACAACAAATAGGAGGCACAGCGGTGCAAACACAATGGTAAAGTCACTGTTATACAGTATACATCTTATACACAAACACACATACATTCCTGTATAATTTATGCTGGATATGTGTATACTGAATATTTGTTTATAAATGAGCTTACAGCCTCTTCCACTGGGACCTCATATTTGTCCAGGATAGCAAACTGGTCATGGATGAGAGGAATCTGAGCCTCTGTCTTGGTCAAATTGCCCTGCAGGGCCACCAAGAGCTTCGTGCTCTCACCAAGCTCTGTCAGTGTCTGAGGAGGTCGTCTCAGCCTAAACACACACGCACACACACACAACAAAACCGTTAGCATGCTTTCAAATGTTTAGCGGATCAAAATATGCTCTCTTTCCTTTCTTCCATTCATCGTCATCACCCCTAAAATCCCACCTGTTGCCATTGTCTTTCAGAAAGCCATGGAGTTCTTTTAGGTGGGTGCTAGCCGTGTGGCTGATCAGCTGAGTGATTTTGGTTTGCCACTCACTGTAGAGCTGCGCCAAGAAGGATTTGATTGGTGAACAGTCCAGCGTGACAAGCCAGATGTTCAACACCGTCTCTTCCTGTTGAACGTTGAAGGCTTTTTCCGTGCACCTGGGGACATGACACACAAGAGGGAGATTAATGAGTCTGGATGCTTCATTATGGGAAACAACTTGTAAAGAAGGTCTTATGATGAAATAAAAACAAGCGTGCACTTGGGAAATGGAAACTGATAAAACACACATTACAGGGCTGTTCTGTAGAATGTGAACTGTAAAAAAGAATCAGCTGCCGGGAACAACAGCTGTTGTCAAAAGGTTCATAGAAACTTCCTATGCGGGTCAATTAAAGAATGATGTGAGTATTGTATTGGACAGTGCCTGTGTATATCTGCATCAACAGTAGTGACTGATGGGTTTTTGCTCTGGTATTCTTGTATACAGGAGTCCTGGTTTTTCTCCCAGATATCCTTGTATTTATCCCAGGTCTTCAGATAGGCCTGCAGGTGGTCGTCGTTGGTTTTCATCCCAACAGCAACCGCAGCCTGAAGCTTCCTTATCTCCTTGTCTTGCTCTGAAGGATCAAAGAGGACCAGGGTGACAAAGGGGACAGACAGATAGACATGGTAGAAGTATACATACAACTGCTCAGTAATCACTGTAATATGTGCAATTGCATGTTTACATCAGGACTGCATTTAATCAGCACCCAATAAAAAAAGATTGCATGTGCACAATTGTACAATTCTACGAGGAAAACTTGCTAAATAAAAACATAAATAAATAAAAAGTTCTTACCTATGTTCACGTGTATGGGATTCCCCTGTGACCACTTGCAGGAGAGAATTTCAGGCAGTCGTTTGAATTCTGAGATTGTGTTGATGAGCTGAGGCGTAATGTTCACAATCTGAGCAAGCTTTTCGAGTGGCGGGGAGAACTCGATCTGTTAAAACAGAAATTGCCGATTAATTAAACAAAACTGTGTGTTAGTGTGTTAAAGCAAGTGTGCACCAAAACAGTCATACCATAACTATGTAGCAAAGCTTCACAGCACGAGCACAGTGAATAAGAAAGATGTGTCAATGTGAGCGTACCAGGTGTGAATTTATTGTCACGATCAACGGTAGTAATTTGTCCAACTCATTGATCGCTACATGTGTGCATATGTTCGAGTGGGTGTTTGTGTTCTATAAGGTTTGATCAGGACATGTAGCTATTCTCCTTATATGTAGATGCAGAGCTGCCAACTTTTCAAAAAACCTTGGAGTGAGATTTTGTCGGGGGTGACCAAAATGTTGCCGCGCATGCAGCCACACACGTTGGTGCATTCAGCTCTACCAATTTGCCTGGATGGACACATGAAATAAAATGATACCGGCTATTGTAACACTCCAAGGTAGGTATAGTTTGCTAGATGAATATGCTTAACTCTGGGCTAGTATCAGATGATACGTATAACTACAGAGCCTTAAGGAATAAACATCAGCAGAGAAAGAAACTGGAATCAGAGGGTAGAATTAGTATGAACTGTATTGTAGTACAGAACATATGATGAGGTGTGAACATCAGTGGTATCAGTAGTGTTGCATGCTGTGTGTGTGTGTGTGTGTGTGTGTGTGTGTGTGTGTGTGTGGTGTGTGTGTGTGTGTGTGTGTGCGTGTGTGTGTGTGTGTGTGTGTGTGTGTAGGGGTGTAGGGGTGTAGGGATGTTGAAGGTGCATAAAAAAACAATAAGTTAAGTAACAGAACCTAAACTAACTCTGCCGGCCCAGGTGCAGTCACATGGTAATAAAAACAATATCAGTATACTCCTTTAAAGGATTTACGCGTTGGTGCCATGCTGTCGAATCACACTCAAAAGCGGCTCAAACTCGCGGCCCGCGGGCTAATTGCGGCCCGCAATTTGTGGCCCCCTACTCAGACCCGCCGCTATGGGCGGGCCTTGGGGGGCCGGAAAACTGTTCTTGAAAAAAACGAAACTGAAATATGCACATTGTGTAAACATTGTAAATAGTTAGTTTTTCTATAGAACATATTTTGACTCAAATATATAGTAAATATTTTTGTTTGAAAACAAAAACTGTTGTAATATTAATGTTTCATGTGCACACACCCCATGAAGCTTGATCTGTAGTATGAAGTCATTTCTCATTCCCGAGTCTGTTGCAAATGGAACTTATTGACTTGCAGTGCAACAGTGATCTAAAAGCTAAATTCAGAGAAGCACAAGGAAAACCAGAAATGACTGGACCATTTCTGAGAAAATTGCCTCCATCCTTCCCTGAGCAGACAAAAGTGATCAGTCGGGTAATGTACCTTTTTGGAAGCATATGTCTGTGAGAAACCTTTCTCGACTATGAACTTTAATAAATGCAAGTACAGGTCCAGGCTTAGTGATGCCTATCGTGAAGCTGTACTCAGGGTTTCAACTGTGACCTCGATCAGGGTTTCACTGTGACCTGGATCAGGGTTTCCCGTGTGACCTGGATCAGGGTTTCACTGTGACCTGGATCAGGGTTTCACTGTGACCTGGATCAGGGTTTCACTGTGACCTCGATCAGGGTTTCTACTGTGACCTCCATCAGGGTTTCACTGTGACCTGGATCAGGGTTTCACTGTGACCTCGATCAGGGTTTCTACTGTGACCTCCATCAGGGTTTCACTGTGACCTAGATCAGGGTTTCACTGTGACCTGGATCAGGGTTTCGTCCTTGACCTGGATCAGGGTTTCACTGTGACCTGGATCAGGGTTTCACTGTGACCTGGATCAGGGTCAATGTGGCTCAGCTGTGTGAGCAAAAGTGCTGCCAGGTGTCTGGCAAGAAATAGAATAAAGTGCACATGTATTCAGGTTTTGCATTTGTTGGTTTGGTGCAGTTTCAATAAGTTATTTTAAAAAATGAAATATATTTGCACTGTGAAAAACTATCATAAAAATGTATAGAAACTGCTGGTTGCCTTTTTTATGACGAAAATATGTTATGAATGTAAAAAAAAATATTGCGCTTTCTGTGTGGCCCTCCGATGAGATCACAATACCAGCGGTGGCCCCAAGCTAAATTGAGTTTGAGACCCCTGGTGTAAACGATATGGGTGTCCTGTCTACACCATAATCTCAGTTTGACCCAGATGTGGAGGCAGCACTTAAACTAGCAGCACAACGAGACTAGTTTTATGTTTCCTACATCCATGTGATACACTTTTGCCTTCTGTGTGGGTCAGCACATGGAAACACATCCTAACATATATGGCCAAACATTTTACTCCTAATCACATGACTCAATTGGATTAAGACAGATGAATGGTACCTTTGGTGTGGTTTCGGGGGTTGCCTGACGCAGCGCTACCAGGACTTTGAACAAGGGATTGGGCGGTGTCTTATTGTCTCCATTGATGGCCCTGGATAGCTTCTCCATGGAGCGCTTGATGTTGCTCTTAAGAGCTTGCTCTACCAAATGGTCCACTTTCTCTGTGTAGGTCACCCAGTGCTCCTGGACCTTAAACACCATGAAAAATAACACACATGACATGGAAATGGAAATGTGGGCTGGACCTGTTACCACATAAAAAAAAAAATATATATATATATATACGTATATATATATACGTATATATATATATATATACGTATATATATACGTATATATATACGTATATATATATATATATATATATATATATATATATATATGTATATATATATATATATATATATATATATATATACGTATATATATATATACATGTATATATATATATATATACGTATATATATATATAATATATAATTTCTCAATAAGAAAGGAAAGAGATCCCTGCTAATAGATACAGCTGTAGATTACAATGATTGCTTTGTGTTTTTACAAGTAGGTCCTTGAGGGAATTTGAAAATGTTACTAGCTTAGAGCAGAATTAATACGATTTGTTGGTTGCAGTTTGTAAACACAACATTTAAAGGTTGTCCCTCCTCCACGGCTCAATATCACCAGAAGTTCATGCTCATGCCCCCTGATTGTTGTTTGGCTGCTCACCCGCAGCATAAAGGGTCCCTTCAAAAACAAAGACCTCCACACACTTCTATTAGGTCATGATTGCCTGAGATGATTGAAGTGACGTTTGAGAGGGATTCTTTTTGTGTGATTCTATGCAATGTTTTTTAGGAAAATACAAGTCATTCTGTCTTTAAAAACGTATGTGGGTCAATATTATTGTATCCAGCAATTGTTTAACTGCTTCAGACCTCATCTCCAGAAAAGGTTGCAAGGGGAAAATCTTGCTTCACAATCCTCTAAGCTTCTGCCTTTACATTTTCATATTTACAGTATATGCAAGTAAGCAAACAATAATATTTTAACTAATTAATGTAACTCTTAAAGTGCAGGAACATTTCTGATGAAAGGCTCCCAATACTGAATGAAAAACAAAGCACAAACCTCAGGTCCATCATTAGAGAAGGTGTTGTGGATGCGGGTCATAATGTGAACAATATGCTGGTGGGCTGAGCGCAGTAGCTGGAGATGGCTCTGCTGGTGAGTCTTCTGGTCATCCTCGAACTCCAGGTTTCTAACAATTTCAACAGGAGAAACACCCATGACGCCACCAAAAAAGGAAACATTGTGTATCACTTGGAAGCATATTCGAAATGCTACCAATGTGCATTGATCAATGTCAAAACGTGGAGAGGCTTCCTCAGTGAGTTTTCAGTATAATGGGGTTACACTGGCCTTTTAACATGTCTGTTGGTTTTCTAGACCTTTATCCGAACAGAGATTACATAGAATGACAGCACAGACAAAAAATAAATGTCCACTAAGTAAAAGAATAAATGAATAAGAAGAATATAGTGAATATAATATTAAATGGAAGAACCATGTCATAGGAAGTGAATTAAAACATGGTAAATAATATCTGCACACTTTATCTTCATTATTTTGTCTATTTACTGTGTTAGGCATCCGATGCAATGAAGAAGTAATCAAACATATCTTGGTACCTGTATACAGTCTTTCCCTCCAATTTAATCAGCAATGTTTCACTGATTTGGCAACAGAGGTTGGAGATGGATTGGTTGGATGCTTTGTAACCATCGACTATCTGCTGGACCTGGAGTTTAATGAAAAGGAGAGAAAAACGCCTCCTCAGTACAATGTGGTTTGCTTACTGAACGAGGGCCCCATTCCTCGTACCTTGTTCAACAAAGTCGATCAAATGTCCTATTATCCATCTTAAATTTCCGAGATGATTGACGTCAGGCTATGACGGTTTGTCAAACGCTGATCCGCCCTCAAACAGTCTCGTTAATTCGAACCAGATGTCAGTCATCTGGATAATTGTGCGTGCACGCTCCTCTTCAAAAAGAGAAGGGGGAGATGTTAAGCAAATATTCCATGATCTTCTAACGCTACAATGAGATGATCATGACTACATATGATGAATTTAAGTCCATAATCATGACAAAGTCTAATGTTGCGTTCACATCCAAACAAAGCATTGCGAATATTTGCAACGCTTCTGTTGCGAATGCAGCATAACGCCGCCTCTACTGCGACGGCTAGACATAAGCATCGCAAAATATCAGACAAGTTAAATGTGTCAGTGTTGGGAAAATGCATCGGCTAATTTTAAGTGCCTCATCACCCAAATCAATCAGATTATATTTATTTAAATGTACTGGCAGTAGTATACAAATTAATATATACTTATGAGGATATATGTACTGTATGCGTGTATGTGTCGTATATGTGTATATACACATGTTTGTGTAGATTACCATATAAATAGGAGTTTGAATATGTGTATGGGTGGATCAGTAGGTATGTATTATTCATAATTGTGTGTGATTCTCACTATTCTTATCATGAGTCCACCGTAATAATTTTCTACAATAATGATATGTATGGTGTACTAATAACACTGTCATATAATTATGAATGCTTTCAACACATCCATAAGTTTCTTAAGCGCTAAATAAACGTTACGAACAGCATGGCCTGCAGCAGCTTTCCCGATGTTCTCCACATCGCAGACACTGTACAACAATATGCACTCGCAAAAAAGCTCAAGGCTATGATTAAGTCTGTGAGACCCTCTGTGATCCAGTCTGCATACAGTATGTGATCCAGGCTATGCATACAGTCTGTGAGACGGCCAATGCTCAGCTGGGCGTGTGGTGTCAATGTACGGCTTGAGGAGGTCTCGAAAATAAATGATTCCTTGTCGGCAGAATCGATAGCGCTGGTACAATCTAACTAATATAGCTCCTTCATCAATGAGGAAGGGAGCTGCCTTTTTTGTCTGGTGGGAGTGGCCAGTTTATCCAGTGAATTGAAAGCCTGCGCTGGAGCAGGTTAAGGGATTTGGATATGTTGCTATAGTGATTTTTCCAAACTTGCTTCGTGGAACCGAAAAGCCTGACCTGCGTCACCTTATCCTGAAAAAAATGGTAAGCCTCAGTAAGCCAGGTACGAGGAATGGGGCCAAGGAATAAGTTCCAGATCTTTTGAGGATGCTTTTAGTCACTTTTGTCCTGTTCTCTGGAATGTATTGCCCGACGAAGTAAGAGCCGACAAAAATGGTTTCATGTTTAGAAGTACTGAAAACCACTTTTGGCAAACAAATTTCCCCCAGCTATTTATGGGATTTAATCCACACACTGAAAGCAAATTCTCCATTCACCCACTTCTTTATCTGTACACATGCCCATATCAGAAAGGGAACCTTGTTAACATGCAGGAGACAGTCACGGATGAAGACGTTAGCAGTTCCTTTAGAAGACCACAGGATTTTGGACAGCCCCGGCTGAATCTTCTTATCCATACAACAAATTCGTTCCCGGAACAGACCCAACTCGTCGGGAGACAGCATTCCAAGGATCCTGATCCACGCACACACACACACACACACACACACACACACACACACACACACACACACACACACACATGCGCACGTGTGAGAAACAGGTGAGAAAGGCATTAAGTAATATTTGTGAGTTTTGTACAGCTAGAAGACTGTTGAGAGTTTGTTTTGAGTTTTGAAATACTTAATCTTTGTGTGTGTGTGTGTGTGTGTGTGTGTGTGTGTGTGTGTGTGTGTGTGTGTGTGTGTGTGTGTGTGTGTGTGTGTGTCAGACCTGTTGTAGTCCCTGACCAGCAGCAGTACTCTCTCCCTCAGGACTCTAATGTCCTCCCTGTCCTGGGAAATGTCAGACACACACTGGGGGATCTCATACTTTAGTTGATCCCAGTAGTGGATCTCCGAGAAAATATTCAAGATGTTGCTGGACAAGAAAACACATTAAAGAAAAACACACAACATAAATGATGAGCACATGCATGTGTCATGTATGTGTGCAGGCATTTGTGTAGAACTGTGTAGTTTCTGAATGACTGTATTGTGTAAGAGCATATCTGTGTATCCAGCTAATGAGGAGTGTGTATTTGTACCTCCTGTGTGAGCATGAATGCAAAGTTACCACACAACGCATTGGCTCAGGTTTGTGTGTGTCACAAGTACACAGCAAACACAATGTAAGACTGTGTGAATCTGCACTGTAATGGGAATGCCTTGAGTAATCTTGTGTGCAAGTCTTGATTATGTCACTCACTTATCAAAGTTGATGTCAAGCTTGGCAGTGCTGTCCTTTTGGCGCACCATGAGTGGCTGCTCCAGTTTCTTGAGGTACTGTCCATCCAGCTTCTGGTTCCACTCGCTGAAGATCTTCCTCTCCATCTCTTCCAGAACCTGAACCACCTGGCTGTAGGTGAAGAGCACCTGCTTGCGATTGTATGACTCGGGTAGGAAATGGGCCTTCTGAAGCACCTGCAGGGGAAGGAGAGAGGACAACTAAATGGTAAATGGACCTGTACTTGTATAGCGCTTTTCTAGTCTTCTGACCACTCAAAGCACTTTAACACTACATGACTTCATTCACACACTGATGAGAGGAGCTACCATGCAAGGTGCCACTTCAGCATTATCAACCATTCATACACCGTAGGCGCAGTTACGGGAGCAATTTAGGGTTAAGTGTCTTGCTCAAGGACACAATGACATGAGCTAGCGGAGCCGGGGATCGAACCGCCAATCCTCTGATTGAAGGACGACCCTGCTCACCACTGAGCCACAGTCGCCCATGAAGAAGAAGAAGACGTCAAGGACGGAGCTCCAGAAGGTGGGTTCAGTGAAGACCATGAATGCCATCTGTTTACAGTCACCATATGGTTCTTACTACACTTCTTTACTCTATGTCACTGTGTAGTGATGGACTCACCTCCATAGGTCTCGCTAAGCGTTGTCTGAGGGCTCTCAGCCAGTGGGCCTGGCCTGCCATCTGGGGCATGTGGTCAGGAGGAGACCACGTCCTCCGGTTCAGCTCTTTGTTGACCATTTTGAGCTCATGGTCAAAGATGTTTATCACTTCCTCCACCTTCTCTTCTGTGGTGCGCTTAAAGGCCTGTGACGGAGAAGATTGGACGAAAGTCAGTGTGAAGATGAATTCCATGGTAGTAAG
Organism: Taurulus bubalis; assembly: GCF_910589615.1. Classification (NCBI taxonomy): domain Eukaryota; kingdom Metazoa; phylum Chordata; class Actinopteri; order Perciformes; family Cottidae; genus Taurulus; species Taurulus bubalis. Next base: position 12,594,740 of record NC_136598.1, read on the forward strand.
AGAAGAAAGAAGACAGGGGAAAGACAAACGTTGAGCAAAGAAAATACAGAATGAAAATTTGAGAATGAGCATTAGGGTGAATGCAACTTACACTGAGACAAGCTTTGAGAGCTCTAATTACAACATAACAAAGATAAACTATAAACCAAGCCTAATATGGGAAGTCTCTTTTGCTCTCAGAGCATCAAAGTGATAGAAGAGTCAGTTCTCTACGACCTTAGCAGAAGAAAATTAACTTTTGTATGGGTAAACATAGCAAACTGCAGAGACAATCCAGTAATTTATCTATATAGGTGACCTGTAAAGGTTTAATAAATACAGGGAGCAACAAACTGTTTAATTCAGTAATGCAGTAATGCATCATTGATTAGTGTAAAAGCAAATTTCAGACTTGGTGTGTGTGTGTGTGTGTGTGTGTGTGTGTGTGTGTGTGTGTGTGTGTGTGTGTGTGTGTGTGTTTGCGAGAAAGACACCTCTCGAGAACAGATCGGCCTAAAAATGTACAGAAGCCGAACTCCTTCCTCCACTTGGTACACCGTCTTAAACAATGAATTGATCAGGTTCCGCATCATCATTTCCAGATTCTTCACAACTGCACAATACCTGCGTACACACACACACACACACACACACACACACACACAAGAACATATCCACACATGAAAAAATGTATGCGTGATGATCAGCTGATAGATAAATTAGGAGCACACTTAAAAAAGAGCACAGACCCAGCTGCAATGCAATTTTCCTCTGCCATAAGTCTGTTTTTTAGTTTGGTAATTTCCAGGCTCCAAACAAACATGTTCACAGGGTCAGGGTTAGTAGGAAGTGGCACACCCATCTGCCAGGCACGGTTTCGTGCTTACGCAACAGTTATAAATGAGATCCCTGTACTGGTCCAGTTTGCAAACCTGTACCCGCCCTGCACCGGCAAAGCTCATCATGAACTGATTGGTTATATGCAATTATCTCTAAATCAATTTTAAATTAAATTTCAGCTCAGATCTGTTGCTGGACAGTGAGGGCAATAGCAAGAGGTAATAAATGATAAAAATATATAAAAACCCACTGATACATACAAAGGCAGACGCAAACACCATGTTTTCTATTGATTATGTTTCCTTCCACTGAATCCTGAATACTTTATGTCCAGCTGGCACAGCGTGGATACTTTCATTACTTACATCAAATCTTCTGATGAGACACTGCGATGTAATGATAACTTGACTGTTTTTTCTAAATACACTAGATATTGATCAACTGCTGATGTTGATCAAAAAGCTTGGGATAGAATCATTCCGATACAAATGCTGTTTAAATAACTCACTTAAAATTTAGAAATGCTATATCTTTGACTTAACTCCCAGGATACTTTGTTTGTTTACCATCTGCTTCCGGCTGGCTACCCAAGGCAAGCTGAAGCTAAAAAAACTTCTATAGGGTGGAAGCATCTTAGACAGAGACCCAACAACTTGGTGCTCTGTAAACTCTGCAAATTAGAAGTGGCTTATCATTATATTATGATTATTATATTATATTATTTGGAAAAATGAATTGCAACTGAAAGTTCAAGTTTTGGTCTTAAATACAACAATTTATTCAAAATAAAAATAAGTGTAGGAAAAGTTTTTGGGGGTTAAATACAACTTTGATTCAGTTCTGGAATTGTTTTGAATATATAAATCAGACAAATGGAAAACATTAATGATTGTGTTAATCAGGAATAAAAAAATGAATTTAAAGAATAATTAATAAATTAGTTGATACATTAATCGACACATCCCCCCAAAATCGTGATATTAGTTGATGAACAAAAAATACATTAATTGCACCCCCAATGTCAATAAGGTGGTAATGGTGAAACAATTTAGAAATATATATCTGTTATAGTAATTATACACTTATTTTACTTAATTTAACCCTGACCGACGTTATCGCTACAACAGGTTTCCACTGTACTAGCAAATCTCCAAACCCTACTTTGTGTTTATGTTCGCTTGTTTTATTTCCTCCTACTAATAATGTATCAGCCTCTCTTCCACCTTGCATCAACCTTCGCCTGGCTGCACCCAGTTTAAGCAAACGCCACCAAAATGGAAAAGAATGTGATGGTCATGCAAATTCGTGTTTACGCTTTGAGACTTTGCTTGTGTTGTGACGGTCCCTGTTTAATCACGGCAAGTGCTTGTGTCCCTTCGTCCCTAGGGAGCAGACGACCTGATGCGGAGCACCTGGCCCATGAAGGGGGAGTGAATTTAAGCCTTGCTCTCGTGTTGCTCACAGCGCGGGTTCCCTCTCGAACGTATGCGGAGTGGTCGCAGGCCGTTGCTTCCTGTTACCTGGTTTGTGCTTTCGCTGACAACACCTACACTTCATTACACACGCACGTTGACATGACTGATGTTACTGACGGCCACACTCCATAAGGGTAACTATTTCGTTATTTAGTACGAATAAACCTCTTATGTTATCCTCAACTGTTGTCTGTGCCGTATTTGTCATGGCCTAAGAGCCGGGTTATGACAGTGTTTTCTTTACTTTTATATCTAGTCTCAGTTTGAATGTGTTAAAGAGCAATAGACCTACTGGTTGAATTCCTTGCGCCATGTGGTGCTCTCAACATCAAGGATGTCCTTGTCGAGAGAGTGCAGGTGCTTTAGACAACAGTGGAAGTCATCCTCTATCTTCAGGAGGGAGCGGTTGAACTCAGGTGCCTGGACGCTGCCGAAGCATGGCAGGGCCCTCTGCTGACCGTCCTCCCAACGGGCAAACTGATACTGGCACTCACATACCTGAGACAAAGACAAAGACAATATATCCCAAGTAACAAACAATACATCCTGTTTTAAGACATAAGATAAAAAAGTATCAATACTGTAAGGTTTGAAGAGTAAAGATAATGAAGGTCATATTATATTGATTCATAAAGGACTTTAGACTTAAAACACATGAGTACAAAGTGGAAACAAAATTAGAAAATATAGTCACCAAATGCTAAGCTTTGTACTGTATTTGACTCACAAATAAGAACAAAACACATCACATTATTTTGATATTGCAACATCACTCTAACCATTTATATTAATATTTTTCTTACAGCACTTGTTGTAAAGGAGATGTTCAATGACAAAACAGTGATAGTAGACTGCATCGTTGTTTTGGAGGTGAAGTGACCTAACCGTGAAACATTGACAAAAAGTAGCCGTAACATTGTGAAAGAAGCTGAAGTCTCTGATATAGAAAGCAACTACGACTGGATTTGATCCATTTTTTAAGCCACTTGAAGAGTACAATAACACCATGTGGCATCCATTCCATTTGTGAAATTATGCCTGACAATCCTGTGTCCCTTTAGTATTGTCCCTTTAGAATCACTTTAGCATTGTCCCTTCATAATCCCTTCAGTATTGTTCTTTCAACAGCATGAATTTACATGTACGTGGGTTGATGTCTCTGCATGTGTGAGTGAAGAGAAATTCACCTCAAGCAGCTCTTTAAATCTCTGGATGGAAACATCAACCAGTACAAAACAACGGTTTTGGTCCAGGACCAAGCATTTATGAGAATACCTGATGTAAAAAAAACAGAGGGGTGGGAGGGGACCAAGAGGAGCACAGAGAAAGGGGGTAATGGGTGGAGAGTCGCAAACAGAAATGAAGAATGAAATGAGCTATAAGTGAGTATTTTGGAACATTTTGACCAACTTTACCTGAACTCTACATCAATTGAATTTTAAACTAAACCCATATAAATCAGTGAATTGCTATATTTGACATCAAACATGCCCAGATGACAGTGTGTTGAGACCCTACACAGGTGAGATTTCTCCTACTTGTGGGGAATCTTTGAGGCGTGTTCGTAAATTTCCTTCCACTCCTGGCAACACTGGATACAGTCGTTGAGGTTCTGCTTGCTGGATAACACATAGCCCTTAAAGATCCTGTCCAGAGAGATGCTTTGGAAGCAGAGGCGGGTGATCTCATTACTCATCTGCAAGGCGGGAGAAAACAAACACTTGTCACAAATAATGAATAATGAGGAGACCAAGTTACAGACACTTTTATTATTATTATTATTTTTATTATTTATTATACTTTTATTATCTTTTATTCACATTCACTATATGCTCATGTGATGCGGTATAACAAGTCACATTTACTTTGAACCAACATAACTACATTTTAAATGATTTTTGAGTATGCATATAGTTTGTTCTAAGTTTTCTAATGTCCTTTTTGCAGCCAGCAAAAACATCCTCCTAAGGCCACAAGGTTTATTATTCTCCCCCCCCCCCCCCCCCCCCCCCCCCCTTCTCTTACGGTATTAGCTGGAGATAAGACTGGATAAAATATGGGCATATGCTCCTTTAGGTCAGCCAATGGTTTCTACAAATTGGCAAAGAGGTGGATAACAGCGAAGGGCTTCTCTGTTAATGCTCCACTGACTTACCTGAGGAATACATGATTGCTTGTGTAAAAGACGTTGAAGTAGCACATCAAAATAATCCGTAAAAGAGCTGTCAGGAATATGAAGGGTGGATTGCAGCATGCGGCTGCGTACGTGCACTATATCCAAATGGTGTATGTGTGTGGAAGTGAATTCAATTAACAGAGAGACAGAGGGGGTTAATAAAAGAAACCTGGTGTGAGTACATCTCCCCCAATTACTCCGATACAGTAAAATGCAGGAACCTTGCGGAAGAGGCCAGCGATCCTCTCGTTGGTGTTGTAGTGGGGGGAGTTGTCCCAGATGATGCGAATGAGACTGACAATGTGTCGCAGCTTGGGAGCGACTTGGCTGGGCTTTAGCTGGGCAAACTCTTCCAATGGCTCCTTCAGTATGGACAGGAAGGTCATGTTTGATTGGGCCTGCACAGAACATCTCTGCACGACACAGAGGAAAGATAATAATATAAATGTCAGTATGCTTCAGTCATGGCAACAAAAGATCTCATGTCAACATTTTCCAACTTCCTAGCTCGTAATGTTGCTGCAGTAATGAGCGGCACCAGTGAGAAGCCCTCTAGACTTGAGACTCCTGGTACCTGTATTTCCTGGGCGAGTTTGCAGAAGTTCTTTACATAGCGAGACTTGGAGAGCAGCAGGATCTCCTGGATGTGCTTGACCCCAGGCTTTTGCAGTTGCTGGCTGATGTTTGACAGCTCTGCAGAGCGACTCTTCCAGAAGGCAATCTCCTGCAGCGGGCCGCACTTTTCAATCATCTTCATTATTTGTTGGGTACTTAGTAGCTCCTTGACCTGATCCGTCCAGTGGATCACAACAGCTAAAAACAGGAAGAACAAGTGAGTGGAAGAAAAGGGAAAATTGAGGCAGGGTGAAATGAAGAATGGAGGACAGATGGAGGGAGCAGAGAAGGGCAGGAGTTTGAATGTTGTGAAAACCACTAAGTAGGATGAAAGAAATGTTGGAAAAAAATAAATAAAAATGAACAAACTGGACTGATTCAGGTGAAGAGTTATGAGCCCAGTGCCTCATTATATAAAATATAAAAAGAGTCTGAGACACAAAGCCAATGTTTAAAAAAAAAAATCAGAAATGAACAAACCGTCTGATGTTTGAGTGTGCCCTTCTAGACACAGAGACAGAAGGAAAGAGAAAGGCACCACACCCACCCACCCATACATACACATATAAATACAGCTTACTTTCCATTCTCTGTATCAGCTTCTTGTCCTTGCTGGACACCTCAGGGTTGCACTGTAGGGCTTCCATTGGGATGTATAGAACTGTCTTGCCCTTTTTCTTATACACAGCATCTGTTCAAGAACAAACATTTGGTAAAATATTACACTGTAGCACCACATTGGTACGTGAGATAGAGTGAGGGACATCTAAAACACTTCAAAGGCACTTCATAAACACTGGCGGTGTAGATTGCTCTTGAATGAATGTATTGTATAGAGGAGATCTATAAAGAGTCAAATCAGAGGGAGTAAGGCAAAGATAACAACTTTACAGTGGTCCAGAGTTGTTGTTTTTCAGAACTACTACCTTGTGTTGTTTGGTATGATAGTGAATTGTCTCCTCTGAAGTACCCACCTGTGAGGCTAAGAAGAAAGCAGTGCATCTGGTTGGTGTAGTCCTCCTTGATGCTCTTCTCCATGTCGGTGCTTAGGGCGACTGCGGGAGCGTGCAGACAGGTCATTTCATGAAGCAGCGTCTGGATGGGGTTGCCCCGCACCGTGCCAAACTGCACGGTCGCGTCAAACGCCTCCGCTGTGATTATGGCTCCTGGTACGCGGCTAAAATAGGTCAGCTGCTCCACAACCTGCACCCATTAGATAATTATGTAGGTGTGGTGGTATTGAGGAGAGATGAATAATACAGGTAGGGAATCGGATTTTAAACAAACGGAGCAGTGGCTCTCAACCGTATGCCTGTCAAGGACCCCTAAATTAGTCGTTAGGTCACAGGCCCCAATTTGAGTAGATTTCTTTTTGATAACCTCCATCAAAAAATATTTTGGTTGTTAGATAGGATTAATAGCTGAATTCTATAGTTTTCAACTACAGTTAAGGAGATAAACGATCGTATACGATCTGTATAGTCACTCTCTTGACTCCTATATTCACATTGGACTCAATTCCATCATTAATCAAATATTGAAAATAAACCATCCCCCATTTTTCCTGGGACCCCCTGGAACTCCGTCAAGGACCTGTGGGGATCCCCGGACCCTTGATTGAGAACCACTGCTGCATTGGAGAAGAGACTATACATGGGCTATGGTGCTTTTTAGGAATTGTTAAACTATCTCATTTAAAACATGGAGGTTTGAGTGGGGAGGAAAGCACGCTTTACCTGTGAGGGCATGGAATGCTCCACCCTCATCCTGTCCTGAGTGTCTACGTAGACCGCCATGGTTGTGATGGATGTGTCCACAATAAATTGATCCAAAGCCTGCTCATTCTCATCCGTCAATAACCCTCTGTGTACACCAGTAAGAGTCATTAAACGGATAAACAGCTTTTATGGAGAGAGATGAAAGGAGGGGTCCGAGGAGAAACATGGGGAGGGAAAGAGACAGGTGGTTATTTAGTGAGATAATGTCTGTGCACGCAGAGATAGAAGAAGAAAAAGACACATTAATCAATGCCCGAGCTTTACCTGACGAATGGTGTTTAAATATTCCTCATCCATTTCTTTGGAAGCTCTCACCTCGAAGCTTTCTCCTTTCTCTGTGTTTACCAAAGCATGGGGTCATTTTAAACACACTGACACACTGAAATGCACAATATACAGTGAAATCTGTAAATTAGCTGAAAATGTATCATGTTGTACTTTGCGTTAAGGATGAACTCATGAAGACATAGAGTGACCACCCGGCCTAACACTAAGACGGCCGTCACATCGTTTATCTTGCCACTTATTTACAAACTACCGGTATATGACCAGCCTTTGTGTCCAGATTGGGTAAGAGAGGACATAAAGTGTCTCTTTCAGACTAGCTGAGCTTAAAACTATATTAGCTTAGCCGGCTAGCAAGCCAACTTTATCAAGCCGTTTGTCAAGCCGTTTATAAAGCCGTTAAGTCCTCCCGAGGTGAAATAAGTTGCCCGACAACGACAACAGTACAACTATTTACTAACTTTTTACATATCCTTATTTCATGAAAAGCCATTATTTACGATACGGTACTCTTACTTTTTGAGTTCCTTCATTCAGTCTGAACTGTGGTACTGAGTTTGCGTGTCTCCATGGAAACGTTTGGTTGCCGTTACTGTTACTGTTGGACGTTAAGTCAACGGGAGCGGGAGTTGAGTTAACGCGAGACTCTGGGTACATCCCAAGTCTCGGGCTCTCTTTTGTAACACGAGATAACACAGCCCTGTCGCGTCCGCATTTCTGAGACCCAATACCTAAATAGAATATGTGTAGAGAAATGAAAGTATATGCATATGCATGCAGCACGTAAAACTGCACGCTTCCCCTGCGCAGTCTCTGTCTCCATCTAGCGTCAGACTAGAATACTTCAGGAGGCAGGAGGCTCCTGAAGCAGTGGTTGCAACCCCTCCATGTCTTGCCGTATTACATTACTGTGCCTCTTTCCAAAATGAAGTAAGTGCCTTTAATTGCATTACAGGGTATTAAGACAAATGTATGTTGACCAAACTACCAATAAAAAGCTAATTCAGTGAGGACAGAAACACGAGTTTGTTGAAGGGCTTCAAAGTTCAAATGGTTCAAAAGTTTCATGGTTACTAAATTTGTTGAACACGTTGTTGATGTCTTATTACTTTATCCAAGCGACTGGATTATGCTTTAAATGTACGTCCACCGTGCATTTATTTCCTATGTACTGTTAAATGTTATAATAGATTGATCTTCTATTTGTGTTGCTTTTTTGCATTAAATGATTGACTTACCGTGTTTTTAATGATTAAACGTAAAAAAAATTGTCTTGCTTGAATGCACACGTTACTGTAGTATAAAGATAGACGTTATTGCACCTATACTTAATTCTGTGTAAGATGCACATATTGGAAAGTATTACAAATACACTTAAATTAACTGTTCTGTGATGACCAATTGATTTCATATGACTAACTGAAAAGAAAACATTTCGTCAATTTTTGTTTTTCAGCCTCCAGTAACTGTTGAGTTAGCGTCAAGCAGCTACCCCAAATCCAAGCGTCAGGCAGCCTTTTCAGCCACTTAGATTTGACAGATGTTACAGACTCAGTGTTGTATTTTTTAGACAGTCTCAGCTTGGGTCTAAAGTAGTTTCAGCAACCAACTAAATATATGACTTCAAGTTAGTGCTCATGCATACAGAAATATGTCAAGGAAGATGGTGGAAATAAATTATGTATTAAATCTGTTTATTTTATAATGTAATATTAAATATAAATATATATATATATATTATATAAAGAAAATCAGCAAAGCCGCAACAAGACGGAGAAACACATTTTGATTCACTGATGGTCTCCGATGTTGCCTTGTTGCTGCTGTATTATATATTACATATTTGTATAAATGGTTGGTTACAGGGACTTTGCCATTCATTTCTGATCATTATCTCCATCCAGGGCTCACACTGTCAGTGAGCACTGTGGCTACCATCAGCGTGGAGTGGCTCTTACGTGTGCCACAGGGAAAGCCTAGCTGCAAGATGAGTACAGGAGACGGCCACGTTATTTACCTGCATCGTCCAGAGGGGTGAGTAGGAACGTTTACTCAGGGGCTCAGACTTCATGGGTTTCAAATGGATCAGACTCAGCCTGTGAAAACAGTTGTATAATGTCTAGCCCCACATGGAAACTTTAGGGATGTACAAATGTACACAAAATAGTCCATCAAGGACTTGAAAAGGAAACTTAACTATTTACTTTCCAGTCCTAGCCAGAGGTCTTCTTAACAGCTAAAGTCCAAGTATACCAAGCTAACTTAAAGCACTAAACCCTAACAGATGTGCTCTATGTCAGTTTACATTTTTTTCTTCATTTCAGCACTTGGTCATAGTGTTACCAGACCACACTGGTTTTGTTTGTTCATGCAGTTCTGCTGGACAATATAACACATCTCCGAGCTGCATTCATTGTTGCAAGCTGAAAAAGTGTGATGGACCTTAGTATTAACGCTAATGTGAACCCTGGACATATGAGCTTGTTTTTTGTGAGACATTGGGCATATGGTATATGGTATTGGGTATAATGTTCATGCAATGCATCCTTTTGATTTGTTTGCTGTCTTGCAACTATAGTGCTGTTTTTTTATTTTCTAGTAGATAACTAGAAAATGCATTTATCTATATTATTAGGCACAATGATGTCTGTTTAAAGAATTGTCCACACACCCTCAATCTTCTTTATAGGAATGTTTTATTCGTACATTTACAGTGACAGCATAAATGACATTTGAATAGTAGGCTACTGTGATAATGCAGACAGTGAATGTTAGAGAGGCCGACAGTGAGCCACGACATGGAAGAGTGTATTTGCGAAGACGGAAGAAGAAAATAATATTGAAAAATGATCTAATGCAGCACATTTCTGACAGGAACTTTCTTTTAGAACTTTATTTGTTAAACTACAAGAACAAGCTTCTCCAGTTTCCCTGTGATTCAAAAGAAAGACAATGAAATGTTGGAGCTTCTGTTCTCATACGTCAAGACCATTTTACATAATTTCCATCTTCATGTTCAACAGACGGAGAGGAGTTCTTCACATTTCATCTGGCATTGAAGTGTTACAGTAAACCAGTGAAGATATTAATATTCAAGCAGCCAAGATGGATCAGGACAGAATATGGAACAGGACAGCATAAAACTGTTTACATTTGCAGTTTAGACTGAGAATGTGCTGGAACAACATCTTGTTGTGATTAAGTTTTGATAAATGGCTCTTAAGGACCAGCCTCAGTCTCGACACTTAACAACAGCGTCCACCTGTTTCTCACCTTTCTGAAATCCTGCGATGACCTCTAACCTCAGCGTATTTTCCACTCCTCCATTCCTTCTCTCCTCTTTTACTATCTTAACAAAGTCTTTAGGGATTTATTTATTATCCGTATAAAAAAATATGTGTACATCACATTAACGTTTCTTTACAGCTCGCAGCGGTTGTCCTCTGTCTTGTAGCGGTCCATGATGCTCAACACGTCCTCCATGATAGATGGGCCCAGATCCAGGTCTAACCCCGCCAAAGAGTCCGACCGCGAGACCCCGGATGAAACCGTGAGGCCGGCCGGCGGATGGAAGGCGGAGCAGGGCGACTCGCTGCGGTCACTCCTCAGATCCTCATTGCTCAGGCCGGCGTCCGAGTCCAGGCTGAGGCCCCGTCGGACGTCCAGGGGCCCGCAGGTTTCCGACATGGAGTCCTCGGAGGAGACCTCGGAGAAAGAGCCGGAGGAGGGAACAAGCCTGCGGACAGCGGGGGAGAGGGAGATGTCGCGGCAGGGCTCCGACGCCAGGCGGCCCACCACGCCGTTCTCAAAGAGCTGGCTGTGGTTGTCCGTGTGGCCGTTGGCCTGTCTGCGGCCCGTGTCCGCCGACTGCTGATGGCGGTGGAGATGGTTCTGCTGGGAGGCCAGAGAGGCCAGCGAAGGAGGGGAGGGGTCGTCCAGGTGGAGGCGTGGCGGCTTGGGCGGAGCCTGCTCGTGGGCGATGAACACGGGCATGGAGATGGTGGTCTTCAGCAGGCCGGCAGAGGAGTGCTGATAGTGGTAACCATTGTAGGCGTAGCTGTGAGAGTCCTGTCTCGCCGCCAGGCCGTCGTCCAGCCGCCTCTCCACGCTGTGCGAGCGGCCGTCCTGCATCCGACTCAGGGCCGGCAACATGTTCATCTTGCCCTGCAGGAAACCCACATCGCCGAACATGTCGCTCTCACCTTCGGGCCCCACGTGCGCGCTGTGGCGTACGTCGCCCAGCGGCGGACTGATCATATCGCCCGAGAGAATATCGCGTAGCCTCAGCCTCTTCCCCTTCTTTGGGGTTGTCGTCTTTAAGTACATTGGCGTCTTTGCCGGCATTTCTGCTTCTGACAGGTTCGCGCAAGGCGATGTGGAGAAGGTCCTCTCTTTATCTGAGAGTAGAGTGTCCTCAGTTCAACTCACTGGGAAGCACCTCTATGTGTTTGGGGGGCAGTCAGTGTCTCAGGAAATGAAGTTGAAGAAGCTCTTTCCCCCTCCCAACCGAGGGGATCCTTTTGCCCCTCCAAGTGAGAACACAAATATTTAGCTCGGTCAGCGTAGCGATAGAAACCTCACTCTGTCTTGTGACTCCGGAGGGGAGGGGGAAGGGAGGAAGAGGTGGAGAACCGTGACCTCAGATCAGCTCCGTGTGTCTTTCTCTCATACACAGAAAAGCCATATCCAGGCAAACAGCGGCTCCTCTGCCCCCTTCAGAACGCAAACACGCCTTGTCTTTATCCCTCCTCAGACAGAAGGGATGAAGGGATGAAGTGATGAAGGATGGATCTCTGGCGGGCCTTGTCGTCTGCTGCCGGGTGGGTTCTATCAGAAACTTTGGCGCCGTTACATCAGAGGGCTGAAGATCTGTGTGGAGAAACGAGAGAGAAAAAGGCATCAGGAAGCTGTGAAGAAAGAGGAAGGAAAATGGGGAGATGGATGGGGCAAAAAGGGGAAGGAGGCGAGGGGGGAAAGAGAGGAATGAAGGCGGAGGAGGAGATTTACAACTCTTCTTTTCAGTGAGGATATATGAAGGAAAACACTCCTGAGTGTTTGCTGAGAAGGGGTCTGACTGGCCCAAATCGTGAGACTCTTCCAGCGAGTCAGTCCACGAATCAGAGCAGAACATTGGTCACGCATTCCCGAGGGACCCCTCAGCTCAGTTGGTGGAAACACAAATTACTGTATTGGAAACAGTCAGGTTTTAAAAGCCTCTGGCCTCTGCAGCAACTCCCCTGTTATCAGTGGAAAATCTTAAAAGTCTCTTTCCTGAGACAAACACTGTGAATTATGGGACAACAGTTCAGGTCTCGCCTGAGGGCTCTGTCATCTTATGATCCCATCATCTGAAATATTCCTCTGGTATTTAACTCTTGAAACGTTAAAAAGAGTTGCTCTGTTTCATGTTCAGGGCTCAGAGATTATGACATAAAATGTGAAGAATACGATTTCAGGCCTTTACGAAAAGATAGCTCGGCTTCTTTAGATGACGGGGAAATAGAGAGACATTTAAGAAGTGCCATCGCTTTCTTTTTGTAGCCCGAGGAAGCATTTTTGTCTTTAAAAATGTTGATAATAAACTTCATAAATTAAGTATTTTAAGTTTCTACGAAGCGAATCGGACAGTTGTTTGATTCTTATATAACTTTCAGATCTTGCAGCTATAAGTATGCCTGGATGCTGCTCAGATCACTATCTATGAATGCTTGACCATTGTTTGAAAAACGAGAGAAGCAAAAGCTTTCAAACCAGCGTGTAATGATGTTTATCTTAGAGCCTGACTCTTAGTGTTTACTGGGAGGGTGCACGGAGCAATGTGTGGACTGCAGGATCTGTTTCATCTGGGGGGGAAATGTAACCTCTTTGATTACAACTGTATTCTGGTCTTCGCTCCGACATTGTCACATTGGTATCTGACATGGTTCACTTCCAGGTTAATGTGAACGTCATACAACCTGTCCAGTAAAAGGAGCAGCACTACAGTGTACAAATAGCTGATTGTGCAAATAAATTAAATGCATGCATCAAAAATGACTATTTTTGATTACTTTCTCTATTGCTGTTAGCTCGTGAATTTCACTCCTTATCCTATTTTCTGTTATAATAATACATCATCATTTAGTTCTTGATGATATTTTGTATTCTTAATCTGAATAAGCAAAGTAATTTAAGTTATCATATATATGTAGTGGAGTAAAAGGTACAATATTTGCCTCCAAAAGGAAGCGGCGCAGAAGTATAAACTAGCATAAAAAGGAAAACAAGCCATTACTAGATGAGCAACAATGTAGGTAATTACACACAAAAGGTTCAACTAATCACTAGTCAAAAGTCAAATTTTTTATATATGTCTAGGTAACTTCTTGATATTGTTTCAGCAATATTTCAGGTTTCAGTAAAGGCTCAATGTGGATACTAATCAGAGTTAAATCACATATTTGGACTTCATAGAACATCACATCCAAGGGCAGATTAGTCCTTTAACTTTTTAAAGGAGACAGATGATGTTCAATTTCAGGTTCATACTTGTATTTTTGGATCTATTGGAACACGTTAACATGCTTTGATATTTAAAGATATGTATTTATCTCATACTGTCTGTTTGAATATACCTGTATTCACCCTCTGTCTGAAACGCTCGGTTTCAGCACCTGTCGCTTTAAGCCTGTCTAACAACGCCTCGTCTGCCAGTCAACAAAAAAATGAAGCCTAATGAATAGAAGACGTTCACTGTCGGCTCCATTAAAACAACCACACGACAACAGGGCGACTTCAACAATTCCAAATCCACATAAAAGTAACACCAGTGAAGAACTGAACCAGTCAGAACTGGTTCAGACGGGCGGAGCGGGTCCCGCCGGACTGTGGAAGAGACCGTTTCTCATGTATTTTGAAGATATTTCACTGTGTTGGACTCAGTGAGGGAGGATGGGATGTGGGCTACCTGGCCTTCAGCTGTTCCTTCAAAGGAATAGCTCATGCAAACGAGGGAAATTTTGTCATAAATCTGTGTCTGTTGAAGTCTGCAGACAAAACCGCATACTTTCATCACCCTTCCTGCTATGAAAGTACAGTATTTAGTGCACACATCACAACAATAGTTTGTTCCTGAAACGAATGCTACATGCTTATTGAGAGGCCAATTTTCTGCAGCCATTGGTGTTGTCAGATTCAAAATTATTCAGGAGGAAAACCGATCGTATGAGCTGTGGGATTCAGGAGAAGTGAGTCCCATTTTGATTGACAGAAAAATAATTAACCGTTTTGAGGACTGATCGGTTCATTTCAAGTAAAAACGGGGAGAAATGTTTTCTCTTAGCTTCTCAAACATCTCTGATTTTCTGCTTTTTCTTTGTTTTAAACCGAATATCTAACTATTGACAAAAAAATATTTTTGGGGAATTCTGAGAAGTTTCGTTGTCAAAATTATGAATTGACTAATTAAAAGAAAATAACCAGGAGATTAAACAATAATAAAAATGGTTGTTAGTTGCAGCCTAAATACAAACTATGAGGACAAGTTGTAATGCTTGTTTATTTTAGTTTATTATGTGTTTTATTCTGCATACTTCGTTTCAAACGCCTGCAAAAGGTGATAAATTGTGCTATTTCATTTGTATTTATTCTGGTTTCACATTGATGTATGAGTTGTGTTGTAGACAGTCAATGTTATAAAGATTGCATTATGTCAAAATGTAAACACTGCTCTCTGAATCTGGCTATTATGAATTCATGGTGTCTTGTGACACAATAGTAAACAGACAGATGCTAATCCTGCACTTACAGCTCTAATCACCACTTCCATAGCTACACTACTACATGCTACATGCTTCTCCACCATGATAATGCAGCAAATACTTCTCTTAATAGTAGAAAAACATAAACACAACAATGCATTTATTTGTGTAATATTTGGCAGAAGGCTGGAGCTTTTCTTTATTGCCACTAGAGAGGAAATTCAATCAATGGTCAGGCAAGAAGTTACTGTAGTTTTTTGATTACTTTTGGTTTACTTATTTTTTCTATTTTTTTCCTAGAAGAATTAAAGGGGACCTTTGGCCATTTTCAAAATTCATTACCTCTTATTAACTATTATTAACTCCCAAATCAGAAAACTGGAGTGTTTAAACTCAAGACTTGTGGTCACATCTAGTATAAATAGTGGAGCGGCTCCATAATGAATGAAAGATGTTATAGATTACACTGAGAGCACCCAGGGGAATGTTCTGAGTGTCTGGGGACAGTTTCTGTTTCACAACTGAGAACACAACAATAGAATTAAAGCCAAAACCAGTCATTCACTGTCTATGAAGCAGCTCCAGATGTTATCCTTGATGGCAGGTAGAGACTAACCTCTCTGCTTTCTGGCCTTGAGAGGGAAGTTCATGTTCACTGGTATTGACTACACTTCTCCGAGGACATGGAAATAACATCAGAATCTTAATTTAGGCGTGTTGCCCTTCAAGACACAAATAAGTCCAAATCATGTCCAAGGATGTTTCTTCAGGGGCACCGAGAAATGTTCATTAAAAAAGTACGACAAAGTCATTCAATATTTCAACTTACGCACTTAAACATGTATTCAGATACTAACACGCACGCACGCACACACACACACACACACACACGCACGCACGCACACACACTCACACACACACACACACACACACACACACACACACACACACACACACACACACACACACACACACACACAATGAGTAACCATAGCCTCGGTGGAAGCTTTCCAGCATCAATGAAGCATGAGTGAAATGTTTGTTTGTCCTACAGTTCAGACATTAAGTTTCCCGGCTCTTATCGGGCTGACACACACACACAAATTTGAAAAACCATTCAGGATTTTTGTAAATTCAATATATATTTAACCTGGCATTAAACTGGCATTACATTTGGTGTGCAGCAGATTATGACTTGTTTAGGACTCAAAACCCAAAATGTAGGACTTGCCCCGTGGACTTGGGACTTGAGTTCAAAGACTTGAGACGTTCTCGCGACTTGCTAAAACAAATTAAACAATAACTTGGTCCCACGTCTGGAAAATCGCTCAGACAGCTAGTTGGCATTTCTTTCCTCCATGTTTCCCCCTTTTTTTCTGGGACGCTGCTGATGATGCAATCAGCCACGGAGGAGGCTGATCTGACATCTGTTTCTGCTCTCAGGCCCATTTGTTGCCTACAGTGTGTCCTCTGCAGCGGGGCGAGAGACTCAGCGACCAGTGAGCCCTGTGATATATAGACAAACAAATTGCTGCTCCTTTCATTGTTGTTATCCTCCGCAGTCTGTCGCGTGACGCTTAATTGCGCACAGCAGGAGATTGTTGGCAAAAAAAGCCCTTTGCTTGTCTGCTAATCCGTTTGTTTTTACCATAAAAAAATAAAGCTGATTTCATCCTGTTGATATGGCTGTTTTCCACAGTTATGTTTCACTATTTCTTAGGGCCCGAGCACTAAAGTGCCAGATCCTAACAGTCCCTGCACTGAAAGTCCGAAGGTACCTATTGTTTTTGTCAAGATTATTATTCTACTGCGCAATCCCGTTTTAGAGGAGCTTAAAATGCACACGCTTCAGACCTGGTGAAAATTGCAAAAAGTTCTGCAGTGGTCTCAAAAGTTCTACATTGGTCTCAAAAGGTGGACAGGACATATTTCACATTGTAAATTTGGTTGGTATAACCCTCCGACAGATGTGTTGTGTAATTGCAAAGGCATAGTTGATACCTCAAATGATGATGGCAGCTTCAGTATATCTTGTGTCTGCGAGAGTGGAGATAAGTTCCTATACACTGGTAACCAGTAAAGAACAAAACCCCAGTGAGTCACCTGAAGCAGTGATTCACAAGGTGTTGGGAAAATAGGTTTCACTATGTGAACAGGTTTCGTATGATATTTCTCTCTCTCTCTCTCTCTCTCTCTCTACCACTATGTGTGCATATTAACCAGTAGCTAAACAACTCAAACCAAATTATAAGTATAACCCCTGCCAAAGCACAAAGATTAAAGATAAGACAAGGGAGTTCAGGACACCTCTCTCTCTCTCTTTCTCTCTCTCTCTCTCTCTCTCCCTCTCTCTCTCTCTCTCTCCCTCTCTCTCTCCCTCTCTCTCTCTCTCTCATCCCTGTCCTCCTGAAGTCTCTCTCTCTCTCCAAGTGGAACTAACCTGTCTCTTTTATTTTGGCCTAATCCAGTCACAGATATCACAGCACAGCTATTTCCAATCAGGCCAATATAAATGGAAAGCCTCTGATTGGCCGGGATGAGGCGCTCAACACACAACCCCTCCGGTAACTCCACCTTCTGTCAGTTACGGTGTGATAACCGTGAACCGTTACCGTAACAACCTACAGCAGCGGCTGTAACCTCCTGTCTCTGGCAGCGTGAGGAGTTTATTCCAGGTACTCTGAGTCACCGGGGAGCCTGGCACAGTTTGCAAATTATGTAACATTCCCCTCATTACTGATCTCCTTTTGGCGAAGGTCCCGCAGGAACAGCCCCGTCCTGCTTCTGTAACACTACGTCTTAGAAATGAGGTAATCGCAACCCGGATTGTGTGAGATTGTCCGGTAATTCAAGTCACGTCAATGTTATTATCACAAACCACAAATGTACGACCACTCTGTCCTTTAAATCCTCACTCGAGATAAGAGCAAATTTTACAAAAACACTTTAACGTGGGAAAATAAATTAAAGAAAACTAAGCAGCTAAGGAGGAATCCGACAAAAATAGGCTAAACAAAAATAAAAACATTAAAAAACAACAACATAACATTCCGTCTACATATTAAATTATTTAACAGATGATCATACTTAATCAAATCTTGTGCGGTTATCACGTCTGCCTAAAACGCCAAAAACTCGCATATTTATGTTTTTCTCCCGCATGACAAACGGCACAACCCAAAGGGAGTGTCACGCGCGCCGAAGCTGTCTATTATGTTAACAAATAAAATGTTTCTCTGGTCAGTTTTTTCCTCTTGTTATTCACATAATAGGAGACAGGAGGTCTATTCAGTAGGTATTGTAGGTAGCGGCCACCGAGCGACCGCGGACCAGTTTAAAACCCCATAAAGAACCTCCACAAAGCCACCAGAAGACGCTGATATTTACCTCCGGCGTGAAACGTCGCTCCGTCTTCCTCGTAGAAATAAAATCACAGGAGTTTAGTCGTACAATCCACTGACCCGAGCCTCGGCTTCGGCGCAGGTAAACCTCTTACTGGCGGGGTATTAGCCCACTGTCTCTGGAGCGCTCTGGACGGAGAAAAAGTGGGATCAGCTTCTCACACAAGGAGCGCCGTCAAGCCAGCTGGAATGTGCAGGAACAACATCCGGTCAGGAATTTAAAAAATAAAAAAATAAGATTTTGAACATAATTTCTAT
This sequence comes from Taurulus bubalis, assembly GCF_910589615.1. NCBI lineage: Eukaryota > Metazoa > Chordata > Actinopteri > Perciformes > Cottidae > Taurulus > Taurulus bubalis. Next base: position 12,613,286 of record NC_136598.1, read on the forward strand.
TTATTGGGAGGGACATTTTATTTTATTTTTGTATAGAACAGGGGAGAAAAAAACCCCACAAGTGACCTAAACCAAATTATTGCCTTGCAGATTGTTGTTTTGTTCCCCCTCCGCCAATTCTTTGATGAATAATGCCACAGCCTTTGGTGAACAAATTAAAGTATTAGAATCAGAATCAGAAACGGTTTATTTGCCAGGAATGTTTACACAAATGAGGAATTTTTCTAGGCGGAAGGTGCATACATTAGACATGAGACGTTAGACGAGACAAACAACAATCAACAATCAAGGCCTACATTACGACAAGAGACGTAATAGCCTTTAGGTCACAGCTGATAAATACATGCTTCACTAGTAGTACCAATACAAAAGTGTAGAAATATACTTTGGAAAGTAAAATCAATCATTCAAAATGTTACTTTAGTAAAAGTAGTATTTTAAATACTGCATAGGCCTCGTACTGAGTATCTTAGTAGAACAGTAGAACTGCATCATGTCATATAAACATATTAAGTTGTTTTATCTAAAAAGTAATTGGTAACTAAATCGGTCAGATAGTGAAGTAGAACATACAATATTTTTCTCTGAGATGTAGTTTAGAGTACAGAAGTATAAAGTAGCATAAAATGGAAATACTCAGCGTAAGGTATAAGTATGTCAAATGGGTATAGTACTTGTAGAAATGTAGTTGCATTCCATGGACATTTGGGAGTTTTCCATTATAAACCAGAAGTGCGTTGTTTTATTTTGAAAGTAAGACATTCTTAGCTTCCGGTGTCTTTGTGGGCTAGAATCAGTGCTTTCTAGCAGCAGGGCCGAGGATAAACAACCAGTTTATACCATTAAACGGGTCTTTAAACCAGTGTGTGCTAATTAAACCATCAGTATTGCTCCGATAAAGATGTCATGGGGGGATATGGCTGTGTTATTGATTACGTCTCTGATCAACAGGTGGGAAGCCTCAAAAGGTGAAAGGGTGAGAAATAACATTTATTAAAATGTTATGCCCAATGCTGCTTCTGCTGTATGACACTATTTCTCTGCTTTGAAAGTGAACCTGATACGTCATGTTTTTTCTGACCACCTTTCCACCTCAGAGAGCCGTCTTACTGCTGACCTGTAACAGACGGCGTGGAGATGATGAAGACTCTGTTCTTTAATTGGATTAGCAGCAGAAACCGCAGTCCAATAGCAAACCAGAAAGCAGAGCATCACCACCAGTATTGTTTTCCAAATTATGAAAGAAGGAATCTTTACTAGTCTGTTTTCATGAAACTCTACTGTGAAGAAAGTGCAGTGTTGCATCACTACTGACTGTGCCAACACTCGGCAAGCCCGGTTTCATTTCATGTAAAGTTTCTGAATATTGACAACTGCAACTTGACTAATATCAATAATCCAATTAAATCCAGTAAATAATAGCATTACCACCTTCTGCACAACCCTCACTTTAAAACAAAAACATTTGTATATGAGTAACTGTACATATTGTTTTATTTAATTTTATTAAATTCTTGAAATATCATCAGAATGATCGTTTTTGTCATTACACTCACGTACAATGGAATTTTGCAGGTTTTTCTTGGTGCAAACAAATAAAAGCAACATTAAACAGTAATAGCAGCATAAAAATGTAATATTTTAGAATAAACATTTGTATATATATTTTACTTTGGAGCGTGAAAGGGGCTACAACTTACATTTCACTGTGCAAGCCTGAAATATGCCAATGAACCCTGCGACCTTGTTTCTATCTCCAATAGGAGTCATATCTGGGTAAATCTAGGATTGGCTTGTTTTTTCCACAGACACAGCAAAGTCTCTGCATTACGAGGAACAATTACACGTTTAAATGGGCCTTCACAAATCTTTTACTGTTGACTCAGTGGAGACCCGCTGGAGCATGGAGAGTTCGGAGGCTCGTTCTGGTGGCCCCAACAGGGTTGGCTCTTCAGCTTCATTACAGCGAGATAATGAGGATGTACCAAACGGAGAACGCAAACGTCTGCTGTTCGCAGGTCGGACTGCAGACACATCTTGTTTACAGCTCCTGCCCACAAAGCAAATTAAACCCATTCCCCTTTGCTACTCATCTGCTGGTGTTTGCGCTTCGTCTTTTTTTTGCTGAAGCAGCATCACACCATAGCATTTTAACATGGGAGACGACATGAGATGTTACTTTTAAGGGGCGTTTCAGAGTTCTGGCACCACTTCACCTTCTTCCAAGGTGCAGTGAGAAGGAAAAAAAGGAGTCTGAAGAGGTAAAAACTGCAGCAACACGCGTCATTTATAGAGCAACTTTATTGTGGGGCCGACGCATTTTGGCTTGTGTCCTTCATCAGGGGTCATCTGAGAACACAGCTTATTGTGTTGCAGAGGTGAAATGTGACCAAGTGCATCTACTCAAGGTTTTAAATTTGAGGTATACTTGTAATCTACTTGAGTATTTCCATTTGATACTGCTATACACTTCTGCTCCACATCAAGACAAACATTCTACTTGTTTTACTCCATTTGTCCGACAGCTTTACTTTACAGATGTCAGTTTTTCACCCCCTTCTTGTGTCTCCAGATGATGTCAATGTTTTATGTTTGTGATAAAATGAACAATGAAGTGTTCCTTTGTGTGTCAATCTAAATTAACTCTTTAAAAAAAACTCTTAGATCAGCTTGAAAATGCATCGTCCCAGAGATACTTGGTTCTCACAGGACACAACCATGTGATTATAGAATATTATGCGTTGATGTAGATTAATTTACCAACAGGATATGCAGAAGTTAAAAACACTTACAACAGTAAAATGTAACATACACATTAATGCATCAGTGATATTAATCCAGAAACATCATACATCATAGTAAAACACTGACAGGAAACATTTTACTGCACACTTTAACTTAAAGTCCTTCATGCACATTTTGCTGAGACATCATTTCCTACGTGAGCCGGGTTTCAAGGTTTAGGGTTCTTCGGCAGTCATAGACTTCCCTAAAACGACACATACATAAATAGAAGCCCTGCATCCCTCTCACTCACAGTATCGCTCTCACCCTATGCGAGTGTTTGAAGACGATCGGAATGTGTACACCAGATAAGCACAGAGCTGCACCGAGTCTCTGAGAGACGTGGTTATATCACACGGCATGGGGACCGATGTGTACACACATGCACACAGAGAGAAATGACGCCACCTAAGTAAATCAAGATGTAATCAGTGCAGTATGGGGTGGGTCCACATGTAGATCCACAAGACCACATGAGCTCTTGCTCTCCAGGCCCCGCAGGTGTCGCCCCCATGCCAAGACCCCCGGAGAGGTTCGGCATTAGTCCAGCTCTGAGAGAAAACCTGTGTGTGTGTGTGTGTGTGTGTGTGTGTGTGTGTGTGAGTGTGTGTGTGTGTGTGTGTGTGTGTGTGCGTGCGTGTGTGCGTGCGTGTGTGTGTGGAAATGAAAAGTGGAGGTCTTGTTTCGTCTAGTTAGATCGTGGAAGGGGGGTAGAAGCAACAGGAATCTCTTTCCTCCATTCTTTGTGACGCAGCGACGTGTTGGTCCTGCAGGCCGACCCTGGCAGACCTCAGAGCCAATCTGTTCTCCTCCGTCTTAGTTTATTACGCAAGAGGCTCCCTCAGCCAGGTGGTGAGATTAGTTCATCCCCATGAGACGCTCTCATAGATTTCACAACAGCAAAAACACTCAAGATTTAACTCCCGCTGTTGAGTCACTCCCTTCCCCGGAAGTTTGTTTATACCTGCTGCTCACGACGTGTAGACAAACTTAATCAGGCCCTTAACTCCCCCCCCCCCCACATACCCCACCCTCCTCCCCTTTTTAACTACTTTTCTCCCGCCCACATTACATGACAACAGGTGTAAATATTCCTCATCTGCTTCTCCCAACACTTCCACGATGCTATACAATAATTTCTGATTTGGGTATATGATGATTGTCCTTAGTGTGTTTTGTGCTCTTGTTATCCCTTGTGTCATTATGCTTTAAAAAAAATCTGGATCAGAGCACTAAAATAAACCCTAAATATGCATGTCTAAATAAACCGGACTTGAAAATCACCTCAAAAATGCTTTGGCCTTGACAGTCCAGACCCACACAGCCCTAACATCCAGCCAGCGGTGGTTCCTGGTGAGCGTGGGGTTTTCATTTCCATTTCCAAGCAGTGTAAGTCAGGAGCGACGCACATACTGAGACACTATAAGTGACCTCATTGCCAGGAATTCTGGGAATCTGTGAGTAAATGAGCCTTCATGTGTTTCCATTTAAGTTTGCTGTGATTGAAGTAAACTGCAGAGCCTCCGGGATGATAGGCTGAAGGAAGATAGAAGGGGGGGGGGGGGGAGAAAAAGAAACACGCAGAATGAGGGACGAGGGGAAACCAGGAAGAGTCAAGAGGAAGAAGTTGAAAACAGTTTTAACACACCTTTTTCTTATGTTTACGGCTTGTATTTGGCCACCGAGATACAAAAAATAACAATGAGAGAGAGCAAGAGAAGAGAAAAAGAGAAAAGAGGCCCTCTGATCGAAGAGATGACCTCAGAGGGGAAGTGGTATCCAGCTGTTTTTCTGCATCAGAGCAACACTGTTACTTGACTCATTCGGAAACAGAGAAGCATCTGTTGACTCTTCACTTATAGTAATCTCTCCTTCCAACAGCTGAAGTAAACTTATTTCGAAGATATTCGTTTTCTGAAGGGTGAAGTTCTATTTTAAAGTGAGGGGTTCACTATTTGGACAAATAAAGAAAAAAAGAAAGTCGTTGAATTAGTGTACTTTGTGATGATCTTTATTTATTTAGTAACAATGGATCAGTGGTATAGTAACAAAGTAGAAATACTTTGTTTCTGTACTTAAGTCATTTTTTTATATCTGTACTTTACTATTTATATTTCTGTTGACTTTCACTTTTACTTCACTACATTTTGCAAAGAAAACTGACACTTTGACTCCGATACATTTCCCCTGAAACCTTCGTTACTCGTTACAAAATCTAATCTATCTTTAGAAAAAAAAGAAATCATGAGACCTACATCGGGGACTGTGGTGGAACGATGACGGATTTCATGATGGAAGAAGAAATGGAAGCACTTGCTACTCCTGCAACAAACGACGGTGGTGACGAAGACAAACACCCGTGGCCATATTTGCGAGAAATGTTTTCTTATGTTAGAGATAAAGATTCTTCGTATCGTATGAGGTGCCTCTTATGCTTACCCAAAGCTTCTGAAATATTGGCATTCAAAAACTCCTCATCCAACCTCAGGAAACACATTGAGGTAAATTAAGATTAATCCCAAGAGCCGCAATGTTAATATTTAGTTATCATAATTAGCATAAACCTGTTAAGATATCTAGCAGTGTTTCCCAGAGGATTGTAGTCTATCTTTGGCTGGGGAGGAGACAGGTGTCTGATCTTCTAATTTAGCCATGGTGTATGTTAGGCTAACGTTCGCTAGCTATCGTAAATCAAATGAGACAATTAGTGTAGTAGACAGATCTCTAGCGAGTTAGTGAGCTGAGGAAGTGTAGACAGTTGTGAGATTTTGTTGATATGAGTCATCTCAGCTATAATCATTGCAGCACTAGTTGGCGAACGTTAGCAAACGTAATGTTAGCTAGCCACCACACCATAGTATTGACAGGAGCCGCGAGAGCGCAGCAATACGATTTGAACCGCGTTGGAGTTGGAGATGCATGCAAGTGTGTGTAGCAAGTGGGGCTAGCTAAAGTTGTTATGCTTCCAAAATGTCTTTCTCTCACTGTTTCAGAGAAAGCTCCTGGATGGATCACAGCCAACCCAATTTCCTTGGTCATGGTGGCCACAGCAAGAATAAACTTCATAATTTACCCTTTGCTTTTTTATTAACAGCATTTACTTGTACTTTTATTTTCAATACTTAAGTACATTTAATATCAGAAAATTACTTTTGATACTTAAGTACTTTTAATATCAGATAATGTAAGACTTTTACTCAAGTAGTATTCTAATAGGTGACTCTTTCTTTACTTTTACTCAAGTATGGCTTTTGGGTACTTCATAGACCACTGCAATGGGTCACATGGATGTGAGAGGGGCTGAATCTGCAGCTCCCCTCGGCTTCAAGGAGCGTTACAGTTTCAGCTCATCGGTTGTCTGTCTGGCCGACATCATCACTGTTCTGGTTCACTCTCGCCACTCTCATTGCGGCGTTTTCTGACACAGCAGCAGCAGTTCTCAGCCAAAAGTCTCTAAAAAAGGAGGACACAGTTATGCCGTGTTCACACCAAAACAGTTGCGAAATATTCGCGCGTCCAGATTACATGTTAAGTCAATGCACAGCTGCGTTAAAGCGAATTTTTCGCCGAGCGTCGCGATAGAAGCGAAACGGCGTCGCAACGCCGCTTTTTCGCTGTTTCGCTGGCGTTCAAATATTTCAACTCCAGCGAATAATTCGCATGACGCGGAGTTGCGAAAGCCAATCAGCGTTGAGAAGCTCCGCTCGTCACCGCCGTCCGGTCGTCTATGTTGCATCAGCAAAATGGAGGACCGACGTTCCGACGTTTGTGGTCTTTCCACAACAAGTACAACGCAGCAACAGTTTTTACTCCTTCCATGGTCGAGTAACGGAAATGAAGAAGGAGATTTTCGCGGCGAAAAGGGACTGAAGCCCCGCCCCCTTTCCCCAGTGATGGTTGCGAAAAACTAAAAAACACCAGCGGCGCGATAGAAGCGAAAAAGCGTTGCGAATTTTCGCAACTGTTTTGGTGTGAACACGGCATTAGAGACTAGCTGGTGAACAAAGCCTTTAGCAGCTAAAGAGACAGGTATTTCGTCAAGGGTAGGTGGAGACCAAAAACAGAGCTGAAAGAGAGTAAATTACTGACATTACTTACGTATTACTTACATTTACCAAGTGCACACAACTGTTCTAGATGAATGCTAATGCTGCCAGATGTGTATACGTAACTGCTTTTCTGTTTTACAGCTAGAGGCGATATTGGGTTAAAATGGTGTCACATGACATGTAGTTTTTACTTTGGCCACTCTCTAGCTTTCCACAAACTAGTCTTTCTTCAAATGATAAAGTATGTTATTGACTGTAAACTGTGGGAAAAGAACTTTGAGAAGTTCTAAACTTGACCAAAGCTGTTTTCTTTAAGCAATTCTTTCCCTGGCAATGATCTCGAGGTACATTGTCGGACAAATTTTTAGGTTGTAAAATAAGTAATTTCATCAGCCCACAAATGGTACTCATTTGTGCCACTTTACTTCAACCAAAGAATATTTATTTTTCTTTTCTTTTTACTATCCTTTGGTGACATGTTTAAAATTAGCCGACCATCCCCGCTGTCACGGTTTTCAACTTGTCAACTAGCCGACCAACGAGGAAAAGCTAAAGGGTTGTGTATGCCACTGGGCTGAGACTGTAAACGTTGTGTAGCTCTCAGTTTTTTTCCAGTGCCGTTTTTTTCCGTAAAGTGAGCGGTGCGGTGGAAAGCAAAACAATGAATGATGTAAGAGCGCCAAGGGCAAAATAACACAGGACGCCATAAATGTGTCATTCCAGCCTCAAAATACGGAGCTATTAACATAAACACTTTGCAAGGCAAAACACACACACACACACACACACACACACACACACACACACACACACACACACACACAAGTAAATACAAGCAGCAGAGCATCACTTCTCCCACAGCGAAGGAAATGCTATGAGATAAGCTCAAGCAGGTACACAAAGGTTTAGACATACACCTACACACACTCAGAGATGCACCATATCAACATGTTAAATAAATGTTACCCTCCAGCATCATCCTCTTCATCCAGGGCCAATCCTCCCGCCTCTCGCCTCCTTCCATTCCCACAATCCTCCCCTCCTCTGGCCTCCCTGCGTGTCTCTCTCGCTCCTCTCTGTCAAGGCTCAGGGGTTGTCCGGAGGGTCAGAATCCCTGCCCGCCTGGACAAAAACACACCGAAATAGACAAAGGCAGAGAAAGAGCGGAAGGGACGTGGCCGGATGATCACCTCTACTTATCGCTGAGTCTGATTCGAGTGGGGACACTCTGTTTTTAAATACTTATAGTGAGGTACAGTTTTGTAAGGTGGGGACACTTTGTATTCACAGGACTGCTTGAGGGCGTGTAGTATTGTGATGGTAGAAAAGGAATGCTATATTCATAGCTATGTTTTCATGAGTGTGTAATTACCTGAAAGAATTGTGTTTCCGTTAGCTTAGAATGAGCTAATAGGGATCGGGTCCTCTTCACGGAGTCCGCCATGTTGCACCACCGTGTTTCTACAGTAGCCTAGAACGGACAAACCAAAAACTGGCTCTAGAGAGGGTCTTTCGCATATATCTGTTACCTGAAAGCCACCATATCGTTCTCTGACATGTTTGGAAAGGGAGCGGTGAGCAGAGGGATTTTTGGTTGGAATTGGTATTTGGTTGGATGCCAGTCACTAAATGCTACACACTGGCTCCTTTAAATTAATTCTGCAAACTTAGCTTAGCATAAACACTGGAAAGAGGGGGAAACAGCTAGCCTGGCTCCGTCCAAAGGAAACAAGAGCCACCCAGAGCACCTTCAAAGCTCATATTTTGTTTAAAACAAATGTAAAGTGGTGTATTGTAAAACACCGTCCCAAGCGATGGCGTCGTAGCGGAAGCGTGGCGCCCGCTCTCCAGTTCCCCCTGGGGTAAACTCTGTTAGCTCTGTCAGCGCTGATGCTTTTGTTTACACTGTTAGCTGTGAGTCGCCGGCAGCCATGTTGAGAGCTATGTGGAGACAACAGGTGTGCTGTGAATCTCGAATTCAGCAACTTTAAAAGGTGCTGCTAGGCAGATTTAGCTAGCTTGGAAAGAGCCAGGCTAGCGGTTTTACCCTGTTTCTGTTTTTTGTGCAAAGCTAAATTAGCTGACAGCTATTGACCGTAATAGCAGGATCAGTCTTCTTATCCAACTCAAGAAAGCTAACAAGTGTGTGTGTTCCCCAAAATGTCGAACCTTTCCTTTAAGACTTGGTTCGAGGGTTGAGGTCACTTAGAGTCTTGTTAATGCGTCATGCCTCTGTGATGCTGGAACGCTTCCAGGGATATAGTATATTTGTGTGTTTGATCAATCCTACTCATTACATTTATATTACATTAATTTGGCTGACATTTTTCTTGTAGCATAGTATTCAAAAACTCATTACATTTCTGAGGCTGTAATTAATAATTTCACTGCAGTCTGTGTGTGTGTGTGTGTGTGTGTGTGTGTGTGTGTGTGTACACATGTGTGCATGTGTGTGTATTTGCAAAAGCAACAAGTTTTCGGCAACAATGGGAAACTTGGCAGATGGACGACTTAAAACTCTCAGTGTTTATCTCAGTGAAGCATCACTGAGGACTGAGGAGTGGACAGTGTTTGTGTGTGTGTGTGTGTGTGTGCGTGTGTACTGAAGTGTGTGCATGCACTAAAATGTTTGTGCGTGTACGACATTGAGAATAAGAAGTGTGCATCTCCGTTCTTAAACAACACCCACGAGAGGGGAGTCCAACATCCGGCGCCAATGTTGACTCCAGTGCTGAAGAGTGTGTGTGTGTGTGTGTTTCTGTTTGAGCGAGCATGTTTGGGAACATGCCAATTTTAGATTTGTCCCATGGATTGGCTCAGTCCACTGCACAACAGGACGTTAAGATGTTGATGTTGGGAGTCTCTGGGAAAAAGAAGGATGACGTTTGCATCGACGTCACATGAAATTGCGCCCCTGAGTTTATGTAAACCGAGTTCTCCAGTGGGTGAATTGAATCTCAGTTTGTAACGGTTCAGTAATAGTAATAGAACAGTGTAGTAATACTACTACAAGTAAAAGTCCGATATAAATATGAGCAAACAAAAGTATTCTTAACTCATAATGGCCCATTTCAAAGAGTGGGAATACTGTACTCTGTTTGGGATTACACATATAACCAGTTGAATTATCCCTGACCCATCAAAACCTAGTGGTGTCAGAGCAGCAGCCGCAGCAGCAGAAATATAGAAAGAATGTGTCATGCAGATGTTTTTTTTCACCACTCGAAAAACACTCAAATGACAACATCAACCCTTCATAAGTGATTATCCTTCAACAGAGGAAAAGTAGAGGCTCAGAGTTTCTCAGCAGACAGACAGACAGAACTACGTTTGGACTGTGAGTATAATGTTTAGTTTCACTTGTTAGCGAAGTGATCCATTGAGGAGGAAAAAGATTGTGCTCGTCCCACTCTGACTAATATGGAGAAATGAAGAGGAAAACAGGAGATATGGGAGGAATTTGTTTTGATGGGAGCGAGAACAGTGACCACTAAGCCATGAGTGGAGCACAGGGATTTGAACTACAGTAACCTCAGTGCTAAATGGGCAGAGAGAGGAAAGGACAAGGGAAGGAAAGGAAAGGAAATTTAAAGAAAGAAAAGGAAAGGAGGAGTCTTCCCAGGATGAGAGCATGGTTTGAATTCTTTTAACGGGGACAGGAAGCAGTGTGTGGTGGGGCTTGAAATGTATGTGTGTGTGTGTGTGTGTGTGTGTGTGCCTCTGCAGAGTCCACATGGGAACTGCAGACTTGGTAATCCCGGACCTTTAGCGTGACACAGTGGTGTCACGCTAAACACACGCTAATTCACAGACATGATGGACCACATGTGCTTCAGCGTTCCCATACATTTCCCTGTCAGTTCTCTGAGAGTCTATGTACACACTGACACAGACAACCAGTTTCTGTGCACATACTTCAGATATTAGGCCTTGTGCAGCAATAATCTCATACATTTCTCTTCTGCAACGAGCAAAAATAAGGGAACTTGATACTCGATCATCAACTGGAGGCGTGTGGCTGATTTGTTTTATTATTGGCAGAGGTAACTCCCCCTGAATACTTTATAAGGGCAGGTGTTGTATCGTCTGCAAATTGTAGTGATGCAGCCATACCAAAATAAAAAATAAATAAAAAAGGCAGTAAAACAAATTTCAGCAGTAATCAAGTTACTTTTAAATAAACATAAACAAAGTAAACATGATTATTTCATAGAGTTACAGGAAATGAAAAAAGCATCAAAGTCACTCAGAAGCTGAATGCGCAAAATTCATTCAAGATTTTTATAGTCCCAATGGCTTCCTTTTGGTCCTCACAGCGCGTCTGCGTCCTCACACATGGCGAAGACAAGTTATTGATTCGTTGCACAACTTCGCTTTACTTTATTATTGACTTCATTTCAACATTTAATTCCGTGACTGAGTTTCATTTTGGTGTGAAATTACACAAACAAATGTTGGTTTGATTGGAAAAAACTGAGCTGTATGTTTACTGTCAGTGAGAGATGAGGACACAAGCAGTAACACAAGTAGTGAATTGTGTGTAAGGTTCAGCACAGACTTAGAGGAACACACACACACACACACACACACACACACAGTGGCCACCACAAAGGCCCCTGTCACATGTTGAGCAGATACATACCAACACTGTGATGTCAGTTTGTTCATCTCAACCTCAGACTGCTGATCTATTCATCAAAAACACTGAAGGCCACGCTGAACACTGTAAAGTCTTTTTTTTCTTCAATCCGAGTCTCTCATGGTCATTAAACTCTGTGTCTCAAACAGCAAACAATCATTTGTTCTCTGGATCTCGGGCTGACATGGGGAGGCACTGTCAACCTGCATTAATGCCAAGCACACGATGTACTTCCAAAATGTTCTTATAGAATCTGTTAAAGACGGAAATGCACCATAAAAATGTATTCGGAGTACTTCGTACATGTGTATTGGTCTGTTTGAAATAATCTGTGCATGTATCATTGTGAATCCAAAAGTTTTTTTGTCACATTTAATACATTTTCAAGCACAAACTTATTTTCCTTGCAATCAAAATATAAATCATGTAAATCACAATCTTTTGGTAAATAAAGTTCTACAGACTTTTAAATGTTGTACCACTTGATCGGTGCCCATGAAGCCATTGTACGGTTATGTGATTGACACCTTGACATGAACTGAATTGTCCCCACCCACCTGGTTTCGCTGGGGTGACAATGTGTTGACGCTTTAACGGTCACATTAAAGTTTTGAATATTTTTCAGCCAAGTAACAGCTGACCCTGTGCTTGAAGCCGCCAGGCTGTTCTGAGGTCAGCAGTCTACCATCCCACCCACACCTGTTTATTGCATACAGAATGACATGAAAACCAGCAGATGTTTGCGCGTCCAATAAGATTAGAGTGTGTACAGCCTTGTCATTAGCTCAGCAGCCATTTATTTTGTATTAACCGGACTGGCTCGCAGGGGATTAAAGTCATCCACCCTGTAATTCTCAAAGGTTTTGTTTCACTGTTATGTTGTTTCATGTGACATAAATACAAGGTTGACTGAAATATATCACTGAGAAATCTGGGTTGTAGATGGAAATAGAAAATTGGTTATTTCTCAGATATGCAGAATCCCAAATATGGACCTGTTCTACTGAAACACATCTTTCTTCTCAGAAGAACTGTCAATAATGTGGAAATGTTAGCGGGTTCCAATGTCTTCTTTTCCGGCAGTGACTAAATGCCTTTAACTATAGTTAAAGGCATTTAGTGAACATATAACTCAGCATGTATCGTTATTTTCAATATGCCGCAAAATCGTTATTCATGTTGTATCCCTCTTTTGCCATTGTATATCTTTATTTTAATTGCTTTGACCCCGCAGTGTTTTTATGATCTCCCTGTTGTTTTGGGGTTTTCTATGTTTATTAGAAAAACATTAAGAAGATTTAAAAAAGATGTTGTTCAAACCACAAAATCATTATCTGTGAGATTAAATTTGAGCCGAGTGGGGCCACACGGTATTAGATCATTGCATTATTAAGGTAAATAGCCAGGGTGTGATTTTTAACCTCCTGAACGCAACACTTCTTGTCCCTTCAAACAATTAAAATAAACGTTACTGTCAGAATGACATGGTTTCTCCATAAAAACCCAATTATTCATTAAAAATACTAATCAGGTCAGATGACACAGCACAGCAGCTGACATGTGAGGTCATCTCCAGCTACACAAGTCTTATTGATAGAACAACTGTAAAGTCATGACACAGCGATGCATGCGGCTACACACAGTTACTAACAAGTAGAGGATGTCGTCTCAGAGAGTTTGGACAGTGTTTCTGCTCAACTGTCTCCCGACAAAGACAAAGGCAGGAATTTACAGTTACACATTTTCTGGCATTGGACAAACGCTCTTATCTGTAGCCGCTTACAACAAGCAACTCACAGAGACACACTCGCAGAGCGGAGACAGCGTGGGCGCCGGGGTGGAGACAGAAAAAAAATTATCACAGGGAAACAATGTGGGCCTTACTTTTCTTTTCAGTTTGACGCAGATGATGGCATGAGCTGAGCTGTTACATGCAGTTCAAGTGTTTATGAGGAAAAAAAATGCCTTCAACAGTAATTGCCGGCCTTCTGGGGTGGAACAAATCTCCTCGTTATTCTCTTTAACCTCTGTGACATTTACGAAGCAGTGAATCCTGGGATGATGAGTCACAGACACGAGCAGAGAGACATAACACACCTTCATGAAGGAGACTGAAGGTTTACCGCGGCGCCCCCGCAAGGGTGGAAGCGGCACTGCAGCCGACGGGAACGCCGATCTCCAAATCCCAGCTGAAGTCCTCCTCTAAGAGGATCACGTCTTCTATATATATGTACACACACACACACTCACACACTCACACACTCACACACTCGCCACAGGTGCCCCGACAGGAAGCTAAGCTGATTACTGATGAAGGATGCTGTAAACACATAACATGTCAGTGTTTCAGGCGACTCCAGGAGGGTAGAAAACATGGGGCTCAGTAACATTTCTATATATTTCCTCCTCGATACTGATTTCGATAACTGAACACACTGCCAATAGGATTCCAGTATGTTAAAGACAAAAACTATGTGATCATTTCTAAACAGCCGTACTAACTCTAATGATTGCTGTCATTGTTGTACAGCACTTCGCCGTTTTACTGGGGGTAACTTCCTGTTTAAATTAAATTGCTGACATTTTTCTAGCTCTGGCTAATGTTACACCCTCCTCCTCTGGCCCCTGCCCGATCGCTACTGAGTATAATGTGCAACTCTCAACAGCGATGAGGAAAAAGAGCGAGATTGCTCATTTGTTAGCTAGATCCAGCACACAGACGCCTTTGTAATACTGCAAAAAAATTTAAAAAGATTAGCTTCGATCCTGTGAGTAGAGGTATGAATATGTATTTCTGTGTGAATCGATGTTTGCCTATGTGACCATGCATTGTATGTGTACCTATGTATGATCATGTACATGTGACGGTTGTCTGTATGTTATAAGCATGTTTCTCATGATTTTAACAAAAGAAAAGTAAACCAACGTTTCAGTCTAACAATGTTCAAGTCAACGCAAAACAGTTCATGTGAGACACCTCCAGAGATGTTCCGGCAGTTGCACAGTACAGGAATCCCCCTCACTAAATTATAAACGTGTCCTGAAATAAGAAGAAAATGATTAGTGTAAGCAGGTACGATGTGTGGTAAGACACGTCCACACTGCTATGACCTCAGCTGGTCTCACCCATTAGCTGTTGTGACTTGCAGTGTTACACTGAGTTTCTGTTCCACGCCCTCCCCTTCAGACAAAATCGACGAGTCATAATGTACAAGTCACATTACTGGGATTTTGGTAAATCAGACCAGCCAGTGTTAAGTTTGAAACAAGCAAAATGAGTGACGTTCGTAAATGTGAGGCGACCTCCGGTTCTGAAAAGTGAAGCCGCTGCGGAAGTGCTTTAAATCTGCATTCTTTCTACTGACCAGCAGGGTGCGACTCCTCTGGTTATAAAAAGAAGTCTGATTGTATAGAAGTCTATGAGAAAATGACTCTACTTATCTCTTGATTAATTCCCTCAGTAAACATGAGTTTATGTCTCAATCTCTAAGTTTCAAGTCTTCTTCAATACAGCATGATGTTCATTTAGTAAATGATGGTCATTTAGAGTCACACATAGACCATAAAGCAGGGTTATACTTTGAGGGCGGGGCTACCTCGGGATTGACAGGTCTGGGAGCAGCTTGAGTTTACGTCTCACAACTTTAACCCTTAACCCGTGTGTGTTTTTAGCTCCACCCTCTCGTGTCACTTCTGGTTCCAAGTATACAAAATGGTGTATGGCGGCTGGAAGCTTCAAAACGGCAGTCCACAAACCAAATGGGTGACATCACTGTGACTATGTCTACTTCTCATATACAGTCTATGAGTATGATGGTTGGCGCTTGCTGTGCTGGTTTGAGCATCTCTGAGGTGGCTGTCTTCAGCTGTTTGGCTGATGGATATTTGATATTAAACAGAATAATGCATTGTGCCACAATTCACACAATAACTGATTTTCTTCAGTGGTCTGCTCAAATTCAACCCCATTAAGCATCTTTGGATCTTAGTTCTGTTAAAGGGCTGATAGTCGCAACGCAGTACGCCCATCTGCAGACACGCAATCTTTGTCTCGTGCAATGATCACGCAATACAATATATTGTAGTGTCCATGATAAGAGGTCAATTAGCTTGTCGCTAACTCTGTTGCAGCTGAAAAGGCTGCGCACTATCCAAGTCAAATAGTTTGTGTGTGTGTGTGAGAGAGTGAGTGAGGAAACCTTTGAGGTACTGGATGAATAGTTTGCCTTCCTGGAGCCAGTGTTGCAGGATGGGAGGGGAGCAGGAAGTGATTCACTGGAGGATCGTAGCTCACTAGGAACAAAATAAAGGCGGCGTGCTGCTGAGATGCTGATCCAAATCCACGGAGGGCGAGCCGCGCAGCTTCAATCGCTGGAGGCCTAAAGATAGAAAGGAACAATGTCGGAAACACTGACGGCATCACGCCTGCATTGTGATAAATGACGGGATTTAGGATTCTGAGTCCGATTTATCTGGAGAGGCAGGACGCGGTGGCGCCGCCAAAGGGGAGAGAAGAGGTTCCATGTAAACTTGAGTTGGCTTGATCCCAGTAAATCAATGTACTGCTTTAGTGTGGCCAGATCAGATTGACAGTTCCCACCCTGATCACAACTGAAAACCAACTCAATAAAAACCAGCGCAGATCATCACCTTGCCAGAAACCTGTGTAAAACATTACATAATCTTACAAAGCTAAACATCTGCATCAAATAACCAAAGATAAAATGTTAGATAAATGAGATATGGCAACTCACAAAGAGTGCAGTCAGACAAGCAACACAAAATCGCTTGACAAAAGCAGTTCATATTCAATCTTTTTAACTGAAAATGTAATCCAAAAAATAGCCCAATTGGTTGAAAAAAAACAGCTCAATCTGGTCAGACTGACTGTTTCGGATTAAAGCTGTATATTTGCCCTTTTAAAAAGGAAGAGGACAACGAGCCTATTGAAGACCAATGGATTGCCTCCTCACACGTAGGTTGAATACAGACAGACTACAGATTAATACAGGATTGTTGTGGAACTCAAAATGTTAACTGTACTTGTGTACTAACAGATGATTAGTAACATGAATTGTAAAATACGAAAGCCAAAGTACCTTGTTATGACATGTCGACACAGTTTGACCGGCCCGCATAGGGCAGCATAATAGGGTTCCTGAAATTCAGCCGTGGCTTTTGGTTCTTGGTGCGCCATCCCAAGACTTTCAGTGAAATTAAACATTTCTGGGAGGCCTATGGCAGAGCAACAACAGAGGGAGGGGTGAGAATTTTAAACAAGTCACAGAAAAGGTCAACTAAGTGAATGGTCCCAATTCACGAAACCTCGCCCGTCTGGCTCTCCAAGTCGCTTAAAATAATCTTTAGTGGTGTATTCATAAAACACAGGAAAAATTAATACAACACGATCCCATTCAAAGTGCATATTTTAGGAGGACAAGGGAACAAAAGTTGTTATTTTTTGCCTGCTATGATGACGGACATGGCCGTTTCTACATGTTTAGCAGTTACTGCTGTCAACAGACTGTAAAAAAAAAAGAAAGAAAAAAAAGAACGGGATTATGAATGTATAGATCCATTAGCATCAACTTCTTAGATCTTGACTGCAAGGGACACATGTTTGCTCATTTAGAGTTAAGCAACAATATGGCTTCAGCTTCCTCACAGACGGCCTGACGTTTTCTGCTAGGATTTCCTGACTTGCGTCCATCTTGCTGCAGGCTTCCAGTGCCAGAAGAAGCCAAGCTGCCCCAGAGCTTCACCGAGCCACCGCCATGCTTCACTGTAGGCCGGGTGTTCTTCTGAGCGCACGGCTCGTTCTTCCTCCTCCAGACATACTACGGTTCCAGAGGCCCGAAAAGTTCCAGCTTGGTTTCATCGCTCCACAACTTCTGCAGCTTATTAATATGGTTTTCAGCATATTGGAGCCAACTTTTCCTGTGCTCTTGGGTCAGTAGAGGCGCAGGTCTTGGAATTCGGGCAGAGACATTTATGTTTTGTTTATGTTAGATGCCTTACTGTGGAAACTGAAACCCCAGAGCCTGCTGCCACCGTGTCTTGCTGCAGGTCTTTTGCAGTCACTCGAGGGTTTCTCAGACATCGGGTGGCAGCCATTGATAGCTTCCTCTTTCTGCCACGTCCAGGAAAAGCAGCCAGTGTTCCTTTAACTTGCAAACTATCCTTCCAACGTTATCTCTAGGAACATTCGGTGCCTTTGCTATCTTTTTGTATTCGTTTCCTTGTTTGTGCAAGGCAATGATCTGTTCACTTTTTGGACAATTCCCAGGTATTTGATGTGTTCTATCTCAAGCACACCTGATGCAAATAACGGGGGCCTTGATTAGTCACATCAGGGGTGCTTGAGACAACACCTGATTTGCAATTGTGTGCTCTTATGAGTATTGAGAATTTGAGGAACCACTTGTAACATTAGTTGTGTTGAGCTATTTCAATTGTCCTTGTTTGAGTTGTTTATTGAAAAAAGCTGAAGGTTTGTACATTTTAACAAATAAACCTCATTTGCAATAAGGGTTGAATCATTTTGATAATAGGAATAGAAGAGAGAAAATACTGTTTGAAGTGTTTGATCATGTATCAACTTTATTTAAATACTTTAACAACCTCACCTACAGTGTACAGTTAGAAAACTCCACTCCTCCACAGACAAGTCAAATGTACATAGCAGGGGAAAAAACAAACCTGAAAACAAACGTACAAAATCTAAGCCGTAAAGGAAAGATCAAATCAACAAGGATTTCTTACGCTTGCTATAGCTGACACTGAGCAACCAAACAGGCTTTTTCATGACCTGTCAGGAGGCAACAATAGAGAATATTTTGTTAGTTTGTATCTTTACGCACTAGACCAAAATTAAAAAAACACGTCTGTCTCCTCTCTTCACGGTTACGGGCTGTCCTACATCCCACTGAGGTTAGCGGCCATCACATATTCCTGTCTCATAAAATTATTCGGTTCAAAAACTGTCAAGTGAGGGATTATATTTCCCGAAGTATAAAAAAATAAATTAAAATGATCAACATTTATACACAAGACGGTCGAGACCCCGACTACCTCCTGGAACTTCTAGAAGCTCCTCGACGCGTTTATAAAGATTTTGAAACAAGCCCTGGCATTGAAATCAACTGTTTGTGCTGAGGGGTGTAAAACTATATGAAGGGAGAATCTGGGGGGTAAATAATTCAAACGCTCCATCACCATCCAAAAATTAGCATTTCCACCATCAAGTGTGCTTCTTCGGCTGAAAGCATGGAAGAGAAAACCATGTTGGATCATTCTGTTGTTTTTATAAACACAGGTCACACTTGTGCTACAATCAACCACGTGGTTCTCTTCATGCATGAGCTCAGGCTGACTGACAGCGCCTGCAAAAGATCAATGCAGGATTCATGCATGAATTTACTTTTAGGTCCAAAGTCTCATTTCTGATTGTCATCCTGTCGACGGCCACGGAAGCTTCTGAACTGATGCTGAGGCCGCACACGATTCCCTCCCACCACGCACTCGCAGAAACCTGCAGACCCTGTCCTTTAACGCCACTCGCAACAAAACGGTTAATACAAGCAAAGTAACTAAAAGGTAAAGGCGGAATGGAGACTTCTTAATCTTAGTAAAGGGAGGGAGGTGGAATAAAAGAAAAATAAATAAAAAAACAACAGATTACAGACTGAAGCTATGAAATGTCCTTGTTTAATGTCCTTGTTTAACAAAAACTTGTTTAATGTTCCATTCTTAAGTTGTGGCTTTTGGAGGAGGGAACTTGACAAAATCAAAACAAAAAAATTGCTCTATAAATTAATATGCCATTAAACACACCGAAAATATATTAAAACAAATGTAGGCATTCGTTGAACAATTTGAACAAAATAAAAAAATCTGTTTTAATTTGCTTCTTAATCAATTTACCTTTGTATCAACCCTTTTATTAGTTTTTTATTTACTATTATAAAAAATAAAAACGTATCCGTCCTCCAGAACGACTAACCATCATCCAACTAACATGGGACGCAGGGAACTTTTCCATCTCTTCCACCTCCATTCATTAATTTACGAACTCTCCATTCTCACAGAAAGATAAAACAAAAGGTTGACGAGAAAGCACCAGGACGGCTGAAAGGGGGCCGAACACGCAGCAGAAGGAACAACAGTGGCTCAGTGGTGAAAGAGGCAGAACCGAGAGTCACTTCAGCAGAGTTACCTGCTTCAGGTAAGAGCTAAATATCTGAAATGAAATGGTACATGAACAGCTGGAGGAGTTACAGACATTAAAAACATGAATACATAGACAGAAAAATAAATACTACCCCAAAAAAAGGATAGAATAGAGATTTTAAGTTTACGTATTTGCAATTGTTTCTGCGGAAATTCATAATTAAAAAAAAGGTATGCTAATGTTTGACAAAACTTGCACTGCTTCCGTGCCATTCATTTAGTCACAAAAAACACCACAAATAAGCAAAATCTTTGATGGGGAAAAAATTGTATGTATCCCATCATTTCCTCGGTTGCCAAGAGCACGTCAACTTTAACCGGTGAAAACATAGCGTGTCGACCGGTTTCCAGGTGAGGAGGAAATGTAGGAACTGAAATGAAGAGGAGGAATGAAAGTCTAAAACGTTTCGTATAAATGCGTTTTTGCTGTCGCCTGAACAACTGTTTTCATTTGAACGTTGAGAAGAGAATACATTTATTTATACATCGATAAGTTTGTTTAAAATAGAGATTTAACTTTAAACTCTTCCCATACCCCCAAGAGTCTTTCATATAATCTGCAACACTGTGCTAAAGTGTGTGTGTGTGTGTGTGTGTGTGTGTGTGTGTGTGTGTGTCAGTTTGTTCACAAAAGTTCGTCAAAAGTTAACCTTCTTACAGTCTTACGGGCAGTTGCCTCAGTGCGCTTTTTCTTCTCCTTTTCACTGATCTGTTCAGTGTCCAAAAAGATGACGACCGCCTGTATGACGGGCATCAGGGTTCAAAAGTCAGTGGGGGGGGGGGGGGGTCACTGGCAGAAGGGCGAGGCTGTGGGGTCAAAGCCTTTGAAAACTTCCTTCAGCGATGCTTTGTCCTGCTCTGTGGTCGTCTGGTCGGGCTGCACCGGGCTGTTGCCGCCGAAGGGGCTGCCCGTCCCGCTGGGCTTGGCTGCCTGCTTCACCACAGCAAAGAGAGAGGACACCGGGAGGTTGTGGACGCCCGTGGGCCCCTGATCACCGGCGGCGGTGCCGGGCCCACCCTGGGCCGTGGCGTTGGGCGATGGTGCGGGCTTTGGCCGAGGCCTGTTGTAGCTGTTGTATCGGTCGGTTCCTTGTTCGGCGCTTTTTTCCGGCTCCGGCTGGTCCAACGCCGACTTCCGGACAAACAGGGGCTCCTTGGACTTGGGTTTGACCGGCGGGGGGTCGCTGGGTTTGGACTCTGTGCTGGCTGAGTTGGGGGAGTTGCTGGAGCCGCTGCTGACACCAGGGCTGCCTGGTTTGTTAGTCCGAGGGTCATACAGACTGATGCTGCTCAGCACGCTGGCTCCCCCTGGTGGCCCGGCTCCCACACCGCGGCCTGCCCCACCTGAGGAGAGCACCCTTGGGTCGTAGGGGGCGATGGTGGGGGGAGAAGAGCTGGTTGTGGTTGCCTGGGGAGTAGAGGCGGCGGGAGGAGGCACGGGGTCAGATGGTTGCTTCAGTGCTGACTTCTGCGGCTGCAGACGGGGGTCGGTGAGGCCTTTACGGGACACGCGGGGGTCAATGGGCTTTTCTGCCGGCGGGGGAGGCGAACCCAACAGCGACATGGAGGGGATCGGGATGGGTAGGAGAGGAGGGGAGGGAGTCTGAGAAGGGCTGGAGTTGACGGTCTTCAGGATACGAGACAACAGTTCAAAATCTGGGAGGGAGGAGGAGGACGAGGAGGACGAGGAGGAGGACGAGGAGGAAGAAGAAGAGGGAGCAGGACGGTCCAAGGAGGAGGAAGGAGACTGAGCGGGAGGTGGCTGTGGGTGAGGGAGCTGCGTTTTGAGCGATGTTTTGAGCGATGTTTTGAGTGGCGGCTGAGTGCGGGACAGACGTGGGTCTATGGAGGAGACGGGAGGGATGCCTGGTGGGAGGGGAAGGAGGTCCTGCTTGGGGATAGGTATAGGGAGGAGATCCTCGGGCGACCAGGTGATGGTTTTGGAGAAGGCCGGCATGTGCAGAAGGATATCCTTCTTGATGTGGCTGAACTGCTGCAGCTGTGTGCGCGGGTCTCTCAGAGCCATACCCATGAGTGGGTCTAGAGGAATTGGCACCGGCTTGTCCCGTAGAACCCGCTCAGTCTCCTCCTCCTCCACCGCCGGGGTCGTGAGCGGTGGGGGCTTGTAGACCAGAGGTGGCTCCGGTTTGGGAACGGGAGGCGAGGAGGAGGATCCCGCCGAAACGGCAGCAGATAGCCGGGCCAACCGGGGATCCGCAGGCGGTCCGGATGACGACAGAGTGGGAACGGGGTGGGCGGAGTCGACCGATTCCGTGGCGCGCGCTAGGCGCGGGTCCCGAGCCAAGCGAGGGTCCGCCGGCCGAGCCGGAGCGCTGGCGGGAGGGGCCTTCTGGAGGCGGGGGTCGCTCGGGGGGCCTTCAGATTTTTGGGGAGCCTGGGTCTGCTGACGGAGCGTCTTCAAAATGGAGGTCACGCTACCGCCGCCGTCCTCATCCTCACTGGAGTACCAGTTCCCAGAGTCACCTGAGGAAGAAGGACACACAGTCAAATAGATATACTTTAGACCAGACACACATTTGATTACGCTGAAAGGAATCTTTAAAGGCGTCATATTTCACTCCAACTCACTATTACGAAGGAATGACTAACTAATACACCAGCAGGTGCAGATGCTTGTCCTCTACCTTCAGTGTCTCTGCTCTTCTCTGCTCCTCCCTCCGCCATCCTGCGAGCTCTCTCCTCCTCCTCCTGCTGCTTCTGTTGGATCCTCATGAACAGGACGCGCTGCGCTGGAGGCAGGAAGTCGGGCACGGACATCCCTCCCTGATTGGCTGACGCTCCATTAGCAGAGCCGTCTGGGCCGCCAGGCTGATTCCCAACATTTCCTCTCTCGTCCATACCAGCAAAACCTTGGTAGTTGTCACCTGAGAGGGAACAGCCGGGTGTCAGAAGCAGCGATACCCCATTTCCACTCAAATGAGCCCATGTATGTAGGATTTTTTCTAACACCAGATAACCCACTAAAAGTAGGCGATAGATTCCTGTCCCATTGCCATCTAAGGATGTGTAAGGTGCAAGTAGACTAGTACACCTTTTGTTTTAGTTTCCTGGTGCTGGAAAACAGGGTAATATAACCGTGGTTACTTTTTTTTTCTATCCGTTTCGTATTTAGCCTCTCTTGCAAACTCTCAAACCAGAGTTGATGATTGATAGAACGGTGGAAACACTAACAAAGACTTTAGACTAAAGGTTTAGATTAGTTTTATTTTGTTTCCGAATTTTTTACAATTATCACAAGCAAAAATGAGAGTTTCTGTCAGTCCTTTGGCTTTGAAGAGAGCATATAACTGCTTTTTCTTTTCCCATCTAAGACAGAAGACGGTTCTGATGAGTGTTAATTGTGTTTCTGTCGAGTTCAAATTAAAGTAAACAAGTAAACAGACAACAAGTAAAATGACTGTTGTCTGACTGGAGTCTGGTGGCTTTGAGGAGAGCTTATTAAATTGTACATTTTTGTACAATATTAAATCATTGTTAAATTCCTGCTGATCTTATTTATTTTATATTCACTACCAGGCACCAAAAGCTAACTTTGTCTTTAATCATTCAGTCTGATTACTGGACGCTCACCTTCTAGCACCACTCCCTCCATCTTCATATCGTCCTGCTGATTGAAGTAGGGATTAAAGAAGTTTCCTCCTGGAGGAGGACCTGGGGGCATGGGCATGTTGGCCCCTGGTCCATGTGGAGGGCCGTCGCCGGGGGGGAATCCTCCCATCATGGGCGGTCCGCCAGGGCCCATGTTGGGGGGACCCTGGTTCATCCCGAGGTTAGGGCCCATGTTCTGCATGTCAGGGGGCATCATCCCCGGGGGAGCAGGGAAGCAGGGTGGGGGGCCACCGGGGGCCCCTTGGGGGGGTGCCGTCTGGCCCTGGTTGCTGCTGGGAGTCTGGCCTCTGATGGAGGGAGGAGAGGAAGAGTTCAGGTTCATAGAGCTGGCTACATAGAGACTTTGCAGAGTGAAAACAGGACAAGTTAAAGAGAAACTCACTGAATGCACAGTTTTTGAGTTAGTAAATCACGTTCAGTCACTTTATCGGACTTTCACTTTAAACTAACTGTTGCTAGGTGGCTTTAGAACTGGAGAGTGCATCAACAACTGGGGGCGCTGTAGGCAACTGTTGTTGACTCGCCCTAGGGTAATGTGTGACTTTGACTGTGCTGTGTCGGGTACTAAAATGAAAAGGCGAACTTGTAGGTCGTGCAGCCGGAGGCCTATAGGCTCTAAAGCCAGTTCTTAACTGCTGCCTTATGCTGCGTTCACCAAAGGTGTTTTGAATTGTTCACGCTAGTAGATTACATGCAAAGTCAATGCACAGACGCCGGGCGGTGCAATTTACGCGAAAAAGTGTTTTCGCCTGACGCTGATTTGCAAAAGCCAATCAGCGTTGAGATGCTCCGCCCGTTATCACTGCCGTCCTGCCGTTGCAAACTGCTGCTGGTCCACCTGAAGTAGCGCAGGAAGCGGCCGTCATTCAGATGCAGTTCCTGGAGGAGTCGGAGCTGTGTGCGGCTACGGATAATATTATGAACCCAGACACGGGGGCGTTTGATATTCCGATGTTTGTGAGATTTCCACAACAAGTATAAAGCAGAACTAGTGGTTATTTCAATGGTGGATGGCGGGAAAGGTAACTGTTTTCACAGAGTTAAGCCACAGAAAAGCAGCGCCCCTTTTCCGCCGCTAATGACACAAATTTACCACATAGTCGAGCGAGTAAACTCAGGCAAAAAAGCGTTGCGGGTGTGAACGCAGCATTAGTTGGCAAAGAAGCACGCCAAACCATGTTCAGAGACCCCTTTCAATCCTACTCCATATTCCAAGTTTTCCTTTAGCGAGGTGCTTGTGAGAACTTGACTGACTTGAACTTGGATTGCCGCTCTCTTTTCATAAGATCCGCAGCTGCATTTTCTACAGGTGTGAATACAAAAAAGTTTATTTTCGGATCCTTACCTGACAGCCAGTTTATGAGCCAGCTGTCCCGTCGGCTTAACTTTAATCTCAAACAGCGAGGGGATCTTTTTCCCTGCGGAACATCCTCCTCCGCCGCACGGAGGTGGGGGGCCCATGTGGGGGGGAGGGACATTGAGATTTGGGGGCCCGCCTTGGAAGGGACTTCCGTCAGGCCCATGGACAGGGGGACCAACACAGGGGTTAGGCCCACAAGGCCCGCCAGGCCCTGGTCCTGGGGGACATTTGTTGGCAATGGGCCCCTGGTTAGGTGGCGGACCCCCAAAGTCACCCACCGGAGGGCCGCCAAAATCCCCGGGCCCCATGTTGGCGTCCAACGGGACTGGCCGAGGAGGGGTAGGGAGGAGGCCGACTCCAGGAGGAGGTTTGGGGAGAGGGTTGATCCCCTGCTTCTTCAGCTCCTCCACCTCCTTCTCGTCCTCGGCTCCGGCCTCGGCATCCTCTGCCAGCATCTAGAAAACAAAGAACTCCACCTGTGAGTTTATCTGAAATATTTTTCTCAAGGTATTTATAAAAAAACAAAAGAGCTGGATGTACATGTGATACAAATATAAAAACATATTTGTTGTTTAAAGATCTACAGAGGTCACAGAACATAGCATAGGGAGCTGGGGAACAGCGCTAAGAGGATGCTACCTTGTTGAGCAGGTCCTGGGTGTCATCGTTGAGGGCGTCATGGGAAAACATGCACTCGTCGCCGTTGACGCAGTTCCCCGTGGTGTGGAACAGCTTGCAGGGGAATTCACGTGACACTGGAGTCAAGGAGAAACACTCAAAAAAAGAAAACTGGACAGAACTGACAAACTTATGAATGTTGTCCTCTTAATTACGAATCCCACTGCTTCGCTTTGCAAGACCCGCCCTATGAAATTCAAGCTCTCGGATTGGCCGAGCGTCCATACGTTGGCCTATCTTGACTCATCACTGGAAGTCAATGCTTATCCCTGACCAAACGCCTCTCCGACTTTGTAGAGCGGGTCCTGCCAAGGAAAGCAGTCGGATTGATAATTATGCGGTTAACAAAATTGGCAGCTTTAACATCCCCATGATTCCCTTAGTAGTAATAGGGTTTCTCTGAGTGGTCAAATGTAAAGGATATCATGCATGTAAGGACAGTGGTCCGCTCGGGCACAGAATCCGGTGATGTAGAACTTGCACAGCTCCTTCTTCTTGGGCAGCTCGATGTCGTGGCTGAAGTTGCAGTGGTCCCCCTGGTGGTTGAAAAAATAAATAAAGGGCTAGAATGAAATAGGAGCATCCAGAGGGCTCGACTGACACGTTTGAAAAAGCTGCCAACGGATAACTTATAAACCAGCACGGACTAAAGAAATGTTTTTTTTCCTTTCCATTTCCTTTGAGAATCCTTTGAGTTTAACCATATTTTAGAACATTTGTAGTTATTTTAACTCCAAGAGATCCACGTAGACCTGTTTTGGTCTTTTTTTAGTTGGGGGATCTTTAGTGGGACATAGCAGGTCAACACTATATGCAAAGTGCTGTATGTGCTGAAAGCTGAGAGCTCAGGGTAATTTGAGCTCAAACTAGTGTGTAAAGTTGTTCTAGTCATAAATAAAAAATAATAAAAATGAATTGTGAAAGTGTAAAAGGGCTAATCCCACCATGGTGGAAGTAAATTATGCTATATTATGTCTCCTAAATTGTTTCAGCTTTTGGGTGGATACCATTTGTTACACAGATTTGGTGCTAAATTACAAAAGAAATGTACCACTCAAGAATTAATAAAAATAATCAGAAATCCCTCCAAAATACCAAACAAAGACACCAAGACTTTGAAGAACACCAGAGACAAATCCATAATGTGATTGGGGATCAAAAACCTGACATATTTTCTGATCTTGTGCGCGATCTTACCCAAGTGCAGCGCCCCTCGATGTAGTACTTGCAGATGGCCTTTCCTTTCTTATCCTGGTGCTTCTCGTTCATATTCCTCCTCCCTGGTCCCGGTCCATCGCCTCCACCACCTCCATCCTAGAATACATCCACACAAAGCGAGAGCAGAGTATGAAGCAATAAGTAAGAAAGAGAAGATGAATGTCTGGGGAGGCTCCAGACTGGAGTGAAGCAGACATTTGCATTAACCCACTTTGAATTTGTCAGCTTTGTATCAGGACACTATGGGCTGATCTGACAACAGTACAAAAGCCTCACCCCATTGTCCATGTCCCCGTTGTTGTCGTCGTCGTTGCCCATGTCGCCTCTTCCTCTCCCGCGGTTTCGACCCCGTCCTCCTCTGATCATGCCCCGCCCTCCTTTACCCCTCCCTCGCCCGCGGCCACCTTTAAGCCCTGGTGAAGAAATGGAAGACAGAGTGAGACAAGAGTAAGACGGACTGTAAGCCTGAAGGGACTGAACTGAATGAGCCTTTTCTTCAGGAAAAGTAAAGATGAAAAACACACACACATGAACAACCACCGAAGATCCAAACTCACCTCTGCCTCGGTCTTTGTTCTTCTTGTACTGATTGAGTTCCTTTGAGTAGTCATCGTAGTCATCGTCGCCCATGTTGTCATAGTCCTCCTCTCCAAACTGTAAGAACAGATGTCAAGTGTCACATATTTAAAGGGATAGTTTTTGATTTATTCATCCATAGTCGGTGTATTACCTATTATTATTATTATTATTTTTGTTGTGTGTTACAGGGCACTGAATCCGTTATCGATACTCGCTTCAAAATCACAAGTCTCCATTGACAAAAACATTAATTTTTACTTGCAATAACAGGAGTTGCTGGTCTACTGGTAAATCTAAACTACGTAACCCTACAAACACCAAAAGTCACACAATAGCACAAACACACTAATCGATGGTGGCAGCGGTAGACCAGCAACGCCCGTCTTCGGATAGTAAAATCATTGTTTTTGTGAATGGAGTCTGGTGGCTTTGAAGAGAGCACAGCTGGACATAACGGCTACAGTTCAGTAACGTAAAGGGCTGAGATTATTTTTAAATAGTATACTTAAAAAGGATTTTTTTTTTTTTTTTTACAGTTATCTAAAATATGTTTTGAGCTAGACTGAAGGTTCTCAGACATTGTGACCAAAGAGCGTAGCTGGTAAACATAATAACTTGTGCTCTGAGAAAAGAGAACACAGCAATAGTACCAGGTGGCACTATAATTATTCAGAGTATTATTCCATTGCTCTCCCTAAAACCAACATCCGGCTTGATCGGTCAATGCCAGACAGTAAAAGGAGACGATCCACATTCACTACAGACCATTTGTCCAACACCGAATGAACCACTTTCTCACGTAAAAACAAAAGGATATCTTTTGCTCCAAGTGTTTTTGTTTTGTTCACTGGAATGTTTCCATGTGAAACAACTGTGCAAATACACAAGATAGCAACTTGTTTCCTGGACATGACCAAAGCAAATAGACAACGGGTCTCATCATGGACCCCTCACCTCCATCTCCTCTCCATAGCCGTCTCCATCGTCGTTGTCTCCTCCCATCTTCCCCCCGCCACCTCCACCTCCACCTCGGCCTCCCCTTCCTCTGCCGCCGCCTCCTCGGCCCCTCCTCCCTCCCCTCATTCCTCCGCGGCCTCTCTGGTTCTTCATGCGACCTTTTCCCCCTGCAGAGACAAAAGGGATGAATGAAACGAGTCAGCGACTTATCTGTGGAATTTGAATTGATAAGAAGCTTTTTGGTAAAAAAGCTTATTTTGAAACTCTGTTCCTAAAAGGAACTAAATAAATAAATACACATTTTCATAAATGTAGTTGAGGGCCTTTCCCCCACGTATGGCACACACACACACACACACACACACACACACACACACACACACACACACACACACACACGATTAGAATCTCAACCGGAGAAATATTTACCGTGCAGAAGTCTATTTTTCAACTCCAACAGCTTTGACCCCACCGCCGAGGATCCACCTCGTCCGCCGCCACGGCCGCCTCCTCCCTCCTTGGCCTTGCGGTACTGGTTGAGCTCCTTGGTGAAGTCATCATACTCCTCCTCCCCAATGTCCTCCTCTTCCTCCCCCTCGAAGTTGTCCTCTTCGAACTCTTCATAGCCTCCGTAGCTCTGCTTGTCCATCTTCATGTAGTTGCCCTTCTTTGGGCCGCCATAGCCCCCGTGGGCCTGGAGACGGGTTCACGTGTTAGGAGAGTTGACTTTGCACAGAGCTTTTATTGAATATTGACTTATCTGGAATACTTAGCTACTTTTTAAAAGAAACATTTGATTGAGATACATTTAGCAATCAATCTAGTTATTTTGACTCACAGGTGGCGGAGGATACTGTGGGCTGTACTCTCTGTACTTCCTCTTCTTCTCACTGGGACTGTAGTCAGAGTCGTCACTGAAGTCGGAGTGGTCGTCATCAGAAGACGCATGGCGCTGAGAAAAGGGACAAATAATAGAGATAATCAGAGAATGAAGTCAAAATATAAAGGTGGGTCTTATCTTGGTTCTCTACTCGTTGACCGTCTTACTTTGTGTTTGGATTTGCGTTTCTTCTTTGACCTCCTCTTCTCTCGATCTCTGTCCTTCTTCCTCTTCCTCTTGCGACGGTGGGATCTCTCATCATCCGAGTTGCTGCTGGCGTGGTGATCCTTGCTTCGCCGGGGCCTCTCGCCGGCCCCATCCCCTGCAGCTTCGCCTCCTTCGCCTGCTTCATCACCGCCACCGCCATCTCCTCCTCCTCCTTCTTCTCCACCTCCTCCACCTCCTGGCGCTGCTACTGCTCCTGCAGCAGCTGCTGCTGAAGTACCGCCACCAATGTCCTCCTCCTCTACTTCTCCCCCGTCATCTTCCAGTTCGCCCTCCTCCAGCTCTCCATCCTCTGGCCTGTATACGTAAAGAACACACATATGTTACATATGTAACTTTCTTTTGGGCTGTGGCTCACTCTGCCCAGCTTCATATACGTATTAGAAAGCATAAAAAAAATTAGAAAAAAAGATTTCCAAAAACACATAAAAACACACCAAAAAAATTGTATTTAAAGGTTTCTTTTCAGCGGTCGTCGATGAAAAAGGAGTACAGAGGCTCGGCGCGGTTGACATGAACTACTGTTATACTTTAAGGATTCATAGTGTACCCAGCACCAATGGTAAAGTCGCACCAGTTCCATTTTTGTGAGTCAGACCAGGGTTACCTAAAATCAATTATTTCAGAGGAATCGAGAACCCGCTCAGCATCTAACAGCTGACTGAGACCCTGAGGCGTAATTTGGGCTGAACACATCAGTAATTTGAAAAATAATTTTACTTGCAGCACTTATTACCGAGAAGACTGCTCATTCTCAACAGCACTACAAGACATCTGTTGCTTTTCTTCTTTTTTTTCAGTTAAAAAATGCAAGTCTGTATTTTTAAGTGCCTGCAAATGTTTCATATATATATTTAACATACATACATTCACAACACCTCTATTTGTCTGTTCACAATACTGAAGAAGCCATTACTTCACATATGAATCCACTTAAACATATGCAAATATCAAAATGCTTGCAGTGAACATGCAGTGTGATAATAAATAATAGTTTCAGTTTGGCAAACACACCTAATTATCAACGTCACCAGCTAAACAAACTACCACAGGATATTTAGTTAATACATGGATGAGATTAAATAAACATGTTGCTCACGTGGGCCTGATACACATTCATTAAATATGTAGAAAGCAGCTATTGGCAAAATCTAAAAAGCACCATTCTAATTGGATTAAACCGCATCATGTCAGCTCTACCTAAGCAAGTGTCACGTGTAATATCTGTTCTATGTAGTGTGAAAATGCGCTCCTCCTGGCATACGTTTTTTGTTTTTACATGCCCACACAAACACACACAGATGCATAAGGTCAAATCCACCATAGTGTCCCAGGCCGAGGGTGGGGGGACAATGTTCCTACTGCGGTAGACACTCGGAAGTGAATAATGTGCTGTTACTGTGGTCAACTGCCAGGGCGGGACCATGAGGTCCCTATTGACATGGATCCCATGCAGGCCTGATCCTGCAGAGACTGGTGGCTGTGGGCGAGTTGAGACTTTTTGGGGGGGGCACGTGAAAGGGAGAACGTTGTTTTAACAAGCGAAAGCTGCCATTAAATCTAAATTCCAAAAAGCACTGATGGTTTTTGACATTTCCTTCACTACAAGCCGCCATTTTATCGAAGATTATAACCACCTATGGACCATATTTTTAACATGGTTTCACTGGTCAGCGTTTTTTTGAGGCTTTTTTTCTGTGGCATGGGGTGCAACATTATTTATGTAACAGGCGTTGACGGGGATCACGTTTTAATGATTTGACACTCCCTGTAGGAGCAATCAGGTCTTGGTCCGCACCCAAAAGGCTGTCTGCAGCAGGCTGGGAGGGAGGCCTGAGGCCGCAGCAAATGTGAAGCGGATTGCCCGCATTACAGTATCCTGAAAATTAAAATCCATCAAAGAGCACACGGTGAACGGAGGAGACAAAGCAGGTGGTGGCTTTGAGGCACCGCACCCCACCACATCCGGGGCAATAATCAGCCATAATAACATGCGCTTCATCTCTCTGCGGAGCAATACAGCACTACGGTGACTTGTTTGCAGCGACCGGTAAACGCTACTCAGCTTATTTCATCCTTGTAACAGAACAAATTCAAAGTAAACGACTTTTGTATTTTTTTTCTGACAGAAAATACTGACTTAAAAAAAAAATCCTCATTTTATTAACTTGACAAAATCTCTTTTTTAATGAGTCTGATGCAACGAAAGAAACTTTGCCCAAAACTTTCAGATTTGAGGGAGTTGCAGAGATTTTTGCAGCAAAATTATCCAGATAATTTAGTCAACCTGATTTTTGTTTTAAACAGCTGGTTTAAAAACTAGGAGTTGCTCCACACACAAACTCCTTGTATCTGCTTGTGTGTTACAGAACACAATCTAAAACAAACTTATATCTTCATATTCGGGCTTGTTCGAAACAGAATCCTCAGTTGCTTCCAGCCTCTTTTCCGTCACTGGACGCAAAGCAGTTCCAAAAATATGAACACACACACCATTGTATCGAGTTTTCGGTCAATATTGGCTCAGTTTCAGCATGTTTACTCAAAATAATTCTAACAGTGCCACTTTTGTCGCTTAACGTTGCTGAACTCTTCCCAGGTTCCTTGTCCCTGCACCAGCTCCCAGCTTTAAATCCAGACACGGCAAACTCAGGAACATCCTCTCACAAAGCCAACTCACTAACTGCTGTGTGGCGTGAAGCTGGCAAATATCGTAGAATATCGTAAATCAAAAACCCCGTAGAGGAGTCAGACATACAGACCCGTCACAATGGAGGCCCCTCTATCACAGGGATTTCAATGTACTATGGGAGCAGATCTTAATGAATATGGAGTGGCTGGGATTCACTACAGGCAGAAGCTGGTGGCCTCTCTGGCCTGAGATGCAGTGCAAACATCACCTGCTGCCAACAATGTGCCAGTTGCAGGGGGGGAAACAAACTTAGAATGCAAACAAACTCCATCTAGACTTCTCTACACTCAGCCAAAGTCATTAGCAAGTCAGGTTAGTGGGAACACAAGTCCACAGACACAAACCTAACAGACCTGTGAGAGGAAAAACTGTTATTGATGAGAGCCTACACAGGTAGCCACGTACTGCTGACGACTAAATGCAGACAGATCCAGGTACTTCATCCAAACTAACAGGTTTCCATTTATGCCCATCGACACTACACCAAACCGATATCAACATCTCTGACCATGCCCAGCTAGCAGACAACCACAAAGTTCTAAAAGTTCCACAAAGCACAAGATCGATCTAGTCTATGAGGGATGGCTGAATCACAGGATTTACCATGCATTATAGTACATTGTTAGCTCAGTGGATGAGTCCATTACTCAACTAACTCTAGAAGCAAAGGGCCATAATTAAAATGGGGAATACTTACTGTGGCAGGGGTTCTTCAATTATTGCACTCAAAAACATTGAAAACGTTTTAGTTTAGTTTTTTTTGCTCCTGAACATTTTAGGTGGACATTAGTGGGGTTTGTGGGACTTGGAAATGGGGCCAACTGAGGTAACATGCAGCACATTTGCCAACTGGGGATTGTGGACACAAAAAAGAGGGAACTTTGTGTTTGACTTGAAACACTTCTGGGATGCTTTGCAGACGTTTTACACATTTTTGGGGGTGGGGGAGGGGTACTTTTGTGGATGTTTGGGACGACTGTGAATAAAAGTGATGTGTTAAGACAAGCATCCATGACAGCAGGCAGCACAAACGCGTTGGGATAAAAAGTAAACGCTAGCTAAAGTAAGCTGACAGGCTACAAAACGGATTAATCGATAACGTACCTTTCACAAATTAATATATATATATATATATATATATATATATATATATATATATATATATATATATATATATATATACGGGTACCTAACGTTTGAGACTCGAAGAGGAACGAATCCCAAATATTAAAAAGGACCAACCGGGACTTAGATATGCGCTCATACGAGCGTTATTAACGTGGAAAGACGACGACCTGAGAGCTATTTGTAAGTGCGTAGAGCTAAACGAGGCTCCTTGTTGAAGGTACATTTACAACTGACCGGGTTATACGATCATTTAATAGCCCATACTGATCGATTCACATACACGACGTTGATACCAATGTTATTAGTTAACGCGACGTTTATTTTGATGGAGCGGTTTGAACCGTTGACGTGAGATTACCATCAAGTAAACACGTTAGCCGTTAGCTTAGCCGGCCTCTCTCGTGCCAACAAGCTAATGCTATTCCGTTAGCTTGAAGTAGGCCGTTCGCTAAAGAAAGACTGTCGGATAGTTTGGGCATCTGTGGCAGAACAGTTACTTGACCACACACACACATACAGAACATTAATTGAATTAAACCACATTAGTTCACTTTTTTTGTAACAATGGGAACGTAATTAACCGATGCTTTGTAATCGCTGAATTGTCTTGAATGGCGGTGACGGTGTTATTAATCAACTCTTTCAACCTCGTCTTTGTTTCTTCATACAAGTTGGGTCGAGTCGATTGGTCGTTGATTGGAGTAACGTAATAAAATACAGGGAATAACGTTATCCCAGGTGAGGTTTGGCCTCCCAGTTGGCGGTGTCGTGTCAACATGGCGTTCTTTACCTCTGTACTCGTTTTCCAAAAAAGGCGAGTTTAATCCCTCTGACAGAAAAAGGAAAAAGAAACCCCGGGCTTTTTGTGTAAAAGCACAGGACAAATAAATAATTTCATATAAATATGATTGTAGAATTACTCGACCTTTCGTCAGTCAGGAGACTGTTGTGTTCGTGGTTGGTAGTTGGGGAGTTTGGATGAACAGTCATGCTTTCCACAGCCATTTCCTCTAGCTACATTGAGGTGCAAAAAAATTACAACTCGACACTGGAATCTACTGGCTTATGCGTCACTTCACTAGGATCTACTTGTTTTTGGTTTTAAGGAAGAGTTTCAGTTCATAGTAGGCAATTCTCCACTACAGTTGTAAGAGCAATATGATGAAATTGAGTCCTGACGTTCTCCGTCCTACAGTAGCGATGTGAAATGACGACTGATAAACTTAAAATGGCCGGCTGTCTTCTCATAAGAGTAAAGGGGCGGGTTTCCGAGAATGACATCAGGACGAATAACGTTCTTGTACGCTCCTCACGGAAAATGCCGAATGGGGATTCCAAAGGGCAAAATTAGCCTCCGCGCTTGACTAGCAGGTGCACTTGCAGAGCAAATTGTGAAAAGAGAATATCAGAATCAGAACTGTTTATTGCCAAGTACGTTACACATACAAGGATATTTGCACAAATATATATATATATTACACATAATCATATTTATTTCATATTAATATTCAGTTTACTTTGGCGTTTACCTTTTTATCGCCTTTTACTTTTATATTGCCACTTTACCTTCATATAGATTTAATTACTGTTGTTCTACCTGTTTACATCTGTGTATACATATATTTATTAAATCTCAATAAGCATGCATTTGCTACATTCCTGGTTATAACCTATTGACCACAAATAAAATTTTATTTTATATTTACACGTTATATTTCATCTCTATATTTTAACTTCTGTACTGCTTCATGTCTTGTATTCTCATTTTTACCTACATGTGTTTTTATTATTATTATACATATTTGTTTTAACATTTCGAGAATTAAATTGCCAAAGACTGCTTCTCTGTAATTGTAGTGCATCTGACAATAAATAACTTCAAACTCAGCGGTATCAACATCTGGTAATATTGCAGTACTTTCCTTGGATAATTTTTGCACTATTTCAAGTGATGCTTTAGAGATGCAGTATTCAAACAATTCAACTATTATTCACATTGCAGTTTCTCCCTTAACACAATTTAGCACATTGGACCTGGAGTTGTATGGGGCCCCGTGGGAGTTCAGATGTTGATCTCAGTCTCACAAGAAATGAGGTACCCATCTTTTGAAATGCTAGAGTTACAGTAATTGCCAGGGAATGAGAACTTTGGAGAAAGGTTCAACAATTTCAGGTTGAGCAAGTGTGTAATAGTAAGTTCCACCTGACAAAGGTAAACACAACAATTTATCTTGGAGGCTAAGGCAGGGCAGGGCTCTGTTCATGCCTCCTATAGGATATAAAGTGCTGTTATCTGATTGGGACTCACGTAAAATAGCTCCTCTGAGCTTTTTGAAAATAGCTATTAAAATGTTCGTAGAAGACAACACCGAGGGTAAATTAACCCATGCGTCAGCCCTGCCAGCTTGTTGAACTACCGGTGTGAGATAAAGGTTAAACCAAATATAGAACAATAGCTACTGGTTTAAAGTTACGTTGCAGGGCTTACTGGCCGATGCATATTTTATTTTTAACTACAGTTATACATGTATGATTTTTAAATTATTTAGATGAAAATAAACAAATATAAACCTAAAAACTAACACAACTATGAAGAAATATCTGATATGAAATGAACGGAAAGTACTACGATGAACAAACAGAGAAACTAAATAATGCGAATAAATGGGCGAAAACACTGTGTGTGTGTGTGTGTGTGTGTGTGTGTGTGTGTGTGTGTGTGTGTGTGTGTGTGCGCGCGCGCGTGTGTGTGTGTGTGTGTGTGTGTGTGTGTGTGTGTGTGTGTGTGTGTGTGTGTGTGTGTGTGTGCGTGTGTGTCGGTCGGTCGGTCGGTTGGATGACGCCATCACTCAGCGCCCATTCAGCGGGACTGCCGTGGCATTTGAAACAACCGCATCTGTAGCTGCACTGAAAGAGGGCTCTTTTTTCACCGCTATTTCCGTCTGCAGAGAGATCCAAAATGATCGACACGATCGAGAAGGAGGACTCGGTCATCAGCGAGGAGGAGGCGGCCCAGTACGACCGCCAGATCCGCCTGTGGGGGCTCGATGCACAGAAGAGGTCAGTTAGCTCACTTAGCTCGCGGGGCTAATCGGCGCCGCGGAAGGTTTGAGACGTTGCACTCCTGCTCGACCAAAGTGTTCGACTTACGCAACACGTTGCGGACATCTAGGACTTAGACTTGGTTCGAGTCGGCAGTGGGGAGAGTATTCATCATCCATACTGGTATAGGTCGGCATCTTTGCATGGTCCATCAGAAAAAAAGCACTGCTGTTTCAAGTTGACGTCCTGAAAACGTTACTAAATAGTAATGCCGCACTGTACAAATAATTAGTCCCCTACAAGTACAAGACTTGCAATGCAAATGTTACTGATATGTAAAAGTACATGAGTATAACAAGGGAAACTAGCTAAAGTATTGAAAGTAGCTAAAGTAGAGAAGTGTCACTCATGCATTATTGTAAAACCTGTTCTCGTCAGTTGTACTTGTTTCAGCTGTTGGGTATTTTGATTTAGAATTGAGGAAAACAATCTTCATTTGTAAAGTAACTAAATCTACCAGATAATTGTAGTGCAGTAAAAAGTACAATATATCCCTCTGAGACGTAGTGGCATAGAAGTATAGTAAATAATTACAAGTACTTAAAATGTGTACTTTAGTACAGTGCTTGACTACTTAGTGACATTCCACCACTGTTGTCATACATATAATTGTAATAACAGCTCGGATATCAATTTAAAATGTCTGAATGCTTTATCCTTGATATCAGATAGAATTGCAGTTCGTCGCTTTGATGTCGGCGATATTGAGAGGGCATGCCATATATGGAAAATTATTTGTTGTGGAAAATATTTTTCGGATTCAAAGGCAAGCTTTAACATACACACTACTTATTTATACAATGAAAGTACACGGGGCTCTGAAACAGTCATATGGAGAAAACAGTACAATTAAATCGACAAATCCTTATTTCTGACTTAAATATCAGTCAAACATTATTTCATCATAATCTGTTGCTTATAATAGTAGTTCCTCCTGGTGTAGTTGCTAAACTTGTCTCTCCACATTTATTTAGGCTATTTTTTATTTTATTTTATTGAAACATGCAATTCAAATAAAGGTCATTTAACTAATTTGTTACAAACCCATATCGCACAATATCATGATATGCCAGTCTACATGTTCTCTTTTTTTCTCTCCACAGATTACGAGGGTCCCGTGTGCTCCTGGCAGGTTTAGGTGGTCTGGGGGCTGAAGTGGCCAAGAACTTAATCCTGGCTGGAGTTAAAAAACTCACTTTGCTGGATCATGAAAAGGTACCATGCTCACACAGAACACACAATATAAAGCACATGTTCTTTTCTCCGTCCTCATCAGAGGTCACTGTCGCCTGCAGAGTGGACTCGGGCTTTAGCTTGAATCTGGAAGTCTTTGTTTTCAGATATCACCTCTGCATGATTTATTCATAGCCCATAGAAATAATGGAAGAGTATACGGCCAGTCTTTGCTGTACTGTGTGTGTACTGTATGTCCACTAGAGGGAGCCTGTGGCAAAGTAATGATTTCTACTTTCAGTGAAGAAACAAACAAGCTATTTTGCGTCTGGGTTTATTGTGGTTACATTGCAACAACAACATACTTCTGTCTTCATATTATGTTTTGAGGAGAACATGTTTTTGTGTGGCCCTCCAGGTGTCAGAGGAGTCGTGTCGAGCCCAGTTCCTGGTTCCGGTGAGGGCTCGGGGTCAGAATCGAGCCCAGGCCTCCCTGGAGCGCGGGCAGAACCTCAACCCGATGGTGGAGGTCAACGCGGACCAAGACCGAGTCGAAGACAAGCCAGACGATTTCTTCCTGCAATTCGATGCGGTGAGTGGCGGCGAGAGCTCACGAAAGGCTCTCAAACTCAGACTGAGACACGGCTCCATGAAAATATGTTTGTGTCCACGTATGACAGGGACGTTTTAAAACTAAGATGAACGATTTGACTTAAAAGTACTTCAAACTCATTTGAGCACACAGCCCCGTACACCACCCAGTCTGACCACTAGATGTCGCTCGTCGGGCTCCAGGACCAAAACACCTGCCTGAGTCCTCTGAAGCAAAGCCTGCTGAGCTTTATTCTGCAGGGGGAACAGTCATGGACACGTTTTTGTTTGTCTTGATTCAAAGGTCTGTCTTACCGCCGGCTTGTGAAATGATTCGTCTGTAACTTGTATAACGAGGACAGCGGCCCTTTGTTGGGCTAATATGGTCCTGTAGGGTGTACAGCAGTGGGTGGAGAATGAGCTTTTTGGTTGGCTATAAAAAAAAATCGCTCCACTCATGTGATACTTTGCCAAAAAGTCAGACCTGGAGGACAAACATGGGCACCTTCCTGCAGCAGCTTGATAAAATATGATCTAAATAGCCAAATGTACTGAAACTGAGATGACTATGATCCCTTTAATTAACTTTTTTACATTTACACTGGATGAACAGTGAAAGCAAGTAGGAAATACAGCACTGCCATTGTCCTGCTGCAGAACGGCTTGTAGACTTTAGACTTTATTCATCTCCACAGAGCTGTGTACGCCCTCAAGCATTATTAAGTTCACTCTCCACGTTGAGAAGACAGAAGGTCGTATTGTATCATAACTCAACCGGTAGCAGGCATTCAATTCCCACTGGGTGTTCACGCATTAAACTGTGACAAACAATTCTGATTATGCTTTTGTTGTTGAGTCAGCAGATGGGTTTATAGTGAGCAATACACCGATTTCAATTAATTGATTTCCACAGAAAGCTCAACAAACACGCTGGATCTCAGCTTTGAGGCAACTATGCATTTGAACACCATCAGTGGAATAACAGAGGTTTTCTTTTCTGCCCTCCTGTTGTGTCTGAATTGTCGGCGGTCTTCCTCCCTCTGGGGGTGCTGAGTAAGGGAGGGAGGAAGATAGCGGCCAGACAAAGTGAAGTGAGGACGTGATGAGATGGATGTTAGTAGGAGAGAGAGAGAGAGAGAGAGAGAGAGAGAGAGAGAGAGAGAGAGAGAGAGAGAGAGAGAGAGAGAGAGAGAGAGAGAGAGAGAGAGAGAGAGAGAGAGAGAGAGAGAGAGAGAGAGAGCCCCCCCCCCCCCCCCCGTTTAAAAAGC
Source organism: Taurulus bubalis (assembly GCF_910589615.1). Taxonomy (NCBI): domain Eukaryota; kingdom Metazoa; phylum Chordata; class Actinopteri; order Perciformes; family Cottidae; genus Taurulus; species Taurulus bubalis. Next base: position 12,652,468 of record NC_136598.1, read on the forward strand.
CTGAGATAAAATTGAAAAACAGAAGGGAGGAGGGGAGTGTCTGTGTGGCTCAGCGGGAAGATGGAGGGTGATTAAAGTGGAGCGGTTGGAGTGCGGTCACAGTTTTCATATGAGAGGCCTAATTACCGAGGGAGGACATACAATAGAAAAAAATACACCCCGTCCATCTGAGTACACCTGACTCACTTACTGATACTCTCAGTCTCTCTCATTGCATGTTCATAGTACAATGTTTTTTTTGCTGTGGTTTATTTTAGTTTCTTGCAAGAAGAAACATAAAACAGTACATACAGAAAACAGTACATACATTAAACCATGACCTGACCAACTGCATCACTGTGTGGGGTGGAAGCTGCACAGATCTTCTGCATGTTTGCACATTGCACAAAATTGATAATAAACCTGACTTTGACTTTGACCATGACAGGCCAAGAGCTTTTTTATGTTTCTTTAAAGGGCCTTCTTTTCATCCTTGATATTACGGCATAAAATGTAATATATATTTTGTATGTTTGATTGGTGCATTGAAGTCCCCTTTTTCCAAAAAGTGACACAAACACAAAGAAAAAACACAAACATGTTTGATGTGAAATAATCTGGCTTCCTTGACTTGCTTCCCGTTCTAATGCTCTAATCACACACATGCTCTGGGGTCAAATATTTGTACGGCAGTAATTTATAGGAAGGAAAAAGTTGGAGGCCAATGGCTGACGTTGTTTTGCATCCACCAGGCTGTTGAAGTAGTCCATTGAAAGTTGTTCCACTTTGTGAAAGAAAGATGAAAGTGTGGCATTCAGATATGCTCTAGATGTTGACGTCCTACTCTAAATGTTGAGAACACTGGTCCTCGGCCCTGGTCTGTTTGCTGCTCTTATCAGTGAGCTGAGGGTGTTTTGGGGCGTGCTGGACTGGGCCGGCAGGATAAGGTGTTCCAGCCCAGCGGTCAATTGTTTACAGACAGACGGGGTACACCATGTCGTCTTTCTCTCTGTTTGGTGGTGTGTTCAGGGAGCCTGCTGCAGTAGGTGTGTCCCGGTCCGTTTGGCAGCCGGTCAGCCGCTGTCCATCATCTGTCGTTTCCAAGAAGAGAGCAGGCTGAAAGTTATTTGTTTCTTTTTGCTGCCAATTCTTTTCCATTATAAAAGTGTGCCTCTGTCCCTCAGGGATAACAATTACTGTTTGATATTTTCTCTTATTGCAAGCGGGTTTTTTGTTTTTGGTGTTATGTTAATGATAATGGAAATGAGCAAATAACGGCACTAAAAAACAAAGCGTGGTGGAGGAGATGAAGAAGGTGCCCGACGGACCAAACACAGCGGGAGTTCGGTTTCATGCGTTCACATTTTTGAAGATAAAAGGTGCTGAAAGGTGGAGGAAATGCAAATCTTGAAACATAAACAGCCCGTGTTGACAGGAAGAGTCGCGTGCAGCGGTCCATCTCTGAACCACAGAGTATAGTTTGAACATTTGCAGAAACAAGATATTTGTCAAGCTCACTTTTCCTTTCTTTGTGGAGTTATTTGGTTTGTCAGGATGGAGCTATTTCGTTTCACAGTTGTTCACGCTCTCCTTGGATTAAATCCTCCTTTGACGACACATTGTGGCGGTCGGATGGCACTGCAAATTTTGCATGGTTAGAGAAGTGGACGTCTGGAAGGACGGAGAACAGGCAGATTTGTTTTAGTACGGAAGACACCGCTCTCTATAACTATGTTCGACTCCAGAACCTCCAGGTTCCAGTCCTTGAAGTGGCACAAAGACTCTGCTTTAATATCATTCATGAGCAAGAAAGTCAACTCAGTTTTGTTTCATAGAAAGGGTCAGTTGCTGTTGCTTAGAAGCACTTACTGGTAATTCTGGTAACCACTGCAGTTGAGCCAGCAACCATTTGACCAGCAGTCTGACCAGAACCCTCTGTCTGTGTGTTTTTTCCTCCCTCAGGTTTGTCTGACAGGCTGCTCCAGAGACCTGATGGTGCGGGTTGACCAGCTCTGTTCTAAACACAACATCAAGGTCTTCTGCGGGGACGTGTATGGTTACTATGGCTACATGTTCTGCAACCTAGGAAAAGAGCACAACTATGTTGAGTAAGTGCGGGGCGAACGACAACCGTTCGAAGTGAGGGAGCTGCTGCCTGCGGGATAAGTGCCTGGCCACTCACTGCCGTAGAGATTATTTTTTTGTGATACCGACAAAAGTATGGTATTTTTGTTTCAAATGTTTGTTTATTGTGAGGCATCATTTTATTAGATGGCACAGCATGGTATTGCAATGCTTCTTTTCCATAGAAGCAAACATAAAGTTTAAAAGACACAAGAAGAAAAAGAGAAAATATTCACAGCGCCTCTGTAATTCCAGTTTTTGGTCCTGAAATTACAGGATGTGGTCTGTAACACTGACTCTGCAGGTCAAAGCCACAAGAGAATACAGCCATCGCATTGGTTTACTGGCCGATATGGAGGCATCTAGCAGAGTTCCAAAGACATTTTTGACTTTTTGAATTTCCCCCAAAAAATGAAAAACCACACTGATTAGAACAATAAAGTAGGAAGCTCTGACCTCATACTGGCGTGGGGATGAAAGACCTACATTAAGCATTACGACCACGGAGCAGAGCAGGTGATACATCCTGATCATATGTTGACGATGCATTTTAATGGTCGTTTTAACGGTCAGTAAATTGTGCCACCATTTTAAACATTTGAACTCCAGTGTATTACTTCGTGCGACTACAAATCCCAGAAAGCATCTCGTCCAACAACTCATGACGTTATATAACTTTAAAATTAACTTTTTTAAATGTAATTTCAATATTTCCTGATCGTATTCATAACTTTGGAGTCACAAGCCGGCTTCATGGCATTATTGGTGGCACTGTGATTATTCGCGTTCGCAAGATGATTTCTCCACACGGTCAAATGATATTAAGCTGCAGCTGGAATGAGTGAGATAGTGGTTTGTTTTTCTGTGAACGTACAGACGGATCCTTTATATGAACTTTCATACTTATATGAACTTTCTTCTCTCTCTCTCTCTTCCTTCCTCTTTTTAGGGAGAAACCAAAAATGGTGAAACCGACTGGAAATTCCGGCGACGGTCCGGAGGCGAAGAAGGCCAAAGTCGACCCCAATGAGACCATCATGGTGAAAAAGGTCAATGAGAGCATATTTATACACATTAAACATATAAATACGTTTTTTTAAGTTTATTCGATCAGCCAAACTGATTCAAAGAACTGTCCTTTGTGAAGAGGACTTCCATCTATTTGGCTCAAAGGAACAACTGTTTGTTTCTTTAAATGGAGACTAAACAAATGTTGAGAATGGGACACATTGACCACATTTTCATTTATTTGTGAGGTCTGGTTTCTTATTTCCTTTCCCAATCCTTATTTTATCTTCAGTCCTTCAGTTATTTCATTTGTCCTAAGATGAGCAAATAATTATTTCATACACCCCTGGTTCACCTCCTATTGACATCACTTTTTTAAATATTCTCCAACCAATCAGACGGCCAGTTTCTGCTCTCTGAAGGAAGCTCTGGAGGTCGACTGGACAACTGAGAAGGCCAAAGCCGGGATGAAGAGGACGCCGGTGGACTACTTTATGCTTCACGGTACTTAGAGCCTCATTTCATGAACTCAAAGTGCTTTCTGGGATTTGTGCCAATTCAAAGCCTTTTAGTTTGTTGTTTGTCAAACAATAATAAATGTTTAAATGTTGAAGATACTTTGAGCTCTGGAAACAGCTTATGGGTGTTTATGTTTATTTGTATTTTAAGCAGTAATCAACTGAAGGAAAATAAAGTCAATACAAACTAATAGATAATTAAGACTATTAGTAGTTGCAAGCTCAGTTAGTAGTTTCAGCAAGTAGATTTTCAAGATTTTAAAAAGTTTTGAAATTGAGGATAACTTCTTTCGAGGGGACATTTCTGAATTGGATGCAGTTCTACCTTTTCACATTGCCCCATTTCATTACATGAAATGACAAATATTTAAGTGTTTTCTAAGATATTTCTTTTTAAGGAATTCATATTTGTTTGTTAAACTGTGTATTTTAGTTTCCTTATGAGATGATTTATTTTTTATTTAAAAGTGATATCAAGCGGTGGAGCCCACAAGAGGTATTGGAACATTTCTGCGTAGGAGGCAGGACACATACAGAATTTCCATACAAATATAACAAATAATCCTGAAAGATCTAAAAAAAAAGAATAGACATTTGAAACTGAAAATGCGCAGGGACCCCACAGCGAGACTGAAACGCCTACCGTGAACATGCAAAGTCACTGGTTCCAAAGTCATGTCCATGAAGCTGGTTAAATGTCGATCTGGAGAGAAGGCCAACGGTTAAAATGTCAAGCCCCAAAAAACGTTGTTGTGGTTGAAAATGTTTAGAAACCATCAAACCCAAAAGAACTTTTTGACCCTTTTTAAGTAGATCTGAGCTGCTCCTTCCTGTTTTTCAGGTTATTTTCGTTGTCTGATGACCTTCTCTGTAGGAGTTGTTATTGTCCCTCTTGTCACCTGCCCCAACCCCACTCACTGCATGCATAGTTTCCATCATAGGCGTTCCATGGCCAGTCATGTGCACTGAGCGTAGAATAGAGAACAGCCCGACAGCGCATGACGACAGCCGCGCAAGAGAAGGAAGTAACCACAAAATGGGCATTGAGTGCACACTTGATTTATGGAAACTGTCGTAAAAAACGAGAAATTCTGTTCAACCTCACAGGACGCAAGTGTCACAAATACTGAATGCGTATTTGTGACCCGTGCATAGGACACCTATTTGAAAGCGCGTTGTATGAGAGCCGGCTGCTTGCAGCGCTAACTATCGCATCAGTGCTAACAGTGTTTTAGAAACAGATTTTTAGAAAGTTTTTACATCTGTCCAAGAATGTCATGTTAAATGTACACTTTTAGAAAAACTTTGTTCTTCAGACTCTGGCGGAGGACTTGTATTATATTTCACAGCAGTACACACCAGTATCTTCATATGTAAGGTCAGAGGCAATAAACAATATGCTAATATGTTAGATTAGCCAGCCACTTGTTTCCTAAACAGCTGATTTGTTTTCCTCGACACTCAATTATTTGCAGATTACATTACTGCTGTTTGTACGTGCTTTTTTTACTCTACTACAATCATCTGACAGTTTTTGTTTTTTTTGTTACATTTTCTGTCCATTGGAAGCCCCGTATCTCCAGACGTTGTTGATGTTGAATGTTTGCGATGAACTGAGAGATGAAGTCTTCCTTTTACGGGTTGAGAAAACTCTCCTCGGAGGAGTTAAACAAAAAAAATTCTCCAGCAGTAAGATGCAACACACACACACACACACACACATGAATGCAGCAGTGATATTATTCTAGAAACATAATCTATAACAGGAAACAACTGACAGGGAACATTTGACTGCACATTTAGTATTTTTTACTTTCAGTTCTTAAAGTACTATTTGCTAATGCTGCTTAAATGACTAGTGGAGTATGTCATCGAGTGGTTCTACAGTAAAGGATCTAAATACTTCTTCACCTCTGCTGTGAGCATCTTGTGTAGCAGCCGTCGTGATCTTCCGTCTCAAGCAGCAACTGCCCACTCTGAAAAAGGAGCAGTGAAACTGTAGCCTCGCCCCTGTCTTCAGTCTGATCTCTGAATGGAAACACTTGTTGTTTTATTTAGTGAACGCGACCCAAGAGGCCGTGTTATTATTCCTTCGCTGTTTCTATAATTGGAGCTAGCGGTTTTTTGTTTTGGGCAACCAATGAGGAAGTGGCTCTTCCTCTGTTACAACTGCTTCCTGTCTGACTAGGAACAGTCGGGTGATCTGAAGCGAGGCTGTGTGTATGTGTGTGTTTTTCTTTTTATCCTTAATATCTCTGATCTACATAATAGCCTTTTTTCTCTCTCTTTTTTTTATTGGGCAAGAGAAAAGATGGACAAAGCGGAAACAGAAGTACATACAAATACAGAATAATACAAGTCCGACTCAAAAACATTTTGACCAAAAACTTAGATATCCTTCTCACACGTCTACCAAATAAACATGAACTCTCTTGTACAGATTTTGCATTAATACACAGAGGGGAAAAAAAATATATGTCTGACGCAAAGGGCCATCCATGTTCCTCGACTTTAATCTGAAGACTATTGCGTATCACGACTGCATGTGTAGGTTTTAGAGATACTATCGTTGTTCCATCCATGGGCACATTATTATATTCTGTTATGAAATTCCGCTTGATTTCCTGCCTGAGGTAACTTTTTTACCAACACCATTTTCACTGATTTAAAGAGCAGAGCAGAGGTGCAAAAGTGATTCATCGTGTGTGTGTGTGTGTGTGTGTGTGTGTGTGTGTGTGTGTGTGTGTGTGTGTGTGTGTGTGTGTGTGTGTGTGTGTGTGTGTGTGTGTGTGTGTGTGTGTGTGTGTGTGTGTGTGTGTGGAAATGGCCGTGGGAGGACTTGACTTCCTCGTGCGGTTTAAGTTAATGGACGAATAGGAAATATGGGGGCGAAGTGTTAAAGTGTGGCACAGTTGGAACTGGTGTCGGTTATTTGAAATATTGCTCATGACCAAAACAAAGTGCATGCTTCTGATTTTTTTATTTTTTTTTTGTCATTTCTCAATCAGTCCTGCAGCCGACTCTTAGAGAAAGGAAAGGGGTTTCTTTTAGGTTTATTCCCCTCACCCTAATGTTTTCCTCATTTGAACATGTGTAGGTGTGTGTGCGTCTTTGCCGTCTGTGTGTTGCCACTCTTTGGATTTGTCGCGGGGGAACGAGGGGCCCTAATCGGATGAAGCGGTTCACGGCACAGCCGCACACTGATCTTTTCCTGTTTCAGAGATAAGACGTTGTCGTTCCGTGAGATGATAATTCACCGTGGAAGTCTCTTGAAAAGCCTGATGAACTTATGAATGGCAATAGGTGCCTATTGCCGGGGATGTTTTGCTTGACAAAAATAGTTTCCAGCCTCTTAACTGTCTTCGTTCTGTTCACGTTTCACAGTTCTGTTGAAGTTTCGCACCGACAAAGGCCGCGATCCCGACCCGCAGTCCTTCCCGGAGGACAGTCGGCTCCTGAGGCAGATCCGAGACGACGTCCTGGAAGCCTTGGCAGTGAGCGCTGACCTCTTGAATGATGACTTCATCAGGTATAAAGCTCGACCTCTCCCGTCTTGTGACTGTGAGACGGTGAAAGGATAATTAGCAGGATCCACCAACACTAATGCTGCGTTCACACCAAACGCGGCACGATTTTTCACGGCAAGATGGCGGTGGTGACGGGCGAAGCTTCTCAACGCTGATTCTCAACGCAACTATGAGTCACGTGATTTTTTTCGCCAGAGTTGGGAAATTTCAACTTGTGCGAATTCACGCCGTGTCCAACGCTCTTGTTCGCCCCGCATTAAGCGCGTCATACCCGCCGCCCGGCGGAAAATGTGCGTCTTCACAACCTGTCGCGTCTGTGCATTGACTTTGCATGTAATCTACTCGCGCGAATAATTCACGCAACGTTTTGGTGTGAACACGGCATAAGCCGCCCACAGCCTGTTGGAAGTGTCCAAATATATTCTTCATAGCTATTACCATTCCAGTATATAAACATAGAACTGAATTAAATAGCATTGCATGCTGGAAATACATCCATAGAAATATCATTGCGATAAAGGTTATCTAAAAAACCTACACTTTTCAATGAGTTAGTCAATTTAAAAAAAACAAAAATACTGTACTCATTACTTATGTTTGCAGGCCCAAATTCCGCTCTTACAAATTTAAATTATGTATTTCATTGTATTGTAGTGGCAGTGACCTGTCAATCACAGTAAGCCCTGCCCTAAAGCATATGCTGCTTTATGGTCTGTTTGACTCTAAATGGACCATAATTTACTAAATGAACATCATGCTGTATTGAAGAAGACTTGAAACTAGAGATTGAGACATAAACTCATGTTTACTGAGGGAATAAATCAAGAGAGAAGTAGTCATTTTCTCAAAGACTTCTATACAACCAGAGGAGTCGACCCCTGCTGGTCAGTAGAGAGATTGCACGTTTTTAGACATTTCCACATCAGCTTCACTCGGCAGAACCGGCGGTTGCCACCTGACATTTAACAGAGTTTGTCTACATCTGTGAGAGGTGCCGGCTGCTTAACTCAAACAACTGAGTTCTAACTGTCAGTGAAAAGCCATTTGGTTCGACTCTGTCGCTTAAGTAGCAACAGCAAAAGGCATGAATCACTAGCGAATGAATCACTAGCGGAGCTCCAGAAGAAGATTACAAATAAATCATAGTAATTGCATTTAACTTTCTCAGTTTGCGTTCTATTTAGTCACAGCTGTGCATGTTTGTCCTCAGCTACTGCTTCTCCGAGATGTCTCCAGTGTGCGCCATCGTGGGAGGAGTTCTGGGACAGGAAGTTGTCAAGGTAAGCAGTAAAGCAGTGGCGGGCCATGGTTTTGGTACCTAGGCCTGCTCTGTCTGTTTAGTTTAACAGCTGATCGCGACGCGGCGCACCCCCCACGAGCGCTAGTTAGCTCGGGAGCTAACAGTGAGCTAGCGCAGACCTGCTTCTGCTTTCCAGTTCGTTTCCATCGCGCGGTGAGATGCGCCGCGGGGCTGGGAGGACAGCAAGTATTACACAGAGTCCACAGGAAAAGTCTCTGCAGCGGCAGCTTCTTCTTCTTCTACAAGTATAAGTGGCGGATTGCAACCAACTTGACTAGGTGCATACCGCCGGTGCCACCCAATGTACCGGAGTGTGTGTGCAGGGTGCTTTGCTGTCTCTGTGAGGAATCACAGTACAGAACCCCTTTGCTGGCCTTCACCATGTGTTTCACCGGCGGAGAGAGAGAAGAGACACATAGAAAGGTGAGATCTGATTGGATAAAGAGCGTTAAGGAGCGGGCTTGAGGTTGACCAACTCGCTGGCCAGACCAGAAGCAGACAGAATGAACAGGCAGGAGCTGGTCAATGAGAAAATAAGCTAATAGGGAAAAATAATTATAATACATGTAGTGTATTTGTGAAAAGCAATTACATTATAAAATAGATATAACTTTTAATTATATAAAAAAAATTACAAAAGTAATTTAAATTATTAAAAAAATAGCTATATCTTTGTGATTCTGTTTAGGCCAGCAGAGAAAGCTTAACAGGCCCTGACGGCCCGCCACTGACGTAAACCCTCGTAACTCCGGGAAACGAGCTGCAGAGGTTAAACTTCGTCGATGCCGTCACACGAGATTCACTCCGTCAGTCTGGTGTGCGAGGGAGTCGGTCAGCTGACAGGTGGCCACTCAGCTGGTCATCTGGGTCGGCTTCAGAGAGACCGCAGCGACTCGCCTCTGTGTCGAAGAAGGATTGCCACTGTGGCCACGGCCAAACTCAGTGGGGCTCTTGGCAGAAGCCCCTCATGAGGGGGAATTGATTTGTAAAGTCCTCGAGCTGAACAACATAAAATACTCATCGATACTCTATTACCGGGGTGTTAAACACACGGCCCTGTAAAAATATATATTCTTTTTTTTCTTTTTCTTTTTTTTTAGGTGACAGGCTTTTGCCAACATTAGCCTACCGAGGAATACGGTGGCTGATATGATTTCCGATCTTTCAGCAGATTTGGAAAGCCAAAAGAAGCATAAAGTAAAGTCATTTGTAGCATTTTCAGTTGCAATCGATGAGAGCACTGGCATTACAGATGTTGCTCAACTGGCTGTAGTCATTCGTGGTGTTGATGAGATTTTGGCGGTCACTGAAGAGTTCCGAGGAGTTGATATCCATGACAGACACCACTACAGCGAATCACATTTTTAGCCTCTCGTTGAAGCGCTGGACCGGGTTGGCGTGGACTGGACCCGTGGTGTCAGTGGGCTACAGACGGTGCACCATCAATGATCGGGAGAAAAACAGGCGTTGTGATGAAATTCAGGGAGAAAGTACTAGCTGCAAATGGAGGATAACGTTTTGGGACATTTCACTGTATTTTTCACCGCGAGGCATTGTGTTGCAAGTCGTTAAAAATGGATCACGTCATGAAAGTGGCGTCACAAAGCGAGGGAATCTGCAGAGGAGAGCCCAGGCAGATGAACAGTGGGCTGATGTCTTTATTGTTGGTCTTTATGTTTCTGGTTTATTGTAGAACGACCTTAAAATAGGGTTTGTCATAGAAAAACCTTCACCAATGATTTAAACATAGAGAAATATTGAACTGGAATATACTCCTGAAAATTCGTGGCGCCCGCCGGAAAATTTGCGTCTTAACATTGACTATGCATGTAATCTGCTCGCTTGAATAATTCGCAATGCTTTTGATGTGAACACAGCATTAAAGTTTCTGTTGATCCAGACAGATCAATCCATGTGGATCAATCCTGCCTTCCTTTGTCGTTTCACCATGAGTTCAACACATAAAACCTCTAAATGCACCCGTTTAAATTCGGTAACTTTGTTTTTGTCGAATTTCAGCTGAAAAGGACTTGAGATATAATTTATTGAAAAGATTTTGGTGTGTAACTTCAAATGGGATTCACAGACTCTGTATGGTATCTGAGGGGCTTTAGGATTCATGTCGCAGATGAAAACCGTATCATTATTGAATGCACTCGTGTGTGTCTATATACTTATATAAACTGAGAGAGAGAGAGAGAGAGAAATTGGGCTGTTTCTTCGGTGCATGACCTGAATAAGATTCCTCTGAGCTAATTAGAAACCATCTTTTTCTGAGCTGCGTGCACGGTGAGCCGAGGCTGAGGTAACAGGAGTTCAGGTCAGGGTAAGTGTGTGTGTGTGTGTGTGTGTCAGAGGGAGGGTTGGAGGAGACTGGGTGCATTATATTGGCACAAGGCCAACCTGCCGTCTCCAGGAGGACGACGAGGAGGAGGAGGAGGAGGAGAATGATGATGATGATGATGATGATGAAACCCATTGCAACTGGCCGACTGATGCCTCGCCGGGTGATTCTGACTGATTTCAGTGAGCTCGCCTCGCCGACGGAACGTTCTACTGTGTGTGTGTGTGTGTGTGTGTGTGTGTGTGTGTGTGTGTGTGTGTGTGTGTGTGTGTGTGTGTGTGCAGGCTCTGGTTGGTGCACTTAGTTTACAATTTTACCTGCCAAATTATTTTGTGGTGGTCGGAGTGATTACTTCATTACTGTGCACAGTACCGTTCAGTCAGGTCGTCAGCTGTTTTCTTTTCTTGTTTTCAGACAAGTATTTTATTTACATTTTAAATAGTTTTGAAGACTTAAATGATTCAAACTTAATGTGTCTGACGTCCCACAGTGTCACATGACAGGATGTAGAATGTGTTCTCAGTGACCCTCCATCATGACTGAACTGGGCTCTACATGTTTTCTCTGCAGTGGACTCAGTGGTTCTACTGAAGAGGCTTAACTGGGATTTGTTCAGCTGATGTTCCAACAGAGCGAACATGAGACTCACCTTCTGTTTCTATGTGAAGCTGAAGAAGAGCTCTGCTGTTCATATTCCAGCTGGTTAGAAACACTAGAAGCTGTTCCTGTTTTAAATCATTTTGTTTGATTTATTCTGTTGTCATTCAGCTGCTGCTCAGAGGGATTTTTGTCTTTTTCTGTTGTCCGTCTGACCGAAGTGCTGTTCAGCTTTTTGTTCTCCACGTACGAAACCAAAAGAGAACTTTTTACCAGCTAAAAGCATGAAATACCAGTCAGACGTGTAGATTTGTCTCTCAGACATCAAGCTGTTCTCTCTTTGTCTCCCTCCAGGCTCTCTCCCAGCGAGACCCTCCTCACCGGAACTTCTTCTTCTTTGACGGTCGCAAAGGCAACGGCGTGGTTGACTACTTTGGACCAAACTAAACCGTCCAACAAATTTAGTTTGTCCTGTCAGATTATTTATACCAGTATACTAACGTTAGTTAGTTCCAATGTTTGGGTATTTGGTCTTTGTTTTTGTTTTTTACATTTGCTAATAAAACATTAAGTGAAATGGTTCTGCCTCAGGTTTCTGGATTTATTCGACAATAACAAACATGTTGTTTTATGCCTGCATATCAGAATTTGGCGACAAATTTCTGCTTGTGTAAGTCTCAGAATTTAGCATGAATCGTAACGCTGCATTCGTGGGCTGCTGAGGAAATTCTTCAGCTATTGTTTTCTCTGGAAATCAAACCAGAAAGAAAAATCATTGTAATCGATATATCATTCTTTTAATGATTTTTTTCACTCATTTTAAAAATAGTTTAGTAGTAACTAGTTAGTACAAACTAATGTTGTGCAAGGAAATCTGTGTGAATCAATGTTACTTTTCCATTTGGTGCAAAGGTGCAGCCATGAAACATAGTGGCCCTAAATTATGCAATATGTAAAATACAAAAAGATCTGAAGGGGAAGGACGGTCGATGGTTCCAAAATGCTCAGCAGAGTGTATGACCGTATTTGGTAATAACCTCTCACCGCCCCTGCGTGTGACTCACCGAACCGATACGTGGCTGCCTCAGTGACGAATGAGGCAGCAACTACAACCGAGCATTGCTGGGGGACCTGCGGTGAGGTCCCGTCTGACCTCAGCCCCCTGGAAGTGGCGGGTGGTTGAACCTGTTCATCCGGCCGCACCTGGAGAACCTGAGCTTTAGAGATGTGTCTTACTGGCGATGGAAATAATGACGCTTATTTTGATGCAGTTTAACTTCTGTGTCGACTGCTGCGTGTTTTTAACAGCCGTGCGGTTGCTGAGTCATGCTGTTTTTTGTTTTTTTTAAGTTTACAGTTTAAAAAAAAAAGTAACAGTAAAGTGTCATCTTATGTAAAATCCTTTCTTTTGCATTGCCAAGTTGGTTGATTCAAGATGGCTTTCTAGAAATAATCAGTAATACGTTGAGGTATGTTGCCTCTTCAGATCCGATTCATTTATGGGGAGCTGAAGCAGCGTTTTCCTAATGACTCCGCAAAACATGTCACCTAGCCACAACAGGAAATTAAGTTCTATGCTGGTATCCATCATCCGACCACCTACTTCCCTCTGAGTCTCAAAACAAGGAACCAGCCCATTCTGTGGTAAATTGTGAAGACAATTACAAGTGATGTGACCTTTTTGGATGAGTGACTGCTTCCTCTCTGACCACCAAGATCTCTTTCCCACCTCCTCCAGGCGTCCACGTTTGTATGTGTTTGTCTGTCCGCCTGTCTACAGCTAATCTCTCGCACCACTTGACCCGTCAGCATAATATTTGTTTGCATTTACGACAGTTTGCTCAAAGACCTCTTCTGGTTGCAGTGATTGATTCACACTTTTTTGAATAAAATATTGTATTAACCGTAGATTATAAATCGCCAGTGACGGCTGACCATGTGAGCAACAACTGCTACAGTAGCCAATACTTTCTGGTAGCGGCGCTTTTCATCGTACCTGGATCCGTTGTATTATTTGTTGTGGCTCCAAAACGGACATCCATACAAAAGTTTCGTCTCATTTTGATCCACATCATATGCAGATTAATTCCATACATGGTTATGATCCACTTTAGTTATAGGCACGACACAAGATGCATAAATCCCTCTTTTTGTTCTCTTGAGGGAGCCAGCGGGGGAGGGACCAATGGGTGAGATTCAACTTGTCTTTGTTTGGAAGGAGGAGCAGGAGACACACTAAGTTCAGTATAGTTTGTTGTTGTGTGAAGCCAACAATACAGACATGACACAAATACTCCAAAGGGAGATTTCAACGGGAACAGACTTTGCGGTAATGGATCACTTCGAACCGTCCAGACAGTTTGTCTTTAAGTTGCATGAATCAGTCGACCAAACGTTAAAAACCCAAACCTTGTATTTGACAGATTTTTAGCTTCTTTGCAAATTAGGATTCAACGTAGAAATCATGTGATCATGTTATCAAACATCACGCACGGTGATCCAACAGTGTATAAAACACTGGCACACCAGTAAAATGCAGCTTATTCATGAATGCATCTGTGATAACGCTTGAATATCTAATATACAAAAAAAATATGACATTGTGTATGGGAAGACTCTCCAGACTGAAAGATCGATCAAATCAATTAGGAGCATCTGTTTTGTCAGTAATCACATATTCATATGAACATGTTTTTAAATTGGCAGTTATGCACTAGTTATGGTTCTCTTTTATCAATTGATGGTTTATTTGTAAAAAAATAAATAAAGATACACTAACCAGACTATAAATTACTGACAAAGCAAATATGAACCTCAGGATTCCTGGTCCTGTGACACATTCCTGCTGAAACATCTACTTGTATTCCCTCGGGAGGCTTTCGGCTGCAGAAATGTGTGACAGTTTATTTAAATAAAGACAGGATTGCATACATTCAGACATCGGGTTCATTGGAAGTTCAGAGAGAATAAGAAAATAATTAAATAATACCCATGAATGCATATTAAGTAACACAAGTCTACTGTTGATTGGTGTTTACGGCTGATTTAGGAACAAAACCAAAGGAGCTGTTAGGCAGCAGACTGCCACTTCTCTTTTCCTGGGATTAGGAGAGAAGATTAATTACGGAACGTCCCTTTAAGCTCATTCTGCCCCTTTAATTAAACCTAAACTCTTATCTGCCAACACATTCAATGTGCTCTTCATGCTGACTCTGCTCTGTCTTTCATGTCCTCTCAGACGCGCGCACGCACGCACACACGCAGTTAAATCCCAGCGCGGCGCTCCTGCTGTGTGGTCACTCTCTCTACTTAGCAGCAAAGACCAAGTGTCTCTTGCTGCAACCAATCAGATACCTGATTTGTCTCTGAGGGGTAGCGTGATTGGCTCATTCTGTAGAGAAGTTTAAGTGAGGATATCTGGTCCCAATGCTGCCTGTTTACTCAGCAACAGACAACTGTGTGTGTGTGTGTGTGTGTGTGTGTGTGTGTGTGTGTGTGTGTGTGTGTGTGTGTGTGTGTGTGTGTGTGTGTCTTTACTTGTACATCTATCTTTGTGAGGACCATTTAGAGTTTTAGACCTTCAGAGTGAAGACGCTTTTGGAAAGCGAGGACATTTTAGTCGGTCCTCACTTTGGGACTTTGAGTGTTCAGGTTAGAGCTAGTTTTAGGCCAGGGTTAGGGTCAGGTTTCAGTCTGAGCATTTAGTCGTGATGGTTTAGGTTAGGATAAGGGGCAAGAGCATGCTTTATATCAACGAGTATCCTCACAAAGATAGAAGTGAAGGGTGTGTTATTGGGTATTTGCTATTCCTTAGAAACTGGCGAATTCCTGCATTTGTTTATTACGACTGCAGCATCCACATTGCTGCTCACAGCGGTGTCCCGACGCGAACCCATTGCTTGGCTCCCGGCCCCTGAAGCGTTGCTAGGAGGTTTAGTAGTTTCAGCATCCACCAGCAAAAGTGAACTTCTGTCGATGAGCGAGTCGTGGCCTGAAATGCCCCGCTGTGGGTGACAAGCTCAAGTCTGCAGAGCTTTGAAGCTCCGCCCGCTGCTACAGTTTATTAATATCGAACGTGTCGCGTGTTCAAATTGCACCACGGGGACCGCAGAAAAAAAACACCCACCGAGTGCAAAGTAGATCCGATGAGCGTTTCTCAAGATATGTGAAGAACACACAGACCGACAGACAGAGAGATTCCTCGCTTTGTAGTTGGATGTGAAGATTAGCGGCGCTGAAACTGACAGTTCTTTTCCGTTTTAATTAATCGGCCAATTATTTTCTAAGTTCATTGAAATAGTAGAAAAATATATGTATTTTTTTTTTCACAGCACATATGAGAAGCTAGGAGCAAATATTTGGCATTTTTGCTTGAAAAACGACTAAAATGGTGAAGAAAATTGTCAAATTAGTTACTGATCCATTTTCGGTTGATTGTCTAATCAATTAATTAACTAACCGTTTCAGCAATGTCAACAACATGAATAAATGACACAACAACAATGTATCAGGGTCATTCAAGGCCTCTGTAAAAGCATCAAAACATGCTCTCTGGAGTATTTTGGATGCGCGTTTTGCACCAGATTGTCATGTTGACCATCATTGTAAACAATGTGTGTGTATGTGTGTGTGTGTGTGTGTGTGCGCGTGCGAGCAGCGAGGGTCTTGACCTTGCGTCTACTAATCCGTGCCGCTCTCCAGATGTGACTGAGACCACAGCGCTGTCTGTCCAGCCACTGTCACGCATGGCCAGGGGGCTGCTGCTCCAGACAAGCCGCCAACATCTGTAAACATCTGCCGAACCAATAAACTGCCGCTGTCCTCGCATTAAAGCGGCGTCATCCCAAAGTGATATTTCTACTCCTCTTCTTACTCCCGTGGCTTTCAGAGTAAGGGTGGCGATCCTTTATTGATCTCTTGAACCTTTACATGACATTTCATCAAGTACAATTTTGAGGTACTTGTACTTTACTTGTGTATTTCTATTTCCGGCCCCACATTTTAAAGGGATATATTTATTATGATAACTTTAGTTACCGCAATTACCGCGGCACCTATGGCGATACGCGGTAATTGCAGGTGTGTTTTTGGGCACAAAGTGTCTGGAATCCGCTGCATAAGTTGATTTGTAGGATTGCAACACACACGTAAGTACATAAATATATAATGTAATTTATGTAATTTTTGTATGTATTCAATAGTGAAAGGAGGTAGGGGGGACAACATGCAACAAAGGGGTCGATTTCAAACTCTGCTCGCTGCAGACAGGACTCCACCTTGAGACATGGGGTACCCGCTCTACCAGGTGAGCTTCTGGAGCGCTCCATTTATTAATGTTAGACATAAAACACCAAACCAGCAAATATAGTTGTCCTTATCTTTATTGTATAAAAAAAAACAGAAGAAAAAAACCAGGTACAAAATTCATGTAGAAAGTTTACAATAGAAAAAAGTTGAAAAACAGCAAATACACACTGCATGTGACTGACGCTGAGCATTGTTGGGGTTGGGGGCCCTGAACCAGGACCGCTTAACATTACTATGTGATGACAGCAAACATGGCCGAAAGCACTGCTAGCGAACCGATCTAAAAACAAGAGTAAACAGGCGGTAAACAAGCGGTTGATGCAGCTAGCGCCGTCATGTCAGCCCGAGCATCTGCACAGAGGACTTTATACATCGCGGCTCTCAGAAATGGTAAAAACAAGGGGCCCGTGCTTCAAACAACACAACAGTGGAGCTCAGGACAAGTGGGAGTGGCAATGTCAAACCGCGGCAGCCAATCACGTCCCTGTTTTTAAAAAGGGGTTTTAACGTTAAAAAGGGTCCACGTCTCAGTCAAACATTTCCCCCAAAATATTAAAATGAACTACTCCACTAAGTGGGCGCTTTGAGCCAGAGTACATTACAGTACATACACTTATGGTTTCAGCAGGTGTAGCACACAGTTTGGGATTTACATTCACATCAGAAATAATTAACTTTTTAATTACAAGTTTTTTTTAGTTCAGTCAGTATTACTCTTCTTTGTTTGTCTTTCAAGAGTATTAAAGGGGAGGATTTTGGTACTTTTCCGTCTCATCTGATACACGTATGAAAAGCCAATGCATCACTTTCTGCTCTAAAACACAGTGCCGCTCTTAATGATCGACCCTTTTGAAAACATGTTTTTATTGCAAGCAGAGGACAAAAAGATTCTAAATTCTAAAGTAGATAATTTGTTCCTTCTGCTTTTCAAAGGGATGTATCCACTTTATGTGTGTAGCGCAGCGCTTTAGCTCCATCTTATTCCATGTTTTAACAGTTCCAACTCATGTACAGCTTTATTCATAGTTTTGATCAGGAATGTAAGAAAGAAAATAAATAATACATTAAAAAAAAGACGAAAAAAAGCTACAGATAGGCTACAGTCCAAAATAAATTATGCTTTTAATAGGAGTAATTCAACATTGTCTCCCAAACTACAGTGAAACTGAAGGGGGGAGGGTCATTTTACAAAAACATCATCAAATACTTTTTTAACAATCAAAAGATCCAGATTATATATATTTTTCATTTAACTCATGGAATACCATCTCAAATCCACTGGATTTAAATTCAAACTCTGTTGCCGATGGCCGCTCAGAAGAAAAAATAAAATCTCCCGAACGACGGGGAACACGCTCGCTCTCGTAAGTACTTTTTTTCTTAAAGTCCATTTCAGTTCAGATCCCTCTTCCAAAAGAGTATTTACAACCGAACAGGTAACTATAAAACACTGTGGCCGTGGGCAGGGCGACACACGGTGAACGAAGGACAGTGGCCAAAATGTGCGACGGGAGAATTGCGCCTTGCGTCTGTCCTCAAACGGCCTCAAACCACCGCTGACGCCAGAGCATTTGAATGTAATGCAAATGACACCGGCAAACAAAGCAAGAAGAGTGTCTGCATGTGTGTGTGTGCGTTTCTTTGAATGTGTGTGTGACTGAGATTAGCGCCTCAGCAGAGCGCCGAGTGGAAAAAGGCACGTCGTCGTATGATGGAACGAAGCAGTCTCAGAATGGGAGGGAAGTTCACCCTGTGGGATACGACCCTTCTTTTTTCTCCCTCCGATGCAAAGACAGTGTCCGGTTTCACAGTATGTAAGACAGAGACGCGACAGTCGCACGTCAGACGAAGGTCAAATCATGTTTTGTTTCATAATCAAAAAGGAAGAATCGGAGAGAAATCGAACGTTTGAATTCAAATTTAAAAAAAAGACATCCTCCAGAAAATATGGGGGCTGATATTAAAGCTGAATGAAAAAGCTCCCAAAAGATAATGGAGACTTCCTAAAACAGGTCACTTTAAAAACAGACTCGTCTGCGATATAGAAAGTTTGAAATGTCTGTATTTTCTAATTTTGCACTGAAATCTCAGTAAACACAACTTATTTGTTTGACCATGTCTGCCATGCGCGCACACACACACACACACACACACACACACACACACACACACACACACACACACACACACACACACACACACACACACACACACACACACACACACACACGAGGCAAAGACAGCGAAAGCAAGTGGATTTTACAAAATATACAGGTAGGAAAGTGACCGTCTGTCCGTCGGCTGCAGTCTGGACCAGCAGACCGACCGACTGACGGACAGACAGACGGGATCCAGTCTCCACAGGCAACGCCCTGATCCAGCCGGGACCTAGGACTACTTCCCCTGAATTCTTTGTCCCCGCGAAAATGTTTCAGACTCCAAGCCGCGTTAACCCTAACGGCTAACGGCAACCAGTGTTTATCAGCAGTAGCCGCGGTCCGCCGGTCCCCGAATGTGTAAAGTCCGGGGGGTGATTTTGCGGACGAGGCGTCTCTCTCTACGTGAGCCTGTAGAGAGTGCTGAGAGTCTGGGTGATGAAGTTGAGGAGTCCTCGGCAGGCGTCCCTCCACTCCTGCCAGTGGGGGGCGACGTGCTGTGAAGGGGACAGAAAGAGACGTCAGTCCAGTCTAGTCACCGCTCGTTGCAGTTTACATCCATGTCTGTCCAAAATGTCATCACCTTTCATCGTTTTGTCCTATAAAAGATTTGTGTATGAATTCTTATGGCAAAAAAAGTGTGTAAGGTCAGTGACCTTTGACCACCAAAATTGAACCAGTCCATCCTCCAGGTGGACGTTTGTGCCACATTTGAGGAAACTCTCTCCCGGAGAACGGGACGTATTACAGAAGAACGACCCAAAACCATTATGCCTGCCTGACGTTTATTAAAATCATGTGGGATTATTCAATATCTAACCTTTTTTGAGGCGCCAAGATGCAAAAAAATCCACATTTATTGACTTGACCTACAAACAACCTCTTGATTGCAACTTCATGCAAGTCAATGCTGTCTCCTTTTGTCCCCGTCGGCAAATGTGAAGCAGTAGCTAAAACCGGCAGTTTAAAATCTATTTACCAAAAGGGAACCTAGATTTCAACAAAGGGTTTAATGTCTGACCTCTGAGCAGTTTCATGCCATTTTTTTTGCTTATGTCCCATTTTACTGCAATATGCAATACAAATGTCTTTTCTGTGCAGTATAACAGAGTTAAAAACTGTGATAACTTACTTTTACTAAACTAACTTACTTAAAAACAACAGAATCTATATTTCCAACATTTTTAAATGAGGCTTGTTGAATAAAATGTGTTTGATGAAACATCCCAAACAAAACAAACAACTGATTATTCGATTTCTCGTAAAGCCATAAGGAAACATGACATCATGTTTGGGGAGAAGAGTGATGCCGTAGTTGTAGGAGAGAACGAGGGGCTGCATGTCTGCATGGTGGGGAATTATGTGCAACACTCAACAGCTTGAACAAGAGGATAAACAAGTGTGTGTCTGTGTCAAAAGATGGTACTCTGAACCTCTCACGTGCCTGTGGTTAACCCTCCCCCCTATCGCAATCTCCATCCCACTTCACTCGCTCCTTTTGTTTCAAACTGATCTTTTCAGAAAAGTGCCTGGCTGTGCTTTCGGGCCCCGGCCCGGGTTGTAAACAACACACACACAATTTCCCCAAATTCCCCTCGGGGGAATGCAGTATCTGTCCGTCTGTCTGTCTCATGCACACACACAGACACCGAGAGCAGCAGTCTCAGAAACCTGCTAAACACGTCTGCAACAGACACTGTTCCGTCCTCCCGAAGGGTGAGTCAAGACTCGGTGACGTCTTTGTTTGTGTGCACGAGGCGGGAGAGAGAGAGAGAGAGAGAGAGACAGAGAGAGAGAGAGAGAGAGGTGTGTGTGTGGTGGGGGAGGAGGTGGAGAGTTGCTGCCAACTCCTCACGCGATCTAGAGTACGAAGGGAGGGAGGGGTGAGATAAAGAAATAACAATAAAAGGAAAGAGATAGACATACTGTCATTTAATCTGTGAGTGTTGCTTAAGCGTGTCCAGTTTATTTTGTTTATTTGCGGTTTCTGAAAAGCTATCGTGCGAATAAAGTCATTAAATCCATGTGGAGGGTGGAGCAAGAGCAATGAGGACGAAAACTAAAATATTTTTTTTAAAAGAGAGGGGAAGAAGGTGAGATGGAAGGAAGGATCATGGACCACTGTGTGAAGTTTCTCAAAACGTTGTTTATTTTTTTCTGGAAAAGAAGAACTGCCTCGCAGTTGACAGCGACTCACTCTCTCACACAAGTATTGATTGAAGTATTGACCCAGACACAGACACACACCCACATGCAATCTCACTCACAACTTTTTGAAGGGAAACACAGAAGCGTTACACTGACGACCATTTAAATTGTAAGTGTAGTAAAGCAGAGACGACTTAGCAGCTATTGTTGTGTCCGAAGTGATATTGCTAAAAATAAACTGGATTTAAAGCCTCATAGAAAAGCGGGAAAAAACTTAAAAGTGCGACGCAGCTAATCGAAGGCTCCTTTGGGAAATGAATATGCTCCGGACTGGACTGACCTGCTGAAATAGTCTTTTGTTAATATTATCAAAAAATCCTTTTTACGGGTCACATATTAAGTCATCGTCATTAAATACTAACTAAACACACTATAAATTACACATCGAAGCCCGGGGGCCTCGTCCTCTTACCGCTCTGTGGAGGACCGTGGCGTTAAACTCGTCCCCAATGGCCCTCAGCTGGCTGGCCACCGTCCTGACCTCCACCTCCTGCTCTCCTCCGGGGGCTCTCTGGCGCGGGGAAGCCCGGGATGAGAGCTCGTTCTGGGGCAGCAGGTCCGGCAGAGGCCCCTGTCGGCTAGAGGCGTCCCGACGCTCGTCTCCGTGCGAATCTGCTGCAAGAAGAGGCCAAATTAATTCAGAAAAAACAAGATGCAAACAAAGAAAGAAAAACCTTCATGACTCACTCATTTTATTTGTAAAATGTTTCCCTCATGCTCCGACTCTCTGTCTCTCTCTTGTGTCTCTTCAACTATGAGGACACAGAAGCACTTTATCTCCTCTAGTTATGGTTAATTGATTCTCAACAAGCGGTGTGCATTAATAGCCTCCTTACACACTAATAGTAGACAGTTGTATGTCCAACGAACATGCACAATATTACGCACAGACTTCAGCAGAAATCATTGCTTTCTGTCATCGTAACTGATCGGGACGATATGGAACAATGTACTGAGATGATAACCATACATGCATGAAGAGAAGAGAAAAAAAAGTATCCGATTTGATGCAGAATTAATAAAAGAAGTTTCCTGATTTATGACAAAAAACAAACAAAAAACAACGCAAACAGTAACTGCGACCCCCAATTGTTTAGATCTCTGGCCACACATATTTCTTAAGGAGCCTGATCTGGTGACTTATTTTCCTCCTAATGGAACCTGGGAGAGTAATCTCTTAATCTGCTTAATAAGTCTGGTATAGAGATGTGTGTGTTTGTTTACAGACTTTTTCTGTGTTTGTTTTGTTAAAGGCGGACAGATACCTGTACCGTCTGTCTGGCCACTTTAACGTTACAAACAGGCCTCCAGCTACGAGAGGCATTAGGATTTTATGAGAGCTGGTGTGTTTGAAAACATAAAATAAAAAATAAATAAATAAAAAAAAAAAAAAGGATTAACTTATTTTCCATCTATGCTTGTTTATTCATTTATTTAGTTGCTTATATTTGCTTCTTTAAATCAGTTAAACCCTTTTTTTTATTATTCAATGTAGAAGAGTGTCACCCTCCCAAGCACCTTTATTATTTATCTAAACCTTTATTATTTATCTAAACCAAAGCACGTACACGTCTTCTATATTTTCTTTCTGAATTTTATCATTTATTTTTACGTAAAGTACTTAAATATTCTTTTTCCCCCTCACTAAAGACGGGAGTGATCCTATTTTTCCTCGATTGGTTCGTATGTGTTATTATATCGCTTTGCGTTTCATGATCTTTGGCACTGTGTGCTTTAGAAAACCAATAATTAGATAACCTGTCCGACACTTGTTTTTTGACTTTGCCCACAGCTTTCCAGCATCTGCTTTGCTACGAGGATTACGGCTGATCCTTTAAAGATGCAGGTGACTAGACAGAGACGAAGAGAAGGAGAGGGAGAGAGAGAAAAGAGAGAGCGGTAGAAGAAAAAAAACAAAACAAACGGGAAACCCTGGCTTGTTGCCAAGGTAACTCAGAGCCAGCGCTCGTGGAGACGTCTCTATGCGATTGGCTGGCAGAGCAGGGGCGCTGAGCTGTGATAGGGTGTAGAGCGGAAAAGGGGCGTGGCTGGGAAGGGCAAACCTGTCTGTTTGATTGGCTGACAGACTGACAAGGTGACAGAGAGGTCCTGTGACCAGTTAAACGCAGGGGGAGGCTGGAGGGTGACCTGGTTGCCGGGTGGGGTGAGGGGTGCCATTAAAAATCAAAACAGACTTAACAAGATAAAAGCTTAACGGTGAGCTGGATAACTAACTTGACTTATGCTGATACTTAACAGACGAATTGACTAATTAACCGACTGATTAACTAAACAGATAGTTGGCAAATTAACCAACAACACGAGCAACTAACACACTAATCGACGATCAAACTAACCTCGTGGCAGGTTTACAGATTATCTGTCAGGAGTGATTCTAAATATTAACATTGAATTCAACAATATTAACATTTAATTACTTCATTATTTTTATTATTATTTTATTAAGATGCAAAAAAGTCGAGCCTCACGTTTGTATTTTCTCGCCCCCAAAAAAAGCAAAAGTATATTTGCTGCAGGAATTCTAACCAAAAAGGGTAAAGTAAAGAATTGATCTCAAAAGTCAACACCTTTGATTGCTTATCTCAGTAAGCTCCAACCCTAAATACCTGTGTTATTGATTTGTATCTCTTCTATAGCACTTTGAGCTGCAGTTTACGTCACGAAAGCTGCTCTGTAAATAAAGAATATAAATATTTATCGACTGAAAACTGACTAATAAAATAACGAGCTGGCTAATTACACTAACTGGCTGTCGCCTGACTGATTAATTAGTCTTTGACCAATTGATTTAACTAGGTTGCTGAGTAGCTAACTGAACAATGTACTTGCTCACTGACTAGATAACAAGCCAACTGACTGCTTGACTGTGTGATAAGTAGACTGACTGATAAGCCTGATTAACAAAATAAGTCTGACAAACTAAACCAACCAACAAACATAACTAGCTGACCAAATAAATGGCATCAAAGTGAGCGTCCTGACTGAACGAACTCATTTAAGTAGAACTGACTGACTGACTGACTTTATGCTGCCTGGCTGAGCGCCCAGAGCAGCAGGAAATGCAGCAGATTTGTTTCTGTGCTGCAGCCAGACTGCTGCTGAGGACAAGTCTGAACATGCCCAAGATGCACAGCTGACCTGCAGCTGAGAGGGGAGGAGAGGTGGGGGGGAAACCTATCTGTTTACATTGTTGCCAATCTGTCACAACACGTAAACCTGCTAATAAACCTGCCTATCCTGTGGCGCCACCTGAATTTCCCTTTCTACGGGCTTCCAAAACCCCCTCCAGGAACACACCAAAGTTCAGATTGACTCAACAGTGAGTCATCCCATGATAATAGAAAGATGTGTCTCACTCTTTGGCCAACTCAAACACTGAGAAATAATTATCTTCTGCAGCCCGAGGGAATTGCTTGCTGACGTCAAACCGCTTTAGTGGCGAGAATCGAACTTCTGGGAAGGCACGAATTAAATGCTAAAGACATTTTTCTGTTTTTATTCCCCCAAAATACCTAAACAGCACTAAAGTGACAGCTGCTTTAATACCCCTCTTTGAAAATGCCAGTCATTATAACTGTGATAATGACAAGCACATGCACGCACGCACACGCACGCAGGCACACGGCAGTCCGACATTGAACATTGTCTGGTGAACAAAAACAGTTTAAGCAGTCTTATAAGGCAGCAGCACCGACAGTCTCCTGTCATGAAGGCCCCGGCCCCCGAGGGGCCACACAGTACACGCGCACAACCGATACTCTACCGCCAACTGACAACTTTGGTGTGTATTTAAGGGTGGCGGTCTGAAAGGCAAACTGTAGCTTGGGGGGCGATTCACGTTTCTTGTCGGAAACGGTTGTATCTGCCATAAACTAACCATTCATAACAATATGTGGAGCAATTTGCTCTAGTGTCTGAGTGTCATGCCCAAGGACACTTGGACACAGACTAGCGGAACCGGGGAGCGAACTGCCAATCCTCCTCTGACGACCCTGCTCTACCACGAACCCACCGTCAGGATTTTATTTTATTGAATTATAAGTTAATGCTATTATCTTACCTGACTGCTCTCCTGTGAAGGCACTGGGTGCTGCCGCACCGCTGCCCCTCCCTTCCCTCCGATTGCATAGTGGCGAACGTGGAGGCAATGGCGAGAACGCAGGTGGCCGCTGGTGGTACCGGGTCTCGTCCTGGTCCTCCTGGTGGGGGTAAGGCAGCGGGTAGATAGCCTGCAGAGGCTGCAGGTGGTTGTGGTGCCGGGGGTGTACGGTGGTGGTGGTCCCAGAGCTGAAGGCGGTAGTGGTGAGCAGGCCGGGACAGCTGTAGAAGGGGCGGGGCAGCTCCATGCGGCATGTGTGGTGACTGGGAAGAGGGTTGTTTCCTCCTCTTCCTCCAGTTTCCCCAACGCTCTCGATGGTCTCTGCGCGGGCCATCTCAGTAGTTGACTAAAACACACACACACACACACACACACACAGACACAGACACAGACATGCCCCTTACATAAATAAATGACATTACATACACTTTACTGCTTTTGAGCTCCAAACTGCAGGAATCCTTCTTGTGTCAACTTTAGTAAATTTTTAGAAACTAATTACACTTTTAGAAACTAACTACACACTCACAGGTAAGTCTTAGACAGTGAGTTCTGCTGCCTCAAAACAAGTTTTAAAACACTTAATCTAAAAAATAAATATTAAAGAATTGCACAAATTCAAAAATAGTTTAGAACAATTAAATGATATTAAATTGGTGAAAAATGTGTACAAACCGAAATTAAAAATCACTTAAAAACAAAAAACCTAAAAATATTTTTGAAAAGTATATTCATTAAAAATGAAATGATAATAATACATTCATAATGAATAAAAAATTCATTAAAAATGTAAACACCAGAAAACAAATTGTAGGTTTACTCGACACCAAGTTGTCCACAGTAAAGCAAATGCACCATTGTTTATCTTTCTGCGCTTCCAGTTTGACCCATAAACCTATATGTTCTTCTGCCGGCCGCTAGGGGGCAGCTGCGGCTCCCCGTTCGGGAGAGCACGAGACTTGTTTGTAAACAGATCCGTGCAGCCCGAGCACGAGGAAACGCACACGCGCACACGAACGCCGAACCACGCGGGTCTCTCTCGTCCGTTTTAGCGGCAGTAATCGATGATATGAAGGGACAAATATCATTGTTCAGAGCAGATAGCAGTGTGTTTAAAATAATTTCGCGAGAAAAAAAAAAAAAGAGAAAAAAAACACGTTTATTTTGGTTCAAAATTACGAGATAATGTCCGAATAAAAATGAGAATCAAATGGATAGAAAAATAACCATTATGCAAACGACGGCCCTGCTTAAAGCTTGAAGTCATATCAGTAAAATCATTAATTAATTCATGTTTAATGTAGTAAACGAGTTTTTGTGTGTGTTTTTTTACAATCCTCCACCGGTCCTTTGGCCGCGAAACACATATTAGCATATATCACAACTCTGTGTCGCCGAGCCTGAACTCTATCTCACGTTTTTCCCGCAAACGTTGTTACCTTTCTGTAATGAACAAGTCTGGACTAGTTGGGCTGAAAGATAAAATGAACCACACGAACGACAAGAAAAGAAAAGAAAAGTGGTGCAGTCGAAGCTGAGGTCGATGCTGTAGAGATAGTCGGACAGATGATGCAACTTTAAGGTGTCAAATTCTCCACCAACTTCTGCAGCAGTAAAATAGCTTAGCTTGATATACAGAAGTGTGTTCTTACTTGGTCTGTCTGACGCTCCGTGGTGAGGCTGTCTGCGGGTCAGGAACCGGCCGTCACAGGTGGACATCAGAATGGATACAAATGTGCCAAAACAACCGGTGAAGGATCACAAGACCATGTTAAAAGTCCACTACGGTGAAAACGTGTCATTCCATGTCGAGTTTCCCGGTTTATGAATGTTTTGGTTTATATTTAGGCTGGTTTTCTGTTATATTAACCCATCAAAACAAAAATGTAGCGACGAGATGTACCGAATAACGGAGCACCTCGTTCTCGGTGCTCGTCGGCGTTCGAGCTGTTCGGTCTGAGCGATGTTCTCCTCCTGCTTCGAGACTATTGTAAATACAGCAGCAGAAGAAGACGAAGAAGAAGAGGCGCTCACGTCCGGTGTGAATTTTCAGAATAAAACCCAAAGTTACCCTTCATTGAACCAGTGGGATATTTATTGTTTCTTGCTGTTTGTTCCTGTTTAAATGTGTTTGTGTTAAAGATTAACTGAGATTTAAACACCCCATTAGAATAAATGAGTTATGCCTGATGTTATTCATCATGCTATGAACTTTTGCAGATGGCTTGGTCAATAGTTTGCACATTCTGCACAAACTGTTTCATTTAAAAAAATTAAAAAAAAAGATATATTGTACACATATTTTCATTTTTTGCAGTACTTTTTATTCTCATCATTCTCTCTTACTAATATTTAAGTTAACCAATTTGTTAAGACAGTCAGTTATGACCTGGGTAGCATGTATGCCAAACAATCAGAAACTATTTGGTCTTACTTTGTGTGCATGTACGGTGATCTGTGCACGTTGTTTTTCTAATACCAGTTTAGTTCGAATTTCCTTCTGTAGTCCCCATGTCTTTTCAACTCTAGTTAACATGCTTTTATTTTGGTGGTCGAATCACAGAGTCGTCTGGTTGAGATGACTTCCTCTTCCTCCTCCTCTTCTTCCTCCTCCTCCTTCTCCTCCTCTTCATCCTCCTCCTCCTCAACAAGTGCTGACATGCTCCATGACAGGATGCTGCTGTCTCACTTTCTCAACCTCTCTCTCTCTCTCTCTCTCTCTCTCTCTCTCTCTCAGTTTCTTCCTCTGGTGGTTTTATTTTTTAGCTATTTTCTAGTTGCATATCTATTTCCCCTATGTCTATTTTCTCTGTCGATCAACTCCGTCCAGCAAACGTTATTGTCAATGAATGCGATTTAGCAGTTAATGCTCCTCACATCCTGTATTTCCCCTCTCTCCTAACTTTTTATCTCTCATCTAAGGAAACAAGACATTTCCTTATCATGTCACGCCTCCATACGGGAATCATCAACACACACACCTCTGCCTACACACACACACACACACACACACACACACACACACACACACACACACACACACACACACACACACACACACACACACACACACACACACCTCACTCCCCCAGCTGGCTTCCCCCCTAATTACCTTCACAGTTCAACACATCTGCAGCTGTAAAGTAACACAATGTGATCCTGTGGAGGGGAGCTGAGTCAGCCTTTAGTGTGAGGTATTACTGTTTATTAACGCAATTATTGCACGTGTTAAAACCATTATTACCCATAATCACTTTTGACAGTTGTAATATAGTTTTGCATGCTGTTCATGCAAAGCAAGATAAACCTCTGATGACTGGCCACTATGTTAACTATCCTTCGGTATCATGGGAGTTCCTGTGTAGGGTTTAAATGCCTGGAGCGCTCTAGAATCTTCTTGGATGAGTTTTTCTTGTGTGCAATTGCAAACCAGTAGATTATTTACATTTTTTCTTGAGGATTTTACCATTTTTATAACATAACGTAATAAAAACAAAAACAACTTGAAGTTAAGTTAAGTAAGCTTTCGATGCATTTTTTTATGCTCTCAAGAAAAAGCAAGCAGTGATGTATAAATACAACTGATGGACCCCAGCCTTGTGCAAACAGCAACTCCGTATTTACTCCTGACTAACTTTTTATACGTGGACTGCAACTAAAATGATGACAATGAAGTGCGCTAATTCACCTGTTGCAACTAGCGTGTTTTGATCCTAAAGAGGTGGTTGCTATTCTGTGAGTTACAATTTCTTTAATGGGGTCATTATCAGCAGCATGAACTATCCAGATTTCTTATTTTAGTAATAAAAAAGTAAAACGTTCTGTATTCATAACCTTGAGTATCAGCATCAAAGTACCAAAAGAAAAATTACTTATGTCCTATTTCAGAATCATGTGCATTGGATTACTGGATTATAATTATTGATGCATTCATTTGTTCAGCACTTGTATCAGCTGATAAATGTATAGCTAATTTCCATTACCTAATATAGTGCTGGGGAGCTTAACCGCTAACGACACATCATTTTGTTGGTCTATATTGTGTTTTAATAATATACATCTGTAAAGTAGCTAATGTTAAGGAATAAATGTAGTCGAGTGAAGTCCGAGTGCCTCAAAATTGTCCCACACGTTCAAGAATGAAGTCTTTTGCAATCTTTACGGAAAAAGCGATACTTTTCAAAATGCAAAACACCTGAGATTAGCAACGAACACACAAAGACACCTCAGAGCCTCAGCACTACAATAAGATCATATTAGATAAGGTCACCTTTTTGGTGAGAACTCTGCAAACATGGAAGCAGTGAGTGTGAGAGGAAGAGGAAGGGGAGGAGGAGGAGGAGGAGGAGGAGGAGGAGGAGAACAAAGAAAGGGATGACAGCAGGATGATATTGCTTGTGATGTGGATGAGGTGATGTGGCCGGACATTAACATATGGTAGATCCAAAGGCATCTATTATCCCTTGTAATAGTATATATATATATATATATATATATATATATATATATATATATATATATATATATATATATATATATATATATATATATATATATATATATACAAATACAATGTAAAATATATATATAATATGTTAATGGTCCATTAACATATTATATATATATTTTACATTGTATTTGTATATATATATATATATATATATACATATACATATATATATATATATCCATTAATAATGTATATATATATATGTATATATATATATATATATATATATATATATATATATATATATATATATATATACATATATATATTTATATATATGTTTAAACTTTTTAATTGTATTTACTTATTCATTTCCTTGCATTTACAGTAACATATTGTATTGATTACTGTCCTATAATTTTACTTTTCTTTGCGTTGTTTTGTTGTAACAACCTGCAGTGGCAAAGAAAATGAAATAATCAAACGTCTTTTTATTTCTGTGCTCAGTGAAAAGTGAGTATAGATGTCCTGCACTGGAACAATCTTCCACAGAAGCTTGTTAAGAAATGTAATAAAAGGTATTGAAAGTACTTAAGACATCAGTGTGTGGTACAAAGTACAACGGTGTGTTGTTGCTGCTACGAAAGAGTAATTCAAAAATCTCCTTGTGAGTTTCATTTCGACATAGAAGCGAGATGTTTAGTGTGGTGCTGTGGAGAGCTTTGACACAAGGAGCCACAAGTGTGGAAGCAATCACACACAAAAACTCAGAAACAGACAAAATCGTAATAGTGACCATGAATATAAAGTATTTTAAGTGTTTAAACACATTATTTGTTGCAGCTGCACAGATGTTGTGGGACTCTGTGGTTGTTATCTAGCAGACTGTCTTGCATTATTTATTGGTTAGAAAAATAAAACACTTTTAATGAGAAAGCTTCTCATGTTTTTCTTGTCTTTGGCACCAACGAAGCCTCGATCTGTTAAAATAAGATGTTTCATTGTTGTCATGTGGGATCTTTGATACTTGGTCAATCTTGTGTTTTTTAAGTCTGCTTGTTTTCTCCGAATGTCATCATGTCCAACAGTAGATTGATTGAAAATGCAGATATGCTTCCACTTTAAAGGCAAAGACCAAAAAGGTTTGTGTTAATTAGTTTCCCTCCGAGGTAACTGTGATGGCTACACTAACGGGTTTTCTTTGAATTGCAAACTAAATCTCTGCCATTCAAGCTTCAATAGAAATCCTTTTGATGGCATTTAAAGTAGACTTCCCAATCCCATGATAGAGCATTGACTAAATATCTTTTACACACGCTCAGTAAAAGTGTTTGATTTCAGTTCACACCAGATTTCTTTTGTAGTTTAGTGGGTGTGATTTCAATATAGGTTCATATATATTCTCATTATTATCTAAGAGCTTCCTCACTGTCAGTTAAAATGATATCATATAGGTATATGCTTAGCACCATTTCATTTGTTTTTGGAAATTACAATTTACTGATGTTCAGTAACATTTATTGGTCTGGTACTAATTATTATTATCGGCGCCAAGAGATGAAATTGGTCGTGTGTGCGTGAGTGAGTGTGGAACGGAAGGTGTGCATGCTGTGTGTGTGTGTGTGTGTGTGTGTGTGTGTGTGTATCTCTGTGTCTGTCCATAGTTAATCTGGCATACTGCTGCTGCAAACATGCACGGTATTTTGGGTTGCCTGTTATGGCTGCACGCTCAAGGCCTTTTGCGGTTGCAGTGATTCACACATTCTCAAACTGTCTTTTTTGTTTTATACTGCCACTGCCTGCCTGCTGACTCCTCACTCACTACCCTTAATCGGCCCCTGGCACATATACGTGTATATATATGCTGTAGGCTGCAACACTTATAATAGGGATTTCTTTCACGAGAGAAACCTGCAGTGAAGCGACAGTCACAACAGCAGCCTAATTGTTCAATCTTTTACACCCTCTCTGGTCTGAAAACCCTGCATAACATTAGCATCCCAAATGACTCCAGACGCCCCTGCTGTCTCGACCCCTGACCCTCAGATCATTGTCCTCTGGGCCCGCCCCTCAGCTGCAGGGCAATGAAACAGGGGCGGCTCAGCTGAATGCGTGGTTGGAGGGTGTTTAATTGGCTGGAACGGGCATCTTAAGACCCACCCCTACCCCCCCTCACTTCCTCCAGCAGCAGATTGATGCACACCCCTCTATTTGAGGAGGGGGTTGTGGGTGGGGCTCTCAGGTACATGCCCAGGCGAACATCCTCTGCCAGCTTTGAGACAGACACACTTTGCATGACAGGTGGCCAACAGTTAGCTCATAGAGATAGGTAATGAATGCTAATGACCCTCAAGGTGGTTTGCTATAACAAATCCTGTTAGGGTGCTTTTGTTATATTGTTATTTATTTGGAATACCATGAATTACGTTTATAACAATAAGCTGTCAAAAGCATGATACAGAAATATAATTTGAATATAAGTCACTGGTACTTTTCAAATGTATTGTCTGAATAGTTTCTTCTATGGTGCTTTGTAATATTGTTCTTATTCATATTTTGGAAATTCTGACAAAGCACTTTGTGGCTTGTATCCATTCATTCAAACATTACAGCCGTGGTCATTGCAGATACAGCTGGAAGAGATGTGCACTCTACCAAGTTCACCTCTTCTCCCACCAATGAAGACGTTGGTGTGGAGATCAACTTTGATTGATCATCTTAATCTGAATAGGTTTCATTCATAAGGGGTTCTGATTCTTTATTTATGGAGATCCGCGCAACAGGAGAACAAGTGCAGGCTAAAGGGTCAGCACCCGAAACACCCACTGATGCCAAAGAGTGATGCCACCCGAGATGATGTCACACACCAGGTCTTTGGTTCCAAACTGCAACAGCAACATTGTCTTCTGACCTGCAAAGTGTAGAGGTGTATGTGTAAGTGCATGTATGTAACCCGAGTGCAGCTATGCAACTAGAGAGACATGACGGCACCAGATAAGGTGAACACACAGCTCTCTGACCCTGTCTCTGTGTTCACCTGCATCTCAGTCTCTCTCTCTCTCACACACACATACACACACACACACACACACACACACACACACACACACACACACACACACACACACACACACACACACACACACACACACACACACACAAGCATGTAAATGATATCTGGCGCCGTCTGTCTCACTTCTGCAGGTAGAACCAGGTAACTCCTCCCTCTCTGCCCTTCAGGCCCTCTGAATATTTCTAATGTCCAGTCATCAAAGGCGTCCGAAAGCGAAGGAAGGGCAAATTGTATTCTCTCAATATTCAGTGTTACAGTAAACCAACTCCAAAAGCTGTTTCCATGATTCTAGAGATTAAAAAAAACCCAAGCTCTTAGCTTTGAGACAATAAACAGCTTAGTGTTCCCTACTCATCATGCACAAACACTGCTCATGTGATTTGAATGTAGGAGATTTGTTTAAAATCCAGCCTGTTGTAAAGAAATCAAGTCACACACACACACACACGTGACCAAAGAGGAGATGTTATCAGTAGGCAAACCATATATTTCACTTGTGGCAAACACAACCGTTTGCTTTATGTAAATGTAATATATATATATATATTTTTTATTGCATGTTATTGTATAGGCATACATATTGTGATTTTAATGGAGATGTTCTTTTATTATATTTGATTTGAGGGAATACTTAATTAACAGTGGTGTCACGGAGACCTTCTCAAAACTAATTAAAGAAACGCATTGTTGTTGGGCTTCGAACTGGGCTACTTTGTTTTTCTCAGTTCCTTAAAAGTTGCCATTTTTAAGGATAATAGTGGAAATCAGAGTGCTGTTTGTTGACATGGATGCTGCCTCGCCGGCAGGAGAGAGAAATCCCCAACAAGTGTGCGTGTCTGATATCTGTCCATGTGGTAACCAAAACAGAAGGCCTCAGCGTGTGTGCCCGCAAGTGAAAGCTGAGCCAGTGTTTGGGTTGCTACAATGACATCATCGGTTTCACCCTCACCTCCTCCACATGTCACTGCGCTCCTCCCCCTGCAAGCAGGCCGCAGGGTTTAGAAACATCTGAACGGGGGCTGGTGTTCCTGGAGAAATCCATTGTTTTTCATTCTGTTGTTATTATCCGTCATTAACACACATGGGCAACAATGTGGAGAGATAACGGCACGATGGGTTGCTGAGCGGTTAGCGGTTGCCCTAGCTCAAGGGCACCTCAGCAGTGCCCAGGAGGTGAACTGGCACCTCTCCAGCTACCAGGCCACACTCCTTACTTCGTTCGTGCTGGATTTGAATCAGTGACCCTCCAGTTATCTGCGGACTGAGATACTGCTGCACCAATCTTTACATCATTACATCATGGCTCTTTATAGTCATTTAAAGTGTCTTTATAGTCATTAAGCTCTTTTTGCTTTTTGAATTTCTCTTGTATCTTGTTTATTTAATTAGCCTTTTTAGTCATTTAGCATCTACTTTTAGTCTTTAAATGTCTCTTTTAGTCATTTAGCTTTTCTTTTTAGTCTTTTAATGTACATTTATTTGTCATTTAAAGTTCCAGTGTGTAGCATTAAGGGGGCTCTATTGGCAGAAATGGACTATAATATCAATAAGTATGCTTTATTTGGTGTATAATCACCTGAAACTAAGAATCCTTATGTTTTTGTTCCCTTAATGAGACACTCATATCAAAACGCTGTTTCAAAACAGAAAGCATCTTAGTGTGGAAGGAGCCCGAGTTCCTTCCTTTCTTTCCTTTTGTATCTTCATCCTCCATCTCTCTTCCCTTCCCTCTCTGTTCCTTCGGTCATCCCTGCATCCTTCCACCCTTTTATCTTTTCACGGAAATCTTCAGACACACACAGTTTGATTTCGTTCTGTCTTGTAGTGTTTCATTTGAATGGAGTTTGAATACAAAACCTTCATATTATCTCAAATTGCCCTGAATCTCTCCTTTCCTTGGTGTCTTCATTTGTTTCTCATCGTCCCCCTCCCTCTCTCTTTTCTCACCTGCATCTCACAAATGAGCTCCCACTGCTGTTGTGATAATTATCCGCTAAAGAGGCACCGCAGGAGGTGGGAGAGACAAACCTGGCCCTGTCAGCGGGTGACGTCAGGAGGCACAAAGCCGCCTGTTAACAGGTAAAGGTAAAGCTGTCTGAGAGGGCAGCCCAAAACTCACTGATACCTTATCAGATGTACGTTGTAACGTTAGCGGAGTGCTGACGGGGCCATAAAGGTGTTCTGTGTTTGCAACCAGAGATAAAATTAAAAGAAGCTTTGCTGCTGGCCATGTTTAAAACCACAGTTATGGTTTATCTGATATATAAAAGTGACAGACGGATGAGCAGAAAAAGTCTTCTGGCGTGTACAGCAGCTTTGATGAACCATGAAGAAGAGGCTTCTGTGGCGCAACAGCATTACCTCATCCTTCAAACAGAGCAGGACAGATGGACCTTGTGTGTGTGTGTGTGTGTGTGTCCATGTGTGCGTGCGTGTGTGTGTGTGTGTGTGTGTGTGTGTGTGTGTGTGTGTGTGTGTGTGTGTGTGTCTGAGTCTGACAGCCCAACAAATCCCTGTTGTGATAAGTTGAGTCAACACAGTGTGGAGGAATGTGCATCTGCAGCACATCATGTCGGTTCACACACGGCTTCATTTCTCCTGCAACACCAGGAAAGTTTGGGTCTTTAGAATGGAGATATGTACTAAAAACATATATCTCAATATCCCAGATACGTCTTGCTGGTGTTTTCTGGTGTCCAAAAACATGTTCCGATTATCCAGTTTGTAGAGTATAATCTATGTGGCGTAAAGAAATGAATGCATGGGTCTTTAGCAATTACAGAGAAAGAAATCATCCTTTCATCAACAGGGAGAAAGAAAAGTAATAAGTACACACATATGTGTGAAAGTTAGGTTAAAACATCGGTTGTACAGTAAAATCATTGCACTAAGATGCAGGTTTACAGTTATAACTTAAAACTAGTCTGAACCATGGACTGGGTTAAAAAGACGGGGTTTTACCCAGCACAGCTATATATTTATTACTCAGAATATTATATATATTATATCAAAAGATCAATCGACTTGGAAATGAAAGCAACTTTCAGTCACGTCATGTGTTTTGATGGTGTTGTTTGATTGGATTACAGAGTGTATGTTTAAGTGAGAACTTAATCTCATGCATTTAAACATACAATACTTAAACTGTAATTGGAAAGTCACTAAGTACATGCCCCTCTAATACAGTATGGTCAATGCATCATTCTATATAAATCAATAGCATGACATGAATGGGGGAGGGAAATGGGACATTTTGCATAATGAGTGTTTGGTACTTTTAGTATATAGTGAAGCTAGTATTTTTGCACTTTGACTAAACTATTTTTGAAGAAATAAAATTGCTTCATGAAGTTACAAAGGCAGAAAAACATAAACACCAGTGGTGGAGTAAAGTAGGACAGAGGCCAGACTTCAGGTATTTTCTCAAGTTTCTCGGAGGAAAATGAGTGATTCCCCCCCCAAAAAATAAGAGGAAACTCCAGCCCCATGCAGTCACTGCTGCGTAAACCCCCGAGCGCTACTTGTTTATGTCAACAAGAGCAACCGTGGCCACTTTCCTCTCTCCGTGATCAGGGCCTCAAGGGGCTCTCATGTTATCCTCGGGGGAGGCCGCTCCGTTTGGCTTTCACAACAATGAGCTCATCGCTGAGCCTCCTCCTGCATCCTGGCTCCACCTGGGAGGGGATCCACAACTCGGCCCTGTCACACCAGCGTGAGGAGCACCAGGATAATTAAGATATGATTAATCCGGGCGTACCTGGATTGCTGCTGACCACTTATCAATGAATCACGATTAAGAAATCCGGAGCCCCACAACATGAACGCTTCAGTCAGGAGTTTGTTTTTTATTACCGAGCGGATCAGATAATTTGTTAACTGAAACTTTGAAATGTGCCCTCTCAGGAATGTGTGAGCGTGATTACATAATTTGAAAAACAGTAAAATTATAGGCAATACAGTGTCATTACCTATGAATAATTGTGTTGTTCTTTTCTCAGCATCTACTGCATTTGTGATTTATATTTTTTTTTTACACAAAAAGATCTTACAGAAGTTACACTGACAAATAAGAAAATGTTGGCCTTCTGAGTGAATGTCCTATGTGGCTGCGTTGATACCCTCGTTCGACCCTGAAACTGTAGCAGCTGTCATCATTGTTGCTTGCTGTCAACACGCTGCAACATGGTGTTGAACATCATGCACGATGATTAGAGGGAACCCTGGTTCTGGCTGGGACTTTAGACCAGTCTTACGGGCGTAACCTACGCCGCCGTCTGGTGTGTCCCTCTCCACCTGTCTCTACCTTTACCTTGGCAACGGTCCCTTCTGTGTGTCTGCAGGTGACTTGATGGCACAGCTCTGGTTGCACGATCTTATCAAGTGATTGACTAATCCTGCGTGGTCATTCCTCAGTGATCTGCCTTTGCTTGGCCTAAAAGTGGGTCTGTCATCTATGTGTGTGTGTGTGTGTGTGTGTGTGTGTGTGTGTGTGTGTGTGTGTGTGTGTGTGATAGTCTGAGGTAGTATTTTAAAGCTCTAGAGGCAGAATTAATATGGGCTATGATTAATTTCCCAGTGATCCCCTGGAGAGGTACAAAAAGGAAGGCCAGCTGATCACTTGTCTCAGTTTCTGCCGAATATTATAATCAGTCTTATTGCCCCTGTTTGTTATTCTGCTGTTCAAAACAGGTGCGTCATCCTCCTGAATGGTGAGAGAGGTTATTGAAATAGGCTTAGTCATGGTAAAGGTGGTTGATCCAGTTACCTTGTGTATTACAATCCAGTTAAGATCTCCATGTTTGGGTGTATGAGTGACGTACAATAACATAATCTCATGACAAACTCACCCTAACAAGGTGATCGGTAACTGCTAATAAATGCATAACAAAGCATTAATCTTAATAAAGAAACCAAAAATTATTTAAAAATGAAATGATATTCAGTTAATTAAACTCACTAAAGGCGTTTGTAATGCTATTATAAACAATAATAAGAAACTCATAAGGCTTGTAGTGAAGTTCCATGCAGTCTAAACTGTTATAAGTTTTTTATAAGTGTTGAAGAACTTCTTATAATTTAACAAAAAATGTGTTCATGATGCTCTTATCAATACTCAAAGTCTTTATAACACATTATAATTGTAATGAGCATCAATGTTTACTACAAGGACCGTAATAGAAAAGCTTAACCCCAAATTAAAAGCGTATCTAAAAGCTTATCATTGACCACATTATACAGTTTTTTTCTATATTGTTGCTAATATACACAATATTATGTTCTGTTCCCAGTAAGCCGCACGCGCAATACTTGGACCCTGAAAATGAAGCAACTAAATGGAATATGGCCATCAGTGATTTTTATGATTTACACCTTTCATACTGTGACATAATATAATGTCTTCTGTTAATAAGATTGTATGTACAAGGTGCCTGACATATAAACCAACTAAATTAAAATAATGATACGTATGTAAAGTTCCCCCTCTCTATATATTATATTTTAGTAGTACAGGAGTACATTTACTCAAGTAGGCTACTGCACTGCACTTGTACTTCAGATTAATGATACAAATATAATTAACAAATAAAATGCGATAATTGTTGTCTTTCTACATTAGTATAAGATCTGGTTACTTATTCTGCCATTATAAGGTTTGAATTGTCGTGTGTATTTTCCTTTAAGAGTTTGGGCGGCAGGATATCTGACCTGATAACCGCTGGTTAATCAGGTCAAGTTAATCCATTGGCCGCTGGCGCCCTCTGGTGGTCCCTTCACAAAATACATTGGCTTAAAGCTTTACTTAAATATGTTCGTTTCGATTATATACATCTTTTTTTTTTTTTTACCAAAACATATATTAGATGTTAATTAAACAGCGTATATCTGTATTAGTACAATTCTAGCGACACGAAGTGTATCTAGCAACTGTCTCTTTAAAACCACCGAGACGGTGGTCACTATTTGGCAGGAAGTTAGCAAGCGGCTAACAGGAAGCTAAATAACGAGGACACATTGAGGCGCAGGAATTGGCAAAGAGCAACGAGTCCAAACATTGCTCTTTACAGTCGTTACTACTCCACCTAATACAGGTAACACAAACAAAGTGGGGCTCAAACGCATGTATGTGTTTATTTGGCGATTTTGTTGTGCGTCGGTCGCGTGGCGTGTTTCCCTCGCGGGGGTTTTCGGCGCTTTGCACCGTAGCAGACGTGGAGAAGACATGGCTCAGTGTGCCTGCGTTACTTCACAGCAGAGTCAAACAAATGTGATTAAAACAACTGTTTTTAAGAGGACGGCGAGGGTTCAACGTCGCGGGCCGTCCGCGTGTTGCGAGTCGCGGGTGCTCGTTGAGACTAACTTATATTCTGTCTGCTGCAGCTCTAATACGCTTACGGAAGCTTTGGAAACGACGCATGAAGGATTTATTAATTTGGGTTCCTGTGTTACACACACACACGGCTGTAACCTCACCTGTGATTAGCTGTAGCATTGATCAGTCACGTCACAAAGAAAGGAGGGAGGAGACCTCGTGGACCCTTAAGACTGGAGCCAAGAGGGGCCGACATTTATTGAGTCATCTGTGGGTTGCTATCATCATATTTTGTTAAAATGTAAATAGTTTTATTGACATTGTACAGAATACATCATGATTAGTGCCATCTAAAGACGAAGAAAAAAAACACCACAAAACTCAGCAAACGCGCATCCGTGGCCGACAACACGGGTCACATATCCAACAAATATGTTGGTGAATTTCAGACTCCGTCTAACAATGTTCAAATAAATCTATATGACAAGAAGATCACACTAGTAAAACATGAGAACCTAAGACGCAAAATAATGCAGATGTTAAATATAGCTATATAAATACATGAATGCACTATTTTGTAAACAACAATCACATGAAGTAGCAAAAGTTACTGGTATGTCAGGGTAAAGTGACAGTAAAAATGTGAATACTAATAGCAATATGTAGTTGTGTAATAATTTCTCAAAATAAATTAGCCCAACATTAACATTAACATGTACTCTCCTTTTTAAAAAAAAAAAAAAAAAACAGAAAATGCAAACATTGGCTATTTCAAAAGTTGACCAACTAGAAACAAGCTGTCTCTCTGAAAAGAGGATTCTCTGAACAGGCACTGGAGGCTTCAAGTTAGAGTCACACATGATTGTCTTTTAAACTGCAGGTCACAAGCCTGGAACTCAGGTTTATGGTGAGATAAAGCTTCCTCCTTCAGCAGGCTTCTCGTCTCAAACTCTGCATGTTGAAGCTCAAACAGCCAAGTGAACAATAAGCAAAACACTTTTTGGGCAGCGGGGGCTGCTTTATACATCACAAGTAACTACTGGACTGGTTGATCACACTGCAGCGTCATCTTCATCCTCCTTATCTTCCTCACCACAGGAGAAAAAGCAGTCGGCCGCCCGTGTATGAAGACGAGGCAGCTATGGTGAGTAAGAGAGAAGTAAAAGACTTTGAATATAATTTTGTAGGCTCTGTTCATACAGGCAGGAAGATGCCAAAGTTAGCACACAGCCATGTTTACATAATGTGTATTAAATAAGAATAAGGAAGGACAGACTGGCCTGCTCCTCATTGCATTGCTCTCCTAAGCCTCCTCATCTGTGTGCTAGTCTTCAGCGGTGGATCTCAAGACCAAGGAGGAGAAGGACGCCGAGTTGGACAGACGAATCGAAGCCCTGAGGAAGAAGAATGAAGCACTGGTCAAGAGGTACCAGGTACGGAGTACTTTCACACACAAACACAAAATTGGTCTTTTGTTTCAACCCATCAAGTTTGTGGTACGACTACAGCAGTGTTTTTTTTTAACCTTTTGAGCCGCGGCACATTTCTTACAATAAAAAAGCCCGCGACACAACAACCAAAAAAGTTACAAAAGTCACATTGTAGCATAATACAGCATATATGATGACGATTTAAGTCTCTTAAATTGTGGTGGTTAAGGAGAGGACCCAAATGCCAGAGCAACAGTTGAAAAAGTAAATTTATTTCAACAAAAGAGGAAAGGCTTCCAAAAAACACTATATCTAAACATAAAGGTGGACAATCTTACTCACAGAGGCGGAACCAGACAGCCCAAAACGCAGTACAATCCCACACTGAGGCAGGTGACAAACTGGGTTTAAATACACTGGGGAGGGGCAGGTGATTGGACACAGCAGGGAACAATCAGGAACAATCAAGGACAATCACAGAGGCAGGAAGTGCAGGAAACACAGAGGACACACAAGACAAGGACTACAAAATACAAAATGACTCAGTGTGAAACCTGAGCCTGTTTGGATGAACACATCGCTGATATCCTGGCAGGAACTGAAGAACGGACACACAAAGCTCTTCTTCAACTGCTCTCAGTCTCTCTCTGTTTTTTGTTTTTATAGCGCCATGCTTGAAAAGCTCATCTCACACAAATATGTTGTGGAAAATGGGAGCAATGTGGGAATTGCTCTGTTTGCCAGAATGGGGAACTCCTTGGCAACTGTCTACCAAAAACTGTCCAAAGGTAGATCAGCAAAGCTCAGCTTTAAGCCACGGTCTTGTCTCAGTTCAGTTAGTTCCTCCTGCTCGTGCAAAGTCATGTCCTTTCCCAAAGGTGTTGCTGAGCTATATGGGTCCCTAACCCAGTCAAGGCAGTCAGTGGAGGTTGAGGGGAAATAAAATGACAACTTCTCCTCAACAGTTTTTAAGTGTCTTCCTATTATTTCACACAATGCAGCAGTGTTGACATATCCTTGCCTTTTCTGGGTGAGGGGGAACATGTCCAGTTTGGCACTTTCAATATGTTGTTGCCAGAGGTGCACTTTCGAATGGAATCCATTTATTTTGTCTGTGCTTGTGAGCAGGTTTTCATGTCGGCCTTGCATCCGTGTGTTCAGTTCATTCAGGTGCTGAAATATATCTGCCATGTATGCCAGCCTTGCACACCACTCATCACTGCTGAGCAACTTTGCATCATCAGACCTCTCATCAGCCAAAAACATTTTAAGTTCCTCCCGCAGCTCATACACACGGGCCAGCACTTTGCCGCGTGACAACCACCGGACTTCTTTTTTCACTATAGAACGATTCTTCTTTACCAGTGTCATTAAAAATGTGTAGAAATCTCGCTGCCATCCTTCAGTCACAGTAAGTTCCACACAGAGAGCAATACAGATTTTGTATTTATTTGGGGAGCACTGGTTTTTGCAACCTTGTTATTACTTTATATAGCAACTCTCATTTCTTCTACCTGACATTATATCAAGTTTGTGGTTTGAAAGCAGCAAAGTGGGACCTCCAACATTGTGTCCCGAGTCCACATTACATACTAATGTATACAGTGAATACATAATGCTGGTCTTCATGGAATTGTTTTTCAATGAATATACAAAATAAAAATGCCCCCTGAACATGTTACTGTCCTGTAATGATACAATATGTACGCTGATTCATGTCAAATCAAACGCCGACTTTAGAGCGACACGGCCGATTCAACTTAAATAGAAATCTAAAATATGAGTTATTCCAGAGTTTAGATTTGGGACCGGCTGTAGTTTCAACTCACACATTCGGTCACCTGATCCCAACAGGAAATAGAAGAAGACAAGAAGAAGGCAGAGCAGGATGGCATCGCCGTGACAACACCCAGGAAGCCCCGGCCGCATGAGCCTGAGATGGACAGGAGGAAGACGGAGAAAGAGAACTTCACTGTCACAGTCGACCTTTCTAAGCCGACGGGGGTAAGTCGTGATGTGGATCTTCTTCTTTTTTAAATCATGGCAGTTTTTAGTCATAATTACACAGAGGCACTCACTCATCCACTAAAACTGGGACATTATACAGTCACCTGACAGATCAGTTGTAGAAGCACCATGACGTGTCTTTACATCATTTTTTATGTTGTTTACTTGGGTGCAGAAAAGAAAACATCTTTATCTGGTTCATGATGATCCTGCAGACAGAAGACTCAGTTTATAACCTGACAGATGCTCATTACCGTGTTTATCAGGTTACCAACCACACGCCTGCCAGTCTACCCATCGTGCCCTGCATCTGCCCTCTGCCCACTGCTGGTGTTGCATAAAAGTGCAGAAAGTGAATATAATATACACTAATATATATATATATATATATATATAT
Organism: Taurulus bubalis; assembly: GCF_910589615.1. Classification (NCBI taxonomy): domain Eukaryota; kingdom Metazoa; phylum Chordata; class Actinopteri; order Perciformes; family Cottidae; genus Taurulus; species Taurulus bubalis. The sequence goes on from NC_136598.1 coordinate 12,695,323, forward strand.
ATATATATATATATATATATATATATATATATATATATATATATATATACGTATATATATATGTATATATATATATACGTATATATATATGTATATATATATATACGTATATATATATATATATATATATATATATATATATATATATATATATATATATATATATATATATAACATCATAAAAGCCATGAATAAATTACCTAATATAAAATTAGATGTATCCGTAATAAACTCAAGGGGATATTCAACAAGGTGAACTACAATCAATATGATAACAGAATAAGAATTATTAGTATTTTTTGTATAGTTTGATGCAGGTCAATATAATTGCTGCCAATACAGAGAGAAGAATCTAACAGACATTTTAATTTCTTTTATATAATGTGGAAATATGAACGAATAGTGGATTTTTTTCTTCTTTTTTTCGAAAAGACAATCAACGCTTTAGTTTATATTTCCAGTTATTATTAATCACCAAGTTGCCTTATAGATAGATAGATAGTTACTTTATTAATCCCGCATGGGGAAGTCTTTTCGCTACAGCAGCATTTGTATACAGGTAAGCAATAAAAAATGCACAATACATACAAAAAATAGAATACAATAATAATATTAATTAACTAACAAAACAAATAAAACAGTAGTGCAAAGATGTTGCCAAACAACAGTATAACAGTGTAATAGTTGAGTGATTGATTTGGCCCAAAGGTGATTTATTGTAAAGTCTTACTGCAGTGGGCAGGAATGAGCTCCTGTGTCTGTCCTTGAGTCTGTTGCAAAAAAGTGCTCCAACAGACTCATCCAGCTTGTTGTAAACGTTGTTCTGAGCTGCAGTGACGTAAAAGTCAGTAAACCTGTCAGGATGAAAAACTTAATTCAAATGCAGCTTTAAGCGTCATTGTGTATTTAGTGGTAATGTACAGTGATCCTGTTCCATCCCAGTATGTGTACATCTTGATATTAGTTCTGGGTGCTGAATTAATTAATTCTACATTTGGAGAAAAGGTGAACAGATGTGCATGTCTTGTTGGTTAATCTAGTGATTTAAATGCACATCACGTTGAGGCTAAAACATCCTATACATTCAGTTTTGCCATGAAGTAGTCCTGCTGAATAATTTGCCACTTTGCCTGTAATGGCCCAATAAAACCAGCAATATTATTCACGTAACTATCCATTCTCTACTGTATGTAGTAAAAATACAGTCTGGAAAAATGGCTTTAAAAACAATCATGCGGTTGGCACAAAATGAAAACATGACGTAGACTGAAAATACTACAAGTTAGCATAGGAGAGTTGAAGAGAGGATTGTTTTCATCAGTTTTGTGTGTGCACCTCTATTGGTGAGCAACCCACTGATCTCTGCTCATCCTCACTTTGATTTGGCAAACGTTTCTGTCTTAAAACAGAGCCGAGACGATTGCACCTGTTATAGCAACATAATGTTGTAACAGCAGATTATGTCCTGTAATCGGTTTATCCAACTCTTCGTGTTCTGTATGTAATTGAGTTCAGTCCTTTACATCTGGTATCATGTACTGCAAAGTATTTGAACGCATCATAATGTACCAGCATTACCATATGAACACAAACGGACCACGTCAAATTCCCTAAAAGTCTTCCTTTTTAAAGTGTGGAGGAGAAGAGCAGCTGAAGTGATTTTTGGCTTCACATAACGCTTCTTGCACATTCTGAAAAATTATATCAAGAAAACAGAATCGGCAGAACCGGAGGTTGCCACCTGATTCAGACCAGAGCAAATTAACTATAGATCTAAACGCCCTTACTGTGTGAGCAGTGGGTTTAGAAAAGAGCTGTTTGCTGTGGCCAAAAACAACACCATGAGAGCTATGAAAAATAAGATGCTGCTTTTCAAATAACTGTTTTAACATACGGTTGAATGAGGAAGGTCAAGGTAGCGATTCAAACTCTTAGCTTGCTGCAGCTCAGGTCCAAGAGATGGACTGTGGTGTAACGGAGCCGTCCGGCTCCTGCTGAGCTCTAAATTGACTCAAAAAATGTGTCCGATGACTACAGAGCCCCTGGAGTTCAACCTGCAAAGGTTACAAGACAAAGATGGGTCTGACGGGCAACAGGGTGGCATCTGTCAAACATCCCCGAGTTTAAAGAGCTCCTTAAAAAACTGATGAACAGTCGTTGCCGTTTTCTCTCCGAGTTCATCATTTTGTAGTTTTGCATAATCCATAGCCCCGATTAGTCTTTTGTACCTCTTATATAGCAATTCTTCAGATTGAGGAGACTGCGTGTGTTTAAATTAAGTACAAGTGTTAAAGTCAGGCAATACTTTTTCCCCACTCCATTTGACAATCTTTAGAACTCAGAGATTTACCGCCTGCCAAATACCATTTTTAGAATAGAATTTGATCGTCGTGTGCACAGATGAATTATAGTAATTTACAATATGATTGGTTTAAGAGACCGAAACCAAGCTATCCTAATCATCTTCTGACAAGGCAATTTTTTTTTTTTAAATGACCCCTGAAGTTCCTGACTGCCATGTTAACCCTGCTCCCCATACTGACTGAAATTACCAAAATATGATTCTCAGTAACTTAAACCAACTGTCCATGCTGTAATTACTTTGTGTTTCCTGCAGGACAAGAGAGTTGTGAACGACTGGAAACCTGGAACGCCCCGCGGCCGGAAGACATCAGAGGAGAGTGAAGGTCACCGCGGGAGCCCGAACGATGGCGGTCACCGCGGGAGCCCGAACGATGGCGGTCACCGTGGGAGCCCGAATGATGCCGATGGCGGCCACCGAGGGGGCCCGAACGACGGCGGCCGGTGGCCTAATAATGCCGGCCACCGAGGAGGGCCGAACGATGGGGGCCGTTGGCCGAATGACAGCAACCGGGGAGGGCCAAGTGATGGCCACAGCCCCCCCAGGAGGACAGGGTCGGGGCGAATGGGTCGGGGAGTTCAGAGAGGAGGAGGAGGAGGAGGAGGAGGAGGAGGAGGTCGCCAGGAGAGAAGAGAATGGGTGCCTCGAACACCCAAAGATGGAGAACCTGGGGAGTCAGGAGGACCGGGACGCAGAGGAGGAGGAGGAGGAAGAAGAGGAAGAGGAGGAGGAGGAGGAAGAGAAGGTGGTGGAGAAGGAGGAGGAGGAGGAGGAGGAGGAGAAGAAGGAGGAGGCCGCCAGGAGAGAAGAGAATGGGAGCCTCGGACACCCAAAGATGGAGAACCTGGGGAGTCAGGAGGACGCAGAGGAGGAGGAGGAGGAAGGAGAGGAGGTGGAGGTGGAGGTGGAGGAGGAGGAGAAGAAGAAGAAGAAGGAGGAGGTGTAGGGACACCAGGTGGCACGGACAGGAAATCCAAGGTGAGTGGATGAACTACTATTCTTAAAGCGACTAAACTTAATTGATTGATATGAAGTAACCGTGAAACTGCAGGAGAGCAGAATTATCATTTTCATGTTCGTCTTCTGGTACACTTGTTTTTTATTTTTTTTATTGAAGGATTTTGGAATCCTGTTTCATCAGAAAGTGGTTCGTTATGACCTCAGTGCATTTAGACGTGTATAAAAAAGAAAAAGAACTAGTCGTCATTTATTTGAATGGAGCCAGGCTGGCAGTGCGGTGTTGGTGTCCACCATGACACGTGGATGTAGTCATCGTGACGTCACCTATTGGTCGTTTTGAAGCCTTGAGTTCGTCATTTTTAGCGCTGCCATCTTGTTTTTTTCCAATCAGTGAACGGAAGTGACCATATTTGGACTGACATAGAGACAGTGTGTAGCTCTGGTAACAGTAACAACCTGTCAATCACAAGGTGCACTAAAGCATACCACACTTTATGGTCTGTTTGACTCTAAATGGACCATCATTTTATGAAATGAACATCATACTGTATTAAAGAAGACTTGCAACTAGAGATTGAGACATGTAACTCATGTTTACAATGTTTACTGAGGGAATGAATCAAGAGAGAAGTATATTTTGTATATATCTGACTTCTTTTTACAACCAGAGGAGGCCCCTGTGGGCCATTTGAAACAATGCAAGTTTAAGACACTTGGAGGTTGACGCCTGGTGTCAACACTGGTGGCTCTGGCTAAAAAACACAGGATCATCCTGCAAAATGTCTCCCTACTACCTCAATGCAAAGTCGTCCGGTGCACATTTCTGATGACTTACTTTGGAACCTGAACAAAGTTTTGTTTTTATATATATATATATATATATATATATATATATTACTTTTTCAGTTAGTTTTATACAAAAGACAAACTTTTTGCAGCTGTGAACTTTCCCAGGTTGTTAAATCCTTTCTGTTTTCGGTCTGCGTGCCAATCTTAACGTCTTGTAGTTGTAAAATAAGGAATCTTGATCTGTCACTAATGACGCAGCCCTGTGTTGTTGTTTTTTGTACAGGAATGGGAGGAGAAGAGGCGACAGAACATTGAGAAGATGAATGAAGAGATGGAGAAAATAGCAGAGTATGAGCGAGGACAGCGGGTATGACAGTCAATGTTTACAGATTATTTTATAGTGTTTTAGCTCATCAGATGGTATTGATCTGTTGTGCTTTGATTTTATTTTTCTTCAAAACTATGCAAGATTCCTGGCTCCTGTATTCTCAGACTCAGATTTCAGCTTTATTGATCAATTTAAAACGCTCATATTTCCTCTCAAATAAAAAAACAATGCTGGCAGTCTGAACAAAAATCATTAAAATCCTTTATTAAAATGAAAGGGAAATATGATTCATCCATGATTTAATAAAGTGCTCCCAGATTTATTATCTCCTGAATTCCTATAGGCTTTATTTTTGTGGCTTTACTTGGTCAAAATGAACATGGAGGACACGTCAAATGTGGCAGCGCTTTACATGAATGAATCTTCTCCTTAGTCGGATGGAGACAAGCCAATTCGTAACTTTCTGGACGACCCGAGACGTTCAGGCCCTGCGCCAGACATCGACCGCAAAGAGGGCAGCAGGAGACATGTACGAAACTGGGGAGGGCTGGACTTTGATAACGTGAAGACAAGAGCCGAACTGGAGAAAGAGTGGACTGTGAGTGATGTCGTTCTTTGGAAAGGTCCTATGGCTTTTAACAGCCACCAAGTCTTGTACTTTCTACCGCAGCATTATTATATTTTCCTCACTTTGTAACACCTGCTGTCTTCGTAGAGTCGAAGGCCTGGACCAAAAGGCTCCATGGACATGACCATGTCCATGACCGGCCGCGAGAGAGCGGAGTACCTGCGCTGGAAGAAAGAGCGCGAGCAGATTGACGAGGAGAGACTAGCGCGCCATCGCAACGCCACGGGCCAGTGGAAACGAGAGTGGGACGCACAGAAGACGGAGAACATGTGAGGAAGACGATATTGAACCTCAGTTTGAACAGATTTGTGTGATGTTTCCTGAGGAGGAGGAGCTTGAAACAGCAGCTGCTAGTATTTTCTGTGTACTTGATTCCTTTGATCTAGTGCTGCAATTTACAATTATTTTCATTATCAATTAATCTGTCCGGTTATCTTTTTCTCGATTTACTAATTCATTGTTTTGAGTGTCAGAAAATGGTAAAAGGAGAAGGCTAAAATTCCCCAAAGCCCAAGATGATGTATTCAAAATGCTGGTTTTATTTGACACACAGTACGAAACAAACAAACAAATTGCTTATAATCAGATGTGACAAAGAAAATCAGAGAATCATCCCATGTGAAAAGCTTTAACCAGCAAATGATTGGATTTTTTTCCTGGATTTTGAAATTAAAAAGTCATTCATCAAGACGACTATCAAACCCAGAATGCAGTCAAAGTCACAAAAATAGAAATTTAACTTCTTCAAACATCTGCTCTTAACGATTGTGCTTTGTGAAAAATGTTCAGGAAGAAGTAAATGATCTGAATGCTTCCTCCATCTCTGGACAGAGGGCAGGTTAGGACGACAAAGTGTTTGTCGTCATCTTTATTCCAGCTGACAGGAGTGACGAGAGGACACTGGTTGATGCGTGTTTGTTTTTCTAACCCTGCAGCCTTTTTCACAGGTTCAAGGAGGACCCATATGTGGCCTCAGAGGGCATCACACCCGAGCAAGGCAGCAGGAGAGGCAAGTCCACACACACACACACACACACACACACACACACACACACACACACCACACACACACACCACACACACACACCACACACCAGTGTGCTGTTGCCGTGGTCACAGAATAGCTGGCGGGACGATGACACCACCTCCATCGCATGTATCCGCTCGTCTGACACGTCGTCTCATAGACGCATCGTAGACGTGGACGGCGGGACATGACACAACTTCCCTCCCTCCAGCTCATTAAGGCTGTTATGTAAATGAGCATTGATTAAGCTCATTATGTAAATACTCGCTGTATTACCCCGGAGTCCAAATCAACCTTCTAAGTCGCAGTCGTGCGGATCTGAGAGGAGCTTTCAGAAGGACCACACTTTTCCTTTAATGGCGACAATCGAGTCCCTCTCAGTGACAAAGAGCCCTGACCATTATAAATCAGCCTTTTATTAAATCAAATGTTTATTTTAAAATGGATTCATGCCGTAATGAGGCCCGTACTGTCACTGAAGTAAAAGAGAAATGGTTCCCTATGATAACGTCTCAATGACTGCATCAGGGGAGGGACAATAATTTAAGATGTTCAAATTAATACTGTTGTGTTATACAATAGCATCAATAGTCCATTTAGATTAATGATATTGTCAGGCGATATGAATACATTTGGAATGATATTCTCCTATACTTCAAACCGGATAATGTCACCATGATTGTGAAATGTAATTTATTTGTTTTTCAAACCTCGTAGTGATGAAATGTAATCCATTAGTAAAAAATGTTAGGTTTGGATAACAGCAGACTGATTGCACACAACTCCTCCAACCGGTCTGGATCACTTGTCCGAAGAGAAAATATAAAACCCGAGAACATTGGTGAATGCAGCTACTTCTAAATGACTCGTACAAGCCACTTAGCAGCCAATCTGTTCGTTGAGTGGCTCTCGAGGCACATTGAGACTCTGAAGTCGTCTCCTTACAGTGTCCTTACAGGGGAGCTTTATTATGACATCATTTTTGCTCATGCATGTCTTTAATTCCAGGCAGTCATCCGGATGATGAAATAATTCACTGTGGGACCGTACTAATCCTACGACACAAGTCAGACTCTGTTCAAAGGGCCTTGCAGCTTTAATGCTGCTCTTCCTTTCTGTTTGCTTGGTGCCACGAATGCAGATTTAAAGAGCACACCTCCATGTTTTCATGAAACAACCAGTCACCTTGGACTGGTTGACATGTGGAAGATCATGCATATTAAAACCAAGGCCTTCAGAGGGAGATGCTAACAGAAATATTTTAAGTTATTTTAACTATACTTTTATGGAAGTGTCGACAGTTTTATTTAAATTTTATATTTTCAAATGCATGAATGCAATTCTACAATTGGAAGAAATTAATAATATCATCAACATTTTAGTAAAAAAAATTATGTGGCCCAGGTTTTTCTTCGTCCTCGATACGCCTCATCTCAGTGTCTCACCTGGTTACCTTGTGAGTGATAATTAGTTCTGGTTTTGTAGAAAAAAGAATAATGTTTACATCATTATGTCTTTGATTGATCTTATGGACAAAGTGTGTGTGGTTGTGGTAGACATACTGTAACGTGTTTGTGTGTCTTCTCTGCAGCCCGGGGGCGTAACTCTCGTACAGAGCCTCGGGGCAGGGCCTCAGGTTAGACCACAGCATGGGACTGTGTCCATTGTGTGTGTTTTTTATTTTGTTTCCATTTGTGTGTCTGTCTGAAACACAACTGCTGCATCCAAAACCAAACTCACAAACCAGAGTGAGTCAGTAAAAGAAGGAGAAGTTGTATTCATAATTTTTCAACGTAGTTTATTAATTGTAGCTTCTAGTTTGTAATTACTACCTGAATAGTTTTTCATTTCAGTTTTTAAAAGTATAAAAACATCAAGCAGTGGCCGTTTTAATGTGCTACAAGTACATAACCAAACATGTTACGTGCAAAACATTTGACTAAACTTAAATGCATATGTACAGTAAATCCTTTTTTTAATTGACTAATATTCTTCCCATGTTTGAATTTTTTTTCTAATAGGGGTGTGTAATAATCTTTTAAAGCTCTTACAAAGTCTTAACTGTAGTTCTCTGAATCCTTTACTCTGCGCATTAACATAAACTGGCCTTTTGCCTTTTAACAGGTCTAGATTTGAACCATTTGTGTCACAAAAAAACTGAAGTGAGGTTTGACCACTGACACAGTTCTTCTCAGGGTTTTGCTTTGGAATGGGGCGAGCATCTGTAAACATCTGCTTCTCTTTAACACTTAGAGAGCTTCTGGCCACACACACACACAACACACAACACACAACACACACACACACATCAGTATGTGTGACAGTGTTTTTAAACTAGTTTGTTGTTGCCTTCTCTAAGTACCTCGAGGGGGATGTTTGCCTTTTCATGTGGCAAGAAAGTAAAAAAGAAAAAAACGGCTGTTCAGTCCTGGTTTCTTTTATTTTGTTGTGTCTGACTGAAAAGTACATTACAGATGATAACACCTGCTCCACATTGAAGCCTGCACTAGCTTTGGCTTGTGTTTTTTTCTTCTCTTTTTCTTCCTCCTCCATTACTAATTTCTGTAACGACTCGAGTGTCCTCTTCACAGCCCCAGGGTGCTCTGTTGAATCTCTTTATCCTGTTTTTGTTTTTCCTCCTCACTGATCCCTTCATTTCTTTTGTGTTATTTTTATCGAGCTCCTCCCCCTCTCTGCATCTCCTCTCTGACCTTCTCTCTCATTTCTTCCCCCATCCTCTCCTCCCTCCCTCCTCCTCTCACATGTTCCTTTACTGACAGTTTTCATTCCTACACACTTCTTTGGTTTTCTTTCCATCTGTCTCCCTTCTATACTTTCCCTTCCTCCTTGCTTCGCTTCATCCCTCCATTGACTGCTCATCTTTTCTATTTCGCTCATTTGGTCTTCTCTTTATTTACTTCACTTTCCTCTTTCAATCATTTTCACTGTCACTTTCTCCGTCGTATCCCTCCCATACGACTATCGCTTTCCTCTACAAACATGAAGGGAGAGATGGAGGGATCGTTCTCTTTTTATTTAGTAATATAAAATTCACTAAGTAATGTAGTATTTACAGCTTCTTAGGTGGAAAATGTACCATTACACACCTGATGTTTTTTGCGTCCTTTTAAACCATTTCTTCTCAACATTCAATGTCGACCTCCACGACCACTTGAACCCTCAGCATGTCGTATACTTGACTTTCCCTGTTAATATTACAACCTCATACTTGACTTTCCCTGTTAAAATTACATCCTCTCGTGTGCTGCCCTTCACTTGAATGCAGCACATGTTTTTGTTCTTTCAGATTTTTCAGAACCGTAATGTTTGTCCTTTTTTAAAGGGGCGTTAAAATATTTTCTCTGTTACACACAGTGTAACGGGAGTCAGTCGATAGCTCTTCTTCTTTTCCTCTTTTAAATCTGTGAGCTCTCCTCTGCGCCGTCCATCACCCTCTAGCTACTGAACAGACATTTGACCTCGTCCCAGAGTTCAGGCGGACTCTGGGGCAGTTGGGCACTGCAGGACAGCTGCTGTCACAGAAGAGTCCTCTCCAATGTGACATAAGACATCCACTCTTGGACTGCAGCAGACGTTTTGTTTAGTTGGCCCAAATACTTGTTTCAAGACAAAACACTACAAGCAAAAACGTTTTTCATTCACTTAAAAATTTGGAGATTTGGGGTTATTTTTCTTTTCAGTAACGTGTCTACTTTCAGACTAGTGAAGAGGAAACATTCAGGTGTATAATTTTACTACTTTGTCTATTTATGTCTGTAGATTTCTCCTAAAATCACCAAAAGTTAGCATTACATAATAGCTAATTTGCTTATTTAAACATACTATTACAGAAAAGTTGTCGTAAACAAATAAATGTCTTAATTTAAGCAACCAGCTGGGGACGTTTCATGGTGATATGCATTGGTTAAACCCTATTCACCTTCAACATCCAGTTTGATATCTTTCTATGCTGTCGATAGTATTTTCAGATTTATGGAGTGACAGAATTTTGGATATGTCTGTATCCGTCAAAACCTTTGATTCTAATATGAAAACCAAATGAAACAATAATTTTCAGATTTCTGTTCTGAAATGTATCCAAATTAGCACATATTTAATTAAAGAAGGCATGATTTCTATTATTATTAGTCAGTGTGTGCTGTGTTCACCTGTAGTGTCTTCCCTTTACATTTCTTAAAGACTTATCGTAAACCTTTGTTTTTTGCATGGTATTGATAATCTTTAATGTGTATAGTTGTTTTTTACCCACACTCTATTACTATATTTGTACTCTGCTGCTGCACAATAATTTCCCACGGGCTAAATTAAGTTATATGTTCTCCTAAATAGAGTTATTAGAGGACACCACTCTTAATACAGAACAGGGTTGGTGTGACATAAATGTAGTGCACAACTCATATTTTTCTATATATATTTTTTGCCTAGACCATTTTTGCCTTGCTTGCGGCTCTTTAGCCCTCTGTTGCGGCTCCCTGTTTCACGGTTTTATTTTCTTCTTCTTCTTTTTTTGCCCAGTGGAAAATCTTTCAAGGGAACTCCTTATCTTGGAGTTTGAGGTGATATTGGGTCACTGAAAATAAAAATAAAAGTTTAAATATTTCTTTAACTAAAATGTGCATCACATCCTGTCACGTCGCTGTCAAGCCTCTTCCACCGCAGGTGGCTACTCGTGATTCAGAGCTCCGCCCTCGCTAAACTATCAACGGATAAATTAAAATTAAAAAAAGTCACGGAGAAAAGTAGTTTGAGGCTGACCTGTCTGCCGATATGTGGTGAGAAGTTAGCAAACAACAAAACATTTAATGTTGAAAGACTCTTCCAGAACAAACATAGCATCTGATGAAAAGTATCAAGCTGCAGAAGAGCGATTTCTCAACTGCTGCAGCAAACTGAGCAAAGTAGATATACTTTCAGGAAGTGGATCACGTCTCCAAACTCCACTACTGCTGCTAGTTCTGTGGCAGCTCATGTGACAGTGAGGCGTCCGCTCGTAAAAACGAATCCGTCCTCCTCCGTTTGCGGTGCTCTAAAAGTCCGGCGTAGTGAGGACGCTCAGTGTAAACGAAGCAAAAGATATGCGTTTTAAAATGGGAACCTCACGTGAGGAGGACAGGTATCAAACCTGCTACCTTGTGATTACAGGACAAACACGCTACCACATGAGCCACACATATAGACAGGACTGATGGTCTGCATAGTTGTCTTTTTAATGGACCTTAATGTAGCCTACACATGACTATTTTTGTTCTCCTCTTCATAAGAGTTTGATAGTTATAAACAGGTAGAATAGCAATACAATGTCCAAAAAAATCTTTATTCTTCTTCTATAATATCATAAATACAACAAACTATAGTTTTTTGTACATATAAAGTTTTATATATAGTCATATTATAAGCTGTGATATCAAATAGCTTTTGCGGCTCCAGACACTTTTTTTTTTTGTGGAAAAAAGGGCAGTATGGCTCTTTGGATACGAAAGGTTGCAGACCCCTGCCCTAGACTCTCGGATTTACAGTTCAACATAATCTGAAATTAGAATTTATTTTAAATTAAATATAAATTGGCATGATGTCATTTTATTGACTCACTGAATCATGAATTGTGGTTCCTGCCTTTTTAATAACTCCCTTTCCGTATTCCCACTCTGACCCCACACGGCCACCATTTATTTTCCCATCTTTCAGTCCCTCTCCTCTCAGATTCACCTGACCTTTTTAGATAAAGTATCCCAAAACGATATGATTTACACTCGTCATCAATTTCTTCTTTTTCTTTTTCACTCCAGACGACAGTAAGCGGCCTCCGAAAGTTTCGACATTTGGGGACTTCCTGTCCCAGGGCAGAAGCCCGGGGCAGCGAGGTGACCGAGGAGGGGGAGGAGGAGGAGGAGGAGGAGGAGGAGGAAGGGGCCGAGGACAGAAACCGAGCTACAGGTAAGTCCACACAAACGGCATCACAGTCTGTTCATGAACAAGTCTACTGGAGAACTGATGGGATGTTGAAGGCGTTGCTTTATCACTCCTCACCTTTGATATCATATTACAAGTTAAGCAACCCACCAGTTTATATAGTAACAAAGTTAGATTAGTTAAATTAAAGGGATGAACACATAACGCTTTCATATTTATGATCCAGTAATATAATACATTTGATTATATATTCGGCCATTTTGCACAATTTGGTACTTTACTTTGGTACGTTATTTTTATGTTGTTACCTTTTACTTCTCAAGTAAAGTTCTAAATGCAGAACTTTCACACTGTAGTATTGCTACTTTTACCTAAGTACAATTTCGGGTTACAGGAATAGAGATTCTGGATGTTGGCGAGGGAACCAGTTTGTTTACTCTGTAAAATGCATTGACTTGACATCTTTCTTAGTTTGTCGTTATTTGTGAGTTTGCTGCTTCCAACGTTGATGTCTTTTTACAGCATGCATGATAACCGCTGGGAAGGAGAAAAGGAAGAGGGGGAGAAGGAGGACAAGATGAAGAGAGAGGAGAAGACTAAAAAGAAGGAGAAGGAGGAAAAGGCCAAACCTCCCGCAGCACAGAAGGTAGAGGGGCTTCATCTGTGACGCATGCTGGAGTCAGACCCGGCCAGGGAACGAGACTGATTGATATACTTTTCATTTAGAACGGAAAATAATCCTGAAAAAGTGGAAGCTGCGGCATTATTTCATTAAATAAGTGCTTTAGATAATTGAAAATTCATAATTTTCATACCAGACGTTTTAAATGTGTCGGAATTATCACCCAACTCTGCAGTTCCCCGTACCTCTATGGGATGTTTCAGTGTCTTTCAGCTCTGATGATGTTAAAGCCCACTGTACTGCTCTCTGCAACAAACAAACTAGCTGGTAAACATAGCCGCTACTTGGCTAGATCGTTGGTAGAGACCAAACCTAAAAGCTCAACAAAGGAGTGATTTAAATGGTGATTGTGAAAATTACCAACGTGTATGCAAACAGGTTCCCCAAATCAACAGCTCAATTTGCTGCCGCCAAGTGAACAAAAACTCTTGTTGCAGGTTTTTAGATCGCAAACTCTTTTCAATTACTTCAAAAACCTCTTCTTTTAAATCTTTTCTCAGGCGGACCCAAAGAACGGAGAAGATGACGACGAAGAATGGGAGGATGCCAGCGAAGGAGAAGACGATGAAGGGAGCGACTTGGAACACGACTCCAGGGGCGACGAAAAGAAAGACACCGGGAAGGAGAAGCCAGCCAAGAGCAAAGACAACTCCCCTACATCTCCCCCACCTCGTTCTCGACCGCCGTCCGCAGGAAGCCCCAAAGATCAGAGGCCTCCCAGGCCGAAGATCCACATCCCGCCCCCGGCAGCGGTCCAGGAGTCCCCAGAGGGAGGCAAGCCCCTCAGCCCCTTCCTCCCCCTGGAGAGCCACCAGCCTGTGTCAGACTGGGGGGAGGAGATGGAGATGCTGTCGCCCCGCAGCAGCATGGAAGGTGAGAGCCCACTGAAACCCCCCAGCGTGGAGGCCAGCCCACCCCAGAAGAAGAAGGAGGAAGAGGAGGATAAGGAGAGCCAAGCTGTCAGCTCCAATGAATCTGCTGAGTCACAGAAAGAAGATACGGGTAGAATACTTAAACCCAGTTGTCTCTATCTCTGTATTTTCTCTGCTTGACTTCTTGTTTCTTATCTTAACTTTTTCTTCTCTCTTACTCTTAATCCCTTTCATGTTCAGCCATAGACGTCTCCTCTGCCTCACCAAACACTAAAGCCAAGCAGACTGTGCTGGTGTCAGAACCAGAGTCCGTCCCTGCAGACTCCCCCGCTGTACCGCCATCAGACCCCGTCCCACCTGAGGCTTCTTGCCCCGCCCTCTCTGAGGTCAGCGAGGATGCCGTGATGGACCAAGATACACCTGTTGCTGCATCACAAGGTAATAGAAACCTAAAATAATAGAAACCTAGAGTAATAAAAATCGAAAATAACAAACCAAGTCTACAGTCCTGCTAGCTCTCTGAGGCTGTACCGTGGCAGATTTAAATGCCAACACACTGATGATATGATCTACATATTTAGAATAACAATGTATCAACAGCTCATTGTTACGCTGTCCAGAACGTTGCTCTGGCTCACTCTTACTGCTCTCATAGCGTTTTGGGCCTCAACAGGAAGCTGTTTCCATAGAAGGAGCTGAAAAAAGTCCCTGTACACTTTCTGCTCAGCAGCAAGCATGCAGCAGAGACATAAGAGGGTTATCAGGTGGAAACCAGCACAAAGACTTTAAATGAATTAGCATGTTGCTCTGTAACCAGAGTCGGTTGGATCCGTCGTCCGGTCACCATGGACGTCTGAATAAAATCTCAAGGCAATCCATCCAATCAATAGCTGCTGAGATATCTGTCTCGACCAAATTGGTTGATCAAGTGTTATTTGAGGGTCAAGAAAACATTTAAGAGAGATCAATGAAATAGATCACTATCTAAAATGTTGTCACCTTTTTCTCTTTGGCAGAGGACCAACTGGACACCCCTCCCTCTCCAGCCGCCCCGGAGGTTGACGATAGCTCCTCTTCTGAACCAGAAGGAGAGGAAGATGACAACACGACAGCTTCTGGGACCGGCGTTGCTCGGACAGCAAGGGAAGTTGAGTCCTCGGAGTCGGAGTACTCGGAGTCAGAGTCCTCGGAATCCTCGGAACCGGAGTCCTCGGATCCGCCGTCCTCGGATCCGCCGTCCTCGGAACCGCCGTCCTCGGATCCGCCGTCTTCGGAACCGCCGTCCTCGGATCCGCCGTCCTCGGAACCAACATCCTCAGAGCCGGCGTCATCGGAGCCGCTGCCATCCTCAGGTGCGGTTCATATCAGGGACTTTGAGACTGTGCCGTCCTGTAAAAAACTTCTAATGCCCTCTCGCACTTTGCTCTGTCTTATTTTTTAATTGTTTTCATGTGTTGTTCTATATCTTCGTTTTCCTTGTTGCGGTTCTCCCGCTTACCCAGCTTCCCTTTCTTTCTTCTTCTTTTTTCCTTCCACATCTAAATAAATTTGGGCGAGAGCATGACAAATCCAAAGATATATTTATACACTCACCCAGCATTTTGCCTGTTTTTTTGGATATGACATGGGCCTCCACCAACCAATCGAGACCCCACTTCTTGTTTGAAACTCCTCCTTAGTCTTCCTCCTTAGTCTTCCTCCTAGTCTTCCTCCTAGTCTTCCTCCTTAGTCTTCCTCCTAGTCTTCCTGCTCCTACTGTGATGGACTGTACTAGTACTAAATCCACCTCCTACTACCTGTGTATATCGCCCATATTCTTCCTCCTCAAGTTTTCATCTTCCTCCTCATGTAAAACATTTTTGTTTTTCATCTTTTTGTGGCTGTGGTGACATACTTGCATCGCCGAATGCCGCGTGCCTGATCAAACCTGGCTGTAACGCCTCTCTTCCTCGCTCCTTCAGTGCTAAAATGAGTTTGTAAATCAAATGACAAATTTGTCACAGCCGAGAGGAAAAATAGGTATCAAAGTAAAAAGTGAGCCTGTTTTCTGAACGGTCATGGCATCTTGGGAACCAGATGTCTCAAACTAAACTGCCCTACCAAACAAACCAAATTACCAAATTACCAAATTACCTTTCAAAAATGGCAAACCCATAAATTAAATCTACGACTGCATCCAGGTCTTGAGCAACGATCTCAGGAAGTATACCTGTTCTGTTTAAGACTCGAGGAGTGAACTGGAAAGAGCTGCCGTTGGAAGGTCTCAAGTAAATCTGGATTGAAGATGGTGCACAGATTGCGAGGGTGATGCCTCGGCCAACATGGATGACAACATGTATTTTAGCAGAGCTAAATTGGAGCTCTACACACAAATCCCGACTGTACTTATCAAACGTCAAGGCCACATTGTTTTGGAACACACATCTCTTCATATTACTCTTTAAGCCACTACAACCCACCAGCAGTGACTTGTGGTTTTACATAACCTGGTGGTTAGATAGTTAAACCGCTTTACAGAAGCAAAGACAGGGATTTGTTGTAAAAACAACATACTAATATTTGGCATATCAGGAGAAATAAATGAACACTTAAAACAAGGACACAGGATTAAAACTGGCAATGTTTATTTTTCATTCCACTGGGACTTTAACTCAGGAAGTCACTCTTATCTTATGCAATATTTATGAGAGCTTTCATGCCGATATGTTTTGTGAGAGGAGAGCTGTTAAGGGAATGCATGATGACAATAAGCTTATTAAAAGATAATTTTGACGAAGTGTTCACTTTCAGTCTGTTAATGCTGTATTTCTAAATAGCAATTTTTAATATATGATCTTTAGTAAGTATATAACGTAATATGCTAATAGTAACAATAATAATATATTCATATTTTGAACCGCAGCTGTCTGGAAAACGTCATCATCATTTCTGCTTTTGCAGCTCTGAATATCGTACAACGTCTCACTCGCTCTTCAAAGTCAACTGTCCTGTTGCTGAAAGTTGGCGTAGGAAGCTTCTTGAATATCTCTTAAAGGAGAAGTGATTCTGAGACTCTCGATAAAACACTGCCTCTGTTTGGTTTATACTTACAATTGTACATTGGGCTTTGATGTAACTGCTCATTTCTGATAGCACACAGCGATGGGAGACTCTGAAGGCTTTTCCCAGTCTGCGTGGCCAGTCTCACCAGCAGTACCACCAGTTCCGGTTGCCATGAATGAAAACCCCCAATCTGCTTCCTGCTGAGCTCCTTATGGGCCAGTTCTCACCCTTCCTGTCGGAATGTGTCCTTTTCAACTGGTTTCCCTGCACAGCTTCAGACCATTTTAATGGCACTGTTGGCTGAAAGTATGTTTGTGCTTTTATTGTTTTTTTTATTTTCAATCAATATCCTTAAATTAAACTTTTTTAGGAAAAAGCCCAGACACAACCTTTAAAAAAAAAAAACTAAAGTTGTTCTAGATCTATGCAAACTCATTGTTGCCTTATTGTTATTTAGATTGATACAGTAGAATCAGCCGCTTCACTGGAAATGCTCCTGGTGCTGCACCCCATGATTCATTAGTGTGTACATGTTGAGCGGGAATAGGAACCACTCACCCTGGTTAGAATCATTCCTGCTATCCGGCCGTCTTCTGTTTCTGCACACAGCGGTTTAAAAGGGAGCTAAGTGAATAAACCACAAGCTAGATGACTAAGTCCTGTCATTAGTGGTGTTATCGCTTTGGCTAATGGCTAAGTTTTAGAAAACACATTATTTTTGATCAACTTGTTCCAAATGTAAACTCGCCAAAGTGTGAAAACTCAGAAGTTGGAATATGATGTGCTGAGACATCATGTGAGTAAAAACATCAGAAATGGAAAGAAGGGGAAGGACTGAATCACTTTTTTCTTACACTTAAAAAATGACCCCAGTCATCCTAAACTTGAGAATTTAAAATGACACATTGTTGCTACATGGCTTCATTAAAGGGATAGTTCTGCACCTTTTTTTTTTTTCATGCGGATGTCCAATAAGGAATTTATGGCTTTAATTGACGACATTTACCATCGACTGGTTGGACATACATAAAACAAGCATAATATTCCTTTAAAGAGAGCCGGAAGACTAATTTAACCCTGAATAGTGAAGGAGTGAGTGACCAGCAATATAATTTAGGTTGTTAAAGGACCAATCGGTGCATTCACGTCAGACAAAAACAAAGTCATCCAAGACTCTTTATAAAAGCTGCTGTAGCAAGCAGCTGAAACAAATTAGTCAATTTAATCCTCAGTTTATTTGATAATCAATCATTAGATAGTTCTTTAAGGCCAAAAATGCTGTTTGGATTTGATGGTTTTTGATTGTCTTCTTTTGTTCTTTGAGGCAAAAGCCACTGATTACATTTACAATTCTTCCTATGACTCATAAGTAGCAGAAGTCCGATGAGCTCATGCGGGCATGGTTTGTGTTTTGTGTCACACACACACACACACACACACACACACACACTTGTTTGTTGCACTAATTGTGTGGCAGTATTATCGTGCGTGTTGGTGTCGGGTGGAGATCAGGAAACCAGGGAAATTAGAAGCACAATTATGTTTTTTAAAAGGCTTTTCAGAGGAAATGAGCGACTGCCCGCTGAACAGACGATCGGGCAGACATAACGGAGACTGCTTGAAGTCTGATTGAATTAAATCTTGGGATGGTTGTGAGGCTCCACAGTGGGGTATCGGACACTCAAGTACCAGCTAACAGCCCTATTAAACAGCACAGACCGTTCCAGTGATCTTTTAGTCAGTGTTCAAATTCAGAAAACAAATGCAGAATTGGTGCAAATTGGGCGAATGTATAAAAAAAAAAAGATGAAATCCTCCAGGAACTTTAATCCGAAAATACATACAGGGTACTTTTAGGTGCACTTTCACTGGACCATTATTTAGTGTAGTTTATTGTATCAATAGAAAGTATTGGAAGTCATGTCCAATACTGTGCTATAATCAGATTTTAGACCCTAAGAGACCCTAAAAGATAATCTTAAATGGAGTCTTGTGGCTTTTGAAGAGACGATAGAAATGGCTTCAGTTCCACGTCTGAAAGGGCTGACGGCAAGGTAAAGGGGCAAAAATATTACAAATGTATATATTTTTGAAGGTGTCTAACATATGTTTTGCGGCTGCCCCATAGTGGCTGTTTCCCTGAACTGGGGGCCGTGCCGACTGTTACCTGGCTATGGATAAGACTCTCATACAAGCCCACCTAAAAACATCCAAACCCTCCCTTTTAAAGATGACATTTTATCAACGTTGAACGCATCCCGGTGCGCTGCATCCCCCTAAGCTAAGTTAGCTAGCTGCTCACTGTATGCGAGCCCAATTTCCCAGAACCCAAGAGGTGGAGTTTTGTTTTTGTCCGACCAACAGTCGAAGGAAAAACCTGACATTTTAGAAAAGGAAAGCAACAAATACATTTTTGCTTGTATAATTTTGGATTGAGACCATAGAAAGATAGACGAGGAACAGCGTTCAACAAAAACAAGACAAACTGGGGACGTTGTATACTTTTTATTCAGCTCCATGTTCTTCTTACCGTATCATATATTTAGATTTCACTGAGACGCAGTTTTCTTCTACAGTCTTGTACAGGATTATGTTTAAAATAGTATCAAGTATTAACTTGAAAGGGCATCGTTTTAAATGGAACAAGTTTATTTTATTTATTTTGTAATATTTATATAAGTGATCAAAATGCTAGTTGTGACTTAAATATCAGGAACGTGTTGGTATACATACTTTATTTTGCAGCTGTATGATCCAGTATTGATTATGAGGCATTCCTCAGTGCTTGTAGTTATTTCATCAGAGGAGCTGAATGGGCAGAGCGCTGTTAATAATGCTGCTCGAGTCACAGTGAGGACTCTCACCCCCGGGGCCGCTCACTCTAGAAATGTGCACGCTTCATGGTTAGCGTGATGTGCTTTGGATAACAACATTAAGCACAATGTTTGTATCAACAGGCTGAAGCTGCTGGGGACAGAAGGACTCATTTCTGCCGCGGATGGAAGGAGGAGATGATGAAGAGCATCACACTACTCATCACAGGATCAGTGGCCACCACACATCTAAAGAAATGAGGAAGAAAAAAGCCTGCCATCGTCACAAGGAGGAGGGACTGCATCGCTGGCCTGGCGCTCTCACTCAGCTGTTTCTTTTGGATCAGTGGGTCCGATCACCTCTGGGCCTCCGCCATGTTTTAAAGATGTGAAGAGTGAAATCTCGCATCATTGACTGTTTTATTTTAATTTTTTTTATCTTGAAATGTTCTCACTCTGGGGTGTTGAGGTTTTTCTGCACTGGGAAAATTAAGCTGGATCCAATTTGGTCCACGCATAGATATGTTTTCACTTCAAAATCATTTAAGAATAATCCCTTTTACACCCTGACAGAATCTGGCACGCGCTAAATCGTCCCTGTTTTTAGATTTTAAGTTTATGAATTTGAGCCTGGAAGCTGAAATTGGCTGACCCATCGGTAAGGTATTGGAAGTGTTTTATTTAGGTGATGTGCGGGTGGTCTTTTGTCAGGACATATCGGTTCAATAAAGGCTTTCAGCTGACCAGTTTGGAGGTCAATATCTTTTATTATTTTTTTTTAGCATACCGCTCAGCTTTCTCAGGAACGGAGAACGTGGCTAATTTCTGTTGGTTTTGGTTGTACATCAATGATTAACCGATTAGTTCAGCGCGCCCTCTGTCTTGTTGTTCACACTTCGTTGTTCAACGTTTTAGATTCATAACCTTTTCGACGCATTGACGAGACACATGCGTAAACAGCTGCTGATGCATGTTCAAAGAGAATGACACTGATTTACAACAGAACTAAGGTCTTTTATTATTTTTAATTGTGCGCCCCTCTTCCTCGTCAAAACATGGTGCCAACATTACCCACAATGCACCTTCACTGCTGACAAGTGGCATCACTTGAGGCAGATTATCAGATGTCAATGTCATAATGTAGAGATGGGACCACACCCTCCAGCCTGTCCTGCTGTGGCTTTATTATGTGACTTTTAATTACTTAAACATGGAAGTACTTTTCTTCTTCTTTCATATCAGACCCACAGGCTCCATTTTATTCTCTTTTCTTTTTCTTTTAGACATCTGGACACACTAAAGATCCTTCAGCCCGGCTGTTAACACGAGCTTCACTGCAGATAGATCGTGACGTTTTAAGTGTACTTTATTTCATGTTTTACGTCGGAGCCAGCTGTGCAGGCCTGCTGCTGTAGAATAACTGACTTCAGCCATCGGACATGACGTTCTTTTGGCCGAAGCTTCCGCTCCAATTAACTTCAAGGTCAGGTGTGTTGCTTGAGGCCACGTGACCTCATCCTCGTCTCCGATCTATCAAAACACCAATCATGTACTTCTCGGCAACGGTCCGTTGGCCGTTTTTTAATTATGTAACCGTGCGTCACAATCAGAAAACATTTGATATTTTCCGTGACAGACTGTGCTGTCGTTTTGTGAATCATGAGTTGTACAGAGGAATCTGTTTATTTTCGTCTGAAGCCCTCTGTCTCTCTCTCTCTCTCTCTCTCTCTCTGTCTCTCTCTCTGTCTCTCTCTCTGTGTGTCTCTGTCTCTCTGTGTCTCTCTCTCTCTCTTTCTCTCTCTCTCTATCTCTCTCTCTCTCTCGGGGACACACTGCCTCTCTCTCTCTCTCGGGGACACACTGCCTCTCATTGTTTTTAAGATCAATGGTCTCATTCCAAAACGGCATCATGGTAAATGGAGTGTTTTGGTTTTATCTTTTAATATAGTTATTTTTGAACAGTCGCATTTCAGAGACATTGTCTGGCTTTTTTGGAAAGACAGACTAGTGTTTAAATAAAAGTGTAGTAACATGAATTACTACTTGAGTAATGAAGAGTTTATTTTGGAATGAAAGCCTTCGTACCTCAGCAGACTAAGGGCTTTTAGTTTGTGCTTTGTTTCCTGCAAAGTTTGAATCATGCCTGCGGACACTGGGATTAATGGATTGCTTTAATGTTGTTTTGTTTTCTGTATTAGAGGAATACAAATTATGCTTTTGGATTGAAAGGAACTGCAATATGTACAGTTTTTAAATGGGAAAACGAACATTCCACAGTTGGGTGTTTTGTGCGAAATGTAGCTTGTGAGCTATGAAAAGATACTATTTTTTTTGCATATCAATGTCTGTTTTTCTGAGCTTCAATGACAGATTGTATCAAAGGCAGGGTATATTTCAATATACATCCATTTTTACAACGTCTTCCTGATTGATTCATGAAATTGCTACAAGAATGAAAAGCGTTTTGTCCTTTTATGGAACGGAGGCGTGCGGCTGTTTTCATAAAGATTATCAGGACAAGCATGAATCCAAAACTAGCTTTTAAACGCTGTCAAAGCCATCGATGAAATCCACGTCCCTCGTCAGCGATGCGCCAGAAGGATGGTTGAACCCACATGAAATGTAAAGCACACCGTTGCTTATCTGTTTTTGTTCCTCTTATTTAGCCAATAAATGTATTTCTCTGATTTCTGAAGTCTGGTCTGATTTCTTCTGTAGGCGTGAGACTCGAGCCATCTGAGGAGCAAGTGCAAAATAATAAACAAAAAAAGAGCATCAGCTGCATGGAGAGAGACACCAGCATGCAAGGCACCATAGGGTGCACTTCATTGCATTTTCTCCACTGGAAAGGCACCCTAGAGGGCACTGCATCACTTTTCCTCCAGAGAAGGCACTTTTTTTTTTTTTAAACCTGAGGTAACCAGTTTGTGCGGAATAGAAAGCACGTTCAGTGTCGGATGGAGGCTTTCTTTAGGGCTGCTTGAGGCCGATGGCTACGTCTGAAACGCATTCTATGACCTCACTGCTCCTCCACAGAAACCGTTTTTAAACCGTTCTCCTTTGTGCACACATTGAATACCCGGAGTGCCGTCTCTCTCTGTATGGAGCCTCGTCTGGACCTCGCAGGCTGCTGCGGGACGAGAAGAATGGCAGAGCTGCTCTTTAACGTCACTCAATGCACAGCAGCACATGCATGTTCACTGCTGCAGCCGATGACTCGTGTGTGTAGGGAAAGCTTTTTATATGTGTCTCTAATGCGCTCTCGCGACCCGTTGCCTGGAGAACCCGAGGCGGGGATCGTTTGTGGCTGAAGTCCGCATCTCTCCCACCTTCTGCTGCGGGACGTTTCTCTCAAACTATGACCCAATCGTTAGGTGTTGCGTACTTTCAGCCCCTCCTCGTCCGAAGCTGCGTCAAGTGAGACGGAGGCACGCCGAGCGGCGCCGGAAGCGTGGCGAAGCTTTCTTCAGACTAAGAGGAGGATCTCCTTTCAGGTGATCCCCGTTTTGTCTTAAACATGTTACATCATTTTGTTGATTTAATTAATCCGAATCTTCAATAATGGTGTGGAGTAAAATATACAAGATGTGCTTCCGTGTAGAAGTACAAAAAAGTGGTAATTGTAAATAATCGTAGCTACATTTTTACTATGCAGGTGTATTTGCTGGTTAAGCAAGTCTTAGATTAAAGTATAATGGACATGTTAAAGTTTGGCAAGTGTGCTCAGAAACCTATTATCTCTCTCTAGTAGTGAATAAAAAACAAACACATAACACTACCTGTAGGCTACTGTTTGTCAAATTAGCCCTTCTGGATATTAATGTGCGTTACTTAATTCCACAACCAAAAATTCATCTTTGGCGTTCTGGCGGTTACAGCTCTACTTTATTTTGAAAAGCATTACCGGAAACCACCCTTCTAACCATGGCCAGCCTGACAGCAGTCCCATCCAGCTGATGCCAGAGACAGCCTCCTTGAGTTCAGTTTGTCTGGTGCGCACGGAGGACTCGGGGGGTCACAGAGCTCAGGCTGCGGGACCCGTGCTGCTGCCTGGTGGAGACCGCATCCTGTAGCCGCCCGGGCCCGGAGGACCGGACCGCCCTGAAGGGTACAGAGGTGAGGGGGGCCGCATCTGGCTCTGCTGTCCGGACTCAAATGAACACGCGACACTCCGCAGAGGAAAAAGCATTGGATCCGGTCCAAGCGTTCATAACGAGATGAAAGCGGCCGGCAGGCAAGTGTCCGCCACCGCGGAGAAGCTGAACGGGGACATGCAGCGGAGGCCGAGCTACCCGGGCGAGCTGCGGGCCAAGCACGCCAACATGTCAACTAAGATTTGGGTGAAAGTGGCGATGGCGATCACCTATTTCTTCTGCGTGTCCGTGGCCGCGTTCATCCTGGTGATCTACTACGTGTTTTTCTGGACCCCGGACCCGCAGCTCAACGTCACCAGCACCGAGGCGCCGAACCGCACCAACTGCTTGACTGCTTTAGGATGACTTTACAGCACGTGCGCGTGCGCGCTCCCTGCATCTGCACACGTTATGTGGGTGACTGCATACATACACACGCACGCACCTGACACGCGGCTGCAGCAGTGACTGATGGGAGCGGATGGAGAAACATGACTGCATCCAGAGTTTGGGGTGCTGACTGAGGACCTGAGGGAGGACAGAGCGGGGCAGTGCTGCCGGGATGCAGCAGCGATCCGTGTGTGTGTGTGTGTGTGTGTGTGTGTGTGTGTGCGTGTGCGTGTGCGTGCGTGTGCGTGTGTGTGTGTGTGTGTGTGTGTGTGTGTGTGTGTGTGTGTGTGTGTGTGTGAGCGAGCGAGCGAGAGAGAGAGAGAGAGAGAGGTGGTGGTGTTGTTGTTGTTTTGGTTGCCAGCCTTACCCAAACACAGTCCCTATATGGCTCCTTGTGTTTTAGCATGTTCTTGTCACTAGACCCGAAGGACATGTTTGCTTCCCCATCCAGTCAGTGCGAGTCTTAGAAAAAAAGACTTGTCAGATGTTTTTGTTGATGTTGATTCTTGATTCAGTGTTCCACTGTGTGTGAGGGAGAACATGGTGGTTCCTCTGGAAAGTCATCCATACATCCTTCAGCTCTTGCACTTTGCAGTGATTTCAAAATTTGATTTGTGCCTCCTCAAGAAACCCAGTCGGTGTCTCCTGGAACCTACAAGAACCTCTTAATATTCTTAACTTTGAACTCCCTGAGGAACATCCCCTGGAGTCCTCAAGAACTGTTGAACCCTCTCAAGTACTTTAGAGAACCCTTAAGAATATCCTGTTGCACCTCGCAAAAAAAAAAATAGACTCTTCGAGATCTCACCTCAAGACCCCAAGGACCTCCTCCCTCCATGAGATCCACCGCTCTGCACTAACGAAGACTTTTTTTTTTTTTCATGTGAATGATGGACTCCTTTGTTTGCACAGCAGGATGCTGTTTTTATTCAGGTATCTAGAGGAATTTAAAGCGATACTGTACTGTAGCAGAAGTAGCCTAAATTGTGATCTCTGGTAGCTCGTAGCTGTATGAAAAATACAAGGCGATCACTCAGTATACTCTCAGTAGTTGCAGCAATTTAACCTTTTTTTTAGAGCAACTTTTGTCTTGCAGCGCCTCACAGGGTGAGCATAAATATTCAATGCAACGTGACGTTTGTACCTCTTCTCAATGACACGTTTATTCACCTCACTTCCTGCTCATAATTTAGGCTACAGACCCTTAAATCTACTAGACTGTTTTATTTACGATGTAGCCTTGAGAATTCATTGTCATGATATGATAAACTATGCATTTATTCCAGTGTGGGTGTCGTCATTCTAAGTGCTGTCCAGATGAGGTTCGGGTGGGTGCAGGCCATGTGGTGCAGTCGCAGGCCCGACATGACAGACGGGACATTTGGCTGGAAAGGCCAAGCTGACGTCAGCTTTAGTTACTTTTCAGATTCCAGTTTTGCATCCCCTTCCCGTCAAGTGAAAAAAAACACGTATCTCCAGATGTGTTGGTTTATGAATGTGCTAAACTGACGGGATGAAGTGTTCCTTTATGTGTTGAGAAAATCCTCTTACTCCTTCAGCTGAATAAACTCTTTAAAAATCCTCTTGGATCAGCTGGAAAATGCATCGTCACAGAGCGGAACACAGGGTTTTTTGTTTTTGTTATACGTGGTTCTCACAGCAGAAACCCCCAAATACCCAGCAGTATATAAAGGAGTTAGATTGAGTATGGTCTTCAGTCTGGTTTAGTGGAGTATTTTTACAGTAGTTAATTCTTCGACCATTCGGCTCTGCACCTGAAAACGCATTCCTGTCACGTTGCAGCTCGGAGGCCAGAAATGGAAATCAGCTTTGTGTTGATTCAGCCACTTCCAGTTAATGACCTCAGGAGAGTTCATGCGTCTCCGTTTTCCTCCAGTGTGAAGCTGCATTGCAGGAGATCAGATTGATGACTTCTAGTGCAAGAGAAGAGCGTTCACAGAAGAGTCGATCCACTGCCGCTCTAATGATACTGAATATCATAAATGTGGGATTTCTGTTTTTTTTTGCGTGTGAGCGAGAAAGAGTTTAGTTTTCTTCTCAGCAGAAGACGCCATGAATGCAGGATGGAAATCATTCATGAGGAACAGAGCAGCTGTAGGCTGAAGGGGTGCAATGAAGAGCTCATGACTTTTACTTAAATATAGGGTAGGCAATCTCCTAAAAAAACAACATGTGTGTTATATTTATTGAAGTTGAACAATATAAAAACGAAATCCGCTATCTCTGGCTACTAAGCCCATCCAATAATTACCCAAAAATGTAATCCGTGATTGGACAGGTGACCTGACGGCCTACCTGCCTGCATGTATTCTGCTCATCACAGAGGCTCACAAGCTGAAGCTTCACAGCTGCCGTAACAGCGGCCGTGTTCGTTGGTGACGTCACTTTCTTCCCGATTATTTTGGAGGAGCGGCTTTGGAGGTCTGGAGGGTCGAGGTCTCAGGGTGGCCGACTTTCTTGCTCAATTTAGCAACTTCGCAATAATGACCCGCTCGCTGTAATGATCCTGCTTATTAGACGACTACTTAGCCTTGTGAGAGATCAATAACAGCAAGATAATCTTCATGAATGCAAAACATAAAAAAAAAAAATCCTGAATCAAAATTCTAACCAATGATGTTGACCTTCAGCTGTAATAGTTAATGTAATCCCTTGCCTTAAAATGTATTAATAACTGCTCACATATTCTGTAAAGACTTTACATGTCAATCAAAGATTCCAGATGTGAATGTGTTAAATCTTCAGGATTTAATGGAGACATTATTATTCAACTTCTGTTCTGACAGAGACGATGTTGAGTCGATAAACAGAAAATAAATAAGTAGTTATTTTGATAATCGGTGAATTGTTGTTTAAAAGTCAAAATACCAGTTAAAAGTTTATTTTTTTTCTGTTTGTCAAGTGTCTTTGAGCATTTGGAAAAGCCCTATATCAATTAAAATTATTATTATTATTATTATTAAAAGTAATACAAAAAGACAACAATAGAGAAGGGAACAAACATGGAAGTCAGTAATCGGCCAAGCATGTATGGATGATGCAGCAAACAAAAACCAAGCAGCAGCAGCGTCAGCCAGGTCAGAGAGAGGGCCCCATGTGAAGGTCGGCCCCATGTGAAGGTCGGCCCCATGTGAAGGTCGGGGCCCCATATGAAGGTCAGGGCCCCATGTGAACGATGGGCCTCATATGAAGGTCAGGGCCCCATGTGAAGGTCGGGCCCCATGTGAAGGTCGGCCCCATGTGAAGGTCAGGGCCCCATGTGAAGGTCGGCCCCATGTGAAGGTCGGGCCCCATGTGAAGGTCGGCCCCATGTGAAGGTCAGGGCCCCATGTGAAGGTCGGCCCCATGTGAAGGTCGGCCCCATGTGAAGGTCGGGGCCCCATATGAAGGTCAGGGCCCCATGTGAACGTTGGGCCTCATATGAAGGTCAGGGCCCCATGTGAAGGTCAGGGCCCCATGTGAACGTCGGGCCCCATGTGAAGGTCGGGGCCCCATGTGAAGGTCAGGGCCCCATGTGAACGTCGGGCCCCATGTGAAGGTCGGGGCCCCATATGAAGGTCAGGGCCCCATGTGAAGGTCAGGGCCCCATGTGAAGGTCAGGGCCCCATGTGAACGTCGGACCCCATGTGAAGGTCGGGTTCCCATATGAAGGTCAGGGCCCCATGTGAAGGTCGGAGCCTCATGTGAAGGTTGGGCCCGGTGTGAAGGTCGAGGCCCCATGTGAAGGTCAGGGCCCTCACACAGGAACCACACCGGCCCCAGTTGTGTCTCATGGAGCTGACGACCCAGATCCTGCAGACAGTGAAGAGCCAGTAGGACACGGGGACACCTAGTGGAGTGGACGGGTCCTCACATATGCCATAAGCGAGTCAGAGTATAATATGTCATTACAAATAGAATTAAAATGTCTCAGTCGGGTATTTCACAAAAAGTCATAGTATAGTATATCTGTCTTGGGTTTAGTTTGTCTGTTTCCTGTTTTATTTTGAGGTTCCTTGCCTCATGTGTCCTATGTTTGCTTGACTTCCTGTGTCCTTCCCCTGCTGTCACCAAGGTCATCAAAAGGTCATCGTATAGTGAGCCAACCAAAATATCATGGCATCGTAGTATTGAGTCACAGTATTGCATGTTATAAAAATGTCATAACATTGTATGTTATTAAAAAATAGTCATAATTCGATAGTATAAAAATGTCATCGTACAGTATGTCATAAAAATATTAACATATTACAGTATAATGTGTCAAACATTTCATAATAACTCATATAGTATCTGGTATGTTCTATTAATGTATTTAATTAGCCTATGAATGTTTCTTCTTTTAAAACTGTTTATCTGGCGCCACCTTCTGGCGATATATCCCCTCTGTCCTTGCTTTATGATGTCATCATTGAGGGTCCTTGTTGTTTTGACAAAGAAGCATGGACCGCTATTTACTGTTTCATCTTTAAGTTGGTCTTTGAAAGCATTGTTGGTATGTACACTAATTTGTAAAGAATATTTCAGTTAATGAAGGATACATACAGAGTACATGCAGAATACATACAAACAGTGTTTGTATTGGAAGAACTCACTAAGTTGTATAAGTATAAGTTGTAAGTGTAAAATTTCGATCATAATAGTATGTATGTAAATTATCTATAATAGTAATGTACGTTTATTTCCCGAGTCCAAATCGCTTTGGTAAAAGAGTGAAGTTGTCAGAGTAATAATTTGTGGAGGAGTTTATCTGCCGGTCGACTCAACGAGGTGCCGGAGGTCAAGGACAGTAAAACAAGACCAGTCTGAAGATTTGAGCGAGCGAAACAGCTCAACTGAAACCGATTGAACGAGGGAGACCATCGGCCTCTGAACATTACCACGTCAGGAAAAAACTGGTGATGAGAACCAGATCTGCTGCATCTTGTTCATCGAGACAGGTTCACAGCTCATCGGCCCGTAAAGTGGCTGCTGCCTCAGCAGAAGCTGAAACAGCTCAAGCTGAGGCAGCCTTTAGTGAAAGAGGATCAGCAAGCTAAACTAGACGGCTACAAAGAAAACATTAAGAAGTGCCACAGGACGGCGTACGCATTAAGAAAACACTTAGAGCTGCAGAGGTTTAGCCCAAGGTCTGAGAGGCGGCGGTGGAACAAGACAATCCTGATGTTCTCAGCAAAACAGATGTTCCAGCTGATGACACAGAATCATTGGTAACACTTTATAATAACTGCCTGCTGTGAAGCATTAGTTAAGTAAACACTTAATTCCTCATTTATAAAGCATTGTGCGCCACACTTTATAAATGATGGATTCACCTTTTGTAAATGAACTATTATATAACGCTTCATAGCGTGCAGTTATTATAAAGTGTTACCGTTTATTTTTGTTTGTCTCTGTAATATTTGGTCATGTTAGAGGCAGCAGTGCCTTGAAGTCTCTCTCTGGTCCTATGGCTCGGTAACACTTCATAATAACTGCACACTTTAGCATTATTCAATACATAATTTACAAAAGGTGCATCCATCATTTATAAAGTGTGGAACAATGCTTTATAAATGATGAATTAAGTGTCTACTCATACTTAACTAATGTTTCATAGCGTGCAGTTAAAGTGTTACCGAATCATTTATTCATTTCTCGAGTAATTTTGTATCTTTTTGAGGTTAACATAATAACAAACTTTTCTTTATTAAGGGACTTCAAATTGATTTAGCATACATATACACATATACACATATATATGTATGTATATACATACATATACACATATACATATATATATATATATATATATATATATACACACATATACATATACACACACACACACAGCATGTTAGAACCTAAGTGAAAGGAGAAGGCTTCTTCAGGTTCTTGCTTCTCACAGCATGTGGAGGTGTTTTGGCTCGCAATGGGCCTTCACGCCTGCAGACGAACAGAACAGCAAACCACTTCCATCTTGACAACATCTGGATTTTTTCACAGAACCACAGAAACTCGTGGAACTCTGTGACTAACGTCGGTGTCCAGCGAGGTGTCATCGTTTACAAACTGAGATCGATCTGATGAATAGGATTTAAACCAGCTCAGTGCGGTTCCTTTAATGCCAATGGAATGTTCTAGTCTTTGTAACAGGGTGTGACGTTCACCGCGTGGAACGCAGCACAGAGCTCCAACAGGACGAGAACAGAGACGAGTCCTTTATCTGCTTTCACTTTGGGAGGACACTTCGGTTCGTCTGCTATGGGAAACACATCCTGCTGGCAAACCCCAGAGATGCAAATGAACGTGAATCACAAGTCACAGACGGGGCCACGATGTCATCGTCTCAACATTTATTCATCATATCAGAATTCTGTGCAATAATACAATGTACAAATAATCTTTCAGTAAATATTACAATCCATAGTTAAGAGTTGTTGCCACAATATGAAACATAAAATACATTCAAGGTCTGTAAAGGCATCAGTCGCTCTGCAGAGGTTAGAGAGGGAACCAGCCAGGTGAAGGGAGGTGGGAGGACACACACACACACACACCCACACACACACACTCAGGTTATTTGGTCCAACATCTGTGGGGTTTTCTTTGCAGGTTGTGGAATGAAAACAGATAGAAGCACCTTTGTGTGTCTGCACCGAGACGCAAACTAATGTACAATTATTCCATATTCTTCTTACTGTACATTTAAATTATTAAAAATATTAGAAATTCTATACTTCACTCACCACTGAATGAGCACATGGCGAAAAAACACTTCCAAACATTTTCACGTCTCTAAATATCTGCAATACACAAAATAAATATCACGACATGCGTCTCATTGTCACAATCGATTGCCCGAGTGTTCGCACACTAGCATTGGTAGTTTTTTACTTTTACTGAAGTATAGGGTCTGAACACCTCTTCTTCCGCTGCTGGGCTTGGCTTCAAATCAACACCAACACCACCAAAAGGTAGAATCAGATAGAGATGGAATGGAGGCTGTTGCCGTGGAAACGCACAGGGTTTTCGTTCTGCACGATCTGCACCGTCACCGACAGGAGAGGATGGAAAAGGGTCTCGAGAGCAACACGAAAACACACACTCACACATATGACTGCTGTCTTGAGAAAACCTCATAATTCCAGTGTGTGCGTGGGGATTTTTTTAATATCTAAACTGACGGATTCTCATCTAAAATATAGTTTGAACGATAAAATATACTATGATCACACTAAAGATAAGGCATTCAGGATGGAAAGGTTCCCGCTCAGACGGCACACAAGCTCCCTCCTCTTCCCCTCACATTCATACCACACACTACACAATCAATATCTCACCATGGTTCGAGTCTTTGTGACCGAACAACCGGCCAATCAGAGCTTATCAGTTTCATCTAAATTAGCGTGTGATGCTGGTGAGCTGCGGCCGATCAGGAAAAGTGCAGTCTGGTTTTATTTCTATCGCTCTGCAGAGTAAACACTGCAGGCGTCAATCAAAATCCTTCATTGTTAAATAACACGTCTTCACATGCGGACCCCCGAGGCCCCTCAATCAAGTGTCCTTGTCGTCTGAAAACGCGACACGGAGCTGCCGGACGTCCCGGTTCCCCGTCTGGTCTCTGGGGTGTGACGACTGGACCTCCTCGTAGGGGGGCGGGGGGTTGTCAGGGCTGGGCAGGAGCGGGCGGTTGTTGCCGTCTGATTGGTTGTTGAGCGACGTCGGGTGACAGCCGGGAGCCTCCTGAGCCAACAGGAGCTGGGTGGGGCCTGGCGCCGAGAAGGCGGGCAGCCGCTGGCCCCAGCTGCCGTACACCGCCTCCTCGTAGGAGGGGAGGGAGACGGGAAGCCCGTCCACCATCAGGTCCAGCTGGTCTGAGGAGCGGCGGCTGCGGGGACACACAGAGAGAGGGACCTCATGTAGGAAGCAGGTGTGTTGCTCAGACGAGTCTCCTCCTGACCTCAGTCATTCACATTGAACCCACACAACCCAATCACATGAGCCCCTTTCATCCAGATGTGTTCATGATCCATGAGGAACCAGATGTTCTATAAACGTAACAAGGTACAACAAAAACATCTTCTCACCTGCGTGATTGACAGGGGTAGAGGCGGGACTTGACGACCAGGCAGGCGGTGGTGGTGAGCAGGAAGATGGACACGCCCACCGCCGTTGTGGCCATGCTGGGCATGGAGTCGTTCACTCGGTCGTCAGAGCGCATGTTCGGCCCCTCTGAGGAAGAGGAGGAGCACAAGTGTACGTTGAATATTTTTGGAGGGGTTCTGGCTTGTTGCTCAAACAAAACAGACAATCTGAAGACAACAATCACCACGTTTTGAATTATATCTTCATCTTAACTCTCCTCAACTCCACCGTGAATTATTAACAACAATATCACCTGAAATGCACCTTTCATGGTGCGGTTCTATTTCGTACAATGACAATAATAAAACCCTGAATCCTTCAATGGATAAATAAACATATGCAGTAGTAATAATCAGTAATTGCAGCCGCAGGACTAAAACGTCCCATGATGCAATTACCCAACAGAAAAAGAAGACGTGGAACTACAAAGTGTTTGCATGTAGCTTGTGTTAAGTGTTAAAATGAGGATTTGGTATTTATATTAAAACATTTTACTTTGAGCTGAAGCTGTGGCAGAAAACAATCTGCCACAATCTGCATGTTGGTACAAAAAGAAGAAAGAAAGAGGTTCCGTTTGCAGAAATAGATTATCAAACACAAGATCTACGAGAGGAAGTTTTTATGTAGTTATGTGGTTTCTCTGAGCTCTCGGCAACATGACAGTAGCTTTTCGTGAGCAACGCAGAGGAAACGTTGAATGGTTCTGATGGCAGCTTCGCCCGCTTCCTCTTACTGTCGCTGCGGGTTTGAGTGAATGGGGACAGAGGAAGTCGGAACAGGTCTGAGTCAAGTAGAGCTTCCAGTTCCACTGCAGGGAGCCTGTGTGTCTGGTAAGTAGGTCAGAAGATGAGCAACAGCTGCTCAGGTGCAATGTGTAGTTTCAGTGCCGATAACATTTTAGAACCTGGTCGAGTTCTAGATGCACAAACAATACGAACAAAACCAAAAATGCAACAATCTTCTGTTATGTTAGTTTTAACAGCGATGGAGGTAAAAGTACTAATACCACACTGTAACAATACTACACCACAAGTAAACGTCTTGCATTGAATATGTCACTTACAATACAGCACTTCTGAGATGTAGAAGTATAAAGTAACATGAAAAGAAACGTCAAAAAGTAAATTTGTACTTAAGTACAGTTTAGTTAATGTACTTCATTACATTTCACCTCCGGCTGCATTACAAAGTCTTTTGCTTGACCCTCACACAGCGAGACCACATCAGACCACACCTGACTGCAATCAAGCATAACACACATATTTTAGGCTTAAACACCAGAACCAAACGACAACAATGACACACCATCTGCTTCTTTGAACACTCAAAACCAGAAGTAGCTGTCATAAAAGGACGAATCGGCCTCCAGAGCGCCAGGGCAGTGCTGTGCTGAGTCACGAGTACATTAGAAACTGAGCTCATCACTGAGGCACGTTGTGAGAGCAGCCAGTAAACAGGAGCGGCCACAGAGGGAATGGAGTGTTCTCTCTGCTACGAACCCAGAGCCTTCTGTACAAAACACTCTTTAAATCGGATTTCCTTTAACATTTGGAGGAAGCGAAGAGTCAAAAGTCAAAACTAAAACACCCACAACCCTGAATCACTCTAAACTGGGCACTAACTGTATCCATCAGTGGGTGAAAAAGTACTAAGATCCTAATATACGACAGGCCCAAAATATTTTATGACAAGTGCACGTCCTGCATTCAAAAGCCCACTTAAAGGGCCAGAAACTAAGAATTGTTGTGTTTTCGCAAAGCATGTTCTCAGCCCAACTCATCTTTTATATGTTAAAAGTAACTATTAGTGGTAATTAAATGCAGTGGAGTAGAATCAGAACCATATTTCTCTCTAAGATGAAGCGGAGTAGAATCATAAAGAAGCATAAAATGTGAATACTCAATGGAATTACTAAATTTGTAGTCAAGTACACTGGTTTTAACTTAGTAAAAGTACTTAGCTACATTTCACCGCTGGTGTCCACGACCCAGTGAAATCATTATTCATCAGCTATCAGGACAGTTATTCTTCACTTTCATTTTTTCTTTCACAGATGTGGGAGCACAAAGTGAAATCAGGCCGTTTGTTATCATGTCATAAAGTGATCCGGGTGAACTCTGAGCTCACTGTCCTCAATAACTTACCTTTTGTTTTATTAAAATACAAAAACTACAACATGAAAAAGCTTTCGTCATCCTCCCTTCCAGACAAATGCTGAGCCAGTCTTAAATACAGCTTCCCTTTATATATAGTCTTTAGATTAAGCTGTTTGTCATTTCTTCCACAAAATATATGAAAATACCGAACAATTACATTTCCTAGAGCCAGAAGTTACGTCATACGTCCCGACTAATCACACTAAACAAACAAAACCAAAAAAGAAGCAAATTCTAATATTTGTGAAGCTAACAATGAAAATGACCTTCGAGATCAATTGATAAAAACAATGAATGGACCAATCGTTTGAGGGGTATAGTGGATTCAAACCAGAGACCTTCTGACCCCAAGCCTCTCACACTTATTTACGTATTTCTGATATTACTTATTGCTGATTAGTCCTCGCAGGGGAGTAATCCGTCATGCTCCCTGAATAGTGAGTGAAGAGAACTAACTCCACGCGCTCAGCAAACCAGAGCAAACAGCTACTGTACGACTCGCCAGACTCCAGTGGTCCGGCCTTCTGAGCGCTTACCTCTGGTGGGGATGCAGGCGGGAATCGGGGGCTGCCACCTCCCGTGACGACACCTGGAGACGCGGACCTTGTTGTTGACGTGGTAACCGGGCTCGCAGAAGAAGTGAATGGAGCTTTTGTGGGGGAACCCTCGGCACGGAGACGGATCACAGCGGAACCCTCCATGCTCCGGCACCAGAGGGTGTGTGCAGTTGCTCAGTCGGCCTGTAGGGACACCAAGCACGGCGGTTATTGGGGGCCTTGACCTCGCACCATTGCTTGAGTTCATTTCTCAAAATTAAAAACATGAATCTGATTTCCATCTCTGCTCCACATTCTCTTTAGGCTTTAAAGAACAGGATAAAGTCTCTGCTTCCACAAGCTGGTGGATGTTGTTTAACTCCTTTATATCCTGTCGGTTAGTTTAATCTACATCAACGCATCATATTCTATAACATCATCATATGTTTGTAGCGTCTCTGTCCTGTGAGCAACACGTAGCTCTAAAACAAGATAAAAACATCTGTTTTCAGCTTTTTAAAGAGTTTATTTAGATTAAGAAGTAGGAGGATTTACTCATCACATATAAAGGAACACTTCATCCTTCAGTTCATCACTAACATGCAACATCAACACATCTGGAGATACGGATACAGAGTACAGCACTTGAGTAAATGTACTTGGCTGTAATGGCCGACAATGAGGGAGGAGGACTCCAGCTGGCAAGGACGGCGGTACAGAGTGAAAGGACGACAAGGTGATGTTGTTACTGTAAACAAAGTGAGTCAACGGCTCTGTGGAGCCTCGGACTCAGTTTGGCTACATCGACGCGTAAACGCTGCGCAGCGGGAGCTCTTAGCAGGAATCAAAAAAACCTTGCCCACAACGCCCTCTGCCTCGACACAACGAGCAGATTATACCCACTTCCTCTTCACCTTCCCGTCTCCATCACAGAGGTCTGTGCCTGCAGGAGCCTGGTTTCCACGGCCCCCGTGCGCTCCCTCACCCCAAACACCAACACGAGGAGAGCCGGCCAATGTGAGAGTAATGACGACACAACTAGAAAAGTCCCCCCAAAAAAACTAGATTGACTGTGGCTCGAGAAAACAAGATGATGTGATGACAAGAGGAAGACAGTTGAGTTTCGAACCTCAGAAACAGAAGAGAGTCTACATCCTGCAACGCGCTGCCTGAAGTTCATCAGGCGTTTCACAATCATCATAAAGTAGCGATGATACCAGTGTATGATTAAAGCTCGTTGCTGTGGCACATCTCAATAAAAATTATTAGACGGATTCCCTTTTGTTTTCCAGTTCCACACTGTATTACTAATATGCTGCAGTCAGCTGATAGTGGCCACTAAATTCAATATTATACAATAGTCAATATTTCACTTTGAGAATAAATCAATATAACAAAGCTTTCATTACAAAATGTAACAAAGAAACAGGATGCAACATGACAAATCTTCAATTCTTTCCACAAAAATATGAAATATCTTTTTGGTTCCCAGACGTTTAACAGAACACGTCTTCAGTCAGCATCAGTAGCCCCCATAGAACACTTCCAAAAGATAGCAGACTTCAAACTTCGACAGCCGTGTGCATCAACTTTTAGCTTCCCCTGAAACAGTTTCTGATGTTTCTGATGAATGTCTGAGCTCAGCCTCTTTCTACCTGTTTGTATTATTATTTTCAGCACGTATAATACTTGCCTGTTTGCCACAATGCATGGAGGGGGAATGAACGCATGAGTGTGTGTTGGGGTCTCACCTGCCGTGAGGAGCGGTGAGGAGGCCAGCAGGAGGAGTCCACACGCCAGACTGACGCGTCCACAGGCCGATGGATACGGGACCGACATCAAACCGGACTTCCTGAAGACACAACAGGGATGAAGAGTCAGAAGCAGAAAACACACTTGAACGATATAAAAGCAGAAGACGTGGCCCACTAGAAAGCGGCTCAGAGTGTTTGGGTTCTCCTCCCCCCACATATCTGAATGTGTTTTCAGCTGTGAACCCATCACACCTGTCAGCTGCTCAGGCTGCCATCCCCACCGCCGTGCTTTCACTGAGTGCCACCACACCTCTGCCGGCTTCCCCCGTTGGTCACCGAACAGCTGCACTGATCAAAGTCTTCTTTTTCTTTTTCTAAACAAAGGTTTGAGCCGGTG
Organism: Taurulus bubalis; assembly: GCF_910589615.1. Lineage (NCBI taxonomy): Eukaryota > Metazoa > Chordata > Actinopteri > Perciformes > Cottidae > Taurulus > Taurulus bubalis. The sequence goes on from NC_136598.1 coordinate 12,732,250, forward strand.
ACTTTTCGTCTCCCTCCGGCTAACCCCATCAAATAATTTAAACTCGGGTGGCCCAGGGATGTTCATCTTTTTAATCACTAATATTCCCCTTATACTATGCTAAAACATAAATGAATGAGCTTCGTGCATTAACATAATTGTTGATAGGTTCTGCCAAATGGGAGACTTGACTAACTAATTAGTAGTGACAAATAAAAATGAATGAATAAATCAACTCAAAATAACTAATATAAATCATATACAGCAGCATATGGTGAGGGAATACATACAAGTAGCCTCGTTGTTGTCGGATAAAGAAAAAATAACAGGTTTCCGGCCATAGTTAAGGTTCAGTTAAAGTCATGAACTTTGCTATGCAAAACAAACAGGAGGTGTTGGGTAATCTCCGTCACGGCCAACATAACACCCGTTTACTGGCTGGTTGAGTCTGAGCACAGCGGCCCGGCGGGGGACGAGTGACGGGAGCGGGACCATTCAGGTTCCTGAGCTTTATGAAAAATAGCATATCAAGATGATATGTATAATGATGCTATAATAACCAACGCTCTGACCGGGGGTCCCGCCTCCCCCCATTCCTTTTCACCCGAAGTGTTTTCATTTTACAATTCATCTTTAAAGGCTGTTTTTTTTTTCAGGTATTTTTTCAGACTCCGAGCCAGAAATCTCAACTTCAGCAGCACTACACCAAACCTTCCAGTTTCATTCCTTTCTATACTCTGAAGGTTTCTACAGAGGGGGTTGTTCAGAAGTCATTCCTGGCCTGATTTATACAACTTTTTAACCCCAAAAGCATGTATTTTTTTCCAAAAGCTCTTCAGTAAAAACCATTGACAAATAACCTGGAGTGTCGTCTTAAAACATAGTTGTAGTTCCTTGATGCAAATGTGCTATAAGTGAGCTATGAGTGAGCTATGAGGCTGCTGGGGCCACATTTAATGTTGTTTTCTGTTCCTCATCGGGGTGAAAACACCAAAATGGATTCTGCGTCGGCCCTCTCATCTCCACATCAAACCACAGTGAAACTGTCCCCCACACCGTTACTGTCATATACTGGCCCGCAAAACAGAAACGGATCCCCGACACGACGACCTAAACTCTTACTCCAGATGACTTGCAGCGAGCACACAACTTCCTGTGGTAACTCGTGCCAACAGAGCCAGACTTCTGCTGAGGTGTCGGCCTAAATGCCACACAATGTGTTGGGTGTCGCTTTTGTCATCTTTCGTGTGTGTTTTGTGCTTTCATGTCAAGAGAGATGCCAGTCATCTCTGGAGCAGTGAGGAAAGGGAGACCCCCCCTCCCCTCCCCCCCACACACACACACACACACACATCTTATGTGACCACAATCTGCGTGGGAGGTCTGCATCTTAGTCATCGCTTCTGCTGTAATGTTCGCCAAGTTGGAAATGATTGTGAACAGAGAACATTTAAATGGATTGTTTTTGTTTTCTCAGAAACAAAACAAAGACATGAATCATCTGTTTTGTGTTATAAATGCACATTGTGATGTTAAATGAAGGCAGTGTTTCCTTCTTTTTTTTAAAACGACATCCAGTGGTGGAGGAAGTAGTTAAATATTTTACTGAAGTAAAAGTAGCATTACCAAAGTGTAGTAATACTCAGTTGTAATGTAGTAATGCAGGACTTTTACTTATAGAGTGGTACTTAAGGAAAAGTACATATGTATCAGCATCAAAATAAACTTAAAGTACCATCATACAGAATCACATATATTGTATTACTGGGTTATAATGATTGGTGCATTAATGTGTGCATCTCTAGGATGTTGCAGCTGGTAAAGCATTCCACCACTGCTGACATTACATAGTCGTGTACATTTTTTCTTACAAAAATCTCATGAAGAAAAGTTAAACGGCGTGACGCATCACTACAGACATCACAGTGCCGAGCCTTTAAATGTCACAATCTGGCACTTCTTTTGTTGCAGGGTGGTGAGAGAGCTGAAGGAAAACATGGCTGACAGCAGGTTTGAGCTTCACCGCAGGTGACTTCACCCCCCTCTGCAGATTGGCACCTCTCCATCATCTACTACACCTTTCCTTCATGGCTGAGGGGGATTTAAGTTTCAACAACAGTGGTAACACAAACAGGTGGTGTTTAATGCATTGGCTTAACTTAACATTCTGTTGTTCTTTACTCCTTCATATCCGGTCGGCTAGTTTAATCTACTGCAATGCTATTCTATAAGATCATCGCTATTCTAAAAGATCATCGCATGTTTGTCTCTAAAACTAAAACATCTGTTTTCAGCTTTGTGATGATACTTTTTCCAGTTGATCCAAGAGGCTTTTAAAAGAGTTTATTTAGATTAAGAAGTAGGATTTTCCTCAACACAGAAACGAACACTTCATCCTTAAGTTTACCACAAACATGCAACGTCAGCACATCTGGAGCTTTGTGGTTTTCACTGGACAGGAAGGGGGATGAAGAAGTGTCCTCTGGAAAGTAACTAAAGCTGTTGGACAAACGGAGCGGAGTGAAAAGTACAATGCTTTCCTCCGAATTTGTACCTAACTTCAGTGCTGGAATGGACTTAGTTACATTCCAGCACTGTAAATGTGAGAGTAAAGAATAAAGAGTATTCAAACAGAGGCCCATCCTGGGTCTGTGAGCTTTAAATGAGCTAATGTAACATTTCGCGGCAGTGAATAACACCCAAGTGGCTCTTTCTTGGAAATAACATTTCCATGGGCACACAGGAAGTGATGCATTCTATGTTTCCGGCCCCAACAGCGACTTGCTTGGCGGAAAACACCGAGTAGGAGCTGGAGCTTCCACTGGGAAACAAAAACACCTGCTGAACACCGGGGGTCACGTGACGGCACGCTGGGCGTCTTCACCTGCTGAACACCGAGAGTCACGTCTGGCTGATCAGTAGCCGGTCTGGACGTTGCTCGTTCGGCTCTGCTGCTTCTCAAACTTGGATCTTGGAGTCACGTGAAAGTAGCAATACTACTTTGTTCAAAGTCCTGTATTCAAAACTCACTCAAGTAAAAAGTACAAAAGCATCAGAAAGTCTTTAATTTGCTAAATGTCTAATTTCATAATTTTAATATACCGTATTACTAGATTATAATTATTGATGCATTAATGTGTTAATTTCTTTAATGTAGCTGGTAAAGGTGGAGCTCATTTGAATTACCTACTGCTGCGTAGCTTAATCTACGGACGCATATTTCATTAGTACCATACTGTGGTAATACTTAAACACAAATACCTCTCAATTACACTTAATCTGTGAGACATTGTTTGATCTCCTTGATACTTCACAACCTTTTTAATTTTGTGAAAATTGCTCATTGGTGTTAACACTTATTTTACACACCACTCCTCCGACCAAATATATCTCTCGTCTCCACCTTTTAATAACTTTTTTTTAATACATATTATAGTTTAAAAAAGGTCCGAATAAAAGTAAAACGAATTATAAAAAGGGGGAAACTGCGCGTCACAGCGGAGCGCTGAAGCGGCGCATCGAGTCACAGAGGCCGCTTCACGCTCCACTGCCGCCGCACAGAGAGAGAGACAGAGGGGCTTAACCAGCTCATTCACACAGAGCCTCATGGAGGAATGAAAGAAGCACAAACATGGGGGTGATTTCTGGAACATTATTAAAAGAGTTGCAGATTATCATTCTCTCAGTTGACTAATCGATTGACCGACTACACGCTTCAGTTCTATAATTATACTGGAAATAATACACCACCAAAACCCTAAAAAGCAACTACTCTGAAACCTGCTTTAAGAAAGAGACACAATGGAGATCCCCCTACCCCCAAACCACCTCAAATGACCCCTCAAACACCTGGAATACACAAAACCTCCAGAGACCTGGACCCCTCGGTGGTCTGTGGGTTGTTAAAGAGCTCTTTGTTCCTCAGTGGAAGCTTCAGGAGTTCACAACATGCCACTTATTACATATCCACGGTACCTGCATGCACATTATGCATTTATATAGTTTGAAAGCAGGCTGTCACAGAATCACTGTCACATATAAATATAAGCATACTATGAATAGCCTTCTGTCAAATCCACCAAGACCGATAATTAAATCTCTCCTTATCAAACAGCCATAACGAAAACAACACTGTGCACAAAGAGGATTTAAATGACGGAATAATCGATGTATTTTGTGATCGATATAAAGTTAAAACCCCGGTGCCTCCTCTCTGAATGGACTGAATATGGAGCAGCTGTAAACGTCTCACCTGAGAGCCGCGGATGAGGCAGCAGCGGCGGTGAGAGGAGCTGCGCGTATCCGCCGGTGCGTTCACGGTTTTCGGATTCGAGGAACGCGAAGTCACGGTGGATTGGTGGGTTCACGCTCCGCCAGCCGCCGCTCCCGTCTGCCCGCTACTGCGCAGCAACAAGTGGACCTGTTTCGGCTCCTCTCGCCCCCTGACTCATCGATCAGCTGTGCTCGACACCGAGCGCCCCGGGGCCTCCGATTGGCCGCCGCGAGCCGCCTAACACCGCCCACCCGCGCGGCTCCGTCATATTCTGGAAACGCTCTCTTTATCTCACACCACAGAGACACACACCCAATAGTTTAAACAATTCTCTTTCACAATCTCTCTCTCTCTTTCTTTCTTTCTCTCTTTCTTACACGCGCACGCACGCAGTTATTCAGAAAGAGGAACCAGCTCCAATATATAAATACTATAGTCATGTTAATAGAAATATTAACACCCACTGACTTGATTACAATGTGGAGGTAGTTGTACTTTGCTTGAGTATTTCCACTTTCTGCGACTTTATACTTTATACTCCACCACATCTCAGGGGTTATTGTAGTTCCTTTCTCCACAATTGTCTGACAGCTTTAGTTACTTTGCAGATCAAAACCCTTAATATAAACTAATGAATGACAATATGTTATTATAGTTTAAGTTGCTCAGCAGTATATTAACTCATTAGAATTAGCGCCATCTTTTTGTGTGATGAACATCAATCATAGTCCGGTAAAATATATATATATATATTTTTTTGTTTTGTCTGCACTGGGCCATTCTGCATAGAGTACTTGTACTATTCATACACAGATATATATGTACTATTTTATTATATATTATATAGTATATTATACAAATATTGGATATTCTTTAATAATTTAATAATAGTTGTAATGTAATATTTTGATGCCGATACTTTTGTGCTTTTAAGTAAGGTTTTGAATGCAGTACTTTTTCATTAGAGTACTTATACAGTGTGGTATCGCTACTCTTACTGGAGTAACAGATCAGAATACGTTAGGCGCGTGTTTATTACAGCTTTACATTTGTAGTTCTCACTAATAAAGCCAATGTAGTTTGTTCTGTGTATTGTTTGTTGCACCGCCATACAGTTTAAAACATGTTTAGTTTATGTGATTAACTCTGCCATGCATCAATACACACAAGCCTCAAATTACACATTACACTGTAAACTAGCCACTAAAGAAATGCAGAATCAGACACACACACACACACACACACACACACACACACACACACACACACACACAGTGTATAGTAAGAGCTGAGAGGAGCATTATCACTTAATCGGTCCAAAAAAAATATTTAGTTGCCGCAAATAATTTTCCATTGTTATGCGTCTGAGCCTGCAATATAGTGTCTGGCCTAGTAATTAAATACGCTCCCATGCCAGTAGGTAGCGCAATAATTACCTATCATATATGCTGTATTATGCTACAATGTGACATTTTGTAACTTTCTGCACTGAGGGCGCCACAAGAATGGAAAACACAGCGGGTAGTAGATGTACCGCCACATTTAGTACGACCGAACAAATTATAATCCTGTATGTCCAAAATGTATGCACCTGCATGCAACCACAGCACGCGCTAAAGTATGTGATGTGGAACGCAGTAGCCACATGAGGAAAGGCGCAGGAGGCCTCTTCGCTGCAGAAGAATGCACCTCAGTCACCTCAACTGATGGTGGACTTTGCACCGGTGTGTCTGTTTTTGTTGTTTTAATGCCACGTTGTTGCTTTTTTTGGTCACTAAACTCCAACACCTACCACAGCTGACTCCAGGGCTGCAGCTATGGGCGACTTTCATTGTGGACTGATCTGTAAATGAATCGTTTTAGTTCATAAAATGTCAGAACACATGAACACGTCCATCGGTGTCTACCGGAGGCCAAGATGATGTCCTCGACTGTATTATGTTGTCCACAAACTCAAAGATATTCAGTTTACCCTCACAGAGGAGGAAAGAAACCAGAACACATTCAGCTGGAATCTGAGAATTTTTACTTTTCTTAATAATTCTTAAACCGATTAATTGAATGGTTGTCAAACGATTGATAAATTGTCGCTGCGCAGGTGGACGCTGATCGGATCATTTTCATGTCATGCAGTAACTAACATCCCAAAGTTGGACTAGCGTCTACAAGCACGACAGCTGCATGAAAACACTTCTGCACACAAGAACAGAAAATGGACACCGTGGATGACTTTTACAAACTCTGTATTTGCAAAGAAAAGAAAAAAAGGTCAAATTTGCAAAGTGAAGTCTATGTTTTCTTTTTTTTTACACCAGTGAAATGTACAAAAACAAGATGGTGGGAGAACAGTTGACAAAACAAAAATCAGCTTTAAAAAAAAAAGCCAGTGAGAATCTAAACATTTTTTTGTCACATATTTTAAAGGGCACGCCGGTTGGTCAATAGTGGTCAACGAGCATCGGTAACCACGTGATCAAAACCAAGATGCAGATCTGCTAGACCGTCTTGTGTAGAAGCTGCAAAGCAAAGCACTAAACCCTGAACAGCTCTATGGCAATCAATAAGGAAATCAACGTTCAGATTTCGGAAGCTCCGGTAAACTGAGGTGAGGAGAGCGCCGCCCTTCCATCTTTAACAGTCGTAGCGTCCAGTCGGAACCATCGTCCGTCAAGTAGTGATTGTAAATGTTAAGGCAGGAAGTCATGAATGTGCACATAAACATACCCTCACGCACAAACACACAGGAGTAGCATCTGGTCCATTAAAATGTAGTCCACCAGGAAACAGTTTTTCAGGATTTTCACATTGATAATCAAAAGAAAACTGATCTGATGTGGGATGAGGACGACGACAGAGAGTGCGGAGTTCACACTCATAGGCAGGTAGGACAAGAGACACACAAAAAAGAACACGCACTTAAGAAATGAGTATTTGGGCCACGGTGAGCAAAATAAAAAAAGCAGGGATTGTATTGCGAGGATTAAAGCAACATTTGTTGCAATATTTGGAGAATAAGTCAGAGGCCCAATATTATGAGATTGTTTCTGTTTTAGTGAACAGCTTACTAGATGTGCAAGAATGTTTGATACACTCCAGAATTGGAATATTATTTTTTGTGATACCGCATTGATTTCTAATTCATATTTACTGTTAAGTTTTGTAGCAAACGCGCTACGATGTTACAGAGACGGTGACGAAGGCAAAACTCTCCTTAATAACACAGGTTTAAGAAGGTCGAGAAGGAATTTAAACGATTCTGTGGAGCTTGGATCGATGACTGGAATGGTTTTGGAGCAACATCTGGATCCAAACACGAGTTTAACAAGGAGATGCTAAAACATTGAGCAGAACATTTCTGCTCTCGAAACAACCTACTTTATTCTATGACGACATTTTACTCCTACATTAATAGTACGATTTAATTTGTGGGGGAAATATTACTAGTTCCCTCCAAAAATAACCTTTTGTGTTTCGTTTCAGTGGCCCTGTTACTCTACAATTACTCTGTCAAATGTAAAGATCGTCATTTTCACCATTTCCCTCTAAACGTATGGCAGGAAACACACCAGATCCCGTTTACCAGCATTTAGCAGGTCCTCAGCTTCATTATAAAGTCTATTTGTGGTCAGTCCCCAAAGAATGTTTGAAACGATTCAAAACATAGTGATGAATCAACAAATGCAGATTCAATGGTGGAATTTGAGATTCAGACCGTGAAGAGAAACAGAAACATTAAGTGTCTCAGCTGAAAATATCACAACGCAAACTGAACTACCTCGACTGCCTCCGATTGTCACTCAGCTGAGCCATCTGATAACAACATGAAACCCCACAACACGTTTCGTAATCATGAGTCACTATCGGCTTCACTCTTCACTCACACACACACACAGATCTTATTTTCTGCATTAATCCAGAGGGAAAATCCCATTGGCTTTTTGTCGAGGGAACCATTTCCACACACACACACACACACAAACACACACACACACAAATGTCTAAATCTTTACTAGCCAGGGCCCGTAAACATGAGAGCACATGTCCACAGAACCAGTGCCTTAAGTTCACTGGTCACATCTTTCTCCTCAAAGCACCGCTAGCTGGAATAATGTTAGGAGCTAAATCCTTCCTGCTTCAGAAGGCCTTCATCCCACTCTCCTCAAATGCTCTTTCTGGATTGGAAAACACATCAAAACCAAAGGGTATTTGGGGGGAAACTATGGTTTCAACAGTATTCTCCCCTGCCATCGACTAAACGAAAAGGTTGAACCATTTATTTCTTCTTTTATGTAAATACTAGATTTGGTGTCAGTATTATTATATTTGGCTCTGTTTACTTGAAGGAAATCCTCTATAAAACACAGAGCTTTTTAAAGAAGGCACATACACCCACTGCCTCCCTCCTGTTTAGCTGCGGTCTTCACAAAAAGTGACGGAAGACGCCATCTCAAAGTGGGAGTGTTAATTCACGAGGAGCACCAGATCAGCAGGAGGCATTCAGGGTCGAGAAAACTCATCGTAAAATGAAAAAAAAGACTCTACTGACAAGAGGGAGTGCTCTGCAGCAGTTGAACTGGAAGACGTAGCAGCCTCGACCTAGAGAGGGGTCTGCGTCTGCAGGCCACGTTCATGTCGCATTACCTCGAGAACGTCGCATTACAACGGCGCTGCATCTCTAGTGCTGTCTCCTGTGTAATTCACTGCTCTTGCTACGAGGTACAGCGTGAGCCGAGAGACGTCTGCGGATAAAGACGCCTCCTTCAGGGCAGAAGTGGATAACAGCCAGACCTGAGCGGTGATGCATTCTCTGCTTTCATTCAGGCTGCTGAGGTGGCCTCGTGGGATTTGAAAGTAAATATGAATTTGCAGTGACTGATCTGAATGTCCTGATGTGGGAAAAAAATGTCACAACAGGGTTGAAAACCGTTTTCAGCACATTTGGAGTTCTTGTGTTAAGACAATCGAACAGAATCCTCTTACAGAGTGAGCTGCAGGAATGAGTCAGCGCTTTTGCACCTCTGGTTTCCCGTCTTGGGTTTTTGGTTAGATGCCCGATGTTAGGTCTGTGGTTAAGGCCAGATTAGATAAAAACATTGTGTTCTGTAAATCTAAAATAAAATCAGTAGATGCCCTTCCTGTGAATTATTAAGCTTTAGTACGCCTTGAAAAAGGCGGTTGACGTCATAAAAGTGGTGTTCAGTCGTGAAGATTATCTTGCTGAAGTATCAGAAACATTTGTTTGCCACAGATCTTATTTTCTGCAATAATCCAGAGGGAAAATCCCATTGGCTTTTTGTCGAGGGAACCAGTGTGACGCCAACTTCCTGGTTGGACTACAAAATACATCACGCTGCAGCACTATTGTTGCATTTGGTTCTGAAATCAACTGAGGCCAAATCTTAAGAGTATTTTTGGTGGGTAAACTCATGAAGTGACAGGACTGTCTGTTATCAGAAGCCGTTCACTAGTGTTTAGAATGGATTTTCATGCAGACTAAAATGCTACCACTAAAATAGCGCACACACACACACACACACACACACACACACACACACACACACACACACACACACACACACACACACACACACACACACACACACACACACACACACACGTTGTGCCGGCTTATCGTATATAAATAAAACCCTTGCAGCATGAGGAGGATTCAAGGTGCAATAACGAGGAAAATCAAACATGAAAGCGATTCAATAGGAGAACGCCAGCGGCCGGCCGTTTACTTGAGAACAGTTTGTTGAAGGGGCGCTACGAGGAAGCAACGTGAAACACAGAATCAAAAACACTAACAACTCGCTGATTGCCTAAAAAGCAGCTCATGTTCATTTTCTACCCAAGAAGAATCATTTAGTTTTGTGCAGAAAAGCCTATTCTTCTAAAACACTATGGTAAAAATAAAAAGGTGAAAACAAGGGTAGGATTTTGTTATCAATTCAGTTTAAAGTGGGTACATTGTTGTCTTTTCGTGTTTCTGTAAAACCTCTTCCTGCTTGTCTGAGTGACTCACTCCGACTCAATTAGTCACGTCTGGTCTACAAAACGACATGCTGAAGTGTGTAGTGTCCATCATCTGCGAGCTGGAATCAACCGGGAGTGCAGCCACTTAGCGCTCGTCGACAGTGCTTTAAAATTCACCACATCTCTAAAATAAAACCAGAAAACAAATCATAATAAAAATAACAAGAAAACAATCACAAACTTGAGATAGCAAAACTGATATATCTCTCTATGTTCATTGTACTTACACATGAAAATAAGGAGGAAATAAGAGGAAATTCATCTGTAAAAAAGAGAAAAAAACACAACTCCAGTGTTTACCTTTTGACTTAGTGTATGTTTGCTCGTTTACAACAGGAAGCTAGAATGTATAGGGCTACAAAATAAAAGTCTGTCTGACTCAATACAGAGTCAAAAGTGTTTCTCCCTCAGTAGTAGGTTCTGGGTGTGACGAGGGTAGTGTCCGAGTCCGGGATCCGTCCGCAGAGTAAGTCTTTGTAGTGAGAAGCATTCGGACTTCCAGACCGTCAAAACAGTGAGATAAAAAATGACGATCCGCCGAGTCTCTAAAAAATCCGCCAACGGGCTCACGGCTCCTTCAAAGCATCCAATTGGTGTGCAAAACCCCAACTTCACACTTAAACTCCAGGCATGGTCCAAATGGAAAAATAGAAACGGCCACAATACAATCTTTCCAGGTCTTCAATTAAAACCAAAATGTTTGAGTGAATATCGGCTTAAATCACTCGATGGGCACGTTGTGGCTCCTTTGCTCTCACACGCATGTGTGCTGCCAACTATGTTTATACACATACATGTTCACACTCACACACGCCGCCTTATTGCCTCTTATTTAGGGAAGACACTTCCCACAGTTCAGTGATTCACATAAGAAAGAGAGAATACTCCTGCACACCCAGGTTGCACTTTGCAGCTTGTTTCCGAAAGTTACGGCCCCGAAACGCAGACCTCTGCGGTCCTCCTCTCTCTGTGTGCAGGAGTATTCTGTTCCATCTGAACTACCCCCTCCGCGGTCCGGAGGGCTCGTTGTCCCGCGTCTCATCTTATCCGGTTCTGCCTCATCAGGGGGACGATGCAGGACGGCGGCCCCGCCTTCGTCAGGAAGGGGTGTTTGAGAACCTCGTTGGCCGAGGCCCTCTGAGCCGGGTCTCGCACCAACATCCTGTCCAGGAAGCCCTTGAGCAGAGGGGAAACCTGGGAGAGGAGAGGAAAACATCCAGGTGTTAATAACACTATCCTGCAGGTTTGGGGAAGGGGATGATGTCAATCAATTTACTGTGGGCATGCGTTTTCCAGCTGTGAAAACCAACTTAGAAATGTGTTTCCTTTCTGCCGTCAGATTGAAATCATTTTGAGTAATACATGTGGTACCATGTGTTTCACTCAGAAATATAATCAGTTATTTTAGTCAAATTTAAGAAATCTGACTATTGCTGAAAGCTAACAATAAATAAATGAGTAGAGTTCTAAATCAACACCCCTGAACACAGATTTGTCTTTTCAAACTGACTTTGCAGGCTGCATGTTTTTCTCTGTTTCTTTTGTGTTGCTCCTGCAAACTGCATTTCAACACATAGATAACCTCCACTTTCACTTGCTTAAAGGCCCTCTGTACCTATCTCAGCCACACACTTGTGCTTCACCACTGCTTATTTAGCTTTCATAGGGCATTTACAAATTGAATCTGAAAGCAGTAGTCAGGATGTCGTGCTGGGATCTGTGCCAGGGCGGATATAACCTCTGTCATCGTTGCTCAAAGTAGCCCATAAAGAGGACGTTAATAAAAGGTTATAGATTACTCAACACTCCCTTAATGTAGTGTGCCACTTCTAAAGAAGTGCTGCAATAAAACAAAATGACACAGGTTATAATCAACCCTGCAGGTTGGCTCTTATAGAAGCAAAAGAGTCATGTTATAAGACAAAACATGTTTCTGTGCATCTGATTTTGCTGCTTTAGCTCGACTGTGTGACGGTACAATGACATCCCTGACATCTGCTAATGCGGCTGCACACAAACTGCTCTGGCAAACTCAAGCGGTCTGTCTTTCTACCTTGTGTAGGTTCTTCAGTTTGGGGGGCAGGTTGTCTCGGATCATTTTCATGGCTTTGAGCGGCGGCTCGTTGAAGTACGGTGGCTCCCCATCCACCATCTCTATGACCATGATACCCAGAGACCAGATGTCCACCTGGATGGACAACGAGCAGAAGAGATGTGATGTTTAGATGTTCACAGAACAAAGAGCAGTACAATCCTGAGGGAAGTGAGAGCAGTACCTCCGGTCCATAAGGCAGACGGGATATGAGCTCTGGTGCCATCCAGTAGGGTGTTCCCACCAGAGACTTCCTTCTTTGCACTTCCTTAGACACCTGGGCACAGAACCCAAAGTCTGACAGCTTCACCTGGAGACGGAGAGAGACGGACGGAGGCCGGAAGAGAAACGGAATAAATGTCACGATCATTTTTCACACAAAGTACAAAAACACGGTGACAAAGAGTTTTTAAAATCCCGTTTGTGTATGTGAGGTTGGAGAACGACAATAGTTCTCTGCTTCTACTTTATTTATACATTTTAATGCTTGCAAAAACAGTCAGAAACGTTCCTGATGCTGCAACACCGCTAAAAAATTAAAAACTAATCCAGATGGATGACAAAATTATACACAGATTGTAAAGATATGTGAAGAATAGGATGGTAAGTGGTCCAAACTTTGGAATAATTTGCAGCGCAGGTGGTTTGATAGAAGTTTATTCAGAGTGCATACTATCATAAATTCTTTCAGCAGAGTAAATTTGACTAGATTATGGACAGATGACGAAATATATATATATATATATATATATATATATATTTTCAATTTGGGGATGTGAGGCACAACTTATGCTTCAATAGTCGAGGGTCCCGGCCCTGAAATCTGCTCCTTGATACCATCCGCCCCTCTTTCTAAGTGAGCTCGTGCATGGCATTGTATCTCAAAAGAGAACCACCTACAGGGCCGACTTTCAGCCTCAGATGTCTCAGAAGGAGAAATGAAACAAACCAGCTATGAGAACCGCTGACACATGTACGAACAACTGACAAATGAGACGCTGTAACATGATGGTGAGCAATGAGGGCGTGAGCTTTATAGAGCACACCAAAGGCTTTAACAGAAATCTAAACTCAAGACATTGGATCTGGATTCTGGTTAACTGTAATGTTTAAACACTATTTTACTGCTCACACACCTAACTGTCCCACAGCTGCATTTAGATACACCAAACACACCCTGCTGATGAGAAACACTTCATGCTCGGTTGAGTCCGTTTCCCCCGTCAGCGACTCAAACCCAAACCAGCAGGATGCCCCCTCGTGAACTCTGAGGTCTTTTTCTCTGGTAAAACTAAAAGGATTTTCCACAAGGTTGGAAACGTTGTCTTTCAGTGTTTATATATAAACTGTGACGGGAACACAGCTTAGAGTGTTTGTACAAGGCCCCTTTGGCTCGTAGAACCTGAAGTACGCTATGTGAGCCCAGCTATGCCTCGTCGGTACCGCTCCACCTTCCCGCACCAGCTCCGCCAGGGACGTCCCACGTCGCTAGAGCCAGTCTTAGGCCCCCAGTGTGTGAAAGCCTTTCCTGAGATCACTTTATCTTAGAGTCCATCATATCACAGAGTGAACTCATTAGCAGGAGAATGAGCAACATGAAGACAACTTGCAGGTGATTTTCTCCCTGCCTCAGAGAGCACACTAAAGCCTAGTTTATGGTTCTCCGTCACGTCGACGGCGTACCTATGCGTCGAGGGACCGCGTTGCTCTGCAATTAACCGCCATGCCGCCAGGGGGGTGTGCCTGTGAGGCTGTGTGGTTTCAGGGGTTATAGCCGAATTCCGGTCACAATAAACAGTGGCGACCAAGTTGGAGCGGCTGCATTAAAGTTGGAGCTCATCAATATTGAAGAGCAAATGCTTATATTGCAAATGTTGAAGCGCAGGCGACGGAGAAGACGTTTGCGGAGGTGGTCTGTACGACCACTAAACCGGTCGAGGCTGGGAAAAAGCAACTGCCGGAAATTACGTTCTGAGCGGACCAATCACAGCGCTTGCGGTCCCGCATCAACGTGACGCGTAGTTAGGATTTTTTGGAGGTGCGCGTCATCCTACGGCATAGGGGTCTGCGTGGACGGCGTAGCTACGACGTAGGTACGCCGTCGACCTGACGGCGAACCATAAACTAGGCTTTATGCAGAAGAAGCCGTTCACCGTCTCTGTAGCGGGCCGCACATGCTCCTGCAGGCCACCGCTCATAAAGACGTCAAACCACACACACTCAACAGCTATCGTCAAAGACGCTGTGGTTGACACGTTAGTTCATGTTATCATCAAGTGTGACTTGCACAGAGGGAATGTTGGTGCAAGTGACGCAACAAAAAAGAAAAGAAAAACTACACCAGGCCTCCAGATTAACTAGTTAATACGAAAACAATTAAATGAGCTGACTTTGTGTAAGTAAATTAAGCCTACAATTCATTGTGAATTAGAAAGCGGACAAAACTTTGCCTGCGATTAGTGAACAAGCACAGAGAAACTGTTGCGACCGTGCAGCTGTAACCAGATATGAAAGGCAGGCTTGGATCTCCATCTGGCGATTGACAGAAGGCGGTCAGTAGGATGTGGTACGCTGTGAAAACTACTGATTTGTTCCCTTAAATTCCCTGAATCGTTTACACAATAGGATATTACCAATGTGGACAAAGTCACGAGCTACGCTCAAGACATTCAGCAAAAAAGGCGTGCCTCGTTTTATCGACCTTGTTGAAATGGTAATAAAGTGGTTGAAACATCCGCTCAGCAGAACCACACGTCTGTGCGGATTCAGCAACATCTGTCTTCTGTATCCACGACCAACACACTACAGTACCTACTCGTGCGTGTGCGCGTGTGTATCTGTTCCTGCTTTCTGCAGAATATGAGACCAACGCAGTTGCACAGTGAGACCAAGACAAAAAAGGAATTGGGCATTTTTTTGTATGTGGCAGTTGGGGCACACACAAACAATGCCCAGTTCATTTTTTGCCTTGGTCAACTGTGTAGGTTTCATTATCTGCAGAAAGCAGGAACTCACTCGTCAACAAGCAGGAAGTGATTCGGCACCCGCCTGTAGTGGTTAACTGACAAACCTTTATTCTTGTAACACCGGGTGAGGCTCTGTCAGCGGCTGCGCTGCTGTGTTTTAGTTTGTGTAAACTAACTGCATCAGACAGTGCTGTGGTTTGACATGTAAAATCAGATGCTTGATTGCTACTAATTTGAAAAGCAAATTTCTGTGAAACAACGCACCGAGCGCTCGTCTCTTTTGCGTGGGAACTGGTCAGCTCAGACTTATTTTCTAATTTTAAAGACCGCCTTATTGAGTCTTAAATGCCATTTGTAAAGGGCAGCGGTTTTCTTTGATGTTCTTTTGAAACAAGAAGGACCACCTTGCAGTAATATAGCTCTGCCAACCAGTCAAATTGCAGTTCACTTCCAGGTCTGTCCAAAATGTCATCACACCATCACGTTATCCCATTAGTAATTTGTGTGAAATTGGCATAATTAGCTAAGAACTATTAAGTATAAACGTGTTTTGGCGCGAAGGCATACAGTGTCAAGTGTGTGGTACATACGCGGCCATCATGAGTGAGGAGGATGGAGTCACTCTTGATGTCTCTGTGGATCACACCCTGTGTGTGGAGGACGGACAGAGCTTTCAGGACAGACAGACACACCGTGGCGATCTGCTCCTCGTTCATCCTGCGGAAGCAGGGAGACACCGGAGGGATTTAGATGTTTCACCACCGCGGTTTCTACTGTTGTATTGCTACGTTTTTGTTTATGGTTCTCTTTATGGTGAGGTGTGATCATTTCTGACACCATATTGACGATGTGTAGCACCCAGACCACAAAAAAACCCTCTTGGACATTGTGTCAATGTTTCATAAAGACGTAATAATCCTAAAATGTTGCAAGAATCTAGAACTGTCATAACAATATTTTTGTACTTTAGGTAGTTAAAGTATATTTAAATACAAATACTTTACATTATTCTACTTAAGAATTCAAATTCAGGACTTCTACTTGTTAGAGTATTTCTACTTTTACTGAGTACAATCTCTGTACACAAATGATGGCGATATCTCTCTCTGGGCTGAACACACTAGGCAACAGTGCCCCCTCATGGAGAAACAGAGTTTATGTGGGTTAGGGACTTAATGAGGGACTTTTAAAGCAGGATACAGAGTAATGGAGAGGAGAACAAACAAACAACTTCATTAAAAATGGAAAATAAAATGTATCACTTAATATATTGATTAAAAGGCCATATAGCCACCCGCACTTGTTAAATGTTGCGACGCCCTAAATAAATAAATGACTGATACACAAAACGCTTCCCACCTGGTGTGTGTCACAATGTCGGTGAGCGCTCCACCCTCCAGGAACTCCATGACGACCCAGAGCTCGTCTCCCACCAAGTAGCTGTTGTACATCTCCACCACGTTCTCATGGTGATAGTCCCGCATGATCACCACCTACAGTGACCATGGAAACAGAAAAACATACAAGTATATTTACATCAGACCCAAAAGAGGCATTGCAGGTAGAGTCTGTATCTGTCGGGTCGATGCCGGAATCGATCAACAAGCCTCTCGATCAACAAGCCTCGAAAACACTAGAGCCCGATTCAAGTGTCTGAAATGTAAAGTGGCAATTAGCAACTAATGTCAGTGTGAAATGGAGCCGTGTGCTCGACTACTGCATGAACGTCATTTCTACTGACAACTCGCACTCGTTCTACGAGAGGTGTTTATTGTAATTCATAGGTTGTTGGTTTTTGCTTCTCCGCTGTCTTCATGTCAAATGTGTGTCAATAAAGTGTGGAATGTATTTTCAAACTTGTGTATATTAATATCAGATTTTTTACATTTACAAGAGAAAGGTGGCAGTTATTTTATTGTGGCTTAAATGCTACTAGCTAGAGAAAGATCTGTCAATAATGTTCAGTCCGTTGTTTTCAAGTTCGTTTTGTTACCAAGTACCTATACGCAGCCTGATCACAGCATTGACTAGATCGTGACCTCTTACCTCGTTGAAGAGGAGTTCTCTGCGTTGTTGCTTCCTCAGGTCCATCTTCTTCACGGCGACCAGTTTCCCCGTGGTCTTCACTGTGGCTATACACACGATCCCCGTCGACCCCTCCCCTATCTTAATGTAGTGGTCCAGGTAGGTCCGCGGATCGCCGGGATCCACCACCATCTGTAGTGCCGCTCTGAACTGCTCGTGGGAAACCCTCTGGGGCTCCCTCTGCGGTGAGCGGCCCTGGGACGGAGCACCCACCGCTGGGGGCCCAGAGGGCACAGGAGGCCGCGGGGCCGAAACATTGGGGTGTTGAGTGTGAGGGTGCTGGGTGGCCTCAGGAGTCAGGCTGGGGTGGGACGTGTGATGAGGGTGCGGGTGGCTTATAGGGGGCTTGGAGCTGGAGGAGCCTCGGGCGGAACTGCTAGAGGGGCCGTTTTTAGGGGAAGAGTCCTGGTGTCGAACCGGCTGGAAGAAAGAAAACGTCATCACAAACACAACATATCATTAATGTAAAGTAAACTAACTGTTCAGGGTTGAATCTGCAAAAAGTTATATATTGGTAACTTGCATCATTGAAAATATTGATTATAATATGATTTAATCCTCCAGAATATGTAATTTCATTTTACAATGTTTTGTCAGGAAAATGCATTAGGATTTGGCAAATCTAAATACTTCCTTTCATTAATGTAAAAATCACATCAATGCCATAGAACATTGCTGCTCACGGATTTGAAAAATGACCTTCCATGGTCTAATATAGACACACATTAAAGGGGTAGGTAACAGCAGTTTAAACGGTGTGGGGAATATCTTTGACTTTTTCTCCATTTTACTCTGAATTGCCCTCAGCG
Organism: Taurulus bubalis; assembly: GCF_910589615.1. Classification (NCBI taxonomy): domain Eukaryota; kingdom Metazoa; phylum Chordata; class Actinopteri; order Perciformes; family Cottidae; genus Taurulus; species Taurulus bubalis. The sequence continues at coordinate 12,750,490 of NC_136598.1, forward strand.
CTGCCATTTTTTTGTCCTCCTGACTGTCCTGGCAAACCGCCTGTCTGGCTCTCTGTTCATGCTGTCGTCCCCACCTGTCCTGTGGGGCTGCGTCCGCCCTCGCTGTCCGCCCTCGGGTAGGTGTTGAACGGCCGCGTGGTCTGTTGGGCAGTCTTCATCACGCCATCCATCACTGGCAGGTTTGGGGTGCGGATGTTGGGACCGGAGAGAGGCCTCTTGTCCCTGGGAGACTGAGGGCTGCCGTCCCGCATCGTGTAGCTGGACTTTGGCCTGAGGTCACTGGGTTGATCCCTGTGAGACACCTGCTCCTGAAGAGAGGCAGGGTTTTGGGTGAGAGATGGAGGGTTTATCGGGATGTGTGGAAGAAAATAATGGAATAATTCACAGGTGAATGTGGATAAAGATCAAGTAAACAAGCACACAAACAACTACAGGGTGGAATCTTGCTGCAGTGTCAACTCAAAGCAAACTCAGATCTCTTGTTTACTTTAAGGACACATCAGTGAGGAAACTAGCAACACATTTGAGAGTGTATTGGTCTGGAAGGTAAGGACTGCAAGAATGAGAGCCAGAAGAGTCCTTTGAACAGCAAATAATAAATCTCCCTACCTGACCCCGGTCCCGATGCTCTCTGTCTCTATGAGGTGGAGGAGGAGGGCCGGATCCAGGTCTGTCCCTGTGGGCGCGGCCGGGCTCTTGGCCCCGGGGCTGCTGCTGGGGCCGACCCTGGACTCCCTCATCCCACTGAGGACGGGGCGCACGCGGACCCTGGCGGTGGTCATCTCCACTCTGGTGGTGCTCTGGTCTGGGTTGGTCTCTGAGAAGCAGAGCGATGCAAAGGTCAGTGCAGATACATGGCCTGTATCGAAAGAATCCCTGCGATTGAACTACTTACCGGTCTGGGTGTGAGTAGTGTCTGGAGTGAGGGTCACCGTTCTCCTGCCCCCCTCCTCCTGAAGAGCTAGAGCCCTTGCGAGGCTGGATGGGGGGGCTGCCCCGTCGCAGGGAGTTGGAGCGAGTCACGGACATGGTGTCAAACTCATCCAGCAGCCAGGTCAGAGAGCCGTCCACTCCAAGCTTGCTGCCACGTACAATTGTCTGGAGTGAAGAAATTGAATGGTGAACCAGGTGAAAGGCCCGAAGAATTTTATTGATACCAATGCCAGTATCAAGCCAGCATATCGGTCCCACTCCTCAATGATTCCTGATCTATTTCCTGCGTTGAAAAAAAGTAGGTCTACACATTTTTGCAGCGTCAACGCAGCTGTTCAACCTGACTGTTATTAAAAACTAGTCTGTTGAAGACCAAAGCACTGCAGTGACCATGTTGTGGTCAACAAAACAATTTGGGTAGCTACACATCAGTATCTGGAGTTGTAATCCGTCAAAATGCAGCTTGGACAAAATCCACAAACTGATGAACATAATTCGTGACATTCAAGACATTAGTTTCCTTTGCTAACAACTTGCTTGTTGCTTAGATATCCTTTTGCTCATCCCACCTTGCGCGGCTCTACAGTAGTGATGACGGTCGCGTCGATGAAGGGCTTGGGCCTTTTGGCCGTGTCTTCGATGAGCGACTGCCATTGCCGCGGCAGCCCGACGAACTTCTGCTCTTGCTCGTCAAAGTCTGTATGCACACGATGCTCAAAGTTGGATGGAGCGGAGATCTGGATGCGAGACTTCTTCTTTTTGGTGAACATGATCGCGGCTGTGGCAGCTGCAGCCGAGCATCAAACCTGCAGGGAGGAACGAGAGGGAGGGTTAGCGGGAAAGACTCAGGAAAGGCTGTGTGATATAGTGTAAAACACAGCACACATGCATGCAGACAGGCACAGACAACTTCAGAAAACATATATAAAACCTGAAAATGGACCTGTTCAAATAGCATGAACCAGTATATAAGACTTAAAGTGAGCTGTTTGGGTTTTCAATAAAATGCAATCGATGAAGAGTGAAGCCATTTAAACCCTATATTGCATAATCGACTATAAAACATAAAACTCACATCACTTTGTGTTTTGTTTGTGTGCAGTTCAACAAATAAATTACCACATGAGTGTCGGCACATTGAGCATTTAGCAGCGTACTGGCATTAAACCAGCTGTGACCTTTACTTGAAGGTCATTGGTAGCCTCAACAATGGAGTCACTGCTGGACTCCCATTATTAACAACAGGACAAGTTCTCCTGCTCGAGCATTTCCTAATAACAACACAACAAGTTGGGACAACAGGGCCCTATTTCTCGTACGTGGTTCAACAAAGTCGATCAAATGTCCTATTATCCATCTTAAATTAGCGAGATGATTGACATCAGGCTAACTCGGTTTCTCCACAGAAGATCCGTGCTGAAACAGTCTCGTTAATTCTAACCAGACGTCAGTCATCTGGATAAATGCGCGAGCCGCCGTCGCCACGATAATAATCAATGCAATGATACCACGATGTTCTAACAGTACAATGGCAAATAAACTCAGAGGAACCTTTTTTTTTTTTTCTTCTTCCGCTGAGAAGCAGAAGATGATCATGAACGCATATGAGGAATTCAAGACCTTAATCATGGCAAAGTCTAATGCTGCATTCACAGCAAACGTTTTTGCAACGTTTTTGGTGTGAACAAAGCATAACACCGCCCCCACTGCGAGACATAAGTGTCAAAGTTAAATGCCTCAGTGTTGGGAAAATGTATCAGCTAATTTAAAGTGCTTCATCACCCAAATCAATCAGATTATATTTATTTAAATGTGCCTGCTGGCAGTAGTATATTAATATATACACTTATGAGGATATATGTACTTTATGTGCAATACACGTAGAATATATGTCTATATTCATGTAGGTGTAGATTACCATATAACTAGGAGTTTGAATAAGTGTATGGGTGTATCAGTATGTATGTATTATTCATAATCAGAAATTCAATCAATTGAAGCAGTGAAAAGTATTCTTATCATGAGTCCACCTAGGGCTGGGCAGTATAGCCAAAAATTCATATCACGGTATTTTGTAAGATTCTGGCGGTTTCACGGTATTTTTTCCCAAAATAAACACATTAATTTATTGACGCCGAAAAGGACCGCCACTGCCATCGTTATTCACCACTCGCTCGCAACTGGCCAGCAGCTCTTTTGATTGGTACATAGGGAGCTAAATCTGGAGGGATTTAGGACCCAAGGGAATCCCTTGATACTAGTGGCGCATGCGCGACCGTAACGACTCTTGTCATTCTTCGGCAGGCAGCAACATTTAATGTTTACAGTCACAGATATGTGTACAGCGGTCTGATCTACTTACGTCTCACGGAAAGAAGTTGACTCATGGTGTGCAAGAAATGACATGGCCAAAATGCATGATGGGTAAAGCCTGCCCCACTTTGCTGCACAGGAAAAGACTTCTTCCTGCACAAGAAAAGTCTTCCTGTGTGGGCAGTGTCATTTACCCAGCATACATTTTGGCGATGTCATTTCTTGCACACCATGAGTCAAGTGAGTTAACATGAGACGTAAGTAGCTCGGTCCGCTGCTCTTTCAGTTTCAAGCTGTGAACATTAAATGTTGTTGCCTGCCAAACAGCGGTATATGAAAAATTCACACCGTACGGAAAACTGAAAACGGTATACCGCACAGCCCTAAGTCCACCGTAATAATTTTCTACAATAATGATATGCATGATGTACTAATAACACTGTCATATAATTATGAGTGCTTTCAACACATCCATAAGTTTCTTAAGCTCTAAATAAACGTTACGAACAGTACGGCATGCAGCGGCTGAGTCTATGCATACAGTCTATGAGATGGGCAATGGGTGTGTGGTGATCAATGTCCGCGGCTCGAGAAGCTCTCGTAAATAAATGATTCTTTGTCGGCAGAATCGATAGCGCTCGTACAGGAAGTCATGATGATGCCTTCCTGAGTTAGCCTAGGCTAAACTTGCTTCGAGGAACTGAAAAGCCTGACATACGTCATCTTATTCTGAAAATTATCCGGTTAACCCAGTAAGCCAGGTACGAAGAATAGGGCCGAGAGTAGAACCCTCATTGAGTCGTTTACTCTGCATCACTTGCTGCTTTCTCAGCCACACAGTCTCCATTGAACGCTCATAGTTACGATCGCTGTTTAGTCACGGATCAGCAAAAAAAATAAAAAAAATTGCAAATGTAACTGTTATAAATGCCCCAATCACATTAGTTTTTTTTGCCACCGACTACCAACTGCTGATCCCGCCTGAACGCATCATACTGCCTGGTGAAATGTCCCCTCGAGGACAACTTTTAATTTTATGGCTGTAATTTGCAAATGAACTGGCATGTTGGGATGCAATGAATCCCAAAGAAAGAAAGATAGGAGGTAAAAAGCTGGATAGATATATATATATAAAAAAAACCAAAGTTAGGCTTCTTGACTCATTTAAGAAAGAGAGATCGCGGTAGAAGAGGCAGCGTGGTGGTGCTGTGAATGAGAGAGAAAAGTTATTTTCTCATAGTTTCACAGTGGTTACGTTCTAAAGCACAAATAAACAACCATCAAACACCAACAGCTGAGTCACAGCCTCGCATTGTTCTACACGGAGTCAACAGGAACAAGTGCATCATCAAAGTCCTCTAATTAGTATGAGTAATATAATCTGCTGCTATTGTGGTTGGCTGGATTAAAAAAAACATGCAGATGGTGGAGGATTTCTGAGTTTACAAAGTATCCTGTAAAGCACTGCTCACCATTTTTGGCTTGGGTGTAAATAGTCTCCCTCTCAACCATGCTGCTTTGTTATTGGGTATCAAAAGAGACACTCCCAGAACTCAAACAGAGGCTCGCTAGCGTTACAAGCAGAGCCAGGCCCTGCTGAACGACCAGAGGGGCAACAGGAGTGCAGGGCCTCTGTTAAATTCAACCACAATCCTCTCTTCTTGTTTTACTACAAAACACTTCATCAAGAACAAAAAAGATGGCGAGCGGGGTGGGGGGGGTCATGAGTCATGCTGCCGGGTTCACAGTCTGCCGCGTTAATAAAGCCTTTCACAGTCGGAGTGTTTGAAGTCTGGCAGGACCCGCCCGGGAACACACTGAGAAAAGTGAGGTTCGCGGCCAACAATGACCGCAACAAAGCGTTGTGCTCGAAACCGCCCAAAAGAAATGAGGAAACTTTGCTAATATGGATATTCATCTGCAGAGACGTATTGAATGAGCGTTGTTGCGTGTTGCAAGGCCAACAGGTCAGTGGAACAATACAGCTCTCATCTTCAGCATGACATTACTATCGCACAGCTTATATTAATAGCTTTGCTTATAAATTACTATCCGATGTCATAGCTTTTTAATGAGAACGCATAATGAGAATATAAATCACAATGTATTCCAGGGACTTCTTAAAAGTGAAAAGAGAAGACCCGGTCATTCAATTGTTTTGCGGTCACATCAATCCTCAAAGCAAAAACTGTAGCATGTTTTTTATTATTACAATAACTAGACCTTTTTCAAATACATCATATCAGATTTTACTTCTTCAAAGTAGATGTTCAGTAACTCCACCCAACTACCGACACTGGATTTTAGAACCATTAGGGAAAGTATCTCATCACCGTGAGGTTACAACACTGGTGATGAATGCCTCTTTCCATTCATAATGAGTCTGGTGACAACGGAGAAGAGGCCTACAAATCACAGCTGAGGAGCCAATCACTGCATGTAAACTCTGGGACGCAGAGAGCGACGACTTATGAGAAGACAAAATGAAATGGTGGCCGAACAACAACATAAACTAATATGCCATGCACCCAATGATTAGCTCAACTATTGGCAAGAAGAGTACCGTTAGGGCTGTTGGTCGTATAACATCTTATTGAAAGCATGAGGGCCTTCAGCAAACCATATATCAGCATGAAAAAAGGGCACATGGGGATTGAGAGTGACACCGAGTGTCTCATAGTCAGAGACAGCAGTCTGGCTGTGAACCCCGGACGATTGTGGCTTTCAAATCCTGGGCTTTTGGGCTGCATCTGGAGATATCTGGAGCTCTAAAAAATAAGATTTTACTGCCGCTGTCGAGAGCCAAGACATGATAAAAAAGTTGAACCGTAACTAAGGCTGTATGGTAAACAGTAAACAGATGACAGAGCTCTGACCTCAACGGGTTTGATTTGAGAGGGAACTTAATTTGCTGGGTGGCACGTAGATGATTTGTTTGTAGTACGAACAAACAACTGTGTGGGAGGGCTTTACATAACAATGTGAGTTTGGCTGTGCAAGTCTGTGGATGATAAATGCACATAAAAAGGTCAGGAAGTTATACCTAAAAGGATTTTTAAACGGCAAATAATCTTTGACTGTATTACAAACTGTACCAATTGGATAAGCGTCGAACTGACCAACCGAGTCAAAGTAATAGTACCGAAATAAATACATCTGGATCAGTGAACATGACACTCAAAATAATTAATAATTAAATGTGGAACACATCAAAAAAAGTTGAAAGAGAGAAAAGTTTTGAAAAGAGAGAAGTAAAGTCTGCGTTTACGACTTCTCTTGGCTACTTTTGCATGTACACTGTTTGTAATCAACCAGTTTGATATATCTGGGGTAGTCTCCATTGAAACACGTAATTTAAAGTCTGTCACGTATTTATGTTTTTATATTTATAGTTTGTAAAATGTGCTCTTCAAACATTACACAGAGGTGATAGATATATATATATATATATATATATATATATATATATATAACCAGGTGAGCTTCAGGCATACAGCATACAGCCAAGGAGAGTGATTAGGAGCTGCAGCAGGTCTATGGTCACTCCACCATTGACCCACACAGCTAGGGATGGGTATCGCTTGGGTTTTTTCCGATACCGGTGCTAAACCGATACTTTTAAAACGATACCGGTGCCTAAACGGTGCCTGAACCGATATTTTTTTTATTGCCAAGGCAATTTTTTTTTCCTTCAAATTGAACAATATATTAACTGTTTAAAGAAAACTAAAATATAAATAAATACATACAAAATATACTTGACTTCAAACTACAGCTTCAAACCTTTTAACTTCAAACTATAAACAATATATATTTAAAAAAAGAACAGACACAAGCATCAGGTGGCCTGATTTGGACTGGTGCAACAAAACTCAGACACTGTTGGATTCTACAAACTGCTGCTTTACTGGACTACACGTCACCATTAATATCAACATGAGAGATTTGTTCCAGCAAGCCGAGGATGGACGTTCAAAAGCTCGTGCTCGTGTCTCCAGCGATCTCTGTGTGCGCGCGCTGTGTGTGTGAGCGCTGGAAGCCCCGCCCCCTCGAGCCCCGCTCTGCATGCAGGCAGACAGAGCGCCGCAGCGAGTGTGCTCTGATCCGCGCTATTTTAATAATCGTTTTTAGCGTGCGGGCACCGCGCTACCTTTTTAGTATCTATATACCGTGCAACTTTACAGAGTAGTGTAAAAAAAAAGTATTTAAATCGGCTCAAGCACCGGAAGGAAGCACCGAAATCTGCGTTGCTTTTCGGTCCCAACCCTACACACAGCCCCCCCTGGTCTCAGAAGGGAGGATGAGCGCAACAGATGTCTGCTCTCCCTCACCACTAAATCATTAATTTCATAAACATGGACTTAATGAATTACACAGAAACACAGACTGAAATAACAACTGGCTCAGACAGCAAAGACACACCATGGATCAATCACAGTTTGTACAGCTGACCAAACTACCTCATTGTTTTTCTCAGGGTTGATAACAGTTCTCTGCATGTTCAGTTCCTCACAGAATATCTGAAAAAATAAAACAGTGAGGCGTGACGGTGCAATGAGTGCCTCCACGGAGTACAAATCCTGTTCTGCAAATGGGATATGGCTTGGGACGGAACAAAATATTTTAACTTGAGGATAAGAACAGTAGCAGAGCTCCACTGCTGCTCCCTGACACCCACTCAAACATACAGAGTCAACCAGAAGCTATAAAAGGACCCCTCCTCTCTCAGAGGAAAACAAGCAACCCCTCCCTGAACACAGCAGCCACTGTAGTTATAGCCTCCCTCTGTGTTTTACCCTCTCTCCCACTCAGTATCCATAACAATCCCATCACCCCACCACTCCGCTCGACCTCTCTTTCTGCTCTCCCCCCCCCCCTGTCTTCTTCTGCTCTCTCTCTCCCCCCTCCCCGTATGCCTGGCTGAACAGTGAGAAAGCCTGTCGTAAACGTTACGTCACTTACGTACTTAACATGAGCTAAACGTTTGTCCTCTCCAATGTTTTATTTAAGCATTAAAGATGTCGACATATAAAATATAATTAGAGTTTCCCAGTACAGGGCAGATAAAGGTCATCTTACAAATTGACAATGTTTTGCTCCAATCAGGACACAAAACTGAAAATGTTCTGTCGCCTTGGTGATTTTCTGTTTTTTTACAGCACCTGCTCATTAAAAACGTTAGCCTATCCTATCATCGACCCAGTGGTGACCTCACATAAAGTAAGTTACCTGTAATAACCATCTTGTCACGTCCACCCGGTCATACACATTGGGAAAAGTATCACCGTGAAAACACCTCACAAAGAGCGTGCATCACACTCTTCGCTCTAATGATTTTCTGTCTGCGGCTCCATCGAGCCACACCGTGCACAACCATCTTCCTAAGAAAACACAAACAACACTCTATGAACACACTTCAAAGTGCCAAAAGTAAATCTTCATGATGATTCATTACAGACGGATTTGAGGATTTTACTTTCTCCTCCCACCATGCAACAAGGAAGATAAACCTGTGTAATTACTTGTTAGCTCGCAGTTGATTCTAGGGCTGCAACAACAAATCGCTAAAAATCGATTATCAAAAGCGTTGCAACGAATTTCATTATCGATTCGTTGTGTCGCGCGATTATTACGCCGGGCGGAGAAGAAAAAAAAGAGCGGAGCAGAGCAACTGGCCGGCCAGCGTTTCTGAGATTGGAGTGAGACACGAGAAAAGCTGAGGTTGTGATGTTCTCAAAAATAGAAGATCTTTGACAAGTCGAGTCTTGGCCAATCAGCGTCTTCATGTACCTCAAACTTGTTTTTAATGGAAGCTAGTCAGCTTGCTATCACGTTAGCTAACGTGTTTGGGTTGTGTATTGTCGTTAAAGTTACGTTATGTTCCGTTACAGTTCAGTCTTGCTTGTAAAAAAAACGTATCGTGATGAAACATGCCGTCACCCCCCGGTCTGGTTCAGTTCACGCTGTCACTCGTTAACATTAAACCGGCAGATCTGGCTGCAGGTTTTTTTTTAGTTTTTTTTTACTCAAAGTAGAATGAAGCAAATCACGTAGTTGGGCTTAGCCAACAACGTGACGTCGTGGTCATAAGAGACCCAGAATGAAAGAGTTTAAGGAAGAGGACGCTCTATATGTAGCAGTACAGCTTCCCTCTGTCCCAGTATTTCATACATATTGATAAAGCAGGGTATGCTAAATGCAGCCTCTGGAGGGATCAATTACAGTAAAAAGGGCTCACATTTGGCAGATGTAAAGCATAGATGTGTATGTTTTTAGTGTTAGTCCATTTTGTTGTTTTAATTAACAGCTCAGGGATGTTCAAGGAGCAACCTGTTTGTGCACTTTCTGAAGATGTTTTGCACTGTCACTTCTGTTTTTGAATAAAGGGTTGGAAATGAACGTTTTTTTGATAAAAACATTTTTTTATCCGATTCATCGAAAAAATAATCAACCGATTATTAAAATAATCGTTAGTTGCAGCCCTAGTTGATTCATCAAGAAGACCACCAGTCCTGCTCTTGAAATCATTCTTCTTTATAAAACACACATTCACAAAATACCTAGCTCATAGACTTAATACTGATGCTTAACTTCACTATTCTGAGCACTTTTTCCAGTTACCACAAGTTGGAAAAAGTAATAAGTGTCCTTTGTCTAATGCAAAACTCTCATGTTTATGGAATAACTGGAATGCATAGAATCACTCTCGTTCACATACGGGCCACAATGAGTGATACATTCGCTGACCGCATTTCCAGAATCAAGACCGTATATAACCTCTCAATGACGGCTCGTAACCTGCCAACAACGCACAGACAAGATGTGTTCAGGTTACCGTCAGCCTGCTCACAACAGGGGAGGGTAGTACACACTGAAGTACAATTCAAGGTCCTTGTACTAGACGGATGCTAGATGACTTTAAGAATTGAGCTTTCTTACAGTGTTGTATTGGTAAGATCGGAATTCTTAACAAAACTGTGCATGTGTGACAGTCTCAGCCTTGATACAAGACAATGTGTGCAAACATTTGACTAATATTAGAGTAAATTAGGTAGCTACAACACAGAGCTGGTGGTTGCACTTATTCACGTTCACATTGCATGATATTAAGATTAGCAGGGTGGTGCAGTTTCATGAGATGTCAAATGGAACAACAGGTTAAAAACAGATTTCAGTCGTTTCATCAGTGCACATACATGCTGAATACGATCTGGTCAAAAGCACAATATCATACATTTATGGATTATACTCCATAAGTGTATGATAGGAGTCCTCACAGTTGGTGTACACAGGACAGGAGACATTTCACGTAAGGGTGGGACAATATATCAGGGGACTCTAAACTCATGGAGGATGAAGCAAAACCCCAAATATGTTGAACGTTTACAATTTGAAGGAGCCGCTATCATTTAATCTCTGCATATGTGAGCGTTTGGTATAATCTGTAAAGATGATACTCACTGAAGAGGAGCCTGGAATCACGGCACTGATGTTAAATGACGCAATTTAGAGGACTTTGGACTAGATCCTTTTCAGTGAAGCGGGTTCAACAATAAAAAATAGGTTACGTGAAGTTATTAAATGAGTAACATTAATTTAAACACAGAGATTAAAAAAAAACTCAAGCCAATTTAGATATTTACTTTGTAATAAAACACACACCATGGTGTTTTGCACATTACTAAAGTAAATGAGGAAGGATAAAAGAATGACTTGAATGAATCTGCAGCTTTTAAGAATCATACATATTAAATGTGCAACCCAAATTACATTCTTCCAACACTCAAAAAGCACCGAAATGACCAATTGCAGGCAACTCCATTCTTGATATGCATATCTCAGACCAAATAACCTATAAAGTACTTAGTCTGACACAAGGAACCTATAAATGATTAAATATGATTAAGGACACCAGTCTGCTTTATTAAATAACATAAAATGCACAAAACAAACTTCCTGCAGAAAAGAGCACAAATACACAACTTCCTACTGAGTTTGAACGCCACCTTCCCCGAGTGTCACCAACACTTGTGCAAAGAGAGACAGGCGCCCGGGAGTCCAGCAGCTGCCTGGACGCACAAACACGAGCAGTCAATAACAGAGTAACAGGTTTGAATGGTAAGAGCCAACAGCTACCAGCAGTCCGACGGGGCTGAAACACAGATAGTTCTTCGCTCCCCTCCCTTCACACACGGCAAACAATACAGTTATTATGCCTCTTCCCCCTGACTCAGTTAATCCACGCTGTGAGACTTTAAGCACAGAGTTGTGTTGCTGTGACCCAGATTACCTTTCGCTCGGTGCCAGTGCCCGCGACGTGAAGTTGTAACCTGCTTTTACGCACCGCCACAACTCGGCAATTCAAACGTATAGCGAAACTCACTTTTAGTCACAGGTCCGGTGACTTACTATCCACCTGATCTCATGTCGGAAACGCAGCTGAGGAACAACTCCGGGAAGAAGAAAAAGAAACAGACTCCCTGCAGCAACAAAGTTGTTTCCGTGAAGAACTCAAACTCCCTCGTCGTTACGTCTTCATAGAAGACAACGGACCCGGTGACTGATAACGACGTGTATATATATATATATATATATATATTTATATATAAAAAAAAAAGTATAAACGTGAGTATATTTTAAAAACAGAAAAGCGTCGCGGCTTGGGGCTGCAAATACAAAGTGTGTCGCATTCCTATGGTTTCAGCAAAACGCGGCACAGTATCATGACGTCAGTGGAGGGAGGGACCCATGAGAGCGGGTCTATTAGCCACTAAAGTCCTGTCAAATAGGCTCCAACAGACACGGGAACCCTTTTCTTCCTTCCTTCTGTCACACGGCTGCCGTTCACATGTGTATACTGTTACCTGCGCTGCAGCAGTGGAAGAAGTACTCAGAGACTGAACTGAAGTACCAGTACCAAGAGCACGATGTGAAAATACTCCACTACAAGTAAAAGTCCTGGATTTTTTATTTACGTGAAAGTGGCCTATGTGTAAGCAACATGTACTACAAGTAAAATAACTCATTCTGTGGTGAAATGTCAGTGTTTCACTGTAATATATTGTACTTTTTACTCTACTACATTTATCTAACATATGTAGTTACTTTACAGATTCAGATTAATAATACAAAAATAACAACAAACAAATGATGCAATATTATAGATGAATATTACACTTAATTGACTTGAAATTCACAAGCTACTTTTACCAGCTCCAACATTAAAGTGAGGTACACATTAATGCATCAATACATATAAACCAATTGCTACTTTGAGTTAAGTACATTGTCTATAAAAATAATACAAATTGATTGATTATGAACATCACATGAGAGAAATAAAAGGGGAGGAAGGTGAAATATTCTTCTTTTGTTGCATCATTAAGGTTAATGAGGACATGATCGTTTTGAAGAAAGCTTTTACAAGACACGACAATGAGTCACTTTGTGGCACAGCATGTTCTGACATTATGGCTCAAATTATTACTATTTATAGCACTATAAAAAGGCAGGTTGCTGTGAAATTCCATGTCTGCCTGCTAATATAAAAAGATCCATCACCAGCGACATTACAGAGGACACAGAGATAGTGAGCCATGGCTAAATGCCAAAACACATCTTAAACACAACAAACCTTCGGGCAACACTGGAACCGTGTCAAATATTGACTCTGTGTTGCCACTCTAAACAGCTCACACAGTGGCTTTAACACACATTCAATTCAAACAAAAGCCTATTCCAGAGGCATACTTCCAAGAGATGTACTCTCAAGATGTATGAAACTGAAAGAAAGACAACAGACCTATTCTTCTACATTTTATAATGCCAGTGCATATAAAATACAAAAGTTAGTATCACTGTTAGTAGACTGTTGGAAGGAGCCTGAGAACAAAACATGTCATTAATAACTACTACTTCGCTGTGATCGTTGTTCTGCATATGACAAGAAACTGGAAACTTTATGAATGTCTTGTAATATGTAACAAACACCACAGAAGATATATTTCAGCATAATGTAGGGGAATGACTAACTGAATGAATATGCAAGCTGCTTTAAAATGTAATCAGAACCCTCCATACTATTTCATCAGAAGGTAGCAATCTAACATAAAAAAGGTACATTAAAACAGTTCATAATAAAGAGTTCTTTATTAAATCCAGCCGTGAAACATGTCCATTTGTCTTATTATCCATCATCTACTATCTAACAAACTCCAAGGTGTCAGCCTTAATAAGGAAAAGGCCTGTTGACATTCCTTTGAGAGTAAAAATACAGCAGGAACAGGTCCACTCAACGTATCGAAGCCAGACAACACACAAAGCAGCCAATCCCGTGGTAGAGTTCAAACAAAGCAATGCAGTGTTGCAGCCAATGACGGCCGACTTCTAGGAGCAGGTTGTGGAATGTGGAAAGGTCAATGATAAAGAGAGCGCTACCTAGATCACACAAGCACACAAGCACACACACACACACACACACACACACACACACACACACACACACACACACACACACACAATGAACAAAACAATGCATATGCAAAGTTGTTGTGCTCAGAGTTTGCACAGCTGCGGGTGAAAGCTGAAAAGAAGTCTCAACACCACCAGTTTTTGTGTTTGTTTATCTCTAGCCAAGACAAGCATCCAAAAACAGTCTGAAAATATGATCCCTTTCAAAATTGGGCGATAGGTGGTTTTCACTGGAAAGGAAACAATAATAATAATAACAATAATAATAATAATAATAAGTAACTAATGCTGTCAGACAAATGTAAATACTCAGGTTAAGTTAAAGTACCTCAAATTTGTACTCAGGCACAGCCCTTGAGTATGTAAATGTACTTTCATTCCACCGGTACTCGACTACTCTGGCCATAAGACGCAATACTACTGCACAATGTCAGCGTGGTGTTAAACATCAAACTTACTGTAAAACACATGATTCAGTGGAGCGCCATCATTACACGATGATGGCACCCCGTCAAAAACCGGCAACAATGAGGTGATGTCGTTGTGAAGCGAGGTCAAACATCACACCGACCCCCCACCCCCGTCATTAGTAGGGATGGGTATCGTTTGGGTTTTTTCTGATACTGGTGCTAAACCGAAACTTTTAAAACGATACCGGTGCCTAAACGGTGCCTGAACCGATACTTTTTTGTTGCCAAGGCAATTTCTTTTCTTCAAATTGAACAATATTATTAACTGTTTAAAGTATACTATAGATATAAATAAATAAATACATACAAAACACGCTTCAAACCTTTTAACTTCAAACTATAAAAATATATATTTAAAAAAAGAACAGACACAAGCATCATGGCCTGATGGGACCGTGTGCAACAGAACTCAGACACTGTTGGATCCTAAAACTGCTGCTTTACTGGACTACACGTCATCATTAATATCAACTGGAGAGCTTTGATCCATCAAGCCGAGGACGGACGTTCAAAAGCTTGTGCTCGTGTCTCCAGCGATCTGTGTGCGCGCGCTGTGTGTGTGTGAGCGCTGCAAGCCCCGCCCCCTCGAGCCCCGCTCTGCATGCAGGCAGACAGAGAGCAGAGCAGCGAGTGCACTCTGATCCGCGCTATTTTAATAATCGTTTTTAACGTGTGGGCACCGCGCTACCTTTTTAGTATCTATATACCGTGCAACTTTACAGAGTAGTGTAAAAAAAAATGTATTTAAATCGGCTCAGGCACCGGAAGGAAGCACCGAAATCTGCGTTGCTTTTCGGTCCGGTAGGTACCGGACGTGTTGGAACCCAACCTTAGTCATTAGTGAGGCAATTCAACACTCTGTCAGCTGCGAGGAGATTTACTGTCTGCACGACGGCTCTGCCAAATACAGCATTAGACCGGTGAATGTTATTCAGGATTAGTTATTGTAATCAGATGCTGGTGAAATACACAAACTGTGAAAATATGTAGGAAGGGAAGTGATTTTGATTCTCCTTCTACCACTGTGGTGTGCATGAGCAAGTGCAAGCCACGGACAACAAGTATTCAACGTTTGGACATGTTTATACCAAAAAACATTCAAGCTGCATACAGTTGTTTCATCAGAAATTCTATCTTCGACTAAACGGTGGAAATCTACAACTTCCTAAAAAAGTTAATAAAAAAAAACACCAGTATGTCTTAATGTAGTTTGATTAATCTTCAAGATGGTGTAAGAGTACTTGAGTGGAGCCCGATTCGATAAAACATACACATTTACAGGCCGAGCGCTGCAACAAAAGTCTTGTCTCTGTCATACAGATTATTCCAGAGTTTAAAAAAAAACTGCTTCTGCTCCTCCCACCATAACATGCATGAGCATTGCAACACCACCAAAACAGCAGAGGTGAAACGGGGCCACCATCCAGAACTCTCTTTGTGTTGAGTTTGTGAAACTTCTGTATCATTGGGAACGTGCAGGCCCAAGCTTGATTTTTTCCGGGTGAGATTAAAACAACTGCACATGCAAACACAAGAACAAACTCCTCCCTATGTTGCTGTGTGCAAAGTTTAAAAAAAACATTACCATCTATGGAAGCAACGATATTCATTATCGATTAATCTGACGAGGCCTTGAAACTACAAGTAGATTAGTGAAGATTTCAAGTCACCTGCCATGGAATAGTCAACGACTAAGATTACATGACACATTCCATATTTCTATTGTCTGCTACCACTAGTTGTTAAAAACTATCAAGTGCTCGATAGATTTTAGAAGTGGCGTAAAATACAATTGTGTGTGTGGTTGTCAGTGACCTACCACAGGGACGGGTGAGGTAGAAAATGTATTTCAGACCCTGTATCTGACGATTATTTGCGCCACTCATCAATTAATATACAATATTATACATTTTCAGAAAATAGTGCCAATTATCATCACAACTCGGTAAAGCCCAAAGAGACGTCTTTAGAGTGCTTGCTTTGTCCAATACAACAGTCAAAAAACAAAAGATATATTTCAGTTTACAATAATGTAAATGAGAGAAAAGAGTCATCACAACAATTTTACGCCACAAATTAAAATCACCATTTTTTTCTGGTAATTGACTCAGTTAACCACGTAGTCTGTCAGAACAGAAGATGACAAATTAATCCTTTTAGTTTAACACATTCACATCGTGGCTCTAAAATGATTACAATAATCGTATCATTGACAGTTTGCTGTATATGGGAAAGTGGAATAGAATAGACTGTTTGACTATTATGGGATTATGTGCACTGGTTCAATGATTCTAAGGCAAGGGAGGAATTAATCTCTACAGAGCTGAATAGCAACAGAATCGGTGAGATTGTAGTCACAATCAAAAGTATGATGAGACAGAAACAAAAGAAAGGTTGAGCAAGAAGTTTCTTCTGAGTTTTCTTTTTCCCCAATACACATTCACTCCTTATATGCTGACACAACAGTGGCCAGAAACCCAGACTAAGTGGTTGAAACAGATTCTCAGAAGTGGGTTATTGTTATGAATAATTATTTTATTCATGCGTGTGCTTGCCTCTGTTACTGAGCACCTAGAGGGTTGTGTTGATGTTGGCTGCTGCAGTCATTCCTGAGAGGATTTTCTTTCCTCCAGGGCAATAAGCCTGCCTAGTCTCCCTGTTACAGGGGAGAAGCAAAATGCAGGGGTCTGATATGACCCACCTAGGGGTTTTAAATCCGTTATCAGTCAGCTTAGCTTCATCCTCGCTCACTGGACCCTTTTACGTGCCATTTTATAGTTTATTTTTTTATTTCTCTTGTTTCTGCAGGCCAAAAAATAATAATATGTATGGCTTGATTAGCTAATGGGTCAAAAAGATAGACATTGAGGAAAGAAATCAAGGAACTGACCCCGATAATAACCAAAAACAAAGTACAGAACAAAAAGAAAAAATAAGTTCAGCCACACTAAAAGTGTTTTCTCCCCTGATATGAGGCGGAGTCAATATTTGCTGTGTTTTCTCTGCAGACCTGGTTGTTGGCTGGCAGCCATTAGCTGAATCTGGCCCAGTGTTGGCTCTGCACTGTGCCTCCCCCCTTCACAACACTCAGACCTACCTGCACGTGGGATGGATGGAGAGATATCTCTCTCTCTCTCTCTCTCTCTCTCTCCCTCTCTCTCTCCCTCCCTCTCTCCCTCCCTCTCTCCCTCTCTCCCTCTCTCTCCCTCTCTCCCTCTCTCCCTCTCTCTCTCCCTCCCTCTCCCTCCCTCTCTCCCTCTCCCTCTCCCTCTCCCTCTCTCTCCCTCTCTCCCTCCTTTTTCTATCTAGCTATCTTTTTTTCTTCTGTGAAATCTGACACCAGGAGAAAGACAAGACTTTCCAATGCTTGCTCATCTGCCACAGCATGCGCTAAACCAGCAAGGAATGCACACAGAGAGAGTCAGTGACACTGGCATTTTGAATGCTTGATAATAAATTTGCCACATGGTTCCTCAAACGTGGAGGGTAATGTATCTGGCTCTCAGTGCCTCCTGCTAATAAGACCGACCACAGCCTTTAGCTGCCAACTCATATGTCGATACTATAGCCGTTTGGAGTTCATGGAAGAAACCTAAACAGCAGGGTGTGTGTGTGTGTGTGTGTGTGTGTGTGTGTGTGTGTGTGTGTGTGTGTGTGTGTGTGTGTGTGTGTGTGTGTGTGTGTGTGTGTGTGTCTCTCTCACTGAGGGACCCTCAGGTCGCCAAACGACAACATCCGACTTGTCTGTCAACGGTCATCAATCGACGAATAGGATTTTATGCCATAATTACATGGCGCCCGCAGAGAGATGATAGGAAATGAGTGATGATACAAAAGTCCCCATCTGGACTTAAACCAGAGACATATTTATAAATAGTCAAATCAGCTGTTGCTGTTCAGTGCTCTGAAAATCAAATGTTTCATCGCACATAAACGTTTGGGATGTGAATGATTTCATAAGTTATTTTTTGAGTACTAGCTGAAGTGTTATGAGAAGCAAGCCTTTTTCATTCAGGTCCATTCTGCAGTCTCCAGGGTACCACAGGTCCCTTCACTGTTACTAATAGGGATGGTCTTAACATATTTGACTTGCATTACAAACTTGTTACAAATAAAAAACTTTCTCATGTCATTATTAATCATGAAGTTCCACGGCATAAAAAAAAAAATATATATATATATTTTTTTTTAAACAGCAACATTGTCTGTTCTTTCTTACATGATAAGTCCCTCGAGTGAGGATATTCACTTATCCCAATAATGGAAATTCACCACAATAAACTTATTTAGAGCATGTTTTTTCACAAACGGCAACCAACTCTTCTTTGTCTCGTTCCTAAAAGGATCGTGAAAACACCAGCTTCCAATGAGCAATTATTTTCTCTCTCTTATCTTACAAATACTTAACTTTTTAAACTGTAACAGATAGTACGCTGATCTACTTTGCCATCTGACCTGTAGCTCCTGGGTGATTTTCTCAGCTGACAACCAGTTCCTTCCCTTCCTGACACAGTTATCCTTGCTGCATAACTCAGAGAGCATGACACGGAGATGGGGGATGATTTTGATAAGGGTGCTCACTGCTGAGGTATGGCTGTGAGTATGCAAGAGAGAAAAGTGACCCCTCCATACAGCTCTGGCATCCCAAGAATGTATGGTGTGCACCGTACTAATCGCACAACCTTGCTGACTAACTGCACGCATAATCTCTTTTCCACTCACTTATGCACACATGAATAACGCAGATACATGTATGCCAGCTAAGGAGAAAAGGAGGAGGGAGGGACCACATTAAAAGACCAAAGGAGAGAAGAAAGGACTTGTCCAATAAAAAAAGTGGGGTCATTGAGGGGAGAGAGCAACTTAATCAAATCTCAGACAGACAATATCCTCTTTCCTCCTTCAGTCTGGCCAGAAACACACACCTGCTTCAGCAGAGAAAAATAAAGTTGACCACATTTGTGACCAGTTAATAAAGTTACATGCACATTGTAATACCATTAATCAGTTGTAGAAGAAGATCCTTTACTTAGTAAATGTACTAATACCACACTTTGAATAGTCCATTATCAGTAAAAGTCCTACATTCAAAACAGTAACTATCAGCAAAGGGTACCAAAGGTACAAAAACAAAAACATAGAAATCATTGTACAATAAAATTGCCCCTTTCATATATAATGTTTTTTTTTATTAATATCACCGCTGCATCAATATGGACGTTGGATGTTTTAACTCCTTTATATCCTGATGGTTAGTTTAATCTACATCAACGCATCATCTCTGTAAGATCATCATGTTTGTAGCCTCACTGCCCCGCGAGAACCACGTATCTCAACAAACAAACACACTGTAAACTGTTCATGAGGTCACAAAAACAGCCCTTCTTCCAGCTTTGTGACGAGGCATTTTCCCCCCAGCTGATCCAAGAGGTTTTTAAAATAGTTTACGGTTTTCCACTTGACAGAATACTTGAAAACCGAAAAGTAACGTAAGCTTCGCGATAGCTGGCAGACGGATAGCTTTTCTTCTGGATTTGCCACTAAGCCGTCCATCGAGCTCAGCGAGTCTGAGCATAGACGCGCAGCCCTGCCGTACAATTAGCTTGGTTATGTGCCCACAGATGCGGCTTTTAATTGTTTAAACAACTTTCACAAGTGATTCATCGCCTTGTAACGCGGCTGTACCGTGAAAGCCACCAGCGTTACACCTCCCGCTCGCAGTGAGGTGTTCCTCAGACAACCGGAGGGACCAGACCGAAAGAGGAGTCCCTCCGGTCGCCTCAAACCCCAGACTTGAAAGCAGCTAGCGTTAGCCGCCGTTAGCTACTGGACGGGGAGCGGAGACGCGCCACAAGCTAGCGCGCAGCGAACTACAACTATTTAAAAACAAAATGTCTTCACTCACCCGAAAACTCGCAGGGGAACTTTTTTTTCTGCCGCCAACCCGGTGTGGAAATAAACGTACCTCTGTTTCAGAGAGCAGACGCGGGGCTAACTTTGGGTAAACTGAAGTATCACTTTCCCGACGCCATGTTTGGTTGAACAGAGAGGGGGGGGGGGGGTACTACATCCGGGAAATTGCGGCAAAGCACCATGGCAACCGAGACAGCGACAGGTCGCTAAGGAGACGTGTTCTAGTGGAGTGGGGATGAGGTTTTTTTCGGAGGATTTTGGGACAAACACGGACCATGTGAAAGAAGGGGGTCGTTACGTCACCCTGACGGCTTTTTAATCTGGGTTTGGCTAGCATGAAAACATATATATTATGATTTGTGTTTGCATTAAAATGTACACTTTAAAAAGTCATAAAATACTGTAAACCCACCAATGACCTACAATATTGAACATTTCAATTAAATACAAGTAAAAAAATGTAAACATGATAAAATTACACATTCATGTTGCAATTTAATATAAACTTTGCAGGACAGTGAAATAGTGGAGCTGAAGAAACATTTATTTTTGTCATTGTTCACAACTTTCCACCAAGTGGCCAAAAACATATTGCAGGTTTATTGCAGGTTCAGATCCAACAATGTGGAAGCATATTTTAGTATTGAATTAAATCCTATTCTACACAAACACGCTAAAGCACTCTGAGTAGTCGGAAGACTAGAAAAGCACTATACAATTACATTGTATAACATTTATAAACACAGGTATTTTTCTTAAAACTTTGTCCACACAAACAATTCTTTATCCAGATGAAACACAAATGAGGCGCCGTCAAGGCCGGTGGGTCTTGGATAATATAGCGGTGACCTCTGTAGCACATTCAGATGCATTCAGATTTTTTTTACCCACTAAAACTCCTTTTAGTGGGTCAGAACCAGCACTATTTTTGCCAGAGGGTGAGGTGGTTCCTCAACATCATATAATATATCAAAGTATATATTATAACAATTATATTATAAAATATGTATATGTAAATACAAAATATATATCCTACACAGACAAATTGATACGTTTTTACATGGAATACATAATATATTTAAACGGTCCTCTGTTGCCACCCTCGGGAATGTTACAGTAAAAGCAGGCAACCTGGTTCATGATTGAATTACTTCACATATTTGTACATACATACATCATACATATCATATTATATATATTTGGGGAATTTTTTGCAGAAACGCTTTGGATTCATATCAGAACCGTGTACTTTCTGTACTCTTGTTCATGAGACTACAGAACACACTTTTGTTCTTGTCCTCTCCCGCAACAGTTTGAGTGTACATGGATGCCTATTACAATACCTTTTATTCACAGATTAGGCTTCATAGATGTCTTATCTTGTATGAAAAATCATAACTCTCATATAGCGTCTGTAATTAATACAGCAAAAGTGTTTAATAATGAAATAAAACACTTAATATAATACTGAATTTTTTTTTTTTACAGGGCCTCCCAATTGACCAAGAGGCTAGATTTGTGAAGAACGTTGTGCTCTTGTCAACAATGTAATCATGGACACATTGGTTGTTTAGACATGAATGATGATGACAAGATGAAAAAGTCAAATCCACTAACCATCTTGTTCATTTTTAGAGCATTTGTTATATAAAATAAATGGTTTATATTTTGAACACCCTCACTTTATGCTCTTATCACAAATACAGCTCACCTATTGTGGAGAATTGGGACAAATCTGGTCCTACCATAAAAAAAACAAAAAAAAAACAACATACTATTAATACTAATCAACAAAATAATAAAAAAAAATTATGAATCTGTAAGTGGCATTACTCCTGTTATTGAAATTGCACTTAATTAAAAAAAATCTGAATTCACATCAAAAAGATTATTTGGCCAATCCTGTTTATAATGCCTTATATAAATGTGTATGTGTAAAATAATCAATGTAAAAACACAAAACCGGATGTGTCTGTAAATTAGTGATGTGTCCTTTCGTGTCGATGCTTCGATGCGCGTGTCGAGTAATCCAGGTAGATTTTGTTGAAGCGCGTACCGAGGCTTGTGTCAATGACGTATGTGGTGACGTTCGAAGCCTCGCGAGCCGGCCGTACCACGTGACTGATTCAGAATATATATATATATATATATATATAGTTGTTTTTTCTTGTAGCAAGTTGGCACTACAATCTAAATGTCGTTGTGCAACCCTGTCGTACAATGACAATCATAAGTCCTTTACATACATTGAGATTTATAATCGATTGTGGTTGCTATCAAAGTCTACAGCAAAGGTCCCGCCCTGGTGAGGTTGTACCTCTTCAGTTGCATCTAGTCTGTGCCTATCCATCCATAAAGACATTTTCATTTAGGAAGTCGTTGTTCCACAATTGTGCATTATGTGATTGTAAAATTATTTCATTGTTTCAGCCAGTTCAATTTTAAAGTTGCATTCGGCATTAAAAATAAGTCTGTCAGGGAAAGCTAATTTGATATTCGTGGTTCCTCCATGAAAAATGAAAGCATAGACTTAAATTGTGAACAAAGTTCTAGTGATGATACAGAGGGAACACCTCGGGAGACGCTTTCCATTTTAGTCTACAGTCGAACCCAAAACTGAGTCTCGAGTGTAAACGTTCTCCAGCTGACTCAGTCGGATCAAAAATATCACGGTTCTTCATGTCTTTGGTTACATAATTAGTAGGTAGATCATAAATGAGGGTTCATATTTTTCACACTTACTTGGTCTATAATTGTGACCGGCTCAGAAGATAATCTACTTGATGCTTCTTCTAAGTCTTCGTCTCCTTCATGCCCGTGTAGGAGACTAGTGTCCAGCCACAGCCCGCTTTTAGTACACCGTCGGAACCGACAGGAAACACTTTCAGGAGGAATAAACAAGATTAAGTTGTTTTTTATTTTTTATTTTCTTAGAACAAAACAATTCTCCCTCTGCATATCTGACACGGAAACGCAGAACTGAATGGGCATCAATTAAAACAACAAAGGAAAGAAAAAAGTGAGCTATAATAAAAGTTCCAAAAGACAAACTCTTTTACAAAAGGATGTTGTCCACTGCTGCCGAACCACCTGAGCATAAAACCAAACCATTCAGACACTGTAGAAGCATAATACAAAAAAGTAAAAAGGACAACTTAATATTGAAGACACACAGGTACTGATACTCTAGAAACACATCTGGGGCATAAATATTTAGACTTGTTTTATGCCTGTTGGCATTCGTTAGATCTGCTTAATAGACCAAATATGAGGCGCTTATACTTTATGGATCAATTGCATTGTGAAAACGTCTTAGGATTTTTTGAAGCGTTTTTTTAAAAATCTAATTCCTCCAGGCGCGTTACAAGCAGTCGTGTTCCAAGTACATGTGAACGTGGGAATGGTGGGCCAATCTTCGTCTTACTGGCTCCGAGGGTGCGCTCAGTTGGCGTGCTGAACGGTGGAGAAGCACAGCTTGAGGGTGTACGGGTAAGGACCGGCTGGAGGGGGAGAGAGAGAGACACACAGATGAGGCTTCAAGAAACATCACCCTGAGAGGAAATGCTCTTCCTTCCCATTTAACCGTGTTAACACATTATTTTTTGTTTTTGTTGTTGTAGGCTGCGGTACAGACAACTAAATACACAGAACCCGGATTCATTTGAATTAGACATCGGTGAAAAGTAATCTAGTACATTAACTCAAGTGCTGTACTTAAGTACAAGTTTGAGGTACTTGTACTTTACTCAAGTATTTCCATTTCTTGCTAAGATATACACTTCTTTTCAACTACAATTCAGAGGCACACAGTCATTTTTACTCCACTAGACATGTACAACACACAGCAGAATAAGCTTATGGTTACAAAATACAAATACTAGTACAGTACAAGTACCTAAAAAAAAAAAAAGGTACTCCAGTACAGTACTTGATGAGCCTACATTTACTTGGTTATATAACGTTCCAGAGTAGTAAAATCCCATCTTAAAGCATCTAAATTGTATAAACGCTGTACAGGTATAAGAGTCTGTACCTCAAACAACAAGTCTCCTTGGATTTCTTTCCAATTCACGTTTTCAGTCTGAATTTGTGCGAGGTTAGGGTTCATGGGAACAGTTTCGGTGTCTTACCCGTACCTGCATTTTTCATCTGGAAGTGGTTCATCAGGGCCAGGGCCTCCATGGCATCGTTGATCGACTCCCACTCCAGCAGACCGGAGGCACTGCGGTCGCTGGGGGCTGCGCCACCTGGTGGTTAGGAGTCAATTACACCACACGTTCCAGATACAAGCATTTTTCCATGTGCAGTGCATGTCATGTGATACAGCAATCGTTTTTCTTAACATGTTCAGAGTTTTAAACTTCACAAAAGCATATCCCCAATAAACAGAATCAAAGCAGCTTACTCTTTCCTGTGAACATTTTGACGTTGACGGGACTCTTGACACCGAGCTCATCACAAATCTGTAAAGAACACAACATGAACCATTAGGGACTGCGAGCACCACAGCTTTATTCTCACAGCTAAAGCTTTCTCTCAAGATACTTTCATGGCCGTAAACACATTCATAACCTACACTAACCAGTATTAACGCTTTCTACAGACCTGAGTAAAGATCTCTGGCGTGACGTCTGGCTGGGCGTTGAAGAAGTGCAACACGTTGCTCGGGTGCTGGATACGGTTTTTGGCCGCTTGCTCCGGCGAGGTGAACCGGTTGTTCCTGGAGCCGTGAAAGTCCTTGAAACTGCTCGAGCCGTCGTCTAGCTCGTAGCACTGACCAGGGACAATGGCTTGCTGCTTGGACACGCTGCAAGGAAGGAGGGTTATACGTTTTAAAAACTTGCATTTTTCATTTACAAATCAGGAGAAACAGCAGTAGAGGCTGGATTATGGCCACACCTCATGCCCTAACAAAAGGGGCTGTATATTATAAAAAGAGTTATTAGCGGTTGTTGTGCAGACTTGTACCCCCCCCCCCCCCCTCACTTCCCAAGGAGTTGCCAGTACACACATTATTTCTTCCTTTAGCAGTTTGTTTGACCTGACCCCTACATTTCTGGAATAAGACCAGTAGGTTTAATCTGCTCGAGGCATCGTACTTTATAGAATGGCTTACTCCCTCTGGACAACAGAGGTTTCTGGGCCTAGACGGATGAACTCACCACACATTCAGTCTCTGTCCGAAGAGAAAGTTGTTGTTGAGGTGAGTGATGGCGCGATCCACTGCATAGCAGTCTCCCATTTCCACCATGGCTGCCCCGGGCTTACTCTTCATGAACTTCACCTGTGGATGGGGACACAAGACAGGATTGACCGGTGCCCTTAAGAGACATTAAAGACTCATTTGGAGACAAATCTGTTGGGTTTGAGGTGATGGTTTAGGGCAGTGTTTTTCAACCTTTTTTGAGCCGCGGCACATTTTCTACAATAAAAAAAAGATAAATCCCGCGGCACACCAACAACCAAAAAAAAATGTCACATTGTAGCATATATGGTAGGTACTTATTGTGCTACCTACTGGCATGGAAGAGTATTTCATTACTAGGCCAGCCACTATATTGCAGGCTCAGACTCAACAATGGAAAATTATTTGCGGCAACTAAATAATATTTTTTGGGACCGATTAAATGAAATTGGACATTTTCCCATGGTACACCTGACGATCTCATGGCACACTGGTGTGCCACGGCATAGTGGTTGAAAATCACTGGCTTAGGGTAAGGGTGAGTGTGGTTATGGGAGGTACATTTTCCAGTTACGCAGCAAAGCCCATGTCACAACTATTCTACTTTCTTTTTTATTTACACAATCCTTGACCCATAATATGACTTAGGAAATGGGAGAGACAAATTGGTTTAATTCCAACTAAAAGCTCAAAGGGAATTACAAAGAGTTATTTCACGTCATGCGATTGTAGATCATTTTCTTGTATGTATTTCATGTTTGCCCTTCTGAAACATTGCGCTAATAACGTGGGAGCTTGTAAATCTTTGTCGGCAGCCTCTTTCCCCTTCACAGCACTAATAGACACATCGACTGTCAAGATACTGACCCTTTCCACGTTGCCGTAGAGGCAAAAGATATTGAAGACGCGGTCGGCGTTCATCTTGACGGGCTCCAAGCCGTACAACATGACAACTGGAGACTCGGCGTGGCCACCGTACTCGCCAGGAGGAGGGGGAGGAGGCCCGTAGTTCGGCCCGTAGCTTCTGCCTCCGCGCCCCCTCATTGGTGGACCCATGCGACGCCCCTCATAGGGCGGGGAACCGTAGCTCTCATCGTAGCCGTGGTAGCCACCACCTGAAGAATGAGGCAAATGAGGGAATGGAATAAATTGAGAAAAAAACAGAAGAGTCAACTCGAGAGAACCATTCTACGAGAAAAGTGTCACCAAGATTTGGTCCCAATATCTTAATGTCACAGCTAAAAATTGTGTGGAGGACCAGTTAATACAGCAACCATACTTCAAGTTTAATAATCCACAAACAAAAAAGTCCTGTAGTCCTTTTAAACTTCCAGAGTATGGAAGACAGAAGCAGTTTGCTCTCGTTCCTCTGAAGAGCCTTACCGTACTCTGGAGGGTGGTCTCCCAGCAGAGCAGGCTGCCTCTGGCGCTTGTTGGGGTTGGCATTGACATCCTCTGAGACCAGGAAGACAAAATAAGGGGTCAGGAAAAGAAGAGACGACAATGGGATGCCTGAGCATTCATAGTATGTCATCGAGAGACAGCATTTGATGTGGGACGTCACACCATAAAGTAAATCATTTGTCATGGGTAACTTTCTTTGAACATTAATATAGCAGATAACAACTATTGTCTCTGTAAAGATAGTGGAGTAATGTCTACCTCAGCAGTTACAGCTGAGCTTCTGCGCTTGGTTTATATAGCCGGGCCAGCTGTGCATGAGTGTCCCCATTGGCTAATGGTCGCCACTCTGCACGGCTCTCTTCATACAATATGATGCTGCAAAGTCAATCTTAGTGATTTACTTTGTCTCTATTCAAATTAGTTGATGGAATTGGGAAGAGAGGTGCCATCACAGACACAATAAATATATTTTATAAATTATATACAATACGACTGAACAGACAGGCATAAGCCTTTTCAGTATATATATGCCTATCCTAAATATCAAACAAGTCACTCTATTTAGCCATGAGTAAAAGTCTGTACACTCACACATACCTGGATTGCTCCCATTGCCATCTCCATCACCATCTGCACAGGTACACAAGTCATACACAATCAGAATCAAAGAAGTACTTCATTTTTTCCCCCTCCCTCGGGCAAATGTGAAATTACCCCTGTTAGAATGTCGGGAGTGTGCAGTAAAACCACTCATGACAAAACGATGTGTCCTCATTTGAGATGCATTTCAGGATTTATAAATAGATATAGAATTTTAATTAAACATGAGGATAGCTTGGTACCTCAGCGGGTAACCAACCGGGCTCTTACAGAATCTAAAAGTGATTTGGCAACAAACTTTTGTTGGAAGCGTTGGGACACCTGCGACCAGTGTGGCTGCTGGATGAAACGCTCTCCTCACTTTGTAATGAACAGGGTTGGTCATGGCCCAAGCACATCCGACATGAAATCATATCAAGTTCACACCCCGGATTAAAAGCATGATTTAATTCCCCAAAGAAAGCTGGGGAAACCATGTATAGATGAGATTCCTGGGACAAGACGTGACGTAGTGAACAGACATACAGCAGGTTTGAGTGACATTAGAAAACCGCCAGCTCCGACAGAACCCCAATCAACACCCTCTTCCAGAAAGAGAAAGATTAAGCCTGTATGAGGGGGAGGGGGAGAAATGGAGTCATGTCAGTCTTGTGTGGCGATGTTGGGTGCTGGGGCTTTGGGGTCATGTGGTGCTGTGCAGTTATGTTCCCCGGGGAGGGTCTCGATTTACTTACTGCATGCTTACAAACAGTGGGGAGGAAGATATTTGCTGTAGCAGTTCCACCACTCAATTCATTCCATCCATCCCACACTCTTATCCATTTCCTCTTTTGGGGAGAAACAACTCCACCGCAGGATCGATTCACTGGTTTTATCAAGCTGAAACGCCCATTGGTGGGTGGGTTGGTCGGCCGTTTCCGTCCTTTTTGTCCCTTTTTTTTGGAATAGTCCGCTTAGCGCCCACTGGGAGGCCTTGAGGCTGCCATAGAGCACAGTTCAGTTGGGAAGCTGGCTCCTCTTAGCCGCAAATTGCCAAACCTGCATCACATGGAAGGCGTTACACAGGTTCTAGACTTTAGAATAAATAAGAAAAAAACTGCACTAAAAAAAGAAAAAAAAAGGAATAGCTAAACAGGGATGCATGTAGGAAGAAAATCAGAGGGAGAAAAAGATGGAGAAAGAGCAAGAGAGAAAAGCTGAATTCCACATAAAACCCCAAAAAAAAAAAAGGCCCAGAGTGTGCTTGATGGTGTTGTCAGCAGTGTCTCGTCTTCATCAGTTGTCTTGTGTTGACTCCAATGTGGCTGGCTACAGCTTGATTCAAGGGTGCGAGTCGTCTATTGGATCAGTTGGTGGGGGCGCCAGCGAGTGTGTTGCTTGAATGGGTTTTTGTGGTCAACAACGCAGCCCAAATCAGTACAGGAAGGGCCGAGGCATTTTCAAATGACGACTGGTTAGTATCAGTATGCAGTCAGTCGTACTGAGATGTCAGTCTCTAGCTTCTGTTTGGGTGGATGCTGTGTCTTCTCTGGTATCAGTCTCCGTTTGGTGTAGACAGTGGGGGGGGGGTGTAGATGCAAGCTTTGGCCTGCTTTCAATGTGTCATTCGCTTGTGTCTCGAAATGGGTAAGAGGAAAAAAAAAAAACGAGGAAGGGCTTCAAGTGTAGCTTAGTACCCCACCACCCTCTAGAAGTGGCTCTTCTCTTGTGCTGGAATGCAGAGACGAGGAATGAGTGGTATATCAGTCCTACATCGGCATGTTGAATGGGTGGTGTCTTGTAGTTTGTCCCCTCGTGTCTCGGGGGACATTTGGCCCTCTGTATGATAGTGGCTGTGTCCTCGCTGAAGAAGTGGATACTTGAGATGGTGGTTAGAGTGGTGATGTTGTCAGCATGTATCAGCCTCGCTGTCCTGTGCATGTTTTTGTTGGACTTGCTGATATCACCGATTTATCAGGAGGTAAGAGTTACATGATGTTGCAGATGTTCTGTTTACCGACGCTGGTCCATGCCTCTGTCCTCACTTCTTAGACAAATCGCACTTCAAAATAAGGCTGCAAGTTTGAGTTTGGCTAACTGCTCTTTTGTCAGAGCCACTTTGTTTTATATCAAACTCATGTTTGAGCCGGTTCTCTGACCACACATGCTCGACTTTAGTATGTTGTTGGTAAAGTTTAAAAACACAACGAAAATGGGAGAATTTAAAAAAAAAAAAAAAAAAAGGTAGAAGTTAGACAGTGGAAAAGACCAGGATCTGTCTTATTGGCAAAGAAATGTGTCTCCAGTGACTGTCTTTCAAGTCAAAGTTGAAATACATGTTTCATTAACGCTTCAAAAAATAATGTTGCTAACATTTTGAACTTACGAACGCAACATTTAGCGGTGTGGTCAGGAGGGCAGGAACACCAAATGCTACTTAAAGAACACTTTGCATATTAATTTGTTTAGGTTATTAAAACAATCACTTGGCAAGGCCCATCAGACAACGACACTGTTTTCTGCCTCAGCTTGTAAACGGTAAGCAAAACTCTGATGCACTGGAGCCCCATGTCATCAAGTGTCACAAGGCCTCATTCTCTCGTTTGCAGAGAATTAATATTTGAAACTCCCAAAAAAAAGTCAAATAGAATATAAAGCTGAAACACTTAAAAAAAGCTTGAGAGTAATCTTTCTTTCTGCAAATGTGTTCCTGCCATTCTTGCCACACTGCAAAGCTCTTAAACACACAATTATGTAGCTGGAATTGTGGGTATTCATTTCACATCTCATGTGACCACTAATTTCTACAGCTGGATTGTTTTGAGTAATCCAACCTGAATATTATTCTCATCGCACCCCTGCTTTCCCCCAAACCGGCATACAAACTCTGACCGTAGTGGGTTATCGGAAAGTACGAACCACGACAAAAAGTAAGCCCAAGAGCAACACTTCAGTCATAATGCCACACAAGTTCTTCCCAAAAAGAAAAACACTACATATCAGCATTGGACACAATTTAAATCCATTTAGTGGCATCATCAATGAAGAGTGTTGCTGAAACTTCCCACAGTAGCAGCAAGGATGCTTAACATCAGGCTTTTCAGCTACAAAGCAGGTGGAGTGTGTCAGATGTTTTACCTGGGCCTCCGAGGTTGGGGTTTGTGTAGTCCCAGGTGTCTTGGTCATTCTTGAACACATTCAGACGAGTGGGCTGAGGAGACATAACTTATATGAATGCATGAAGATACAAACAAGTGGCTATTTATACACATTTAGACAGTAATAGAACATTTTAGATCCAAATTGTGAGGCAATACGTCAACCCAGAAAGGTAACATTCCAAGCGAAGCTATGGTGTTTGTTTGCATTATATTGTGCAGGTGTTTGTTGTTCCGTGTTCAGCGCGCCCATGTCACCAAGGAACACTGGCTGTGCATTGCAGCGTTACCTTGGCATACTCGATCTTCAGCGTGCAGCAGCCGGAGTAGATGTCTGCTCCGTTGAGGGACGCCTTGGCCCGCTGGGCACTTTGCACGGAGTCGAACGTAATGACAGGAGTTAAGGACAAGACGGGGAAGTACCAGGTTTTTTCTTTATGACAGGAGTGAAGATTTAGACCAGATTTACCAAAAGCCACAACAACAAAACCTGCACACAGGATTGTTGTCAAGTCTACAGAGATACAAGTGTCCACCACAGATAGTCAGGTACTTTTTCAAATGATCTCCACCTCGATAAAATACAAGTTTGCCTATGCATAAGCCTCCTGATGATCGACAGACATCGCCAGCCAATCACCAGTTCACTATGATGAACAGGGTTTTATCGTTAGCATCTGTGACATACGCCCACATTCTAAGACTGGTTTGTACCAGAGAACTGGTGTTTCAAACTGACAAAACCCACCAGATAAGTTCGCTCTGATAAAACTACAGCAACAACTATTTTGTGGTAATCAACAATCAGATTTGTTGTCAGGTAGCACCCCATTAAAAAAAGGATATTCAACCATCGCCTGGACGCCGTTCTTCCTGAAGATGACAATTCTCTGGACA
This sequence comes from Taurulus bubalis, assembly GCF_910589615.1. Taxonomy (NCBI): domain Eukaryota; kingdom Metazoa; phylum Chordata; class Actinopteri; order Perciformes; family Cottidae; genus Taurulus; species Taurulus bubalis. The sequence continues at coordinate 12,781,812 of NC_136598.1, forward strand.
GGCCCGCAGTTGTTGCAGATGGTGTAGAGGACGTCCTGTGAATACATGTACAACACGGGCCAAATGTTAAGATCAAACAGTGAGCATAACACTTTAGCATGTGAAAATGTGATCAATCGGTTTAACATGCAAACTATAACAGAGCTATGACGATTATGTGCAGATTTAGTTTGTTAGTAGTCAGAAATCTATATGAAGCCACAACCTCTGAGGGAGAAACAAAGCGGAAGTGTCAACATCTCCAGTTCCTCAAATGTCTTTATGTCTGGCTCTAAAAACCAAGTGAATCCTCTCAGACCCTCAATGTTAAAATGCCCAACATTGCAGCAGAAATAAACATGTTGACACCCTGCTCCGAAAAACTGGAAAATGTCTATAGCTAATATGATCACAATTCTAGTACAAATATGTGCATTTACCGATGTGATGGGGTAGATAGGGTTCATGATGGTGAGCAGGAGAACATTGTTGACACTTCTCGAGTCATCGGAGTCTCCTGGCCTGGAGATCTTCTGGCTCGTGGAGTAGTTGATGAAGGCCGGATGGCCGGCGATGTATACTTGGTTGTCTGCAGCATAGGTCACGGCTGTAGACGCCCCGTTCATGTCTTCGTACTCCACCAGCGCCTGGCGTTTCTTGGGCATCACCACCACATAGCTTAAAAAAAAGAAAAAAAAGAAGCGGTTAGATGAGGAGGCCGATGCGGTTAACTCAACTGGGTCACAATTGCAGCCGGTTGCTTGCTACAATTTTACTTGTAACTTCGTATCTTGCCAGCAAAAGGTTAACCCATGTCACCCAATATGATTTGGACTGTGCTAATGGCCCAGGTTCTCTTTTAACATAGTTTTCCAACACAAATGGAGTTGCTCTCTTCCTCTACCTGATTGCTCCAAATTCTTGCAGGGCCTCCACCAGATCAGCTTCTGTAACGCCGTCCACCAGTCCCCTGACGTGCACCACAACAGATGGAAGGGTCTTGTGTGGGTCTTCATATCCCTATGATGAAGAAAACAAGTGAATTAGCATGTTGAGTGTAAATATTTAGTTATCTGAGGTGCATACATGCTTCAGAGCCCTCCCTGATGCAATCTTGTGGTCTGTTCCCTCCGACAACACGACCACAAAGTATATAAAGAGATGGTAAAATAACTATAAAATAGAAGGAAAAATATGTATAGTACTACAATGCAACATACACAATAATAGCAGTAATACTAAGCCAACAAAAACATAATAGTAAAACATCGGTCGGACTAAAAGTTATTCTACTTTAGACACCTGAACACTGAATGACCTTTGCTTGTTTTTATTAGGGTTTTCGCAGTGTGATGGTTACCTTTACTCGAGTAGCGACTCGGAATACCTTTTCCATCTCTAGATAGGTGGAGATTACAGCTGCTATTGGTTATTATTCGTCCCGTATTGACCTCAAAACATGCCAATTAGCTAACCTCATGCTGCAGCTGGGGGTGGGGTATTAATCGCCACGCATTGTTTTAATGTTTCATTTAATACACTTTTCTCCAAATGTTGGTTACTTAAAACCTACACGTGGCGTTACAGTAAAATGTTTCCCCGCGTGAACGGCTGCTCGGATGCTAGCCAGCCTCGTTGTCACAATGTAGAGCGGTTAGCTCGCGGCTAGCATGTAGCTAACTACTAGAACAAAGCCAGGCTCAGGCGAGGCCCGGTCAGAGCACCCGCCTCAAACGATCCCACCGGGGCCGCACAGCACAGGTATCTGTGCGGATAGTGTTTCAGGGGGTGTCTTTGTGAGGCCCGGGTGTGTAATTACGTGACAAAGCGGAGACAACCGGACAAATCCATCACACTAACAGTATATCTTACGCATCGTGACACTTTATTTTAGCCAAACGCGCGTCTGAATGAACGCGAATTCAACCACGAACGCAGCGACCGAGCCGCGCGTGTTCGTCCGGTAACTTGTACTAATCTTCCACTGCGGCTCTCGCGCACACGACTCACCGTGGCCATTCCGTCGGTTTTCTGTCGTTTCGTTGCCCTACCGTCCTCGCTGTAGTAACGGCTCGCTGCAGTAGCCATGTTGTCCCGGTTAAAAAGGATGGTGGTAGTGACGCTAAACTGAAATGGACGGAAAAGTCAAGAAAAACGAGGGTCGTGTGTCCACGCCCAGTATAGCGGCCGCGCGGGCCGTGATAGGCTCAGGTAGCCGTCGATCTATCCGTTACTTGAGTAACAGCCAATGGGGGCGCAGTAAGCGTTAACACGGTTTACGTTTAGAACGGCAGGCTGGAAATCAGAACCAGAATCAGATTCATTATATATAAATAAAACATAGACAGCGCAACAATGACCAAGTATAAAACAAGGAATACGTCTATTTATAGGTCAATTGTTATGCAAGATTTACAAAATAGATATGAAGGATTATGTACATGCAAAGTCGACTGTACAGAGCGAGTAAGATTTATTTTAATAGTTGTATCCCACATGGTGCTCTGGTAAGTTACTACGTGTATTATGACGTTGTTCTTGTATATTTTCTATCTGTGGTTCAATGCGTTTTGTTTACTTTCATCCAGCTTTGTTTTCCTAATTTTATCAGCATGTCTATTTCTGTGTACATGACTGGAGCAATAAAAATACCATTATCAAATAAAGCTGACTTCCAGTTCGTACTTTGTCAAATTCCCAGCTATAGAGCCGTTTTGCACTAAACTGTCAGAGATAGATTTCACGTTAGTAGCGTCATTTTTTTTATGCCTGCAGTTAAAAAATGTGTCCTTTAGAAATGCACAGATGAACAGTAAAAAAAAGAAAGCATATGCATCTAGTACAGCACTATAAAAATATGTAACAAAGTCTATATACTGCTAATGTCATGAATTGTTCACAGGAACATATCAAAAGAAATGAGAACAAATGCGGTATATTTTTTAAATTACGCAAAATAAACTTGAGATAAAAACAAAACGCCAGGTATGTTGAAGATGTTTATTCAAAAATAAAATGGCCACTGTCTTACCATATAAGCCAGGAACGTAACAACTGTTAAAGCAGCCCTTACAGAAATCAAACATCAGCACTGTATAATATCTTAAAATTAAAAAGACACTGGAACAAATTGGAGATCAACACATGGGGGGGGGGGGGGGGATCTATTCAGCACAGTGAACAGGCTCATAAAAGGGGCAGTGCAGCACAGAAACAACAAACAGTAGGAATGTGACATCGTATGTAAAGGCATGCGGGCCAGCAACCTCCTTATGCTGCCTCGAGCAGCGACTTAACAGCATTTAACTCAATCAATCCAAAAAAAAGAAAAATAATTAATCGTATTGTCAATTATCAAAGGGGGAAAGATATTTTGGGGATGAGAAATTTTAGGGAGTAAAGTTTTTCAACGCAGCGACGTCACCCTTGAGAACCACATTGACTGGGTTCATCTTCCACTAAAAATCGATCTGCTGTACAAGCTGTGGCAATCACTGCCAAAGGTCACCGGCAACATTCGGCATTGCCCTAATACGGGTGTTTCTTCTTACACATGATACGCAACTTCAGAGGAGAGATGAGACATGCAGCAGCAGAAACACCGAAAAACAATCTATCAAATGGAAACTGATTTTTGCCTGCTTTACTGACTAAATCTTCAACAATCGGAGGCTGCACAAAGACTAGTCATGGAAAAAAAAAAAAAGAAGGAGACTAGGACTAAACAGACAGGTAAACAAACAAAAAAAAAAGCTGCTGTAGGGCTGTAAAAGCAGACAGGGTGCGGGAGGCTGTCTGATAAACTAACTAGTCTTCTTCACTCAGTCGTCTGCTGCCGCGGGGCTTCGGTGTTGACTTGCTGAACGGGAGCGACTGAAACAGAAAGGGAAAGGGGTTAGCTCGGCGGCAGGGGAGGATGGAAGATCAAGACACACACACACAGTAAAAACATCACATTACTCAACATCCTGACATATGTACACCGTATAACAAAGTCCCTGACTGGATGAGATCTGAAAACCTCTTTTGACCTCTCTAAAACAAAAAAGGTTCATGTCTAGAACCAGATATTTTTCTTGAGGCAACTAATCTTTTTCTTTCAAAGAAATAACTGTCCAGGGTCAAAAAGCTAAATACATAATAAAAAAATAAAAACTCCAATAACTGACGCAGGTCTCTTCACCTGCAACTAAGACTGATTGTTAGCAAAGTTACTGCTCTTGAGATATTTAGAACTTAATCCTTATGGGTCTACGAACACAAAATAGGGGAGTCAAATGGAAACTCTTCTATACCAACTGCATATTTGAAAGTCACTATTATTATTATTAACATACCGAATTTGAGCACTAAAACAAGTACAGTGGAAACCTCTTAAAAGTGATTAGGTCCCTCCGGCTAGCAATTTGGATCCAGATTATTATTATATATATTTTTCAGTATGTACACAGTATGTCCCGTGGAAACTGACTTCTTGGTTACTACGGACAAATGATACAAACAGCCATATGCATAGGAACGATTCGGTCTCAAGTGGTTTCCACTGTACTCGGATGGTGAAGCAGCCTAAAATGGTAATGATGCTGCAATGTATGGCACAAGAAAGAAAAAACATATCTGACAAAGCCTCCTCAGAGATATCAGCCCATTAAAAAAAACATCTTGCCTTCCTCTCTTGTACTCACTCATCCACTCTCACATGCACACACACACACACACTCATCCACTCTCACATGCACACGCACACACACACACACACACACACACACACACACACACACAGCATGCTTTAAAAAAAGAAAAAGGCTCAACTTTAGCTTGACAATCACTAGTATTATTCCCAGAACTACATCAACCCTGTGCATTCTCTTTCACTATGAACATGAGCTTGTCAGGGGGTTTGGTTTTTGGTTACCTTTGGAGACAGTGGCAGAAACAACAAGTACAGAGAAGCGAAGGATGAAAGGACTGTCGGACGGTTGACTACAACTTGGAGACACTGCGCTGCGACGGCTCTTGAAGACTGATCTCTCGTCAGCTCTCACTCTCACTCAGAAGCTAAGACAGAGGCCGAAGAACTCTGGTAGGTAGGGGGTCTGGTAGGTAGGTAGGTAATGGATTTTAAACGGTAGTGGTCGAGCTCTGATCTGTGTGGGTCAGCCCTCTGGTACGTCTGAAGGCTGGCTGGCTCTAGTAGAGCTACTGTATGTGTGCGAGGACGGATCTCGTCTGAGCGTGTGCGTCGGTTGAACAGACGGGGTCGCCCCTTCACTGTGTGGGAGGGTTCGGTCGGTAGGTCGACCTCTTTCTCGCTGTCTAACACCGGATGCAGGCGAAGGCTGATCTCAGGTCAGCGCTTAGTCACCCTCCCGCAGGACGTGCACACCGCCAGCTGGCAGACCCTGGGCCTGGTGTCAGCTGTGGTGTCAGTGCAGTGCTCAGCTCCCACCACACGCTTTAAAGAAAATATGAAAAATAAACAAAACTGTGCTGAAAAAATGCTTAACTTAAAAATGTACACCAATGGTGTCGTTGTCTTTTTTCTTCTGATGTCAGCAAATGTCTCTCTCTAGAGAGAGTTCACTTGATTTAGCCAAATTCAGGAGAGGGAATCTAAATTTAAGAAAAAGGTAAAAACATTTACAATACTAACTCTGACCTAGGGCTGGGCGATATGGCCGGAATAATTATAAATATCACGCTATAACCTTTTTTTTGTTAATAAATAAATAGAATTATATGAAATAACCATTTGGTAAAGCCCTTTTCTGTATACTACACTGTGAATACAAAAAAATAACAAGTAAAAAGTATTTTGTCATTTCATTAAGAACACAAGGGCAAAACTAACAGTTTCAAAGGAAAATATACATTTAAAAAAAGTCTAGCTCACACCGACTATGTTTGAATGCAGTCGCACAAATACAAATTAATCAGATTAAGTAAAGAATTAGAAAATATGGTCAAACCTAGTTAAACCTGAGAAATTGTAGTCAGTATTTGCTTGTTATAATCAATTTAGATATCGCGAAATCACCGCGATTATATAACAAATAAATGATCGTATTTGATTTATCGCCCAGCCCTACTTTGACAGTCTTTAACACTTGTTAAAAAACAATAAATACAATTGTCCCTCTTGCTCCGTCAGCCCTGAATTCATTTCCTGTAGAATGAAGCTACATGTATGGTGGGTGAGATAAAAAGGAAAAGAGTACAGAGGATATGGTGCATCTCACTGGTTTTAGCTGCTAACAGGCTCAACAGGTAATAAACTGAGTGTCTTTCTTGTGTGCTCCGTTTTCAAGATCGAGTCGGGCCGATACAAGAGCTACACCGTGTCAAAACAGTGCAGAGCCGTCAAGAGATGGAAAAGGGAGCACGCGAGAGAGAGAGTTCTAATCTTTCATCTACTTATTACTTCCCTACACCGGACAGAGGGCCCGGGTCACTGTCTTCCACCCCTCCCCCACTCCGCCACTGTCCAGCAGCAGAGGCAGAAGATGCAGAATCTCTCGCCGGCGAAGGGGTCTCGCTGCTCGTCCGTCTCACCGTCAGGTGGCAGTTGTCTGGCGGCAGCATGGCACTCTCGGGTGGAAGGAGGGTCTATTTAAACAGCCATTCCCTGCCTAGGATGGAGCACCTACTTCTGTTAAGAACATAACTGACCCTCTCCTAGAACACAGTGGTTGATCTAGACCTGACAGGAGCTTTTTTCTGCTGAGGTGTTACAAACGTCTTGGTAAAACACTGACTAAGCACTAGAAATGTATTAAAACAGGCATGTTTCAGTGAACGAGAGACATCTAGAATGAGGATTTACCTGCTCCTCCTGTGATTGGCTGCCGGGGTTCGTGAGCGGGAACGGGAGGCGGATCGCCTTCTGGGCGCCGAGGCTGAGCGCCTTCTGGGCGCGGAGGCGGATCGCCTTCTGGGCGCGGAGGCGGACCGAGATCGAGACCTGGAACGACTGGAGGAGAGAGGTGGGGAAAAACATTTACGTGCTCCGCTATTAGATGAGGAAACTGGAATTATACACATGAACACCGTTGCAAACCGAAGCAGAGAAGGGTGTTATGGGTAGGTCGCACAAACGCGTAGACGTGCACAACTCCCAAATCTCGACGTGCAGTCCCCGATTGGTTGATCCAACCTTGTGCCAGGAAGGTTTTGCAGTAGAATAAGATCTTCTTGTAGAGCTTTGGAAACTAAATTCCTCTTCACAGCACTTACTATAGTTGCCCATGTTATCACTATCCTGTCGATTCGAGTCGACAAATCCAAATTCTTTGGGGTTGTCGTAGATGCAGTGTTTGTATTTTACACTGAAATGGAATTGACTTTCCTGATTTCATCTTTCTTCTCTCTACACTGCGGTTTTACCAAACAATCAATATAGGTGTACAGAGAATAATAATTTGAATATTCTTCTAGACATTAATCCCGAAGCAGAGCAGTTTTACTTCCTACTTATTGCTCTACTTTTCCCAGTACAGTACTTTGCAACGCCGGCAATGGCGCATTTCAGATACATGCTGCGTATTAACTGCGGCACAAAGACCTGCTGCGCACATGACCTACCTTCTTCTCACTGGAGACCTGGACTTGGAGCGGGCCGGGGAGCCGGACCTGACATTACGGGAAGCACAGTGGATTTAATCACAGCTCTGGTGGAAACGATGGCAAGACTTCAGACATTTAACGACCAGAGTGAGAGGAAAAAGAAAGAGACAAGCACAGGTGATCCCTGAGGGAATATAATGTACTAATCATCGGTCCTTCTGTCGCACAAAAACACTGTACTACCAAAACAGTTTCTTATATAGATCAACTTTGTGTTCTTACCTGCTCCTGCGTCTGGAATAGGATGGAGAACGACGGCGGCTCCTGAAAAAGTACAAAAAGGGATAAACAAAAGGCTCCTCTGTTGGCCGTGCTGCCATGAATATACATGACAAAGCATGACAGTTTATAATGTATTATTCAAGTGCATGTTAATAGAGATTTGTGATGCTAGTCGACACAGTTACAGGTCTTTTGCAGAGTGAACCATCTATTTAGATAATATTTGGATCTACGGTGGGATTTAATGTATTTGCACCAACAAACAAAAAAACAGAGCGTCTGTGTTTCAGCGCTGACTTACCGGCTTTGGCTGCGGCTGCGGGAGCGGGAACGAGAGTGATAGCGGCGCCCGCGGGACCTGGACCTGGAGCGAGACCGGGAATGGGAGCGAGACCTGCTGCGGCGGCCTCCTCGCTTGCTAAAGCGGTAGCAGTCGTAGGCGTAGTGGCCCCGGTCCCCGCACTGGTAACACCGATCGGTGGGGTCGAACTGCCGTCGGCTGGGGCGCCCGCGGCCCTTCCTGGAGAGGCCGGTTGACAACTCCACACGTACGCGCGAACCACATAGGAGCCTGGGGAGAAGGAACGGTCAGTAAGGGAGGCTGTAAGGACAGAAACCCTAAACAATATTACACGGTTGTCTTCTGGTGTCCGATAATATGTGTCTTCCCGTTGTCTGTTACAAAATGGATGGTTCACACCCTAAATTTGGATTAGTTTTGGTTGTGTTATTGTGTGACTTTAGTGTTTTGAAAGGTTCAGTGAGGTAAAATTACTCAAGTTTATTTTGGAGTCTGGTGGCTTTGAAGAGATCTTAAACAACGGCTTCAGTTCCCAGTTGGAAGTGGCTGTGAGACAGCGTCGGAAATACACAAGGGCAAAACTGCCCCTAAGAAATATAAGTTTGCCCCTGATATCACTAGGAGAGGGGCAAAAAATGCCCTTAAAATTTCCTTTAATAATTATGATAATTTAATGAACTCCTCAAAAACATCGTAGCCTATAAGACCCGGTCCAGTTGCCATAGAATGTTTTCGATTTTCGCCTTGACTGATGTTGCGTGTGCGGAGTTCGGCTTTTGGCAAAAAGCCAAGGTTCGGTGATTCGTGCAAGCGCAGGCTCATTTTTGGGTACAAGACACAAGCACTTTGGCTCATCTTTATTGAACCCGGAGCAGGAGAGCTACTCCGGTGCTCCTCGCAGGAGAGCGAGTGCTGCAGTCTTCACCCTGGGAGCGTTTCAAAGACTCTCTGCTTTTCACGCCACATATTTTTTGACTCTGTCCGCTGGTGTGTGTGCTCAGCGCTCACCTGTGCGCCAACACGTGTCTGTGACATCGGGGCTTGCTCCTCACATTGGCGCAGCTCTCCTGCTCCAAGTGAAAGGAGCGTCTTCTACCCAACAATGAGCGTGCTGGCTTCACATATTATAAAAGTACAAAGTACACGGACATTAAACTAAGGCGCGCCGTTAACAGGTTACGCTTGCGCATGGGCGACTCACCGATTTTTGCCAGAAGTCTCCATGAGGTCCTTTCTGCTTTTGCGCCTCTCAAAACAGATATCAGCTCAATGTTGAGCATGAATTGTATCAAATCTACAACCCTGTTTATAAAAGATGTGTAGAGGCTCACTGCAGCCACTAAATTTGATGGCTGACATATCTGCACTCATTCTGTTTGGCAAAAAAATAAATAGCTTATTGTTTTCCACAATGAGCTATTTAGTAGTAACTAAATATTAGTTATTTTTTTGCACAGACATAACTTTATTTTCATTGTTCCAAGTGATTGCAATTGAAAAAAAATAGTCTGATGGAGCAATCTGATTTACTTGAAAGTGATTGCAATTTTCTTTATTCTGTTATTTATAAAAGCACAGATGGAGTCACAAAATTATGTTATTTACAGAAAAAGTTTGAGAACCACTGCTTTAAGTGTTTGCGTCATCGCTTTTTTGTAATGTGTTGGGGATAGAGAAAATAATCTGATTAATTAAAGCAATATTAGAGTAGATCAACTGTGTTGGTCTGCCACAGCCGAATAAACGTGACATTAATGCTGTTAAAATACAGATAATATGTTTAGGGCTTCCTCTTTTTTAATTTTTGAAGAACAATACAGAGGACAACTGAAATATTTCAGGATATCTACTTACTTTCCATCCATGCCTTTCACTGCATCTTCTGCATCTCTGGGATCCTCAAACTCCACAAAGGCGAACCCAGGTGGGTTCCTGGCCACCCAGACGGTTCTCAGTGGGCCATAATAACTGAACGCTCGCTCCAGCTCCCCCTTGGCGGCACCGTTGCCCAAGTCTCCCACGTACACTTTACAGTCGGTGTTCCGAGACGAACTACGGGACGATGAGTGGTGCGACATTTCCCCTGGCCTGTTGGGAATGTGCATAAGTTATAATTAGTCCATTAATCGATAAGATAATTGACAACAAAATAGTCTGTACTTTGATAATTCATTAGTTCAATGAGTTTTGCAACATTTAAATCCTCTGGCAATAGAAGAAAGAAAGTATTGGGAAAATAGGACATTGATCTCAGGCTCCCACCCTACCATCATTCAAGCAAGCCCTCAAAACCCACCTCTTCAAACTCGCCTTCACCTGCTACCCCCTACACCCACTCCGCACAGCTTCTCCAGTTTTCTTTTTTTTTATACCAAAAATGTTCTGTTTGCTCATTTGTCTTTCTATTTTTTGTTTTGATATTTTTGTTGAGTACTTTGAAAAGCGCTATATAAATTGAAATTATTATTATCTCTGGAAAACTTTTTGCCAATGTCAATGATCAATTTGGGGATAGAGAAAATAATCTGATTAATTAAAGCAATATTAGAGTAGATCAACTGTGATGGTCTGCCAGAGCCGAATAAACATGACATTAATGCTGTTAAAATACAGATAATTTTGTCCAACGCACAAACACCGTTCTTATGCTTACAACCGCAGGTGCTGGTTTCAGATCACAGAGAAAATGTCTGAGCTCATGACTGCTGCCTTTCTTTTTTAGATCGGGTGTTCTCAAGGGACAGCAACGCTACGAACATCGGAACATCATGTAGAATAGGATACACTGCTGTAATTTGAACTAGCCGACAGTATATAAATGAGTTAAATGCAACAAAGACATTCATGCAGCAGTAAAAAGCCAGAAACCTAATTTTATATATTTAAAAAAATTAGACATTTTTACTGCACAGCACTATTATTTTTGGGGGGTTCTATTTACATTTCGCTGATACTTAAATAGATATTTTAATATAGATACGGTTTGAAATGCAGGATTTGTTTTTACTGACAGCAGAGTCTTTTCATAATGCGGTATTAGTATCTTCATTTAAGTACAAGTATTTGAAAACTAGATGAGGGGCTGGAAAACATCTCGTTTGGTCACGTGAGCTCAGCAACAAAAGCGTTCCGCTGGTCACACACGCGCCTGTAAGCGCGCCAAACACCGGCCTCCTAAACGCTCCTTTAAATATGCAACCGCGTCCTGTTCGCTACGTTTAGCGGTGTCAACTTCATCCAGAGACGACTGGTTTAGAGGTTATATCACTATCGTACAGAGCAATTTGGTTATTTAACCGGCCACCTTTCATTGGTGGGCAATAATACGTCTATTAAATATTACTATGATAATGAACGCTATTTGCTACCAACTGAGGACACCCCGTTTTAAGCCTGAATTAAACGATATGCGCGGATTAACGCTCGTCCATGTCGCGCTAGCTGGATTTACAAACAGGCAATATGGTCCATTTCTAGCTCACCAACCCGTCACTAAATATTTATTTAACGTATATAGACATACATTTTCATAGATACGTATTAGTCTCAAATAAGCAATGTATCGGTTTGGTGTGTGCGTGTACGTTCACATGTAACGTTATGTAAACGGTTAAACGTGAGGAATTAGCCGAAGGCCTCGCTCTCCGCCTGCTCAAAAACAATGGCGACTGCACGCGTTAGCTAACGTTACCTTCTCCCGCTGTTCCGATGATTTCCGATTCAGCTCCACGCAGAGACGAAACTCAACCGCCTCGAACAGAGGGTGGTATTAAACCAATTTACGAATGTTTTTTCCCAGAATTAACTAACCAAATTGCCACTCTCGTGGACATTAACGGGTCTTCCACATGGCTGTCCCACAGGTTGGCCGGGTTAACCACTAGAAACGAAACACAAGCGAACACAGCCCCACAAACGGACTGCGTCATATCCGCATCTGCGCACTGCGAGGGGAAGAAAGGCGCACTTCCGGCGAATTCTTTCAAAATACAGTGATCAAACTGGTCGCTCAGAAAAATCAAAGTACAAGTACCTCAGATTTGTGTTTAAGTCCAGCGCTAAGTTACGTTCCACCACTGAAAACTACATTCCTCAGTAAGAATAATGAAGAAGGCCACACTGATTATCTGTATTAATGTGCAATTTGCTATCAAAAAATATAAATCCCTGCACCATTCAATGCTGAAGTAATCAGTGACCACTGGAGAGCAGTAAACACATCAATGCATACTATCAGTATGAATAGCCATAAGTTATCTTTTTGTAACTATTTCTTATTCATATCTGATTGTATCAGTCTGATCACTTTATTTTGAAAGGGCAAACTGGTCATTCTAAAGCCTAGTTTATGGTTCTCCGTCGCGTCGACGGTGTACCTACGCCGTCGACGCGACGCAGTCGTTGAGCATTCGAAGTTCTGCGTCGAGGGAACGCATTGCCTGCAATTAAGGGTTAGGGGGTTAGGGTTAGGGTTAGGCCGCGGTTAACCCATGCCGCCAGGGGTGTGGCTGTGTGGTTTCAGGGGTTATATAGGGGCCGAATCCTTTTTCTTCCGGTCACAGTAAACAGTAAACAATGGCGTCCAAGTTGGAGCGGCTGCATTTGGAGTTGGAGCTCCAAATTCTTTCTTTTGCATTCTTTCTGAAGTCCACAACCATCTCCACTGTCTTCAGGGCGTTGAGCTCCAGGTTGTTTTGGCTGCACCAGGTCTCCAGGTGGTCAGTCTCCCACCTGTAGGCGGACTCGTCCCCACCAGAGATGAGTCCGATGAGGGTGGTGTCATCCGCGAACTTCAGGAGCTTGACGGACTGGTGACTGGAGGTGCAGCTGTTGGTGTACAGGGAGAAGAGCAGAGGGGAAAGAACGCAGCCTTGGGGGGAACCGGTGCTGATGGTCCGAGAGCCTGAGACGTGTTTCCCCAGCTTCACGTGCTGCTTCCTGTCAGTCAGGAAGTCTGTGATCTACCTGCAGGTGGAGTCGGGCACTTGCAGGTGGAAGAGCTTGTCCTGCAGCAGAGACGGGATGATGGTGTTGAAGGCAGAGCTGAAGTCCACAAACAGGATCCTGGCGTAGGTTGCTGGGGAGTCCAGATGCTGGAGGATGTAGTGGAGGGCCATGTTGACAGCATCGTCTACAGACCTGTTGGCTCTGTAGGCGAACTGCAGAGGGTCCAGGAGTGGGTCAGTCAGGGTTTTGAGGTGGGACAGGACCAGGCGCTCAAAATACTTCATGACCACAGAGGTTTCTTGGGGACAGGGATGATGGTGGAGGCCTTGAAGCAGGCTGGTATGTGGCATGTCTCCAGGGAGGTGTTGAAGATCTCAGTGAACACCGGAGACAGCTGATCAGCACAGTGCTTCAGGGTGCAGGGGGAGACAGAGTCCGGGCCCTCTAATTTGCAGGGGTTCTATTTTTTTAAACTGTCTGTGACGTCCCTCTCCAGAATAGTGAGGGTCGTCACTGGAGAGGGCGGTGGTAGAGAGGCGTGAGCCCCTGATGGGCTGGGGGAGGGTGGGCTGATGGACCTGTGGGGGATAGCGTCAGGACTGCTCCATTGTCTATCAAAGCGACAGCAGAACTCGTTCAGCTCGTCTGCCAGGTGGCGGTCGTTCATGGCGTGGTTTTTTTTTGGTTTGTAGCTGGTGATCTGCCTGAGCCCTCTCCAGACAGAAGCAGAGTCACTTGCTGATAGCTGTTGTTGCAGTTTCTCAGAGTACAGTCGTTTAGCATCTCTCACCGCCTTGCTAATACCTGTATTTTGACTCTGTGTACAAATCCTTGTCCCCACTCCTGAATGCCTGGTCCTTTTGCAGCCGTATCTTCCTGAGTTCCGCTGTGAACCAGGGTTTGTCATTGTTATATCTCACCCTGGAGCTGGTTGGAACACAGCTGTCCTCACAGAAGCTGATGTATGAAGTTACAGCCTCTGTGTACTCATCCAGACTGTTAGTAGCAGTCCTGAAGACATCCCAGTCTGTACAGTCCAGGCACGCCCAAAGATCCTCCAGAGCCTCACTGGTCCACTTCTTGAATTTCCTCACCACAGGTTTGCAGAGCTTTAGTTTCTGCCTCTATGAGGGAATCAGGGGAACCATGGCGTGGTCAGAGTTTCCCAGAGCAGCACGTGGAACTGCGTGATAAGCCCCACTGATTGTGGCGTAGCAGTCGTCCAGAATGCTCTCCTCTCTAGTAGGGCATTTAATAAACTGTCTGTATTTAGGGAGTTCATGGCTGAGGTTAACTTTGTTAAAGTCCCCAAGAACAATAACTAAAGAGTCCGGGGTAGGTCTGCTCCACACACCGTATCTGCTTGGCGAGTGTCTGCTGTGCGTCCTGCGCGTTGGTCTGCAGTGCCATGATTGTAAACACCAACCAGGATGAATGAAGCGAACTCACGTGGGGAGTAGAAGGGTTTGCAGTGGATGACAGTATTTTCGGATTTATGGAGGAGATGTGCAAAACCTCCTCTGTAAAACCCTCTCCTTTGACTCTAATATGTCATCAAAAAGAAACGATCATATTGAACCTGGCTTTATCCAATGTTCCAATGTTGCAATGCCTCATGTCCATATTTAAACATACAATTTCTGAAAAAATGTAATGCAAATAAAAAATTGTCCCTGATCAAGAATTCAGCCCCCCAAAACTGGAGGCTGAATTCTTCATTAGAAGCTCTTCCTCACTCCAAGTCCTCGTACTCCCATGAATTGATACCAGTGCCACTGATTGTATTGCAAAAAAAACTGCAAGAGCATATAAGTCCATTTTACATGTTTATAACACAATTCAACCATACATTTTAACATAACCCATAAATATGACTCGAGAGGACTCGAAAGTGACTCGAGAGAGAGCTCCCCAAGTTATGGAAATATACATTTTCATATGCCTAGCTTGATGCCACACATGACTGGCACACCTTTCTGGAAAGCTTACGACCTACAGAATCCGCCAATACTGCCAAATCCCTTGTGAGACAAAGCCTCAGCAACCACATTCCAGCCAAAAAACTGAAATATGACTTACTTATGGATTAAACGATACTTGCTTGGTATGTATTGGTGCATCTGCTTGAGCAGAACATCTCTGTCGTGGAACCAGAGGTGTCCAAGGTCCAGGAAGAAAGTTCAGGCATTTTGGCTCTCAGTGGACCTAAACATACGGTTCACGAAATGTGCCTATACTCCACCGTTTATTGACCTTATCAAATCTAGTTGTTCAGTTTGGGTAGTTAGAAAGGGTTTTGAAGGATTGGAATGTGCAAAGTTACTTGTAAGTGGAGTAAAAAGTACAAAGTTGAATACAATGGAAATACTTAAGTAAAGTACCTTCAAGTACTTAAGCCACAGTGGCGGGCCGTCAGGGCCTGCTAAGCCTTCTCTGCTGGCCTAAACAGAATCACAAAGTTTAAATTGAAATTTGTTATATATTCTTTTTTAATAATGAAAAGTTATAGCTATTTTAAAATGTAATTGTTTTTCACAAATACTCTACATATATTATACTTATTTTCCCCTATTAGCTTATGTTCTCATTACACAGCTCCTATGTTCCTCTGTTGTTCTGCCTTCAGCCTGCTGGCTGGCAGCAGCAGGCTTGAAGCGGAGCAACAGAGCGCATGCACGGCTGCTTGTTAAGGGTCTGCTCACAATCACATTTCACCTCTGTTTCTTTATGGAATCGAGAGCCGGTTAAACTATATGACGAGGCCTTCCAGCTGGTCATTCACCGTGACCATTAACGTGCGCTGTGATTGGTCAGTGGGGCATGCTAGTAGGAGGCGGTAATGCACCTTTTGTTGGATAAATACACATTAAAAAATAAGAAGAATAAGCTAGGAGCTACCTTGACTCTCAGGCTGCAGTCCAATAGTCCAATAATTACCTCCTAACGTCTAACCCTAACCACATTTCCTTGACCTCTTTGGAAACGTCACAGGGTTAAGGAAAGATGGAAAGGAGAATTCATGAGGAGTTAGGAAAATACAACCGCAGTGTTTAGCAAATCCGACTCCACTTTCACTAAGCGACGTAGTTATGACGCGACGGCAGGTGTATGTTAGTGACGTCGGTCTATCTGCTGCGTTGAAACTACAATGTTGTAGTCCATCTTGGACCACAATAAAGCGCATCTTAAATACTTCGTCCGTGTATTCTTACAGTGTTGCGTCATGCAGATGACATAAACAAGCCGGTTCATGGTTTTACTTTATTAACGAGGTTGGAATAGAAATGAAGGAAGGAATATGAAAGTGAAACCAAGGGATTTTTCACAGTACAAAGCTACTAAACTGTCTCTTTGTTCAGTTTCAAACATGCTGAGTTAAATGTGTAATCCCACTAACGATTTGTGTCATATATGTGTGTCTCATATTCCTTTATGTTGTTACGGTTTATATGCAGATTATAATCTGATCATAGAAATATGCAGTTTATGTTTATGAAAACACCACACAACTCGTGTTGATTTGATATGTTTTATTGTAATGTAACAAAATAGTTGATTCAAAATATGATAATCAGAAACATGACTCAGACTGAAGAGCGCGTCCAGTTTAACTCTTTCATTAAAACTTCTGTAACTGAAATAAAATAAAAGAGTGAGGGCTGGAGCTGCAGTTCAACACCAGAGAGAATAACAAATACGTCAGTTTGATCAAGTTATAGCAACGGTTATTTACATGATCTGCGTTTGTCGGTCATGATCGTCTGTTCTCGTGAACGGCCGAATGATACGTCACTTTAAAAGTTGCCGCCTCAAGGAATTGTTGGTCGGCATTATCTCCTTTCCTTTCGTAAAGGCAGGTTCAGTGTTTCCTATGCTAAAGGAGATAAGTTAGGAAGCATGACGCTCCTTTCCTTTGCGTTTAGAGAATTCAACCGGCACTTATCATGGCGGCCACTTAGGTACTTTCGGGTCATTTCACTCAGTTAGGACGGTTCCTAACCAAAATGGACTATTCAACTGCAGCCTCAGGCTGATGCCTGAGAAACGGATTAGCTGGTGGTGATTTATGTGGCGAGTGGACCGCATGAGACATGCAGCAGGACGCTTGAAGCACACATTTAGAGGAGACAACGAGGAGGAGGTGACTACGCTGTTAGCAGGCATAGGTACAAAATCCACGACTCGCCACTGTTAAGCCAATATACTTAGGTTCATTCCACCACCGATCATAACAATCACTCTTACTACTCGCAGATGATCAAAACCATACAATTTGCTGTGGAATAATATTGAGCAGGATTGAGTTCAGTCTATCAGTCTTGCACATGTACAATTGTACATGTGTACATGTGCAAATATACGTTTAGTATGTTATTGAATTGCTGTCTATCATCTTGCATACACATATTCAGTATAATATAATACCTATTATATTATTAAATTATATTATCTTGTATAATACATATTCAGTATTTAGTTCTGTTAACCTCTGAAATGTCCCGGGGCCCGTTGTCTTACTCTCCGTCCATGTTGGGTTTAACGGCCGTTTGCTCATTCAGTGCAAAAATAATGACTCAGAGACACAGTACGCCTTGAAAATAAATAAACTATATTCAAATAAGGTCAATGTCATTTAATTAAAGACCTTAATTTTCTTTCGGTAACACATTACACCTCATGCCATGTTCTCAAAAAAAAAATGTTCGTTTTTTCCAACATTTCATAAAAAAACTTAAATATATTCTTCAAGTTAATAATTTATTACAGTATTGAATAAATGTTTATGTCTATCACATGATATTGTAGTAACTCAGTCGTTATTTCCCTACAAATGTTCAGGCAGAGAGAGAGAGAGACATTTTCATCATCACAGGAAAAAACTGCACAGGGAGACACATTGAAGAGCAAGGGACTGGGGAGTGAGCGAATGGGACAGGTAGCAGGAAGAGGAGAGAGAAGAAGAGAGAATAAGGACAAGTAGGAGAAGAATAAGGAAAGGGAGAGAGAGAAGCAGAAGGAGGAGAAGCAGAAGAAGAAGAAGAAGAAGAAGAAGAAGAAGAAGAAGAAGAAGAAGAAGAAGGGAACACTAACACAGACACAGAAATATTGAACACCAACATACCAAAAAAAGATGACCGGGGATGTGAACCCGTTGCAAACGTAGCCATGACACAGCAGAGAACGCTCTCTTTCACAGCTTCTCAAGGTCACAGTAAGTACAGAGCAGGAGACACTGACTCCATTAAACTATCTTCGACACATCTGTATATGGAGCCGCGGCTGTTGTCTCAGTGTGAGTCAGAGCCTCTGGTGTTTGGGATATTCGAACTGTGGGGCATTAACCCCACGGATAAAATAATGCCTACAAGGCCTACAAGGCGTCCATCACAGCAGACCATGCTACTAACACACATACACAGAGGGAGGGGGAGGGGGGGATTAAACATGCATCTTGCAGTAGGATACATATGGGGGAAGCGAACACAGACGCACACTTAAGGAGGGAGGGGAGGAGGAAGAGGAGGAAATGCTGATATTGGGGAGGCATCACAATCTAGCTACAGAACAGCAAGGGGCCGAAGCCAGACGGTAAGTAGTAACAGAAGTTCATGGAAAACGTAGTCCGGACATTGTTCCGTTTTCGGGGGCGGAGCCACACCTGCTGGGACGACGCCGGGGACACCATTGGACGTATCCCCAACGGTGCGGATAATCCTTCGCCCAGTCACCACACAGCAGTTCTCTGTGTGTGTGTGTGTGTGTGTGTGTGTGTGGGGGGGGGGGGGGGGGGGGGGGTGCTCTTGGCCCCACCGGGTGGTTCAGTGAGGAGACTACAGTTATGCTACTGTTAGGACCTCACCTGCCCCGCTGCCACCATTAATATCTACAGAAAGTTCTTCTTAAGCTTCTTTAGCTGAGACCGGCAGTCACCCTGGCAGCGTTCCACACTGTTTCCTCATGTAAACATGCTACTTACACTCCTAAATAAAATAATACAAAATAAATCCTCCTCTGAGAGAACCCGAACAGCAAAATGCACGTCGGCGCAGGGATACAACAAACACTGGAGCAGGAAGAGGAAAAAAGAACAAAGGTGTGAACTGACCTCTCGTCAAAAGCGAACTAAAACGTGTAACAGTTTTCCTTCCCGTATTGCACATCGAAACCACATCTCTCCTCGAAACTGAACTCGCCTCAAGGACCTGCGGCCACAGCTCATTCATAGATAAATTCTATTCTCGTAAATAAATAAATAAATATCTAAATAAATAACCTTGCACGTGAGTAACACAGACACACACGCGCACTGCGGTACGGTAGATGGGGTTATGTTTTGGGTATGGTACACTACACTGTGTGAGCGGAGGGGAACCTCCTCACTGTGGAAAATGTATCAAAATCTAATCCGCTAAACTCAGTTACGGTGTAACCTACATTACCGAGTGTATGTATGTATATATATATATATATATATATATATATATATATATATATATATATATATATATATATATATAGAGATACTACTCTAAACGTTGTTTAGAAGTACAAAACAATCTGCCTTGGCTGTATCCGTAAGGAAAAGATACAAAATCTGTTTTAAAAAGTTTTACAAAGTATATGGTTGGTTAAGGGTAAAACAAATCGAATGTTTTCTGATAATATTATATAGCACTTCATCGTTTGTGGGTGAAAATGACGGTGATGCACCTGCAGCACAAAGTGCAACGTATTGAAGATGAATAATATTTGATATTACGATAATTAGAACGTTGACTTTTATGTGTACAAACCTTCCTCGTGTAGAAAAGGATGCTGGGTTCTCGACGGTTCTAAGCTAACAGCTAACTAAATTATTAGCGTCCCGCGGGGTTGCACGATTCAACAGTTTTTTTCCCAGTTTTTTTCATTTTATCTCACGTACTCAGCTTTATGTTAAAAAGTGACAAACCTGAAATGTCGGCGTGTATATGTCACTGCGGTTGTTTTCGCTGTTATGCTAGTTTTTGTTGCTGTTATACTGCGTTCACACCAAAAGCGAAGCAAATTTTTTGCGCGAGTAGATTACATACAAAGTCAATGCAAAGATGGACGTGAGTAATGCGAATTATCACTGGGCGCCGCGAATGATGAGAATGGCGTAACGCTGTAAAAGCCTATCAGCATTGAGATGCTGGCACCGATCCGAGCCAACAGGTCATCAAACTAGCTACTGATTAGCGTCAAGTAGCGCTGGAAGCGGCAGTCATCCAGACGCAGTTCCTAGAGAAGTCGGAGAAATCCTACGCATAATATTATGAACCCAAAATGCAAAAAATCTCTTTTGGCATGAACGCAGCATTGGCGGACATTTTTCAATAGCTTGTGAACATGTATGCTTCTAACTCTGCCATGCAATACTGAGCGACACGTGCTGCAGTGTTCTCTAAACGGGGTTTCCCCATCGCCTAAGCTGTGGTTCTATGACTTCAATGACCCGCGGGCTGTAAACAAAGTGGAGAACATTAGATAGACCTTAGTTAGTAAGTTAGTTAGTTAAACAGTGTGCAGACTCTCCATTTAAATGGGGTACATCAGTCAGCTGTGAGCCCGGTGGAAACTTAAGACGGCTCATAGGTTTCCCATCATGCATTGCAAACTTAACAGTTTGTCGACTATAGATAAAACACAGCACATTTGCCAACGTATTAAATTATAGTGCAGCTTTTGTACAGCTGAAAGCTTGAATACTAGATTTTTATTTAATTGGTTTTACTTGAGAGTTTTCCTTAAGGCATTGAATGGGTGCCATCGCTGAGCATCAGTGTGGCCCTGCGTCCTAACTAAAAGTGTGGCTCAATATGCTGTAGACTGAATGTGGACAACTGGATTTTTTTTTTTTTTAAATGGCGTTAATTGTAGTGGCTTTAGTGGCTTCATTCTTGAGAGTAAACTAACACTGTTAAGTCCACGTTGTTTGTGTGACGCCCGAACAGTCTGTCAGGGTACGAGTGCCTCTTGATGGAGCAAAAAGCATTTTGATTGCCCTCCACATAGCACGTGTGTGTGTGTGTGTGTGTGTGCGTGCGTGCGTGTGTGTGTGTGCACCACACACACACACAGACACACACAGACACACACACACACACACACAGCTTAATACAAGAACATGTAACACGACGGACCAGTTGACACACAAATGCAAGGATGGAATTCTGGATTCTGATCATTCCCCTATTTTACATAACATATTTGTGACCAGTTGTGTAAAAGTTGTTCCATATCCGGTTACACATCATGCAAAAAGATTTTGATATACAAACGTCTATGTCAGAGCTATGCTACGGTTGCCATGAAAAACAGAGATGCAGCCGAGAGGAACGCGGGAGAGATATGGCTCTTCATAAACTTAACATTTCACCAGCTTATCGTTTTGTTTTTGTTTGGTCAGCTGTGACTTAAGTCTCTCATCGTATGTTGGCAAAAAAAATATATCCCACGTCGTCTGTGCTTTCTAAATGTATGGGAATGTGTGGCGTTCCAGCTGGATTTTCTGTACAGAACACCAGCTGCTGAAAACACGACACTCTATGTGTATATATACAAACAAGTACACTGCTTTTGACTATGTACAGCGTGTGTGGAGAACTGCCTTCAGCTCAACAGCGTGTTAGACGAGCATCGCCGCTTTACGAGAACCCTTTGTAGTAAACAAGCTTAATGTTGTTGTAAACATTCCACTCCTTTTTTAAAATCGTTTAAATTATTTTTGTAGTTTTTTGTCCACACAGCGCTTCGCCTCCTCAGTGTGTTTTTTTTGTTTCCTTCGATGCGATTTGGATGGATACGTTTCGTTAGTTTTTTGTTTTTGCTGCATGACGCTATCTATTCCTCCTTCATTCGGTTCTGACGTGTGACCTTCTTTGACCTTCTTTTCAAAATCTCAACTTCACAATCTTTGTCTCCCCACTCTGCTAACCTTACAGTACTCGTACCCTCACTCGCACTTCCTCTCGCCCTGACGTCATGGTGCGCGTGTTGTGTCATGAACTGTTTATACATGCGTATGTATAGTGTGTGTTTGTGTGTTTGTGTGTGTGTGTGAGAGAGAAAACATCAGTATCCCCGCATCAAAGACTAGGACACCTGCAGGCGGAGAGAGGGGGGTCGCAGTGAGCCCTATCAAATCGATGAACCTTACACTTGTTTCATGTGGAACTGTGTACCGCTGAGTGTTGGAGTGTGTGTGTGTGTGTTGCTGTGCAATGTTCTTCCGTAAACATTTTCTACCGCTTTCTTTAAAAGCCGCTGATGTGGCAGTAAGCCTCCAGGCTGGAGAAGAGGACGTAGAGGAACCACAGGCCCAGGAACAGCAGGCTGGTGATAATGCGGGCCTTCCTCGGGCCGCCGAGCTCGCCGCCGATGGAGGGCCGGCGTCGGTACATCAGCACGCCCATGCAGATGAAAGCAAATACGGTGAAGATCGTGACGGAGAAGGCCAGCGAGCCCGGATCCACCTTGAACTCCTTCCCCTTGAACCACCAGTAGATGGCGGCCACCGACCACGCCACACCGATGCCCAGGAACACGTTGACGGCGTTGCTGCCGGTGACGTTGCCGATGGACGCGTCGGCGTGCTGGTCCTGCATGGCGGCCACTTTGCTGGCGAAGGTGTCTGAAAATGAGAGAGAGAGTTGGCGGCTGCTCCACACGTATAGACGGTTGTTGTCATTCACACACTGCTTCACACACTGCAACAAGGATTATAAAAGAAGGGTCGTTATGTCATCATGTCACATTAGCGCAGTGGTTCTCAAACTCTTTTTGTCACCTTGGAGGTGAAAAAATGTCATGCCCCACGGCCCCAACAAAATTGCAACAAAATGGTCCATGCTGAATTTTTATTGAAATAACCTTTGAGACTCCTCCATCCGTGCTTTTTCAATTAATAGAATAAAGAAAATTGCAATCACTTTCAAGTAAACCAGATTGCTCCATCAGAGAAAAACAAATAACATGTGCAATCACTTTATTAGAATAAAATTACTAATATTTGGCAAAAAGCTTATTGTGGCTGCATTTAACCTGTTTTGCACTGAATATCGTTTCAAGATAATAACAATAACATGCAACCTGTGCAAAACAAAACAAAATGAGTGGAGATATGTGAGCCATCAGTATTAGTGGCTGCCATGAGGTGCTGTCCTCTACAAAGTTTTTTTAAGTTCTCAATAAAGGTGTTGAAATAAAGAAATTCAGCATTTACCCCTGCGCAAGACCTGTAATACCTTTGCGTCCCACTAGAGTGGCGCGCCCCACAGTTTGAGAACCACTGCATTAACGCCAACTCCTGAATATAATAGGAAACATCATTTGATATCATTAACAGGTTGATGGTTCCTGGATTATTGGTCACAGTGATTACATAATTATAATATTACAAACACATACATGTAGAATACTAGAAGCTCGGCACTGATGCACATGGATACATTTTGGTGCGGCGTGCCCAAAACACTCAAACACCCGGAATTGCCGTTGCCATTTTCTCTCATATTCTCACCAATGGAAAGCTTTTGAGGAACCGGTTTATCAAGAGTCAGCTGACAGGGCAGGTGGAAGTGTCGAGGAGACCACTCTCACACCCTCACACGTGTGGTTTCAGCGCCTTGCTCATGTAAATGTCGATTTAAATGCTCACCTGGAATGGAGGTTCCTAGTGCCACAAACACCACGGCGGTCACGGTGTCTCGGAGGCCGACGGTGCAGCCGAAGTGCGACGCCAGGTCCCCGATGAAGGCGGTGAGGAGGCCGATGGCGCTGATGGAGACCAGGAAGCAGGCCCAGCCGTTCCAGTACTCTGTGGGCGGGACGCAGGCGAACAGCACCTTCCAGAAGACGGTGACGAAATGCATGACGTAGTCGTAGCAGGACGGCAGGCGTTCCTCATCCTCATCGTCGCCATCACCTAGGTGGGTAGATCAGGGCTTTAATGTGTTTAAAACATGCACAGGAACTTGACAAAGAGGGTGCCAGATGTTGGTTTTCTTGTTCATTAAACAATAAACAGATTAGAGATCCAGACCTTAAGGTCCAAACACTTGGACAGTTCAATCAGAATGGAGGAAATACTGTCTGCAGTGGACTCCCACTTCCACTAGATGGCGGCCTTGAATTACACATCCAACGGGCGCTCACGCGTCTGAACATGAGGTTAGACTTAATCAATATTTCCCTATTTGCCAAAAAGTCCCTCACATCTGTTGTTAATGAGCTTTATTGACTCAAAGGACAGGTACGGTCCCATGGCAATAACCTGTATTTGTAAGGAAATTGTGCTTCGCAGTTTGACTGGCGTTCAATTTCAGCCCGTTTTTATGATTAAATATTAACAAAATAAAAAAGAGAGTGGCTGAGTGTATAGTTAAAGGGGCCAGAGTCTCACACACACACACACACACACACACACACACACACACACACACACACACACACACACACACACACACACACCGGGAGGGAGCTCACCTGCGCCGACAGTGACCGCCTCCACAAACTGCTCCCTCCAGGAGTGCGTGCCGATCACCAGCGCCAGGTTGGTCTTCTTAATGAGCTTGTCCACGGTGCTCTGCCAATCAAGGGTCACAAAAAACACACACACACACTTCATTACAAACCAATTTACGGCTGAGGACAGAGGGACAGGGACCACTCAGGCGAGACTGAGCTTGTTGGCTGTACTGAGCGGGGCTGCGTCCGTCCATCGCACTTCGTGTCGGAGACGCCATTAGTCTGGTTTGTATTATACTTGGAGGCACGTCCATTTTATCTGTATTACATTTCTAAATGAGAAACCTCAGGAGAATCTGAAGATGACGTTAAAAGTTCCTACATGCGACATTCACAACCACCAGAAAGTTTTGATGATCTTGTTGATGACAGCCGTTTGGATCCGAGATCATTTTGACTCGTTACGAGACAACTGTGCTCTTATGTGGCTCTGGAGGGAGTCCTCTAAAGTCTTGAGGAACTTTGGAGAACATACATTTTAAGAGGGAAAAAAAAGAGTCAGTTTAACAGGCGCAGGGGTCCAGTGAAAGATGTTATTCAGTTGCATTGTGGGAAATATAGGAAAAGTCGGCACATCTATGCCCCTGCTGCTGTGATTTTACACATTTAGGCACTTTCTGGAAGAAGATGAAGATGTGGGATGACACTAGTTAGAATAGCTTAGCATTAAGAAACAGCTGGCCAGGATCTGTTCATGGGTAATTATATATAATATACCTTGTTTGATTCAATTCATATGTACTGTTCACTCAAGTTAACCCAAAGCCATTTTCCTCTCCATGTGTTGTTACTGCTCTATCCAGCCGTGCCAAAGTTTTATTTGCAGAGGATTTGATTTCCAATCAGCTGAGACAGCATATAAAAAAATATTTATTCATTTGTATTGGCGTAAACTGGGCAAAGGAAACCGCTATAGTGCCTTAAAGTAAAATCAACAGTAGAAAAATATAAGAACAGATGTGCAGTGATTTTAAAGAGAAACCCATGTCAGTAAGATGAACAAAACACAAACATGAGCCGACAACACGACCTACCTACCGAGCAGAGAAGCTCAGTCCACATTGATCTCCGCTGCACTAAATCTAAATGCCAATCATACAGAATTGCATTATTTTCCCCTGCTGGTTCTCACTCCCCGCAAATCATAAGCGACGAGGTCAATTGTAATATATTTCCGCGAGGGGTCTATCGACTCCCTAAATCTAGTAGAGGATGAGAATATTGAATTTTGGAGCAATGATAGGACGGCGGCCTCTCATTCATCTCTTTTGTTGATGGGGTTTGTTTGCTGCTCTCCTAGTCCTCTCTCCCCGGCTGTAATTAGTTCCCAAACAATCCACGCTGCTGTGGGTTTTTTAATTGGCTCAACATTAGGCGGGGCTGTTTGATGTGTTTGCTGAATTCATTTGTACGTTATTTGGGGAATGCGGGAAAAAAGCACAAGAGGGCTTATTAGGACCTGAGAAAAATAACACGCACACACACACACACAGAGGTATGGAACAACTGAAAGGACACACACGACCGGGGCGTGACAAACAGGAGCGCTGATGACTGACTCTTGCGGTACTTGTTGACATGTATTTGTTCCGTGCATTAAGAGGCGAAGACACCATACCATACTGGCCCCGGTGCTGGTGGTAAAACAATACCGCACACGAGGGAACTTCCCTTAATTAAGAATCCGTCATTTTAATTTATCTTGAGAACAATTACAACAGATGGTTCAGCAGTATAGCCTCGTCCTGTGTGCTGTTATCTTTGGTGAATTGATAAGTCTCAATTCACAAGCTGAGCTCATTTTACCACCTGCTCATATTTGCCTGAAACACTGAGCCCAGCGCCGCCACGTTTTAAATATTTTGATTGCTCGCAGTCCTCTTGCGGTTTGCCTCCCTGTGACACGAGGGAGCTCCGTGGGAGACGCAGCAGGCACTCTGTGCTCCGAGTTTGGAATTCTGCACTCCTCGAGCTATCCGCTGCATGGAGGGCAACTCGTGCACTTTCAATAATTCAAATTCGTATTAGGCGTGCTCGCCAAGAGGGTTAAGGACCTGGGTTCACGAGTGTGAGAGAGGATGAGTGCTGGTGGGTTACATAACACGTCCAGAGAAGCAGGATTCAGTCCTCCGGGCCCCACGCATGACCTGCTACCACCTAATATTCATGCTCGGGCTTCTGTCTCTGGCTTGGAAGGGCAGAATATAAATATATTAGATGGGTGGTCTTCCTCGACAGTTCTTTTCTTTTTAGTGTGTTTAATCCTTGTGTTGTCTTGGGGTCAAAATGACCCGTGTACGAGTGTATATGTATGTGTGTTGATGGGTCATTTTGACCCCAAGACAACACAAGGGTTAATTAAAACAAAATAAGAGAAGTAATAAGCTTTAATGAGGCCAAAATGTATCTTTTGTTCCTCTGGTTGTGCATATTACGTGTGATATATGTGATTTCATTTGAACTGAATTTGAAGACTAGACATAAAATAATGATTGTAATCTGGTTCATTCAGTAAAACGTTAGCGCTGTGCTTTGGTAGAGGCCTGTTAGATGGCACCGTGCGCACAGCTTGGCGTCTCCCATTGTTTGTACGAGTGGGAACTTTTAATGGCTTGTTTAAAACAACACTTTTTTCACAAGTAATTGCATTTATTTTCTTGAATTTTTTTAAAACTTTCAAACGCTCCATAGTTACAGTATTTATAATAGTTGCTGCTGCATCAATAAGTCATCCACACGCTGAGCTTCAGGACATTTGAAAGACAAAACACAAAGAGAAAGCGCGCAAGGAACACAAATGAATGAATGGCGCACCTTGAACTCATACGACTCCTCGATGACCACCTCCAGGCGGCTGTGCTCTCCCAGAATGGGCTTCCCCATCTCAGCTATCCTCCGGGCCTCCTCCTCTTCGGCGCTCATCTGGCCCTCCGCCCCCTCTGTGGAGAGGGAAACATGGTGGACGGTGAAGCTCAAGGTGCACGTCACAGATATTTACCGAAGCTCCAACAATAGATTGTGAGTCAGCAGGTTATTTAGAACGCATCAAATATGTCCCATAGTTGGTACGTTTTTTTCTCACACAGGGACATGAGAGGATGATAGATGGAAGATATCTGTGTGTGTGTGTGTGTGTGTGTGTGTGTGTGTGTGTGTGTGTGTGTGTGTTTTCTGCTCATTTTTAGTTATTTCAGTGTAAACGTGAAACCTGATCTTAACATTCCCAATTTTCTGCTGCTGCAGAGCAAAAACATATGAGGTCCAACTTGTTTAAGACACGTGCTCTCCTGTTTGGACAACTATGAGTTTACGTAAAGCTTAACCTTGTGCCTCTTGCTAAAATCGATCCGCTTGGGAAGTCTATCCTCCTGGTCTTCCAAGCGACAGAAAGCGACCAACAACTTGCAAGAAAAGGGGGCCAGTTAGTGCCCGTGATCTGCTGGCCGAGTTCATTTCACAGAAAACTGAAAAGACACTTTTCAATCCCCTCAAAGAGGGTTTGTAACAGTCTGGTGTTTCCGCACAGAGCTTCAGAAATGCTTTTTCTAGCCAGACTGTGTGTGCGAGTGCCATTTTTTCTCGAATCAAGAAATAAAGACACCAGGAGGTAGACAGTGTGTGTGAGATTACTGCTCCCCCCTCCCCTCCCTGGGCTGTCTTCAAAGACAGCCCAGCAGCATATGGCAACCGTCCCTGCAGTATTCATTGACACTATTTCAAGCTGACACACACACACACACACACACACACACACACACACACACACACACACACACACAGCGCAAGTTTATTTCAAATTAGAGCCGGGTGACAATTCAATATGATTGTTTTTCGTCTATTGATGGAATCGTATCGTGATTAGGGCTGCAACAACGAATCGATAAAAATCGATTATCAAAAGAGTTGGCAACGAATTTCATTATCGATTTGTTGTATCGTGCGATTTTTACAGCAGTCAATAAGTCGCGGAGAAAAAAAAAAGAGCGGAGCAGAGCAACTGGCCTGGCAGCGTGTCTGAGATTGGAGTGAGACACGAGAAAAGCTGAGGTCGTGATCTTCGCAAAAATAAAACATCTTTGATGTGTCGAGTCTTGTGTCGAGTCTTGGCCAATCAGCGTTAAGATGTCTACAGCGGCTTCATTTCCCTCAAACTTGTTTTTAATGGAAGCTAGTCAGCTTGCTATCACGTTAGCTAACGTGTTTGGGTTGTGTAATGTCGTTAAAGTTACTTTATGTTCCGTTACAGTTCAGTCTTGCTTGGAAAAAATCGTAACATGATGAAACATGCCGTAACCCCCGGTCTGGTTCAGTTCACGCTGTCACTCGTTAACATTAAACCGGCACACCGGTGGATTTGGCCGCAGGTTGTTTTTTTTCTGAAAGTAGAATTAATCAAATCACGTAGTTGGGCTTAGCCAACAACATGATGTCGTGGTCATAAAAGACCCAGCATGAAATAGTTTAAGGAAGAGGACGCTCTATATGCAGCGTAGCATGATGCAGGGCTGAGATGAAGTGGAGCTGAAAGTGGAGGTCAAAACAACGTGAGAGGAGCAGTACAGCTTCCCACTGTCCCAGTATTTCATACATATTGATAAAGCAGGGAATGCTAAATGCAGTCTCTACTCCAAGGAGATCAATTACAGTAAAAAGGGCTCACATTTGGCAGATGTAAAGCATACATGTGTATGTTTTTAGTGTTTGTCTATTTTAATTTTATTTGTTTAATTAACAGCTCAGGGATGTTTAAGGAGCAACCTGTTTGTGCACTTTCTGAAGATGTTTTGCACTGTGAATTTGCACTGTCACTTCTGTTTTTGAATAAAGGGTTGGAAATGAATGCTTTTTTGAGTTTTAGGTTTTTTATGCGATTCATCGATTAATCGGAAAAATAATCAATTATTTTGCACCAAAATTCTTAATTAAATGAGAAAATAATAATTTACTTTCATTTATAATTTTTTTTGTAGTATATAAAACCATGTAGTTATGTTATATAGGCTATTTATTACTTGATTTACGAGAAAACATGCTATATTATTATTGCTATCCAGGTATGAAATGATTTTGCCACTTGCCCAGCTCTTTTTCAGATCAATAAACACATCCAGACTGAACATTTACTTCCATTCTTTTCCATTTTCTTTTAAATCCAAGCACTTTTTCCATACAACCACATCAGAACTCAGGCGTTCAGAGATTCCACCCCCACACACAAGGCTCCAAAACAGCCCTGAAAAGCAATATCACATTAAAGTATAATATGACACGTGTGACAAAGCACAGCCCCGGTGACCTTATGAGCCACTCCATTATGGTCTGTCAAAACACGGCGATCCGTCCGTATCAGCAAGCAGGCCGAGCCCCGAGGTGTGCGGAGCGCCGGCTCGTCTGGAAGCGCTTCCCTCTAAAAACTGTGCTGATCCGAATGCAAAACTGTAAACCAACAAATACCCAGCACTCTCCTCAGAGCGAGGCTGAGAGAGACGCCCGGAGACGCAGTGTTCACGTGCATGGCTAATGGAAATGAATGGCGCCTTTGGATTGAAATGTTGCTCCAATCTGAAAAGTCATAAGTATTTAATAAGGTTACTATTATTATTAATATGAACAGGAATGGTGTGCCAAACTATCTGTAGATGGGATATATGTAGAATGAATGGGAAAGTGAACTCAGCAGTCTCTGGATGATTACACGACCAGAAACTGATGAACCCACATCAAGCTATAAGCCTGTATAAATATGTCTCCCCTCCAAAAAAAAAACGTTGTGCAAGTTTAAGAGGTCGAACTGCTGTGCAGGAGCGTTGAAAGTTTTAATGTTTGATTATTTTTCTGGCATATCAAAGCGCAGTCTAGCTGAATACACATCATTCTCTTTCTGAATGTGCTGATGCTTCAATGTGGGCTAAACCGCTGCTCCCAAAAACACTTCAGATAGAAAATTGGTTTGTGATAATGTTAAACTCTCATCAGCCTCCGATCTCGAGCTGGAGTTGATTCATTGGTCATTACTTTTGATAATCAAAATCTGCATGTCAAACGATAATGAAAATAATCCACTCCGAGGAATAATCAGATGGTCTCACCTTGGCTGAGCAGCAGAGCTGTGGAGAGAGGAAAGAGGGGGAGGGAGAACATGAAGAGCAGAGTGAGTAATAGCACACATTCATGACAGCAACATCTAACAACGCATCAAACTCCACCCATATACGCTTGGATGAAAGCACAAACACAAGCTCTCGCTTTGGAGAGAGTCACTGTAAGTATTTACCATTAACGCAGAGCCTCTCCTCTCATCCCCGTCTGACAGCTGCTGCTTTTGTAATCTCTGAGTTAATAACGCAGCGTCTGACTTCTAGGCAAATCTTCTGAAATTCAAATAAACCCTCTCTCTCCTTCTCTCTCCCTCTCTCTGTATGAGTCATTGTGTCCGATTTATTTACTATTGATCCCAATTTTTGGGTGAACAGGGGGAGATCACTGAAGCAGAACAAAAGTAGAAAAAAAGATACACCCCCTTATGAGAATAATAATAATAAAAAAAACAAAAAAGTTTGCAGTTGTTTGGATTTATTTGAACTTCTTTCTCAGCAGTGCTTATTCAAACATGAACTCTTTCATTTATTGATACTGTTTATATTTTATATAAAATGTGAAGTTTTTATAGTTCGAGCTTATTTGAAATGTTTCCAAACTAGTGACCAAATTTATTGCTGAATGTGTGGATGTATCTGGTGCTTAACCCTAACTTTAAAAGTTCCTCAATAAAAAACTTGTACTAAGTGATATTGGTGCTTCACATGTGTATTTTATGATTGCCCAAAGCTCTGAAGTTCTGAAGGAATTCTACAAAGGAGATTAAACAGTTGTCGGCGATTAAGTTGACTTTAGATCCAACTCTTTTCACATTGGGAACACTTCCTGATAATATGACAGATAGAGTTCATTTCTTTACTGCGAATGATCTTAACGGGATAGTTCAGGTGTTTGGTTAAAGTGGGGTTGGGTGACGTACTTATAGTCAGTGTATTACTATAGTAATAATAGACATGAGTACCAACACAGCAGCAAAGTAATGTACTGCTTCCAATGTCGTCTTGCGGCTTAAGAGAGCATAACAAACAGCTTGTTTTATAGAGACCGTATAATCCGTCTGACGGCATGGCAGTTGTGAAAATAATGTAGGCTACACTTTAACTGATATTGATTTATAACAGATTCCCTAAAGCCGTACGTTGCTTTGCTCCTGTGATGTTCTCCTGTCTGTTTCTCCTGTAAGTAATCCGCTGACTATGAAGAATAAACTTTTTTTGTGCAATAAACAATTGTAAATACTTCCTGTTTACTCCTCTTTGTTTGTTTGCCAACATTTCACTATGAGTAAAAAATAAAATCATCATATCGAGTAAAAACCAACATGCTACGTACATATATGTAGCATGTTGGTTTTTATATATATACACACCTGAGATTCCTCTCTTAAGCCAGCGTGGCTCCTCCAACATGATGAAGAAGTTTTCATGTTTTTCGTATTCTTCGTCATCAATTATCCTCACCTGGAATGTCTGACTGCACAGAAAGAAAACAATGTAGAAGTAGTGTGTATGTAGGGGAGCATCCACACACCCACACACACACGCACACACACACACACACACACACACACACACACACACACACACACACACACACACACACACACACACACACACACACACACACACACACATCCAACAGCAGCAGGGAGACCATGGTGGTCTCCCTGCTGCTGTTGGATCGGGACCAGCTGCGGTGTGAATCACAGCAGAAGGAAGCCGGATGCCGAGAGAGTATCAATAATTCAGTCACAGGTGGGAGCAGAGGAGGAAAGTGAAGAAGCAAGAGAAAAGCAACTGAGAGCTTCACTGATTAAGGGTTTGAGAGGACATATTTTGAGATGGATCATAATACAGATTTGGTTGGATCCTGAACTAGATTTAGATATGTGCTCCTTTTAAGGGTGTTGGTGCTGCAGGAATGAATGAAACGAGTCCCTGTTTTTATACTTCCGGTTCCCTCGTCTCAAGGTCGGTGCCACAACACCCTGAAATGCACACACAAACATCTTGGTCATTAACTGTGTCTGTTCGCTGGATGTCTAGACAGCACTCGTGAGGGTCGATGAGAGTGACGACCAACACGAGCTCAAAGAGGGGACCTGAGGGAAACAGCAGAATTGGGCGCACTACAAGCGAGCCCATTCACATTACACCGTCCTTCTATCCACTAGGGGGGGAATCGAACATATCGCTAGTGGAGCTTTAATGCATTTCTCTTCCTCAACAAAGACTGTCAGCATACGACTGAGCAAGAACTTCCATCACAGCTGCTTTGTGACCGGCAGCAGGAGACAAAGAAGGTCGTGCAGAGATTCTACAAGATGTGAATGTATGAACATGTTGTGACGGTCCCCGCCTTATCAAGTATGCTTTTGTCCCTTTGTCACTAGTAAGCAGATTACCGGAGGCAGAGCACCTGGTCTGGGAAGGGGGAGCGCATAGCGCGGGTTTCCTCTTGGACGTATGCGGAGTGATCCCAGGCCGTTGCTGCCGGTTACTTTGTTTTTGCTTTCGCTGACAACACCTACACTCCATTACATACGCACGCACTTTGACATGACTGATGTTACTGACTGCCACACACCATAAGGGTAACTATTTAGTTATGGAGTCCGAATAGACGTCTTTATTATCCTCAACTGTTGTCTTCGCCGTATTTGTCATGGCCTAAGAGCCGGGTTATAACAATGTAAAGACCTCCATCGGTAATTCTAGTTGGACTTACGTGGTCTGGTCGTTGGTGAACTCCAGCTCTCCCCGGGCGTCCTCGTAGTCCTCGCCAGACTTGGCGGTGCCCGACTCGCTGCGGTACGGCAGGATGACGGTGCCGCGGGCGCCGGAGTTGCGCACCACCGTGATCTCCATGGTGCCCACACTCTCGCTCACCCGAACCATGCGCTCACTGAACGTGAAGATGCCGGCGTGGTCGTCGTCCAGGATGGTCACCGTGGCGACCAGGGGCTCCATCAGGCGACCTTTGGGGGCGGCGCCCGCATCGTCGCTCTCGAACATCCCCTCCGCGTCGCCGACGCGCAGATTTAGCAGGCGCACGAAGAAGTGCTCGTCCTCTTCGAATATGTCGTCGTCGATTATACCAACCTGGAGAACGGCGAGAGACAGACGGTCGTCATCTTTAGGTTCAAAGGCTTTTTTTTAAATGGACCATCATTTACTCAACGCACATCATGCTGTAACACTCATACACTCATACAATGTTTACTGAGGGAATAAATCAAGAGAGAAGTAGAGTCATTTTCTCCTAAACTTCTATACAATCAGACTTCTTTTTGCAACCTGGTCAGTAGAGAGAATGCTGTTTGAAGGCACTTTCGCATTGGCTTCACTGTTTAGAACCGGACGCTGTAATCTTGCAAAACAGAAGCTGTGTTTAAATATTTATTTGTTTGAAGTCAGTTTCCTCCACAATTGTCTCATTGAAGCAGCAAATGTAGACCTGATATGGATAACTGCAAATTAATGTGTTTTGATAGCATACACGCACGATATGTACAGAGGTTTTAGTCAAGACACGAAGCTCTGGAGCCGCTATTGAATATTTTCTATATAAGACGCAAGCAGAATAAAAAGATCCCAGACTTGTGTTATTATTATGTAACCTGCAGTGTAACTTTAAGAATTCAAAGTGAATTTGCATGTGCTGATTACAGAGAAGAGGCAGTGATGAGAGCATCTCCCTCAGCAGACTCATAAACAGAGGCTCCGGTTACATCTCTCATCTACATGAGATCGTTATCATCCAATCATGCCACCGCGCATTTACCAAGAGGTGGGCGCTCCTAAATCAGATTAGGTTGGCATTGTAATCCAATGAGCTCGGCCACGTCCTGCCGTGTGTTCAGATTTAAACCTTTTCTGGATGACATCGGCCATGATGCAACATGCAGAGATGAAGAAGGTGATATAAATTTCTAGTAAATGTAAATATTAAACCTTTGAAGTTGATATGGTGAACGTCTTAGCAAACAGTTGTCTATTTACACATTTACACAGTTACGAAGCCACACGATCATTCATTAGGAGTCTTTGTGTTTACATCACCTGAAGAGTGTAAGTCTAATATTTACTCTGTTTTAGCTCTGTTTTTGGTCTCCACGACTCCTGAGGGAAAGAGTGATGCAGGAATGAGTCATAAAACTGAGTCAGACTTTTTGCCCTTCAGGTTCCGTCGTCTTGAACTCAATGGGTTTTTGGTGCAATACCTGATAGAAGGTCTGTGGTAACACAAGTTACCACCGTCAGCTTTAAACCGTCATCACACCGAGCACTAGCCCGCCTTTAGCTCAGTGGTGAAGGCGTGAGGTCATGTGACCGTGGCATTTATAGCCTACGAACCTAGCTTTTTACTTCTGGTGATTGCATTAACGCCTTAAAAATCATAGAAGTGGTCTTCATTCGGGAAGATGATCAAGCTGAACGGAACGGAAAAATAACCATAAACGTGTGTTTGCCCCTTTCCACGTTGCCATTTTACACACTGTTATAACAAATGCCACTTTAAAAAGTAACTAAACCCCCCGGGGAAATCTGGTCTTTGCTGACCTCCAGTGATTTAACTTCTCACCTTGCTGCAGTGATTGTGGAGATGTACTCAGGACTCTCTGACATCACTGCTGCGTGACCACACCCACGAGGAGGCTGGGTGAGGTCACAGG
Organism: Taurulus bubalis; assembly: GCF_910589615.1. Lineage (NCBI taxonomy): Eukaryota > Metazoa > Chordata > Actinopteri > Perciformes > Cottidae > Taurulus > Taurulus bubalis. The sequence goes on from NC_136598.1 coordinate 12,817,208, forward strand.
TGAAATGGGAGGGCATTGAATTTGGCATTGTATTTCTGCTCGATGATTGGTTACTCAATCACTTTAATTCGTGTGTATTGTAGTGCGACAACAATTAGAAGTTTACCAGTTAAATGAATAACAGCAAATTAATCAACAACAAATTTGAGTATTGACTGATCTATTTCAATCAAACAAATGTGACAATTTGTTGCTTTTTGTGCTTCTCCGATTGTCTCTGACTTTTCGGAAGAAAACAAGTGTGTGCGTGTGATCCAATCTTTTTCGCAATTTATTCCAATTTCATAGATTAATTGAAATCCATATAAATTAACGTTTTTATTTGTAATTGGCTGCCTCATCTCTGTTACTGATGGGCTCCATCTGCCTACTTACACTTCAATCAATTTCATTTTCATTTCACGCACAGCCCCTCCACACATGGCCCACCTTGACGAGGCGCCGCTTTGTCGGTTACTGTGAGGCATTGCATAGCGGGACGCCAGGCGCCAGTCTCATGCGGGTGTTTGTCCTCAGAATTACGACAAAGAGGGCCAGCTACAAAGACCTTGATTGGCTACGTCGACCCGATCCCTCTGTTGTTTAATCAGTAGAGGATAGAGTCGCACAGTGGAACAGAGAGAGAGACGTTCAAGTTTAATTGGTTTCCCAGCTGTTCACTTCTGGTGCCGTGACGGATGAAATCCAGCGGTGTGCCGCCGAAACGGATGACACTGACCTTGTTCTAAGTGTACTCACGAAGCGTCTCTCCATGCAATCACTCATGGTGGAGGAGCTAATTCAAACTGTGTGTTTTAGTCCGGCCCATCTTCGGGCTTATTTTCCGAGACTCTTCAGGCTCTTGCATCACTCTCCCCTTCTTCTGATCTTACATCAAACTTTGAATGTGAGGAGAGATTTGCCCGGCTTACCGCGTCTTTATCTCGCGCAATCACTCTGCATGCTCTTCATTCACACAGCGTTAGTGCCCTTAAAAAGAAAAGAGTACTATTCTCTGTTTCTTCAGTTTAGATTGCAGAATAAAAGAGACTGGTCTGCAATAAAAGACGGCAGACTTTGAAGCAGCTCACTGCGACTGATCAGCTCACTCTGTACCTTTTTTTTTCAGATGAGATCCACAAAAAAATGTAATAGCACTGAATCATTTAAAGTATAGATTTTTCTTTCAGTTTTGGATCGTAACTTTTTCCTTTTATTTGAAAAGTGTAACATTAATCACATCTTGTTTGAGGTATAGAATATAATTCCGCCTTGTGGTTGCTTGTCTGTTGTGTTTTTGTATTTGCTATTTTTGACATACACAGATAAGCGGTGCGTTGATGTTGTCCAATGTCAAGTCTTAAGGAGACATAATAGTAATGACCTGTCATAATAGTGTGAAGGGAGGCCGATCAAAACTATTTTAACCTTCACTAACAACCCTTTTTTATTGCTAAGAGCGAAGGACAGTGGAGGAGTAGCAGATAGTAGCAGTAGTAGTAGTAGTAGTAGTAGTAGTAGTATTAGAAGTAGTATTTTTTACTGGCCAAACCTGACACCATCAAGGACCAAGTTACATTTACTCTGTTGCATGTACTCAAGTGACTGCTTTGAGTACACTGGACTTATCAGACTAGCTTTAATGCTGCACACCTTTTTACTCTTACTTGAATAGAGTAGAGAAAAATCATTACGTTCACTCATGTGGATATTAATCATCTCTATTTCTATCTATTAATTTGTTATTTAAAGTGGTAATCTCTGTTAAATCTGTTAAGTTACTATCGCCGAAGGAGGTAACACAAGGGCAATTGAGCCTGTGGCCCACTGATGAAAGTATTGCAATATTTATATATTTGCAGTATTATGAACACCAAAAATGCAACAATGCACACAATTCGGAAAAATAGTTATGTTAGTATGGAATTATGGACGCAGCCAAAGACTCCATACTGCTAAACTCTGAGCACAATTTCTTTGTTTTCACTGAAAACCAAATTGCCACTTGAACGCAGCCGGCTTGTTCCCCAAGTTTTTAGACACAACATGAGAAAAGTATGAAAGGTCCCGATGATAAAAGCACACAATATTTACAGACGAATTACCAGCCCGTGTCGTGAAGGCTGGTCTGAAGCCGGCACATTAGAGAGCTGTGGCCAAAGAGTGTGTCTGTTGTGTGAATGCCAATATTAATAATCATACGCAGCCTATTCGCTTCAAAACTGGAATGTTTTTAATCTTTTTTTTTATTGTCTCTGAAGTTACTCGCCACTCAAGTCATTTTTTCAGTGAATACTTTTGTATTTGTATTTTGATGACAATATTTATTACTGCTACTTATACTTTGTTTGCAAAGCAACAGTATTTTAACTTGATTAAACTTGTCTTACTAGATGCTATGAAAGACAGCAGAGAGTCCCCGAGTAGGACATTTCAAAGTGTGTCGCGTTTGTGTTTAATCACGGGGTTTAAAAGGATAAATATGAATATGAATGAAGAATAATTATGGATGGAATATGTAGTTTGACTAATGAGCCGGTGTTTAAATAATGTTATGAACATTTGGTTTACATATCAAACGGGAAAGACTATATATATATATGCAGTACTCCTCTTTTAAAATATCTGTGGTGACACTGTGGTCATTGAGTTTCCCACAATATCCGCTCTTGCAAGGGCTTAAAAAATTAAAGCTGTAGTTGGTAACTTTTCTAAAAAAAAAACTTTTTGGCACATTTGCTCAAACTGACGTTGTAGTCTGTCAGCAGTACACGAGGGAGATAATCTGTGAAAACAAAACCAGGTTCCTCTGGCTCCGTTCACTGCTTGCTCCTGATGGAATTCAAAAGATTCCACCCGCCCCTAAGAGAAACAGCCAATCAGAGCCGAGGAGCCTCAACCGCAACTGTCAATCACTGCTAGGGAAAACCGTCAAACTAGGCAGCTCTTTTTTTTCGTGAACTGTTTACCTGTAAAATTATAGGCCGCCGTGTTGAAGCCATCGAGCCGAAACCAAGCACCGCCCACTGTTGCTGAGGAAAGGTGCTTCAATGGTTCCTTTATTAGCTCCTTTAGCATAGGAAACACTGGACCTTCCTTTACGAAAGGAAAGGAAATTCCTTGCAGGGCCAACATTTAAAATGACGCATCATTCGGCCGTTCAGGAGAACAAACGATCATGAAGACAAATGCAGAACCCTTGTTTGTACTTTTATATTCCTCTTTGAGCCCTAGGGACCCTTTTATATCAGGTCACAAGGTACAAATCATAATACTATGAACTGGGTTGTTTATTTTGTCTCTATGACGCAGCACTGGAAGAGCACAGATGAAGTATCTAAGATGCAATTTGTTGTAGTCCATCTCCTGAACATTGTAGTTTCACCACTGCAGACCGTTGTCACTAACATCCGCCTGCTGTTGCATCATAACTACGTAGTTTAGTGAAAGTGGAGTCGGATTTGACAAACACCACGTTTGTCTTGTCCTAACTCCTCATGAACTCTCCTTCCCATCTTTCCTTAACCCTGTGACGTTTTTTGCAGAGGTCAAGGAAAAGCTATTAGGAATAGACATTAGGAGGTAATTTTTTGACTATCTGACTGCAACCTACGTCTCCCTCGTCTCTTCCCCTCACCTTAATCTCTCTGCGGGTCTCTCCGGGTTTGAACACCAGCGTTCCTTCGCTGTACTGGTAGTCCGACCCGGCGTTGGCTGAGCCGTCCTCCGTCCTGTAGTCCACGTAGAAGGTGTTCTCTCCCAGACCCCCTAAACATCAGGAATACAAGAAACACAATTTAATTTAGCATTTCACTGGATCTGACATGAAAAGAATGTACCCGTTTATCTGTGTATAAAAATGCATTCAAATATGTGTGTTATTTTTACAGCTCAATTATGTGATGAGTGTTCTGCAATGAGAAGATTTATAAAACATAATGTTATCATTTTACACGCTGATAAATCCCTGCTCTGCTCTACAATGAAAGTTATTGCTGCAACATTACTGCTTGAAGTTTCCTTTGTTATGGAACGTAAAAATAAAGCAGTACTGTCCATCACTGTGGCAAAATAGTGAAATATTTACTGCAGTACAATATCTTTTTAGCTACTTTTTCTTAAAGGGGAAGTTTGGTATGTCTAAAACAAACCACCATTACTGCTGCTGTGGCTTGTTGCTTCAAGTTCGGATTGCAAATAAAACTTGAACGGATCAAAGACGGATTAAAAACACGGGTTTCACTTGGAGAACACCTACCTTGGCAGACCACAGCCAGCGTCAGAATGCCACAGTTCTCCATGCACTGGCTGTGGGCGCTCTCGAAGGAGATGCGGCTGCTCACTCCCAGGTCTTCTTCCTCCGGCGACTCCTCGTCGGTCACCGCCGTGCGGCGAGCGTTGTCGGCTGCGTGCCTCTTCAGGACGTTACCGGCTCCGATCATCATGCGGGTCGCCTGGATGGAGACAGACGGGAGGAGCTTTTACAAGAAGGAACCAAGTGTCTGCTTTCCTTCACACGTTGTAGCCTTTACTTTTAAAACATTCCCATCAAGAAATAGATTTAAGGAATTCATTAAATGTGTCACTAGAGCTGGAGGAAGTGTTTAGATCCTGAACTGAAGTAAACTTACTAATATCACACTTTAAACATTACACTGTTTTAAGTAAAAGGCCTGCATTGAAGATGTGACTGAAGAATAAGACTAATTTGCAAAATGTACTTAAAAGTATCAAAAGTATAAAAATTACTTTTTTATTTTAGGTTTACTTGTAAAAACAGTTTGGTCGAGTCATTTCTAACAAACCACCATATTTTATAAGCTCTTTGTATGTTTGTGAGCAGAAATCATAACTTAAGCAACTAAAGCTGTCACACAAATATATTGGTTATATTATTATATTATAAGAGGTTTCCACTAAATAGAGAAAAGTGTTACAATAGTTGTTCATTTTCATAAACCATCCATAGTTCCATCATGAGCAGAGTCTAAAAATGAGTTACCGAAAATGTCCTTCTACAGGTCTGGACACCTGTGTGTTCTCCTCACTGTGTGTTCTCCTCACTGTGTGTGTGTGTGTGTGTGTGTGTGTGTGTGTGTGTGTGTGTGTGTGTGTGTGTGTGTGTGTGTGTGTGTGTGTGTGTGTGTCACCTGTATGCGGTAGAAGGCCCTGCTCTTCTGTTGGTGCAGCAGAGCGTAGTAGTTGGCCAGCTCCATCAGCTGGTCCAGCTCTTTGTCCGGATATTTCTGCTTCAGTTCCTTCAGGATACGAATCACCTGGAGGACGAGACGAGCGAACACAAGATCAGAATCTCTAGAGACCGCACACACACAAAAATAATCCAACTTCAAAAGCTGTTGAAAACATTTACAAAATGTTAAGATGCAGAGCTCTAACTGGATAAAAGGAAGAAAATGTCCCTCCTTAAATGTACCACAAACGCATGACAACATACATGTCGAATAACTGTATAGTATCTTAATTACAAAATATAGTGTGGCTAAAATTGGCAACCATTTTTTCAGTTGCCGCAAAACTTTATTTTAAACATGGTGTCCAAGAGACCAAATCTCATTTCTACAGCCACACATTTCCCAAACAAATGTTTCTGAAAGCATTCGCGGCGAGCGATAGGTAATCCAGCTGGTATTCCTGTATGTCAGTATACAAAGAGGTTCTGTGTTCTGAATGTAAAGCGCATCTTCACAACATTTTCAGAAAGTGGCAAATAAATGACCGGAAGCTCGTGTCCATACACAGGAACCGTGTTGTCTTTCTGTCCTCCTCACTGTGGTCGTGGGAATGTTTCCCCCTCTGAGTCTCGTTTCTCCTCGACCTCTCTGACCCTCATCATGGTATTTTGGTCTTTGCCCGTCCTCTCTCGTCTCCTTCTTCCTGGCATTACCCCTCAAACTCTTAATTTCCTCTCCTCCTCCTCCTCCTCCTCCTCCTCCTCCTTCGTGAGACCACTCATCTCTTTTTCAGCAGGCTGTTAACAGGTTTAAATGTGGATCGTTTCGCCTTCATTCCTTCTGCATCTGCCTGAGACGGTTAAGTGTTTTCTTCGTGAACAAGTTGAGAGGAACAAAGTTGACATAAAAACTGGAACCGCGGAACACAAAACAAAGCATGCATGTAACTGGAGCCATTCATCCCCACTTTTACTGTCTCCTGCAGGCAAACTATCCATTATTTTTGCACTCCGATCATGTCATAATTGCAACAGTTGAAATTGTGTTTTCTACGTTAACTGCATTTATCAGTGCCACAAAACCTGTGAAATGAGATTAAATAAATTAGATAACGGAGCACAATCTACAGTCATAACAGCATCTCTGGATGCTTTTTACAGCCTGTGTCAGAATTAAAAACCTTCTCCGCTCTCTTTGCCACCCCCTCTGTGAACAATCTTAGAAAATATTAATGAGATACTCTGCACCAACCAGAGGACATTTTGAGTTCTTTATGGGTTGACAAAGTGGTGGAAGCATTATGGGTATTAGGATCTTTAGAGGGGAGATGGCAGGTCAACAGGAGATGCCAGATAGAAGTGTCACGACTGGGTGTGAGAGGTAGAGAGTCAGGAGCAGAGAAAACAGACAGGAGGCCAGGTGGAAGGCAAAATCAAAAAGGCACTTTACTAGACAAAGTTACAAAACAAGAAAAAAAGACTGGTACGGGAAACTAACACGAGATAACTACAGCTAGAACAGTGATTTTCAACCACTGTGCCGCGAGAGAGATCGGCAGCTGTGCCGTGGGGAAAATGTCCAATTTCACTTAATCGGTCCCAAAATGTTGTATTTAGTTGCCGCAAATAATTTTCCATTGTTATGCGTCTGAGCCTGCAATATAGTGGCTGGCCTAGTAATTAAATACTCTTCCATGCCATTAGGTAGCGCAATAATTACCCATCATATATGCTGTATTATGCTACAATTTGTAACTTTTTTGGTTGCTGGTGTGCCACGGGATCCTTTTATTGTAGAAGATGTGCTGCGGTTTAAAAAGGTTGAAAAACACTGCGCTAGAAGGCGCTGCAACATAGGTAGAAGACAGTCCTGCAACTTGACAAGGGAAAGACACAGACTAAATACAGGGGAAGACAGGCAACAAGGCACAGAAACAATGAGGGCGGGGCTTTACAATCACACAGGGGGAAGGCACATGAGGAGGGAGGAGTCTGGAACGAGAACAGGTGAAGGGAATAAACAATCAGGAAACACTGGGAAGACACACAGAATACACACGGTGTTACAAGAAGTGGTGCGCATCATCTGAAACATGGTAACCAGTTCAATCAAGAATGTCTCGTCATATATAGCTGTAAAAACGTTGTGTTTTGTTGAGGCGCCTATTCAAATGTTGAAAGTTTGGAGTGTATAAAGGCTTAGAACATTATGATGAAACAATACGATGACCATTCCCTTTGCAGAAATGCCTGGGTGGATACCATTTGATTTTAATGCTAAATCTAACTATTTTTACCACTCCAGAGAAACCCCTCCAAGATAAACAATAAGACACCTCGAGGAACACCAAAGGAAAAGTCATGCTGTGATTTATCATAAACTTTGGGCATTTGAAGATTTTCGCAAACACGTCTGGTGGCAATCTGCAGTGTGTCATGTCAAATCGTCATGTTATGTCAAAGTAAATAGATTTGTAGAAATGTAGATCTCTTAAGCGGTCCATGTATCCACGTCTCACCTCTTTGCGGCTCTCGTCCAGCTCCTTGCTGCTCTCCAAGTTGACCATTGCGCTGTTGGAGTTGGGCAGGACGATGTTATTGGGCACGGAGCCCGCCACGCCGTCCTGGGTCCCGAACCCGCAGTTCTCGGCGGGCATCACAGCGCCCCCCCGCGGCGGGAACTTGCCGTCTATGATCATTTCCATGCCGCCCTTGGTGGGCGTCAGGTCTCCCTCGGTCTCCACGACAATGCCGTGGCGCTTGTCGGCCCTGTAGCGCTTGCCCATGTACTTGTAGAAGAGCAGGCGGCGGTCGGCGATCCAGGCCAGGATGACACACACTGGGAAGTACAGCAGGGTGACCAGGGCCTCCCACACCTGAAACACACAGATTCTCCTAAATATCTCAGATCCCTTCCTCCCTCTGGGCACACAGGTCCGGAAGTGCGGACGAACAGTGCCACTCTTTCTGAGTCGGCCTCACCTCCACGACGCCCGGTGACATGACGGACAGGATGAGGAAGAGCCAGATGTAGGCGAAGATGCTCCAGAAGGCGGTGATGAAGAACACCCGGAGGTGCTTGATCTTGCGGGTCTCGCCCGGGGGGATCGTCCACACGCAGATCCCGATGATCACAAACATGTTGAAGGCGGCACTGCCGACGATGGTCCCCGGGCCCAGTTCACCGGCCTTGAATTCGTGGCCGCACACCTGGGAGGGAGACGTGGGGAAGAGAGACAGAGGCCGATGACAAGGGTAGAAATAAACCAAACAGATAAAGTTGCTTTTCAAACACGCCGAATGAACAGTCGTGTGTGTGTGTGTGTGTGTGTGTGTGTGTGTGTGTTTTTGTGTGTACCTCTATAACAGACAGGAGTATTTCCGGAGCGCTGGAGCCGAGAGCCATGAGTGTCAGATTGGACACCGTTTCGTTCCAGATTCGAACCGTCGCCATTGACGTTTCCCCGTTTGGCATGGTGATGGTCACCTCCTTCTCCTGGTGACCCAAAACATGCAAACGTTGTTTTGACCAACTGTACATTAATTCGCTGGACGAACGTGGAAGTCCCTTCAAACACCCACAGGTGTGTCAGGTCATTTTTGTTGATTGCACCTTTTACTGATGGTTGAAGGTGTTGAAAGTGTGTACGTCAGGTCACCAGATGCATTTTGTCTGACAAAGCTAAAAGGAGAGTGCGATGGATGAAACAGTCTGTATGCACACACACACACACACACACACACACACACACACACACACACACACACACACACACACACACACGTCACCCAGGTTAAAGGAGCAGTGTGTAGTATTTAGAGACATCTTGTTGCGAGGTCACAAATTGAAACCTCTCAACACTCCCTTTCCAAGCGGGTCGAATAGTGTTGTCAACTTTCTTGCGAGATTAAGTGACTGTCCGTTTAAAAAAAAAAATTTTAGTTGGACAACATGGTTTCTGTCCAACTGCCACCGATTACTGGGAAGTTTGAGAGCTGATGGGGCCAACAGGGCTGTTAATGCGCCATTACATCTGTGGATGTAAGTCAGCGCTACCTGAACGGGGGAGTGTTAGAGGCTGTGACGTTTGTGTGAAAGAACAGTCTCAACGGGCTGTTTTGCTAACTTAGAGATAGTAACATCAGACTTTGTTTGCCTCTTATTAAATTGGCATGACTGAAAACTAGTCATCCTCAACATTTGTTGTGTCACGGTTTCAGAACGACAGTTGAAGAATAATTTGATTAAAAAATAGGATGTAAGAAATACAGGATGATCAGTTAGTACTGTGTTGATGACAGGTGCTTTCGTAAAGTGTAAGGAGCTCCCCTTACTTTTTTAGTTTTCTGTGTGAATGTACTGTACAATAGTGAAAACAAATCTATGACAATATCTTAAACCTTGCCTCTATATGTACTGGCTTTATGGGGGTTATACTTTGGATTTTATTCTGACTGCAGTGCGAAAGTTCAGAGATTTGTTTGGCAAATTTAGATCTGAAGTTGCTCCCATGATTCATCTATGCTAACTGCAATATTCCCGCAACTTAACTATAACGCTCATGTATTCCTCCAATCGCTCGTTCTCACCTGAGACGTGATGACCTCTATGGAAGCCATGAAGCGGTCTGCGATGATGGACACTCCCAGGAACATGTACATGAGCGACGCAAAGTAGACCACCGCTCTGGCCACCTGCTCGCCGAGCCCGGGCCGGTTTGGCTGCCAGACGGGCAGAATGATGCCGGGCCTGCACACCGCCACTTCCCCGCACTTCTCCTTTTTGCCAGGCGGGGTGCTGTTGACGTAGGACGCTGAAGGCTCAAAGGAGGAGGGGAACATGGAGGGCGAGACCGCCCGGTACCTGGGGTCGCTGCTTGGGTTGCTGCTGAGGTCGCCGCGCTGGGACTCCGTCTGGCAGGGAGGCAGCGGGAGGAGGAAGAGGAGGAGGAGGAGGAGGCAGGGGGCGGGTGAGGCCAAGAGAGACATGGCTGGCGTGTGTGGTTCTCACAAGAAGCGGGAGGAAAGGGTGAGGCAGAGGATGGCGGGAGACGCTGCGTAGAGCTGAAGGTGGTGCGACTAGCTCACCTAGACAGGGGGAGAAAGAAAACAAGAAGAGAAATTAGTTTTTTGGACAGACTCCTTTAAAATCCAAAAACACATGTTAAAGGAGTGGACACGAGCAGGCTGGCTCTAGATGGAGAGAGCTGAGGCCGAGACATATCCACCTGAGACTGAGAACGTTATCCTGAAGCTGGACTCACTTTTCACGATCATACAGACAAGGGGAAAGACTGTGGCAAATATGAACTTGAGAAATATTTGCTCAAACCCAAAGAACCTACTGGGCAACAAAATAACTTTTTTATCAGAAACATACTGGACACCTGAGCCAGTGTTTCCAATGTAATACCTTGACTGTGGCGACACGCCAAAGTCTATTTGGTCACGCCACAGTTTCACAATGAACCGAAAATATTTTTAACTCAATGATTGAGCTCCCTCCACAGCAGTGCTCAGCGATCACCTGGAGTTGGATTTGTAAAGTGTACATTTCAAGTGCCTGAACACCCGTCGGAGATCCACTCACTAGTCTCACAAAAATCTTGTGGGCAACATTGAGGGGCTACCACAGAGGACGATGTGTTCATAATCTTGTTTTTTTCTCTTCAGGAGCTCGAGAATTTTGTGTCTGAAGAATGTCGTCTGCTTGGACTCCTGACATCGCCTGAGCATTCATAAAATCCTGTCTATACTGTTCCTGCATTCTGATAAAAACAAATGATGAAAATAAAGAGGAACTCAAAACAGTTTTCTGCAGCTCTGCGTTTGAGAGAAATGCGTAAAAACATTGCACAACGAATTGAACTGCATCAGTATATCTACCTGTTTGCAAATTCATGAACGTCCAACTCTTTCTTTTGTTTTGTTTTCAATGTCAAATCTTTTTCAAGACGGAGCCATGTTTACCAGAAATAGGCCCTGACTCATCTATTGACATAAACCTCCATTAATACGAGGGCAGAGGGACCTTGGACGCAAAGTAAGAACTCAAGTGGGTACATTTATTTTAACACAAACAAAGGGATTCTGGGAAGATGACACTCTCGTCATGGCAGTGAGTGACCGGTACCCCGATGAAGGCCGACAATAAAGTTTGTTTTGGCAATAAAGTCCTTTCCTCTTCTTTATATGTCAGAAATCCAGTACTGTGTTTCTACAGTGAGTCAAACAGGAAACTACAAAAGTGGCGGTGAAGAAGAAAATAAAGTTATGGGAAAGAAAAGGCGGGGCTAGAAAGATAGATGAGCAGGAGGTGATGAGAAGGAGAGGAAGAGCACGAAAAAAGAGCAAGATGAGGGAAGAGACGGATGGATGTGGAAAAGTAGACGAGACAAAGAAACAAACAGAGGGATGGAGGGAAGATACAGAGACAGATAATTAGAGAGAGATTAGAAATAAAAGTGTTGGTAGGTGAGACGGGTTTAGTGCAGCTCAAGCTCTTTGTGACAGCGACCGCTAACAAACCTACATCTTGTACATGTCCAGGATTCGGACAATCACAACTGTTCTAACATGTTCAGAGGGAGAGAACTGAGAGGAAGCTTCGAGATTAATTCATGTTTTTATCGGGATATATTGCAATCATGGCATATTATCCCCAGTATGATTTCTCTCTGCCACAATTGAATTTCCTTCCCTGAAGTTTTGACGAATGCCTTTGCGCCTCGTCGGTCAGGACCAAAATGTCCATTTTCTTTTTCTCTCGGCCATTGTTTTCTCTACTGTGATTTTGGGCTAAAAGCAACATTCATACTACATGGATAACTGCAATCAGACGCAAGAGAAGGGCAAATTGCACAAACTTTATGGCCGCGTGTTTTCACTCTAATATCATTAGTGCGATGTCTTTTGTAAATTGCACCTTAAACGCACAGTGTGTACGTTTTTGCAACCGACTGAATACCTCTCAGCTCTCAGCTCAGCTCCCTTTTCCAAGCGTGCAGATGCGTACTGCAGCAAGATAATAAATGACTCCAACACATTCAAAAAGTACAGATAAAAAGCACCAGTAACTATACATATCTATACATACTACGATCTTTAATTATTTGGCCAATGGGGTCCGTTTAATCCAGGTTCCAGAATTTATTCCTAACTTCAGATAACGTAAAATGTGTCGGTTCTGGGCTGATGTAGAAACATGCCGATGCAAGATGGCGGACTCTGGAAGACGACCTGCTCCCTACGTAGATATGAAGCCTTTTTCTCAGCTAACGATAACACGACGATTCTTAGTTTCGGGTGGTCATACACTGATTAAAACCTAGTTATGAGTATTATATTCAATATCTGCCAATAAACCCTCTAAATGTTACACACTGTTCCTTCAAGACGGGCCAGATAGCGCTTGCAAGTGATCCATATTTCATAGTGCCATCAGCGGCCACAGTCCATTCTTTGGGAATTTGCCTCATAGTGTGTGTGTGTGCGTGTGTTAAAGTATGCAAGAGCGCGTCTGCCAACTGGTGAGATTTAAACCTCAGCGTGAAACCAAAGGATGGACAGATGGACCCTGTTCTCTGATGGTACGATAATCTTTCTACCTCTCTCTTCCTGTCACGCTTCGACCCATTCGTGAGGACGAAAGCACCTGTTCCCACCTTCTGTCTTCGCGTCAAACAATTTGTTACCTTTTCCTTTCTTCACTTCCATTCACGACAAAAAGAACACAGCTGTCGTACAAAATCAATTCCAGTTCACACAATAAATAAACCCAAGGTCGGCCTCTTCGAATGTTGGCTGTCTCCCTTGATCAACCTGACCGCATGAGCAGAGACGGCAAATATTCGGACACGACAAACATGACAGGTTTCCGTTTGGATCTGTGTCACCTAGACAACATGTTTATTCTCCTGTGAGCCAACAGGACGCCACGGGACTGCAGACGGGCTGCCAACAAACACGACGGGAACCAAACAAGAACTACCGTCAGCCCCAGAAAGGTCTGTTTGTTCTCAAAGAACACATCCACAGAGAAGCAGGGCTCCCGTTGAACTATCAGACCCTTTCACGTTACACTCACACTATCAGCTGAGTTGGCGTCTGCAATCAGAAAAGTGAGACCTCACGGCCACATCTGTCATGTGACATCAAAGTACTACTTTGAACAGGACACACAGGCATAGCGCATATCAAATCAGATGCTTCCGACACTAACAGTGGTCATTTTGAGTCCCTTTGTAGTCATTTTGTAAATCCTTACAATGATTATGCTGTACATCTGTGCTTAATTAAAAGTGAACATGGTGAATGGGAATTCCTGACATTTTGTTTTTGTTTGTGGGTCAACTTCAACTCCAGGAACTAAAGAGTCGTAAAAGTCCACAGAGAATTTCTAAAGAAAGAAAAATGAAAAAACAACAACATTCCTTTCAGGAATATGCAATAAAATGAGCTGTATGCACCCCTTGAAGACACTTGTCCATACTGAGGTTATATAATATTTTATATAACAGCAACCAGATATCATAATGTTTATTTCCTTCAACCTTTTATAAACACAGACAACCTTTAGATATTAGGTTTTAATTATTGGACATTCCCCATAGAGCCAGTGATGATAAGGTGTCTTAAAAATGTGTTTAGTCCCATGTAGGCGTTTCATTAATTTCATCTCTTCATCTCGTTGCAACAAAGCGTCTCAGTGGAGCTGGCGGAGCGTCCAAATTGAAAAGGAGAGAGAGTGAAGATGAGAGTGAAGACTAATGGACTCCGCTGTGATTCTCACATTCATCGGCAGAATTGGATTATGTTTAGTTGATTTTGATTAACTCAGCTCGACCGCTGCGGCATTTTTTTTCACTTATCTGATGCGCCGACGAAGGCATGCGACAAGGAACACCATCAAACAAGCGACAGATAATCAAAAGGACATTTTCACAAGATGATAAGCATAAATAAAACTGTGTTTCAATCGTTTCAATTTATATTTTTCCAAACAGCGGTGAGGAGAGAAATAGAGATGGATGAAGGTAGAGTTTAAAAAGGAGAACTGGAAGAAGAGAGAAGGACAACGGGATGGATGGGAAAAGAGAAGAAAGAGAAGAGGACACAGACACACTGCTGTGTTTATGAGTCTGAGTGTGTATCTATAGCTGATAAAGAAGAGACATGAGAGTGAAAGAGCCAGATAATAACCAAGGACATTTTAGCCATACAGTGAGTGTGGTGAATCCATACTGTGTATCAGAAGTGGGCGTAGTTATGGTGACGTCGGTGACTGTTGTTATGAAGCCTCGAGTTTGGCGATTTCGGTTACCATATTTGGAATCCGGAGAAGTGACGTAGAGACGCCATGTCACGGTAAATCAAAAGAGAAGTCATTTCCACATAGACTTCTATACAATCAGACTTATTTTTGCAACCAGGGGAGTTGCCCCCTGCTGGTCAGTTGAGAGAATGCAGGTTTATGACACTTCCACATCGGCTTCACTCGGAGGTTGCCGTCTGGGTGAATCACGAGACGATGCTGGGGACAGTTACTGCTGAAGGACAGCTGGTTTGTATGAGGCTGCTGTCATGCACTCACACATTTTCACAATGAAATCCTTTCACAATATTTACTTTCGATAACTAAGAAGTATTGTTTATAACGTACATGTAATCAACCCACAACTACCTAACCTATACAACTCTGATTATACATAATTGTACATGTTAAAGCATAACTAACCTTGTGGTTTATTATATAACTGTGAACCACACCATTCACTCACAACTGCAACTCATGGAAGAAGCCTATGGCTCTAATTCAAACAATTTGAAAGTGCCTGTATAATAAAATGGGAGAACTGATGGAGGGATGACGGGTTGCTTAAAGGAGTCATGGAGGAATAGAAGGAGGGATAATAAGTAAAGAAGAGGGAAGTTGGATTGAAGTGGAGGGAGGGCTGATAAGTCATAAATGAGAGGAGGAATGGAGGAGAGGATGAAAAGGGAGGGGGATTGCAGGAACGATGTGGGGCCGAGGTCCTAAACACATTTTACAGTCGCCTTATAGAGTACAGGCGCAAGGTGTTGCTGTGGCGACCAGGGGGAGGTTGGGTAGGGCGATCAATCACCAGGGGTGTGTGCTGAGGAGAGAGAGAGAGAGAGAGAGATAAAGAGAGATAGAGAGAGAGAGATGCCAATCGTGAAAGACCCCGTATTCCTCATTCATGCCAGTAAAACGTGATGCCTCTAGAAGCTAGTAGACATTCCCACTATTGCATCTGACTATGCTACACTAGAAACAAAGTAGTTTACTGCGTGCCAGACATAAACATTGACTATTTCTGGCAACATAAAACAGTTCTTTTCAGAAAAAATCAGATTGTTGAGGGGACTTTTGGGTTGATTTCATTCGCCTCCATTGTAGTGGGTCAAAGGAACACATCTCAGAGACAGATATCTCATAATCCTGGCAAATAAAACCAAAGCTTCCTGATTCCACCAGAGGGAAATGAACAATGGTATGCTCCGGGTTTCAGTGAGAGCCAACTAATCCACTTTCTTTGCTTGTATCATGGAGAAAAAAGTAATCGAGGAGTGATGGTACAGAAGATTAGCTGTCTGCCTGTGCAATATTACATTACACTCTTGACTCCCACTTAGACACAAATATCACACACACACACACACACACACACACACACACACACACACACACACACACACACACACACACACACACACACACACACACACACACATCTGCTTCTACTGTTTCATTCCTTCCCCCCTCTTATCTCTGTCGCTGACTCTCCGTTTATCTGCTCTCTCCCATCTTCCGCGTTACAGTAAGTGCTTCATTAGCCTCTGACTGTAACCCGCCGCTCATCAAACAGCCATTGAAACAGTGCATTAAACAAGGATTGCTGATACTGATAGGTTTGCTCCCATGTATTCCTTTTGGTGGGGACCGGGAGGAAAGGTGAGTTTTAAAGCGATTACCGTGATAGCGTTCTGCAGCGCCAGTGGGAGTCATAAAGGAAATGTGTATTCTGTGCATCCACACACACACACACACACACACACACACACACACACACACACACACACACACACACACACACACACACACACACACACACACACACACACAGCCTAAGCTGTGGGTGCAGTCTGGGATATGATTGATATCCCAGACTGACTGACTGGTGTTCACCTGCTGCACTGCTGGGTGCCAACACAAGGCGCCAGAAACATGTGCAACGTACACTTCTAGTGCTGCACGGTATGATGGAAACATGCGTTAACACGGTTGAATAACGCAATAACAATATTACTTGTGACACATTGACATATTAAATGTGTCATTTAATATATGTCTGACTGTGTATATGACTATGTACGTAGTCATCCTGACGTCACCCATTGGTTTGTGGACTGCTGTTATGAAGCAGCGAGTTCGTCATCTTGGCTTTTTTGCAACTGATGAACGGAAGTTACCATATTTGGAATGCGGAGGAGTGATGTAGGGACGCTGTGTACGTCACAATCGGAGTAGCCCCGCCCTAAAGCATACTCTGCTTTATGGTCCATTTCTCTAAATGGACCATAATTTACTACATTACATTTAGCTGACGCTTTTATCCAAAGCGACTTACAATAAGTGCAATTCCACCATAAGTACAAACTCAGAACAACAAGAATCAAGGAAGTACAATTTCAATAAAGTTAAACTAAATGAACATCATGCTGTATTGCAGAAGACGTGAAACTAGAGATTGAGACCATAAACTCATATTTACAATGTTTACTGAGGGAATACATCCAGAGAGAAGTAGAGTAATTTTCTATTGACTTCTATACAAAAAGAGGAGTCGCCCCATGATGGCCAGTAGAGAGAATGCGAGACACTTCTGTATTGGCTCCACTCATCACCGAAGTCTTCCTCAAGCTACTCGTAACATCTGTCAGTGCTAACAACATCCTGTTTGTTGTTAACATTCATTATTATTATATTAACATATATTATTTTGGGGGAGTGGCTTTGGAGAGATGATTTAAGGGATGGGCTGTCAGGGTTGAATACTTGGCGACTTACTTTCTAGATGGAGCAACGTTTGGAGCTACTTCTGCACTTGTATACAGCATTAGCATAATGAACCTAACTCCAATGCTTGAGACGATGTCTACCATCAAAGGCTTTTTCTGATTGGCCAGACAGTTGCGGACACACACACACACACACACACACACACACACACACACACACACACACACACACAGATTAAATTTTTAAGTTCCAAGAACTAATGAAACAGATGTTTCCGTGTGTAATAATTAGCAGCATGCAATTTCCTGCTTACCTTATTCATAGCTCCATTGACATTTGGACACTGAACCATTAATTAGCCTTTAATCAGCAGAGAAGTAACTATGCTGCTGTTGCTGTGGTTACACATTGGCAGTAACTAGAGTTTGTCTTAAGACAAATATGAACTAGTTGTCATTGCATACATTTAACATAAATAAAACAAATAAAACATTTTAGGATACATGGATAGTCTGGGATCTGGGATGGAGAATCACACACACTTTGTATTGTCTAAAGGTTGCTCTGACAGTCATTTGTGTTGAAACTTGCCGGGGCAGGCTAATGATTTCATTACAGCCGTATGGGTTTCCACAGCAACAGAAACACCAACTCAGTTTCAGAAGTAAATGCACTTTCTCACTGTAACAGGATCCTGCTACTTCCTCGGGTCCCCCCAGCACCAATGACACAGCACACTTGGGATTGCGTTGGTAACTGCTTTATTGTCACATCCATCCTGCAGACTGTGCCTCTCATGCCTTATGTAGGCAAGACACACCACCTGCTCCAGCTGAGGCCACTTAGGTCTCATTCCGACACCTGTTCCCTGAGTCTCTTCTCCCCTCCCACCTCTCCAGCTGCGCTAACCACGCCCCTGCCACCACACTCACTTTGTGAAAAACCCAAATGGAGGGTTTTAAACATAGATGCTGATTTTTTATTTTTAGAAAATTCTTTAAAGTTGAGTAGAAAAAAAAGATCCCATCCGTGGTCACATTGTGCTCCTATTGAACAATATGTACAATGGGAAAAATATATTTCTTTCTATTTATATACCAAAATTCTTCTCTAGAAAAGTTTCTATGCCAAACAGGATCCAAAATAAAATCACAACTCCAACTGTAGGTACAATATCACGCTACATCCACCTTTGCTACAAAGACCGTCACTATTCGCACCACCAGTGGAGGTTTATGTGTGACAAAACCATAAATATTGGTTATTTCAAGCATTTTAACACAATGCATAGGATCCTGTCAGTATTTACTGAGAGAGGATGTGGGGCCTCTGCAGGCCTGCAGGGTTAAAAGCTGAAAGTTGTGACGCATTTCGCAGAGACTCAAAGAGCAGCGACTCAAGGACTCCTGCACTCTGAGGTAGCGGACTGAAAGACTTTGAAAAGCAGACCGTGTCAGCAGCGGCAGCAACACACGTTTGAAGGGAGAAGCTTTTCCGTCCTTTGTGCTTTTCTCGGCCTATTTCTGTCCTCATGCTCCCTTTCAATCTGTCACTCTCGTTTGCGTTTGTTCTCCTCTGTGGCTCACAAACACAAAGCTTTCCAACGGTGCAAATTGGCAACAATGTGCCAGCGAAATTGTCCATCAGCTGGCAGGAGGTCATTTTACTGTCATGGAAGAAAAGAAGTCCTCATTCAAACATTATCAAATTCTATTTTACCATGTGTGAGTGCACGATTAAATGACATAAACAGGACCCACAGACAACTTTATATAGTCATCTATAGTAAGTTTTTTTTCTTCATAAAAATGTACAATTCAAATTAAATTGTGTATTTATATTGAATAACACATCTTGTCATTAGTAGTTTTAATGATGTATTAAAAGCTGCTTAAAACTATTGTAAACAGGTCATAATTCATCTCTAATATCTATTTATGTTGTTGTGACCAATGTTACATTTTAAGAGATTACATGTGAACATATCATGGTAAAACGCAAAATATCATAATACATCATAATAACCGAACTGAACCTTCTGTTGTTGTGTATTATTGGTGCTACCTGGCTACCAGCTCTCCTGTTGATTTAAACACATATTGGTTGTTTATAATGTCACATTATCAGAGGTCTTGGTTTAAACTGGGATTTGTTCTGCTGATGTTCCAACAGAGCGAACATGAGACTGACCTTGTGTTTCTATCATTAACTTTGAGAAGAGCTCTAACAGAGCGACATGCTGCCGGGTAATATTCCAGCTGTTAATAATCTGCATTATTGTGAAAAATGGGTCCAATAATTACTTTGGTGACTGTGTGGGGCGAAAGAAGCGGTAATAATCTGTGTTCATGCTCCGCCCGTTGGATTTAATAGACTCAGGACCACCAGTCTCCTAAAGGGCCCACGTGAGACAGATACAGGAAACTGACTCATTGGGAAGTCTCCTTTCTGAACTGTCTCTGGTATACAGGCACAATACATGTAAAGACTTGTAAAGTACAAGTATCTCAAATTTGTACTTAAGTAGCACTGGAGTAAATGTACTTAGTTTCATTCCACCACTGGTGATGTGGCAACTTGAGTGACTTGTAGGATCATGCAGCTGAAGAGTTTTAGTTTGTTATTCCAGGAGCCTTCAGAATTCACACATTCCGTTTGGTCCCTGGACATGATGACAGTATAAATGCACCATCTACTTTCCTCTTCCACACCACATCCTCCCTCTGTGCCCACTTTCACATCCCATATATCAAGTGAAAGGAAATTGGATGAGTGATGATGAGTGGTGATTGCCATTCATCAGACATCTGATTGCATGCCAGCTGGCGAAGGAGTGATAAGCTTTTGCTGCAGTAAATTTTGATGACACTAATTCCAGGAGCGAATGATTATGAAGTGTTCCTCAAGAGGACGACGATGAAACCCGGCTGTCAGGGTGGTTCATGTGTGATTCAGCCCTTGTACATGGAGGGAGGAAAACAGCAACAGCCCAGCGGGAACCTGTGTGTATATGTGATGATAACACCATCTGCTGCTGACTAGACAGGGGAACCGTGAGAGGGGTATGAGGCTCTCTGATGGAGCCAATGATGACACGGATAATCACAGAAAGATGAATATTGGAATGCGATAGTAACCAATCGACTACTGTTGGAGACTTGTTCTAGCAACTATCAAGAAAAATAAACATTTTCTCCTCAGGGAACACATTTTGAAACTGGCAAAGATACCATAATCACCCCTGCCGCTAGAAAGGGGTGTGATAACAATATTTAGCATCCCACTGAGAGAAAGAAATAGATGAAGACAACGAAAAGGGTTCAAGCCAAACACCCACAAAGAAAACTACCAGGCCTGAAGAGGATGGAATAATACGATTAAAACGAACTACGAAGAGTCCAAATAGAAATGGCGGCCGCTGCGTACAGAGCAACTTCCACTCTGCCATCAGAAGTATGAGGTGGAAACAATCTTTCCTGGTGCTTCTTAAATTCTCAACTGCTGAACGGTGAATTCATCTTTTGTATTGATAAACATTAATAATGATATCAGTCACTGATGCTACCTGGTTACCTGTTAACATGTCATTCACATATGGTTAATCTTTATTGATTGTACTCATGTATTTATACTTGATTCATGTATTTATATTTGATTAATTCTTTATTAAATGTATTCATCACACATTTGTCTTTCTCAGTGGCGGGCCGTGGGTTTTGTACTTGCGTTTTCAGTGGATCAGCTGTTCGGCACACCAGCACCACCTGAATTAAATTGAACATTAAATTCTATTCTTGCAGAAAGTAACTTTGTGTGATAGCTGAAGCTAAGTTAAAGAAGTCCGTGTGGAGTTTGGGGTCCTGGAAGGATTTCTAAAACCACTAAACATGTCTCTTATGACAATTATTGCTTTCCCTCCTGTGGCTAAGCTTTGGTTCGGGTTTCCAAATGGTTGTAAACAAAGCCCAAGCTCGGACAAATATAGTTGAAAAATTAAATGAAGATGAATGGTAGAATCAATATCCACACTGTTTTCAGGTCCATCACTTCACTTGGTGTTTCCCTGAGCACTGAGGGATCATTACCAACATTTTATGTATGCTCACTTTCAGTTTGACCTCCACATAAAGTGATTCAGACAAATGCGGCTAAACTGTTTTCTTCACAACCTGTCTAGTTCCCAAAGCTATGAATATAAATCATAAATATTCTTTAAAAATACATAAGATCAGATCCTCTACTTAAGCAATAGCAGTGTTCCAACGGCATAAAATGCTCAGTGGAAATACTTCACTTTTAAACAGCAACACACTTCCTGTCTGCTCCGTCATACACATCTTCACCTACACACAGGTACTGTGTCTCATTCATCATGAGTGACATGTGAAAAGGCATTGCATAGTTATAAAACACATTAGATCCATTCTGTGTCCCAGCCATCCCCCCCAGAGAGGAGCGGAGCGCACGGGAAAATAGCGACGTGCCTTGGTGTGATCGGCCCCCATGTCAGCACATACAAAGAGTTTGAGTCTGTGATTGGTGCATAACAAGTACAGCACCACCGGAGTTTTCAAACACGCTTGTGAAACCTGCTCACGTTACCGCAGTCTGGGGACAGGGAGGAGTGAGCGGAGGGGTCAGTTGGTGGGACTCTAAAAAGACTGAAATACAAACAATAGAGCACTTACTGGAAGATAATAGAAATCAGAAAGCTATGACACACTTTCCCCTCAGTGCTTATTGTTAACATAAAAGACATTCCGAAAGTGAAAAGCATATTTATTTATATTGCCGATTGTTTGTTGTTAATAGTCTATACTATGAATAGAGTATAGACTCGCGATGACACTGCCACCTAGTGGCTTTGCAAAATGCGTGAACATGTTTCGGTTGCAGTATTTTTTTAAATGGTCGTTGTTCCCCTTTAAGGCTTGTGACATCTCTTATTATTTACTTTAAGTTAAATTCTCAAAAAAAAAAGATATATATATATATATATATATATATATATATATATATATATATATATATATATATATATACACACACATACATATGTGCGTGCGGTAAGCATCAAGTGACTGCGAGCTGTTATTGTTTTTATACACTGAGTTAACCAACAAATGTAACAGTTCAGCTCCACACCTTCCTCTTACTAGTTGTTTTCATTCTGTCTGCCAGTTTTACAAACTCATGTCATTTCAGATCCTGCTTCACACCTGATCATCTCTCATTCCCTTCACCTGGTCCCCAGCTCCACACCCTCCTCATTCTGTCAGTCACGCCCTCCTCGTCAGCCCTCATTCCCTTCACCTGGTCCTCATGCCCGTCTCACCTGCAGCTCATTCCCTCATTAGTCCCTCACTACTTAGGTCCCCTCACGTGCACTTGTCCTCTGCCAGCATTCTATAGTGTGTTTCCGCCTGTTCTGTGCCTGCTGGTACGCCAGTAAAGGACGATTATTTGTTCCCGCTGTCTCGTGAGTCATGCTTTGGGTCCCTGGTTATCGTTCCGTGACAACCAAAAATTCTCACGCATCCATGAACAAACCAATCAGATTGTGTGTGTGTGTGTGTGTGTGTGTGTGTGTGTGTGTGTGTGTGTGTGTGTGTGTGTGTGTGTGTGTGTGTGTGTGTGTGTGTGTGTCCATCCAGATCTCTCGTGGGAACTCTCAAAAGACAAACAACACTTTGGCTGCTGAGCAACAGTCAGTGGGTACACACACACACACACACGTGGATGAGAATTGAAATAAAATCAGAGAGAAGTGCTTCTATGATGTTGCCGTCTAACACTAATGAAGAGAGCCTTACGCAGGGTGCTGCTGTGATCGCTAAAACACTTTCACACAGAACCTCTGCTGAGTGCATCAATAAACCAGAATCAAATAGAAACCGTGGATGGGCTGTTACAGCCAGCAGAAAGACGTGGAGGACATTAACAGAGCGACTAAGGCCACTCGTGAATTTGGAAAGACATGATTTATTCATGCAAACCTGGCAGCTACCAGGAAATAGATAATGTACAGTAGGTGAGTAAAAGAATGGAGTAGTTTCTTTGAAATTGCTGACATATGATTTCAAAGAAATAGCTGACATGATTTAGTCCTGCTCGGTGTTGTACACAATAACACCGCCCCCACCGTCATTTTGTTTCTTCTTTTTGTGCCAGACGACGGTTGCTACAATTACAAAATGAAAGTGTCTCCGCCTCTCCCGCAGCACAGAGTAGAAGAAGTGAGAGTAAGGTTCAGTGTCCACACAGCGTCTTTTCCTGGTGGGCAGTGTCTCATCGACAAAGGGCTCTGAGCACTTTTTAAAAGCGTTTTTACGACAATATCTGGACCACTCGCCACTCTAACCTTTAATGTATAAGAGACAAGCATCAGCCCTTTGCTTTTCATGATCTATTTGGGCAACTAACTATTTTACATTGATTTTTCATCCGGAGAACCAACTGGTGCATACTTGCTTCCTACTTTTTATGCATGAGCTTGTCACCTCTCGATCTGAGAGCCATAACGTCAGAGCAAGGAGGCGATAAAATCACGACACTCAGCTGCAACATTCAGAGTCCGCCCCGGCCGATCTTCCACCACAAATGGGCTTTCCATTCTTTGTTATGATCGTAGGCTGTCTGACACACAAAGCTCCGGATAGACAGACACGTCTAAAACGAGCTCCTCCTAAAATTAGAAGTGCTAGGAGTAGAGAGAAAAAGATGCTGGGTGCAGCTCTTTTTCTCTCGGCAGCCGCATGCACTCACTCGGATACAAGTGATAAAAAATCCTGGCGCTCAAACAAAAAACGCTATACGGACACAGGCCCAAGGAGAGTTCACAGTTCCACCTACAGCACCAACCATATGTAGGGTTCTTTCAATTTGAGAGACAAACATCTGCTATTCGATTTCTCCTCTACTTTTGGGATTTATTTTTGTACAATAATCCTGTCAAAAGTTCCCAACCAATAGAATGCGAGGTGTAGTGTTGGCCGGTGTAATGATTCCTGCCTGGCTGCATGTGTGTTCGCTTTTCTCTTCGGGCCTGAAATAACTCATCTATATTACCATTCATCATCCTGTTGGTCCGAGGGCCCGAACACTGTGTGTTTGACGTTAGTTCTGATGGGGCCCCCAGAGAGTAGAGACGCTCACACTTCTAGTTAAAATGCCTAGGGCTGTATTGAAAAACACATATTTTTATGCATACATATATATATATGTATATATATATATTTTTATATATATATATAATTTGTTTAAGTATACATGCTTGTACTGTCATTCAACCTACATTTTAAGACTAGGTGTTGAATAAAAGTCCCTGAAGCATATAGTTTTGCATTCAATTTGACATTTTAATTAAACTGTTTAATTTGATTCAGTAGTGCACGGCCACAGCACTCCCTCTCTCCCTCATCTTTTACCTGCTGCCAGTATTCCTCCTAGTGCCTTCACGCCTAACAGTCTCTCTCTGTTTGTCTCATAGGCCTCAAGTTCAGACGATACATGCACATATTTATGTGTATGCCAGCTGTTCTTATAATCTACATGGTCTGTATTTTGTCTACATTGACATCCATTTATTCCGTGATGGTGCTGTGCATGTTTCTACGCGTCCCAGTATTTTCTGACTTCCTGGCTCTCAGCTCCAACCCCATTGGTTCCGTCGCAATTCTCGTAAAAACATATGCGCACCATCAAATATGGATCGCTGGAGGCTAGATGGAAATCGATGATCCGCTGTGGCAACCCCAGGGAACAGCCGAAAGAAAAAGAAGACCTCCCGGGAATTACTTCAAGCAAAAGATGTGAGTACGTCTTTTCTTCCACCACTGGTAAACAGCATGTTGATCTCTCTGCCATCAGACGGAGGAGGTGCTCCCAGTGTCCACTGGGAGCAAACCTCACATGTTGCAGCACAAATAACAAAAGGAGGCTAAACTCTGTTTTCACCTCTCTGCCTCATCTACACAGACTCTCATTAGGATACATCGAGGCCAAATCAGGAAGCAAATTGGTCTCTCAACAATCATTTTCTTTATGCCTGCTGAGCCGCGTCCTCTTGGCGGAGACAATCAGTGTCAGTCGACAGTGCGGAGAGACACAGAATTGCTTGTTAATATTCACCGACCCAAACAGAAAACCTTTCTGCGGTCACAGACCTCTGAGAGCTTGACGGCGGGCGGGTGAGCATGTGACTCAGAATGGGATTCGAGAAAAGTCTGAAAAGCTTCTCGCTGCCCAAGTTTACCTCACCTCGTTTTCACGACTACATTTAAAGGTTTCATTGATTTAGTGTATTCTTAAGTCAACGTGACGAGAAAAGATGTTAAATATCTCATTGTCTTCGTCTCTGCTATATTTAGTGCTCTTTCGTGCTCTTTTCTGCTTTCCTTATCTGTTTGTTTGTTGAATGTTTTATTATAATGTTGAGTACTTTGAATTTCGTTTGTATTAATCATGATAAAATGATTTTTCTTCAAACCATTTTTTAAATTCAAAAACATCAAGGTCGTCTTATATTTGGTGCAATACAGAGTCCTGTGTGTATTAATTACACACTGTTTTCTCTGCTTATGTGGGGAGTATTGTGCTGCTACCATCAGAGATAATTCCATCTCTTTAACTTCTAATCCCATTGGTCGATTATTATTGAACTTCCTTCTTTAGTCAGAGCTGAAGTCACTCAGTCTTTCGTTGATTGGTTGAAAACAACTCTCTCACATCACAGTCCTTCCACAACTTCATCCTCCACGAGGGCTGGGAATCGGTACTCGATACCCAGCCCTCGTGGAGGATGAAGTTGTGGAAGGACTGTGCCCTGTTCAGGTATCAACAAAAATAACCCAGCAGCAAGTGGAATGTAAACTTCTCCAGTCCAAATATACGTTTTTGTACCCAGATTTAAAAAACAAACAAACATGGTGGTAAGAATGGGACTTTGATTGCAAGGCCCACGGATATAAGGCAGCATGGATAAGAGAAGAGCATTCGCTGAATGACGACAATGTAAAAGCGGATGTGAATTCAGAGCATAAAGAGGTCGTGAATGGAGGAAGCAGAAGAGGAAGAAGAATGAGGCCCGGGCTGCGTGTGCACTTGGTATTTTGAGTGATTTTGCTATTGTATTACTTTCTAAAGACAGTTTCAGTCCCGAGGCTGCGGCCAAAAAGCTCCTCAGTCAGGGAATTACAGCTGTGCGTGTGAGTCTGCTGCTGTTGGTCCTGAGGTGCATACAAGCCTATTTTCTGTTTTCTGTTGTCCGTATTTTTTACACCTCTGTATTTAGCTCTCCCCTCTCCTAAGATGGATACTGGTTATAGTAATGCTTTGAATGGTCACTTAGCAGCAAATCTGCAGTTATGGCCAACGATGGAAATCACCAAAACATATAAATATATTAATTTTTATTGTAAATACAATTACATAGCTACATCCAGATTATGGTTTCTTCTTGGTATGGTATCTTCTTACAAAGAAAGATGTAGACTCAGTCTTTTTTTGCATCTATAAAAGGCAGAGCATTGCATTGTGGGCCCAACTTTGAGGGCAACATATAGCAAATACATATACAGTAAACACAGTGAAACTATGAAGTAAACTGGGAGTGATTCGTACAGGGGAGAATTTGAATTGTTTGGGTGAAAACACTTTAACATTATGGGGGGAGATGGGAAATTACATATGCACTGTGATGGGGACAGTAACAGACACTCCATTACCTACCTGCCTGTTCCGTCCTGTCGGAGAGAGACAAGTCATTTAATAGGTTGTGGCTTGTGACTGATCACTAATCAAAGGGTCCTCCTCTACAAATAGCTGCAGTTACTAGACTGCAGTTACTACTGCTAGTTCTAAAACATGCACTCTGTACACAAAACAACATAGAGTACACCATCTTAACACACTTTCTGTTGCTATATTCTCGTTTCACTTGTCTCTCGACTCGTTCTGTCAACACACTGTTTGTCTGTTCTCCTCGACTGGATGTGAGCCCACTGGTGAAATCACTTCACTTCACACCTGGATTCACCTCAACAGCTGTTCCCCAAATGTCAATGGGAGCCAATTCCACCCCAAGCTTTCCAAAGTTTCTACGCCACCCGAACAAGTGTGTTCACATAAACAATAGTGGAAGAGATTGACGTCAGAGAACTTCGCTGCTGTCTGATGCTCCTGGTTTTGATCAAACAGATATGGGCCTTCCATCTGAAGGATGTTGAGTCTGTGTGAAGAAGTGAGGATGACGGATGGATTAATTTCAGTGAAGCTTGGGAACATCAGCCAACTCTACTCAACTTTTGTTTACTGGGTCAGAATCAGAACCCGTACTATGACAACGAAACGCTTCAAAAACGCCAAGCGAGTCAGCCAAACCCTGTGATGAGCCGGTGGAGCGGGGGTGTTTGTGCCACCAGGCCATCACGGGGGAAAAAATGATTTAATAAAGACTGAGTTCTTGCTGTTGCTCTGCTGTTGAATGAGGAGGAGGGGAAAATGATTTAGTTCATCACAATGAACTATCACTACAATCCATGTCTGTTTCAACCACATCTACCGGCATCAAAACAGGAAGTCAGTGGTAAAGTAGTAAAGCCCGCCTTTTGCTAGATTTGTGCCTGACACTGAAAATGCTAGAATATTGAAACTTTTATGCTCGTCTAAAAACGCGCCGCCAGAGAGGAGCGGAGAGCACGGGAAAATAGCGACGTGCCTTGGTGTGATCGGCCCCCATGTCAGCACATACAAAGAGTTTGAGTCTGTGATTGGTGCATAACAAGTACAGCATCACCGGAGTTTTCAAACACGCTTGTGAAACCTGAAACCTTTTCACGTTTCCGCAGTCTGGGGACAGGGAGGAGGGAGCGGAGGGGTCAGTTGGTGGGACTCTGAAAGACTGAAATACAAACAATAGACAACAGAGATGTCCTGATCCGATCCAGATCGGTATCGGTGCTGATCCAGGCCAATTCGAAAGTGCCAGCATCGGCTAAAATCAATGGGATCCCGTTATTTACTGAACTCTACTGTGTTTTGTGAAGACCTGCTGGTGCTGCAGTTCTCCTTGAGATGAATGTGAGAAAAAGACTCCGGCCCACAATGACACATTAGCTGTTCCCAAATGATGTTAATTCTGTGAGTGAGTTGATAATGGGGCCAAATAAAACTGGTCTGGTCAAGGTGCTCTCAGCCGGAGTACGTGCTCACCAAAGATTCTTCAGGAGGGAAAAGAAACATTACGCAATCACGAGTGTTTCTGTAGTTCCAGTTAAATTTATTAATTTCAGCTTCTAAACGTAATATGCATTTAGATCAAGTAGCTCAGATTAAGCTATAGCTGTTATTTCAATGTTTGAGATAGATATTTAATACATTTTTAGGTGAATATTAGAATCGGATCAGACTCCTGGACATCTCTTCAACACATAAAAAACACAAATCATCATAAGTGGCTGCACTTATTTACCTGATAAACTCTTTTATTGTAAGATGGCGAGCTACGGGAAAGGAACCCTCAGATATAGGTTCTTTTTTTTTTGCAAAGCTTTCGAACTCCATAACTGCATTTTACCATCTCGTCTCCTGTTTAGCAGTCAGAGTCTGTTGAACCTCATGAGGTATTCTGCACAGAGCTCAAAGAGACGTTTTTCTTCCAGTCTGAACACCTGTACAAGACGTGCACAGCAACAAAGACACATGAATAATTTACCACAACGTTCTGCTGGATAGATTCCCCATTTAATGTCCAGCTAAAACAGATTCCTCTGACAGGGGGGAAATATAACAGAATCCAAATGAGCTGTGTCTCGAGGTCTCGACAAGAAAAAGAAAAAACCCAGTGCACTAGTGGAATTTTTTTCATTCAGCCGGCAACACTTTCCACTGAACCACTTCCCAGGAGTTTTGAAGGCCGGAGAAACATTTTGCTTCAATTCACTGCACAGATTTTCCAGATCAGCTCGGGGATTTGACCCCTCAAGTTGTTCCTGCGCATGCTTTGGAAAGATGCGTCATTGAATGCATCTAGTATGTTGTATCTGGCTTCAAGAACTGCAAGTATTACAGGGTAACTTTGGTATTTTTCAACATAGGCCTTATTTTTCCATGGTTTTGTTTAAGTAACTACAATTTCCTAAGTTCGTCCAGTATTGTGGTCTGCCATGTAATCATATGACAGCAATCCCTAGACACTGCACTCTGGACCGGCACCAAGCTGCGATGTAAGCGACAAAAATAATAAATGAATACATAAAAAACCTGAATATTAAACATATGTCATTATAGGCTATTTGTGAGGTAATTGCTTTGAACTTGGCACGACCTCTCTGCTTTCTTGTCAACCGTTATGCCCACCACATAGGCGACGCAGTCGTCAGTGTCATAATCATCCACAACAAATCCCAAAGTGGATCTGACCGAGCCATTAGGTCTGCACTGAATTTTAATATTACTCCAATAAATACAGGTTCCTACCTTTCTTTATGAAAAAAGACCAAACGCCAACAAACATGGATTGAAGCAGAATA
This sequence comes from Taurulus bubalis, assembly GCF_910589615.1. Lineage (NCBI taxonomy): Eukaryota > Metazoa > Chordata > Actinopteri > Perciformes > Cottidae > Taurulus > Taurulus bubalis. The sequence continues at coordinate 12,846,951 of NC_136598.1, forward strand.
TTTCGTAACAGAAAAACATGTTGGTTCTTTTGGAAATCATTAGATGTAGCTTTTTCCAAATGTTTTAGACTTTTGGACTAATGTCTGACTGAGACAATTAGAGAGATGTGGGTGCAGTGCAGCACTCACTGTGTGTACCTCACAAATAGCCTATAATGACATATGTTTAACATTCAGGTTGTTTTAAAGAGAGACAGACAGACAGAAAGAGGGGAAGAGAAGGTGGAAGCTGGATTGCCACTATTGCACACATTGTTTCTACATATTGTGTGTTCATAACAGGCGGCAACGTCCTTTTCTGCAAAGTGAAGCCGATATGGAAGTGTCCTAAAACTTGCATTCTCTCTCCCGGCCAACGGGGGGGCGACTCCTCTGGTTGTATAGAAGTCGATAAGAAAATTACTTGATGTATTCCCTCTGTAAACATTATAAACATGAGTTTATGGTCTCAATCTCTAGTTTCAAGTCTTCTTCAATACAGCATGATGTTCATAGTGTCAAACAGGCCATAAAGCAGAGTATGTTTTAGGGCAGGCTTACTGTGATTGACAGGTCACTGCCGCTACCAGAGCCGTATATGGCGTCAATACGTCATTCCAAGATGGCCAAAATTGCCGAACTTAAGGCTTCAAACGAGAAAGCCACAAACCAATCGGTGACACCACAATGACTACAACCACTTATTGTATACAGCCTGTGTCCATTTAGCCTCACACTTACTTTTTCACCATCCATTCTCAGTAAAAGCTGTATGTGCTCTTTCACACTTTAACGATCCCTGAACTCAAATCCCTGGTCAGTAAGGATGAAATAGAACTTTAAACTCTGTTTCACCTAAAACATTGGGCTCACCTTGGTGGGCAAATGGAGCCACTAGTGCAAGAATGGACAATTGCAAAAAACTGACTCTCAATTTAAAAGATGTGTAATAATATTTGAAGTCAAATTAAATACTCTAAGTCCATCGTTCACATTATTCTCATATCCAAGGTGTTAGATCAGAGGTATTTAATTAGAATTCACCGAAGTCCTGTTAGGGAGAATTTCCTCATAGAAAGGTCCAGATTGAACATCACAATAATGTGTAACTTGCGCTATGATTTAGTTCTATAATTACTGAAGGAGCCGAGCAGTTCTATTAAAGTCTGTATATATTTATTGTCAGATTTCAAGCTGAACTGGATTAATTATGAATAATACATATGCTACATAAGTTTTTGAAAAATGAAATCACTTCATTTGTCTTTGCCCTGCAGCTTTACATGTATGTAATGTAGGTGTGACATGAAAAGCCAAGATATTGCGATTATTTTCATCTACTTAAAAGAGAAATGAGAAAATCTGTGGTTATTAGAACCACTTGTTTCAGCTCTTTGTTGACACTGAATGAATGTGTTAGGATTCTGATCATATTGGGCTAATAGGTTCATTTTTCTGTACTGAAATGCTGAATAAAACATTGATAGTCAAACACAATTTAGAATTTGCTTTCTTGAAATGAAAACACTGTGTAAGGGTAATATATGGACAACACCCAGGCTGGCCATAGTAGCGACCTGTCAATCACAAGGTAGCCCCGCCTTAAAGCTTCGTCTGCTTTATGGTCTGTCTGACTCTAAATGGTCCATAATTTACTAAATGAGACCATAAATGCATGTTTACAATGTTTACTGAGGAAATAAATCAAGAGAGAAGTAGAGTCATTTTCGCATAGATTTCTATACAACGAGAGGAGTCGCCCCCTGCTGGTCAGTAGAGATAATGCAGGTTTTAGACACTTCCTCATTGGCTTCACTTTTCAGTAAAGGGACATTGAACGATGCACACTGTTAGATATTTAAGACTAGATCTGAAAACATCATATTCAGGGTAGAGAGGAGCCTTGCCCTTAGAGGATTTCCATTTTATGGTAATATGTTACCATAAAGTGAAATATTAGAGGGAAACACACCTCTGAGACTCCTAGTCCTCCATACACACGCTACACCCTATTAGTTCATTCAATTGTGCCACGCTATGCCTTACTGCATCTATAAATACATCTATCAATGCCACAGCTCGCTGATGAGAACAATTCAGCCGACACGCATGTCAGCATGTGTGCGCACACAAACCTTCTGATGAGGCCTGGCTGGTACATTTAAGGCTATTTACGGCGTTGTTGAAGTACAAACACACACACACACACACACACACACACACACACACACACACACACACACACACACACACACACCTCCACATAATATACATCCTAACTGGAGCTGACAAATCTGCAGCACGGATTTGAGAGATGAAGAACTAAAAAGAGAGCGAGAGGAGAGAGTAAATGGAAGCAAAAATGGATGAACGAATTAGCATAGAGGAGGATGGAGAAGGTTTTGATTTTGTTACACCACAATATGGATTTATAATAATCGGGAAGTGTTGTATGGGGAGGTATCCGTTGAATTCATGGAAACAAGCTCCCAGACTACATTACATATGTACCATGTTTGCCATCTCACTTGAATGGGGATGAAACTATTTCAATCGTGCGGCTCTTTTAGACTGACCCGATGTACTTCATAGTCTTTTCACAGGGGTTTCAGCAATCGTTTTAATCGTTTTAACACGTATCGAAACAAATCTCAGAATTTAAAGGAAGTGAAAGTGCACACTGTAAAGAGAGACAGATGGAGATAAATTAGATATAGTAATGCTGCGTTCACACCAAACGTGGCGCGCGACCAGATTACAGGCAAAGTGTGTGGGTCTATGAAGAGTTACTAATTGAGTCCTGCTGTAATTTTTGTGTGGATTCCTGACAACTTGACATGAGCTCTAAAGCTCCATCAGCAGCTCATGGTGTGGAGAGCTGGATTCAGACCAAAAATAGATGTTCACGCACGCACGCCCATCCCATAAGGAATAGTAGTCCCACATTATTCAGTGTGCATCCACATTAAAGTCTGCAATTCTCATCCATTAGGCTTCCACCTTTTGTCAGCAAAATAATCTCCAATACTCAATTTGAATAACGTTATAATAAAGTTTATTTTTTTTAACCAAGTTATTTAATGAATATGCCTCGTTAGTGCTGCTTCTCTTTGTCTGCAGCAAGAGGAAAGGCAAACTGCTTTTTGACTGCAGTGAAAATGTTGTTCTTGAAAGGTTAAACGCCAACAAATATAGATTTTAAGCACAATATTTCGTCGGCTAAAAATATGTTGTGAATTCTTGAAATTATTACATTTTTTTTTCCCTTCGTGTTGACATTTGGACTCGACAACGCTCTGGAGTTATTGGAAATGTTTGGATCACGCGAGGCAGCGCTGATGTGCAATATTCTTTATAGAAAGTTGATTCATTACAAAAATACAAACTCATCTAGTCTGACAAATGACGATGGCAACGGTCAAAGTTTAGGGTGCGTACACGTACACGCCTGTGTGTAAGGAGCCACATGTGTGCACGCACGTTGGTCTGCAATGAGTTGTACTTATCACACACAGGCAGACATACTTACACTTTTGGTAAGTGATCACACACCCTTATGTACGTGTGTCTTGTCCTGCTTGTCCCTTTCTACCAGACAAACACGGGCGGGCAATTCAAGCGTGAACACAAGAATTACGCACAAGGAGCACATTCATGAATTAACATTCCACACACACACACACACACACACACACACACACACACACACACACACACACACACACACACACACACACACACACACACACACACACACACACACACACAATGAATACATAACTACTGCAAAGTCGTACAAAGACACACACACATGTTCAGTAATGACCCCCCCCAACAGCGCCCATTCATCACCACTTGGCCGGGTTGCCGTGGGACAGAATTAATGAGACATTATGTTACCCAGAATGCATTGCTCCAGCTCTTTAAGCCCTCAACCTCGTGGCCACTGGTGTGCACGAGTGACTCTATGTGTATGTGTGTCTTTTTATGTGTATCTCATATCAAATATGATGTTATCATAAAATATTATGTGTGCTTCAACTACCTGTGTAAATAACATAGATTATAGCATTATAGAATTTGTAAACATTATTAATTATAATGTAATCGTCTGTTAAAGTAATTAATAACTCAAGTTTCATTAACGATCTATCTACCATTTATTAATGATGGTTATTATAACGTGTTTTTCTGGGACGCAGGAGACAGTTAATGTCTCATAGACATTTCTCACCATCATGATGAGAAACATACATTAACATGGCATTTGCCTCACGAAGGATTTCATCTGCAAAAAGCTGTGTCTATCAAGCTTTCTCTCTTTCACACTTGCACTCCAATCAGCATGCGAAGAAGAGCCAAACTGCCGAGTCCACGCCGTTAACCAGGGTGAGGGTTCCCTACTCGGTGTCGCGTCTCCTGAGTCACGACCCCATGTCTCAAAGTTTTGCGAGGAGATTCCACAAAGGTTTGGTGATGTAATTGGAGCCTCTGTGGGCGGGATTAAAGTTGTGTGTGTGTGTGTCAAAAACACGCACACACGGTGTCTTCAAGACACAAGGGCAAAACTCGAGACACCTCAACTGTCCCCGTTCACAGGGCATTTCTCAAAGCTGACGTTGAGCCAACATTAACGTTAGCTACTAGGATTATTACATTAAACATATATATTTACATTAAAGTAATCAACTGGGGAAGTGTTATGGTGAAATCTATTAGTTACATTTCCTCACTCTATTCCCCTGTAGGGTCTTGCAAAAATGTATGGAATTTAACAATACAGACTTTTAAAGGCCGTCTCCACTTCGGTAGCAGTAACAAACTGGGTTTTGTCTATATATCATTCACAGCCTGATTAATATAACACTTTATTCTGAAAAACATGGAGACATTTTTCTTTTATGTCTGTTAACATTTCTTTTCAGATGTATTGAGTGATCCAAAGAGATATCCAAAATTCTCTCATAAAAACCTTTGAGTTTAATATGTGAACCAGTACCTTGAACCTGATTTTATCTAATGTTCAGATTGGAAATGTGGAAATTAGCAGATACCTGATAAGATAAATGTCTCATTTACATCTTTAAAAACTGTGATACAACTAGAATTACTACTTGCGGTTGCGGTTGCATATCTTCGTCACCTAATCATGTTGCATTCGACATCCACATCTGTTCAACATTTTACATTTCATTTAGCTGACGCTTTAATCCAAAGCGACTTAAAATAAGTGCATTCAACCATGAGTACAAACTCAGAACAAGAAAAATCAAGAAAATGTACCTTCCTTATTTAAGATGTAGTGTCATCACAAAATGTCATCACTTGTTAGCATACAAATTATTCATGTCACGAGTTACGGCTAAAAGCGACCTTTGACCACCAAAATCTAATCAGTTCATCCTTGAGTCCACATTGGTGTCAGACAAATATAATTGAGTAAAAAGTCAAATATTTACCTCTGAGAAGTAGAAATATAAATATAAAATACTCGAGTAAAAGTACTTATAGTCGCTACAGCGAAGTGGTAGTGACTTTCCGTCCAACCAGAGTCCCTTTAGAAAACCTCACGTTTTACTGCGGCAGGATCGAGCATTAAGAATAACGACTGATGGTCTTGTTTACTTATGAAGGATATTTTGAGCCATTAATATTCATTTAATAACCAGATGAAAGTTCCTCACACTAACATTAAGTACAGTACTTGAGTAAATTGAGTAAATCAGTATTTTTCCACCACCGGCTGTGCCCAAGAACTGCCAATCCCAAGAGACCCATGTGACCAGAAAAAAAAAGAAAGGAAGGAGAGCAAACTCACCACTTGTCCCGGATGCTCCTTCTTCAACTCTTGATCCACATAGAGCTCCTACTCACTGGCGAGAGAGAGGGAGAGAGGGGGAGAGAGGGAGAGGGAGAGAGATAGGGAGAGGGAGAGGGAGAGAGAGAGAGAGAGAGATTCACTTCTGATGTTGTTTGAAACACTTCCCAGCTAACACAGCGGCAGCCACCAAACATCCAGCATGGAGCACCACATTCAAGGACAGAGGATGAGAGAAAGACAAGCACAGGGAGACAAAAGCAGATGGCTGGAATACAGAGTGGGAGACAAAGGAAGAGGGTAAATAAAGTGTGAGAGAGAGATAGAGATGGGTCAGTGATCAGGTTTCATTTGTATGAATGTCAGTTAATGAGGTGAGCATCATCCCCACAGATGGGTCACGGATAATGAGTGTGCAGTATTTTGCCACCAGCGAGTCACATAACTCAATGAGATTCTGCTTTCACGAGCCGGTAAACCTGAAGATATTTCATTTGTGTTTTAGTGTTCAACAGTGATCCGCACAAGCCTCTTTTCCGACCGCAGGAACTTTCCCTGGGGACGAGGAACCTGTTGAGGAACTCATCGTGTTTCGACCGCAGGGACCAGTGCATCCATTCATACGGAAAGGACTCCAGTACTCTAGTATTGATTTATAAGGCTTTGCCGACTCCTTTAGGACTACCGCCTCACGGTTGTATTCCTCCGCCAACCAGTCAAGTTGCAGTCTACGGCCACGTCTGCCCAAATGTCCTCACTTCATCATTTTATTCTATCAGACATTTGTGTGAAATTGTCATAATCAGCATATTCATTCTGGAGTTATGGCCCTAAAGAAGTATTTTGTGAGGTCACAGTGACCTTTGACCACTTAATTCTAATCCGTTCATCCTTGAGTCCGGGAGGACGTTTGTGCAGAATTTGAATAAATTGCATCCAGGCTGAGAAAATGCATTCAAGAGAATGGACCGGAGGGACGGCAACTCTAAACATCTTTCTCTTCCTCCTTTGCATTTCATTCATTACAACGTGCACAAGTGAACAACAGTTCACAACAACAGTTTTCAGTTAATCTTTTACGAGTTATTCAAAACGCTCCCTCTCGGTTGGACGGGTTGAACCTGCTGCTCCCCAAAAAAGGCGGCCTGCCCTTGTGGCATTCAGCTGCGGCTCGTCAAATCGGGAAGTAAAAACCTCTTTGAGTCACGCACGCACCAGGGAGTTGCCCTCAAGCTGCCGACCAAATGTAAATACAGCAGAACAGTTGATAGGATGCACATCCCGCCCCGGCTGACGCAGGACACTGAAAGCGACTTTCAAACTTATTTTTCCGCATACGATGAACTACTGAATGTAAATACCAGGGGCGCATTTACCATGTCTTTCTCTACCCAGTCGAATCCTGTGATTAACAACATAGCAGCAAATAACTGGTAGATATGATGTGGTCTATGATGTTTTCTTAATGTGACGCTTCACTACACAATTAATGAGGGGAGTATTAACAATGAGGTACAGAGGGCTGCATGGAAAACAATAGCTGTGTCCAAAAACAGTGCGTAAAACAAAGCATTTGTCTAGAAACCAGGACACATAGAGTCAAAGTCCTCCATCCCATAGAGCAGTGGTTCTCAAATAGTATCACAGGGGCTACTTGAGATTAAAAAAATATCTATTTAAAATTAGCATCAATTCAAAAATCCTTTAAAAATAGTTATTTAATAAATATTCAATAATATAAGTGTAAGTTCTTTAACTGAATTGTATACATTCTATGTTAAATCAGACACTAATGGCACAGCGCTGTGTATTACATATTTATTTCAACCAAAAATGTTTTGCGGTGGTTAGGGGGTACTTGGCTGAAAAGAAATTCCAAAGGGGGTACATCACTGAAAAAAGGTTGAGAAGCATTGCCATAGAGGTCTGACCTCTATTAACAAGTCGATGGTCTCCCTTCTTCACTCTGTCAATAGCTCTTTATCGGCTCACAGAGACAGCGGGTTGAAGATGGACAGAGCGCTGCCCTCTGAGGTTACCTCATCTGATGTCTCAGTGAAGGGAACGCGGCACACAAATAATAAAACCCATGCACAGTAAAGGGCACACTGACACAAACGACACCAAGGCTGGGTTGCACCAGCAAGGATTCACTTTCAAAGCCCATTTAATATTGGTTTAACTTTTAGTCATGTCGCATCAAACTAAAACCAGCTCAAAATTAAGAACGATTCCCCCCGTCTTCAAACAACAGTTTAGTTTTTACTCTAAACCCAGATTACATTTAATTATTTTGCACCAACACTTTGAACTCTAAATTTACACTGTGACCCCAATCTGGGCCGTCCTCTCCAGGCCCTGCTTCTGAGAGGGACAGGCTCAGAGGCTGGACTGTGCTTCGGAATCCACCGTAGCCTGTTGCAGGGCAAAGTACTCAAGGCTCCAGCGGTGGTGCGAGGAAAGGTGACTGGAACCCCTGTCCCATGCAGTTAGGTCTAATCTCTCCTATACATAGTGTTTGGTGGACAGAGGGCTGCATCATGCCATGTTAAAGTGTGTGCAGCAGCCGTTTCATCCTGCCAATAGGGTTTTGGCGACAGAATGGTCTTTGGTCACCGTCTTGTGAAGCAGTTCTTGCAACGGGGTCAGGAGACAGCGCCCGGCGATGCGTGCCTCCTCCCTGCAGTGGGAGCTGCCATTGACGCTCGCAGCTTTGGTGGGGGGTACCTTTGGATGCTATGGCTATCGCCTGCTCAGAGGCATACAAATGTGAGTTGGCTGTCTGAAATACAAATGCTTTTGAAGCTGCTGCCAATGACACGCTGCAGTGAATAAAGGCATCAGTCCTTCACGGTACTCAGGTGTGTGTGTAAATGTTCAAATGAAGAGCTGTGACCATGTATGTGACACTCACAATCTTCTACTCCTCTCATCCTGCCCTCAGGTCTGACGTAAAGGTCTGGACTAAAGGTCGACGGCAACACGTACGTCGCCGAGGCATTCATCAAGAGCGGAGGTTCTAAAGTTCACTGCCAAATAATCTCTTTCTCCGAGCCGCCGCTCTAATCGCTGTGCTCTTTTACTCGGTGTGGCACATCCGCGCTCTGGCCCTTTAGCTCCGTGTCCCCCTCTGACACATCTCAACTTATTTCTAAAGGTTGAGCTAAACCAAATACTCCAAATAATATCCACTGTACTGCACTGAAAAAAAGGTTAATTTACTCCATTCAGGTTTTTCAAAAGATGGAGAAAGTCCATCAAAACTTTTTTTAATTCGTCTGAATGTTGGTCACCGTGCCAAAAAGGACTAAAAGTCCGGAAAGGAAATTGTAATATATTTCAATAACTTGGGGTTAGGGATCCTGCTGTGAATAGAGTCAGGTGGTTTACTTGTGTGCGATTGCATTGGCAGAACAGAAACTTACGTGTTCTTAGAAGTAAAATGACTGTTCAGTAGCTTTGACGAGAGCATAAAAGCTTCAGTTCAGTGACGGCAAGGTAAAAATACAATGAAAATATGCTTTACCTTGCTGATAAAAATTGTTTAGGTTTCTAAAATATTTTTTTATGCTTAAACGGCTACTTTTGAGGGAGAAATTGTCGCCTAACTCTCTCCTCCAGACAACTTTTTATAACCACAGAAACACATACCCGCTCATGGAAATAGAATACATCCATGCACTAGCACAAACTATTGGGCTGAGAAACCTGACAATAAAGCATCTTTAAAATGTCTCACCAGGCTGACTTTATCTCTTATTTAATGTTTCCATTTAAATTCCTGCTTACTGCCTCCAGATTTTCACTGCCACATTCTTAGTTGCGTTAAGCAACAAATAAAAGGAAAAAATCAATGAAATGAAATCCACTGGGTGAGAGGTAATGCTCTCTCGTTAATGCTGTCACTGCATAAAAGGTCACTCATTAACTAATTTGAAATAGCTGCAGCCTCTGCACTTTGTTGGTGAAGCGGCGACCTCAAATCCCTTTGTATCCATGCAGCTGTTCTTCTGGAGCTTTGCAACAGTTAGCCAATCAGTAACATGTTAGCATTCGTGTCACTACGACAGAGCTGAACATCAACACAAAACACACAAAGGAGAGGCTCTAAAAGTCCACAGACGGAGATGAAGAGAGGAGAAGGATTTTTTTTAGAAACCTTTCTGGCTATTTAGACATATTTAACAATCATTTGAAGGGAATTGGAATGAGTGCAAACTGTGACATAAATACTGTGGCTACAATTCCCCAAATCATCCCTTGAGATAAAAAAAAAACGTGCCATGGCAAAAATTGAACACAGCAAGAAATAGGAATGTGTCGTTTCAACGTTGTGGTTTTATAAGTGACAACAGATCCGTCTCTCACTGAAGAGATCTACTTTCACCCTGACAATCAGTGTCCAGTGTAAATGTTATTTAGCGACACTATGAAGGACTTGCCTGCATCCTCATATACTTGCAGCAACGCCGTAAGATGGATACTTTGCCATTGCAACGTGATGAGACAGGCAGGCGGGAGAATAGATGGGCACATACATGCATATAGATACGCTCATAGTTCAACCGTGAAGACCTCGCAGAGACATTTTTGAAAACGCCGAATAGCTCTCGACTCAATTCATGTGAAAAATCCCCGGCGCAGCGAGCCTTGCAGATAAGTGAGGGCTGTCCTCTCGCAGTCATAACCCCGCTTAGCAAACGCACAGAGGAGCCAACCATGACGCTCTTCATTTATTTTGTTTTCCATCGGCCGGAATCTCTTTATGAATTTCTTCACGCTGCATAAATCGCAGCGACCCTGCACTGACCCGTGGGTGGTGGATGTCAACAGCACTGACATCGAGCGATGCGAGAGAGTTCAAAGAGAGTTGAGGGCCGTGACTGAGGCCTCTAGAGAGGGCTTTAATGAAATGCACTTCCAGACCTTCTGCTCTTCGCACACCAGCGAAGTGAAGAGGAACGCTTCAACGAAACAACACTGACTCGCGAGCAGTTAGGAAGGAAGGTCACGAACGCTCAAAAGTCTCACCTGAAGCGCGGCTAACACAGTGAGAGTCATTCTCAGTGCAGACACTCGCTGCCAATCTGGGGAATCAAGCCGGCGGCTCTCTGCTCACTTCTTCAAGAGTTAGCGCGTTGGGGAGCCCAGATGGACATGCATTAAACCAGTGGCCCCCAACCAGCGGTCCCCAACCACCTTGGTCTTACACAAAACTGGAGGATGTGTCCATAGGAACATCTTTTCAGCCATAAATTCTACAGATATAACTTTAAATTCTGATCTGACAATGGTGCTAGATTGAAAAGTCAGAGGATCCACAAGAGTTACAAGTCATCTTGAAGGGGACGTGAACGTCTGCAAAACACTTTATGGTAATCCATAAAATACTTGAGATATTTCACTCAGTCAGGTGATCCCCAAAGTCATTAAGGACCATAAATATCTGTATTGAATGTCACGACAATCCATCCAATGAACTAACAAGATCTGTCAGTCCCTGGAGCCGACTTGCTGGGTGTGGCTGAAAATAAACTGTACCTCATTTTCAGACGCATTCAAAATTCTTTCAGGGCTCTCAGAGCTGTTCATCTTCAAGCCCAACAAAACCAGAGCACTTGAAGCCCAGAGCCAGAATCGAACAATGAGCTTAAACATCAACATGGGTTGAGACACCAAAGCAAATGATACTTGAAGTACTTTTGAATCTACTTTTAAACTCATATTTGACAGAAATCTGAGACCACACTTTTAATATTGCACTGCCTCATCTGTGCAACACTTGGATTAGTGATCGGGTATCAGCCGATATGGAGTATCGATCCCATACCAGTGGTTGATCAATACGCTGTGCGCCTCAATGTGAGGAAGAGACTGGGGTCATTATGTTATGTGTAAGGTAACATCAGGCTTTTCTAACATTGATAATATAAAAATTGTACACCAGTAAAATAATCTTAAAAAATTAAGCGGGAATTACAATTCAAGTTTAAACCTTTTTAATGAAGATCACAGGTACAGCGTTGCAGCATTTGCCCCACCCTATTTACCACAGCTTAACTGCCCTTGAGCAATGCCCTTAAGACCCAACTGCTCAGTGCCGAAGGGACCTGACTGTGGGTCACTGGGCAGCTTCAAAATGGAAATTTTTTTAACCGTTAATTTCATATATATATACAACAATTATTTTAAATACGTTTTTCATCATAGACAATGCAGCTGAGTAAAGGCAAAGAATGAAGTAGATGCAAAATACTTTTCAGAGATAATTTTCTCTTCATATTTCCAGCTGTATAACCCCACATCGAGTGATAGAAACACCTCCACCCCGCAGAGCTCTGTTCTCTTCTCCTCTCTTCATTAGCAAGCCTGCGGACTAAAAATGATCCTTGCCATGCATAAAGAACCAAGATATCATTGTCTGTAACTTTTTCTCTCTGTTGATGCTGTCTGTGTGTTCAGCCATCAGGCTTCAGAGCCCGGTGTTGGAGCCTCAGGCCCGTTTCACAGACTCTTCCTTCTTCTATTTGCATATTAAGCAGCGTTTTGGTCCCTCGTAACAAGATTAATTCTGAGCTTTTGAAAACGGAGTTTCTTGTTCTGAGGCGATGTTTTGTTAGTCACTTCTACTCTTTTTCTGCAGAGGAGTCAGAGGAACAGACTTTGGTTGGTAAAGTGAAAGCAGTAAGCGCTTATTTATATTGGGAGTAATTAGCCAGATGACTCTGTATCCTCTGGACAATGAAAAACATATTCTGAAGCTCCAAAACTACATGGAAATGGTTTTATGTTTTTGAGAAAAAATCAAATGCAAATTTTTAAAATAATACTTAATAATTCCTGTTTAAAGCTGCTCACACTGTCTGGTCTAAGACAGAAATATGATAGTGAGCCATCAAAACAATTAGCCTCCAGTGCTGCTTTTTCACAATTATGGGGAAACCATTTTTGGCTCAAACCAACAAACTGAATGTCAAGGCAGCTTCCACAAGGACTCGTCAGGTGGAGAAGGTAACAACCCTCCCCCACAGCTGTTTACTGCTCGAGCACAGTGACTATATGGAGGTGGTGTTCCTCCAGTGAAGAATGGCGCCCAAAGGCTTTGTCTCACTCCGTGGTAGGCTACGATAGAGAAAGTACACAAATATCCTAAACCACATTACCCCAACAACCAAATGCTGTTTTTAACCATAATCAATTTTAGTTACCCGAATGCATCCCATATACTTCCCACAACTTTGACCAATATTGTTTTCTCTTACTACAGAGGTGCTACATTTAAAATTAAGAGCATTTTTTTTATTTGGGGCTGCAACCATTAGTTGTTTGGTCAAATAAATGTCAGAAAATGCTCAGAGTTCTAACAGTGTTTACATCAAAAGTCATTTTGCTGTCCAGAGAACAGCAGAAGGTTAAGTGGTTCTGTCAGAGGCAGTTTGACATTCAAGACGTTGGGTTTGCAGTGTCCCTCCTGTCACAGGCTACACCTCTTTAACCTCCGCTGCTGCCTCCGGGCAGCTGTGCTGCATCAGAGTGTAGGATGACTGATACGATGAGACACACACTTCAGCTGCTGTTAGTCTTGTCTACGCCTCATAACCCTTGTGCCTCATTTCCACTGCACGGTCCGACTCCACCCGATTCACCTCATTTTGGTAGCAGGCATTTTCCTCCACATAATACCTGCTCAGTTCCTCAGCTAATCACAACCTCGCTTAATCTTCTCACCGACAACCAAACAGAGGAATATCTGGACTCAAGTCAGTTGTACGGTGTCGTTTTGGGTCAACTGAATAAAATACATTTGAGGTCGCCATTGAGCGGACCTTCTAGTACCATCAGCTTGTGTGGTACAACAAAAAGAACCAATGAGGATGTGCTATTCAACACCTTTACTGATGGAAAAAGACCAACCACCCACAGAGTTGAAGATGAGCCGTACCATGCAGTGGAAATGCAGCATTCTTCAGGACCAGACAGCATAAAATAAAGTAGATCTAGAGGCCAATCAGTAAGAGGTATTGTCATCAGAGGGAAGGAAACTATAAGATCACGAGCTGCTCTCACTGTTCGGTTCAACTTTTAACAACTGCACCAGGACCACCTGAAGAGATTTATTTCAGTCTACATCCAAGTAAACTTTGGTGAACTCTAGTTGCTGCACAAGTTAAACTGACCTTGATCTGTGGAACAAACTAATGATGCCCACCTGTGGAGCAGCATCCGTCTTCATGCCTTTGAACTTTCGGTGGTCTCTCCACCATTGATAAAAGCCTCAACAACATTGACACGGCTCTCGGCCCAAGCCTGATCAAATCCTTGTTTTCTAAATTGCACGCACAAACTGACGCCCCATTTTGCTGATTGGCTGAAGTGGTGGTTTGACCTGTAAGATATCTTAGTACTACTGTAAAATATCCATTACTTCAGTTCAATAATTACCGCATGGCACTCAACGTATTAAACAAATGGCTCCACTTCAAACAACTTGAAAACTGTTTTGTTGTTTCCTCATCTCCATATTTCCTTGGGACGACAATGCAAACTATTGTTTCATCTGCATACTTTCTTCGCGCTCTAATTAACTGCACGTTTCCCCTGGTGAACAGGAAGACACATTTACAAATATGCAACAAAAGCAAACATTTATGTGATAGATTTGGGAGCACGAATACTTTTCTGTGTTGTATCGACGGTGGTTTACAAGATCAAAGTCCTTTCTTGAGCTTTCGTTGGCTTTTATCCAAATTGAGCCAACTCACGTTTTGAATGGGAAACAGGGCTCTATGACATATGGTTTCAGGGTGGTCATCACAGAGTGGGCATCCACAATAGTCACATGTACGATGTCGGCAAATTACCTCGGACTCTTGATGCTAGAATCCATGACTTTCCATGACTAATGACAGTGTTTCTCATTGTTTACCTACAGTCTTGGTAAGCCCGCCATAGTTTCAAAATTAATAGTATATTTTTCACACTTCTCAACTGGCGGGGTCCGCATCTGCCTCGGGAATTCAAGGCTGGATGGTCGACCGGGGCTGAACACCTCTGGGAGATTACCTGGCATCGGCCATGTTGAGACAGGTCTACATTAAATACGGTTTGAATTTAATGCCTAATTACTGTATATACAGACAGGTACCTTAATCTATGACGATATATAATAATGCATAGGTCGATTTCTATTTTGTATTGATAATCTAAACCTGCAAAGTAACTAAAGTTGTCAAATATATGTACTGGAGTAAAAAGTACAATATTTGCCTCTGAAATGTAGTAGAAGAAACACTCAATGAAAAGTACCTTGAAATAATACTTAAGTACAGTACTAATGTATTCTGTCTCATCCCACCACTGGTATTAGCAGACACATAGAGTTTAGGTATGAGAATCGATGATGGGAGAAAAGGGATTGGCGTGTCCCCATGTGGAACATTATGTGCGTATGGGGAAAAAATATAATTAATAGATCTTTGAAGAGGAAACTAGAAAACAAGCATGAGAGTTTCAGTCAGTTTGGGATCAAGAGTTTAGCGCTGGAACAACCGCGACTGTTATCTGCGTTGCCTACTTCCACTTTTAGATCTCTCCCACGACGTTCTCCTTCCTCGTCCAGGAAATACAATACATCCCCAGTCAGCCATGCCTGTGAGGAGTGAGGTGCCAGAGCCAAACGCCACGCATCATTCTGTAAACCACATCTCCCTTTCTACGCAATAAATAAACAGGGAACTCTCCACTCTGGAGACTCATTTCTTCCTTTTAACATTTCTCCGTCCAAACACTCCCATCTCTCTCTCTCATTTCCTCCTAATTGTGTTCAACTTCAATCAGAAGGGAATACTCACCTGAGAATATTTCGCATTAAAACTATTCATTCTGGCAACATTTGCAACTCAACACTCTATTTAAATAAAAGGTATCTGCTGCGTTTGTCAATAAATAATAACAACAACGAAAGAATATTATAAATAAAGTTTGTCGTCTTGGTTCAGAAAAATATATTGAAGTGCAAATGAATCACAGAAAAACAAAAGGTCCCTTTGTGTAAATGCCTTAACATGACGTGGGCCAGACTTCTTCAATCAAAGTTCTTGCTCAAATATCTTTGATAGGAGTTTCTTTCAAAACTTTTGAATTTAGCATTCATTTGTTCACTGCCATTAATTCAAACCGACACGCCTACGAGAGGTTTATCGACCTCCCTCCTAACAATCCATCTTATTTCCCTTCGGATGTAAAAAAAGGGTTCGGCTTCATCTGTGACTGTACATCAATCTTTTTATTAAATTTTTTATGGGATGAAAGAGACGGCCGATGTTTTATCTTTTCCCTGCTTTTCTCCGCACATTAACAAGTAATTTAACGGGTGAGATGGAGCACTGAAGCTGCAGGCAGAGACAGGAGGAGGAGGAAGAGGAGGAGGAGGAGGAGGAGGCCAGGGGAGCCAAGCTGGATAGGTGGTTACCTCTGCATCTGCTTCTCTTCCCCCACAACCTCACATCGGCATTTCTCTGTCAAAGAAACCAGGCGAATCATATTAGAGAAAGAGAGAGAGAGAGAGAGAGAGAGAGAGAGAGAGAGAGAGAGAGAGAGAGAGAGAGAGAGAGAGAGAGAGAGAGAGAGAGAGATCCAGGTGGAATTCAACACACATTCATGCTGTTGAGTCGTGCTGATTAGAGTCAGTGAGTGGAAGGGAATCTGATTAAATGCTACTTTTAGAAGAGGAAAAGAAAGACGCTTAAATCACTGAGTGAGAGTGTTTGACAGAATGATGAATATCTGTTGGCTGAAGTGTGTATCGATAGGCCATGTCATGATAACTGCTTTGGACGGACGATATATTGCCCCAGAAAGAATTTTAGAAATCATTTTGTGCCCCCGATATAATGATTATATAATTGAATAATGCTACGAGCAGACTTGTTAAGAATAGTCAGATATTGGAATGAGAATGGGAAAAAAAATATAGAAACATTATAAAAATATAACATAAATAAAATAGAACCACACAACCAAAGCGATGAGTAAAATGGACTAAGGAAAATGGCACTTCAATAAATATGAAACATTTGGCGCAGGTGTATAGAGAGTCATTGAGTTATTAAGAAGCATTCTATTGCCAAACCAGTTTCTAAATGGTTAGGATCTTTTTTGACAAAAAATGCAAAGTAATAACATAATGAGCTATGAGCTAGATGGCCACTGATTTTATGGCCGCACAATATGTTGCTTCATTATCGTCAACTTACGAGACAAACATATCAGGAAAGATCATGATATTTCACTTTTTGTGAGCTGAAAGTGAGTTTGAGTAGAAAACACACCTTTATTTTATCTGTGCCTTTTTTTGTGTTCAGTTCAATGCTTTATTTGCTCAACAAAAGACTGTTGGATATGATTTCTTTAGAAAAGATATATGCACACTTAAGGGCATAGAACACTTTATTTGAGCTCTCGGTCTACATTACCTTGTGTGCTCTGATAAAGGTCCTCTAAAACACCTATAAAGTGTCCAAGTATCTTTCGACAAGTCGATAACGTAATTTTCGGGGGAGGCGTATATGGATTGGATATGGATTGGCTGGATGGACTGATAGGTGAATGAATGTCTGGATTATAGATTGATGATCAATAAGTAGTTGGAAGTGTGACGAGTTACAGGTTGAGATTAAAAGGAGAAAATCAAGTATCTGAAGCACCAACGTCACATTGAACCACACTGTTATCTCTCTCCTTTCTGTAGAAACCACAGAAATATAGCTTCAGCCTCCTGTCTGTGTCCCTCTCTCCCCTCCTACACAGGCACACACAAACAGACACACACACACACACACACACACACACACACACACACACACGCACACACGCTCCTGAATAATTTACACTCGCTACTTCCTCTCCCACACTAATCTGTCACCTCTTCTTCTCCGTGGCCTTTACAGACATGCTGTGTGTGTGTGTGTGGTTGTTTGTAGGTTTCGGCAGCAGCAGGCTCTGAGTGCGCCTCAGACACGCCTTGTAACTCTGCAGAGAGCCATCAGGAAGATTGAAACTGCGGCGGTGTGGCGAACAGCACGCGGCGATGCAGTAGTTTTATACAAAGATCTGTCCGGTCTGATACGCTATGATAGCGGTTTGATCAATTACACGATCTAATTGAATCAAATTCGTATCATTGAGTCACTGCTTCGGTCATTTTCCAAACAAAAATGCTGGTTCCAGTCTCTCAAATTTGCTACATTTCTTTGTCAAATATAAAATTATTAATAATAAATACATACATTTTGGTGTAATGGTACACAGGAGTCACGGTTACATTCGTATCCCATTTTAGTCAGTGCAGCAGATAGAAAACCCCTAAATGCATAAGTATATGTTTCCTTTCATTCAATTTTAAAGTAGTGCAGCAGACAGACAGAACATTTGGTTATGTGAAATTCCTCTGATGGCCTTTGAGTGGGTGTGTGGTGCTCTTGCCGTGTTCACACCGGACGCGACGCGAATTTGCGGCGCCGCGTCCACCGCGGAAGTTTACTCGCGCGAGTAGAAAGAGGGTGTTCACACCAAACGCGAATTTGCGGCGCGACCAAAGGGGCGTGGCTTAGCTCTGTTGCTTGCCTCTGTGAGAGACAAGCTTTCATTTCCGCTATCGACCATGGAATAAATAACCACTAGTTCTGCTTTATACTTGTTGTGGAAGTCCAAAACATGTCGGAACATGAAACGCCCTCGTATTTGGGTTCATAACATCATCCGTAGCCGCACACAGCTCGGTGAATTTCACCGACTCCTCCAGGAACAGCGTCTCGCGTATCTCCGTAAAACGATGCCGATTATGCCTTCCACCATGGAAATAACCACTAGTTCTGCTTTATACTTTTTGTGTAAACTCCACATATGTCGGAACATCAAACTCCATGGTGTCTGGGTTCATACTATTATCCGTAGTCCCACAACAGCGTCTCAATGAAGCCGCTGTCAGCGCTGGTTCAGGCGGAGCAGCAGCAGTTTCATTCAGAAACGGGGAGACGGCGGTGGTGACGGGCGGAGCTTCTCAACGCTGATTGGCTGCCGCAACTTTGCGTCACGCGATTTCTCCGCCAGAGTTGGGATAATTCAACTCACGCGAATTCGCGCCGCGTCCTTCGCTTTGTTCGCCCCAGGTCAAACGTTCTGTTCGCGCCGCCTCCAACGCGTCTATCTCGCCGCACATTCGCAAATTCGCGCCGCAGCGCGTCTGTGGATTGACTTTAAACTGGTCGCGCCGCAAATTCGCGTCGCGTCCGGTGTGAACACGGCATTAATGTCTAGTGTTGTGTCTAATCCTGTGTTCCCGACAACATGTGGAAAAAGCATTTTTTTTGTCGCTTTTATTTTTAAGTTAACTCCTCATATTCCCCTTGTTTTACTTCTTTTGTTTGTTTTACCATCTTCGTACACGACGTGTCTACGTCACTCCTCCGCATTCCACATATGGTACCTTCCGTTTATCGTTTGCGGAAAAAAAATAACATGGTGACGGTCGCAATCCAAGATGGAATGCGATCCACAAACCAACGGGCGGCGTAGCGATGAATACGTCCACTTCCCGTATACAGTCTGTGGTATTTGGATACATCCCCTGTTGCCTGCTTAATCGCCCATTAATCAATGACAGGTGATTTCTGGGAAATGCCCAATTTAAACGTACAAACTTTATACTAGAAACAGTTCTGGTCCTGCTCAGTGATCAAAATATTTTAGCAACTTAAAAACAAGATACAAATGTTAATCAACCAAATCGGATCGATGCAGTCAAATTTATTGCATATATATGAAACTAAATTATTCTAATTTGGATGCTTTCTGCTGGGATACACGCAACAGAGACACGAGATCCTACCCACCAGGCTGTTTGTTTGCTTCTGGCTTATGACTGTGTTAAATATGATTTAAAAATGGCACAATCTGAGAGAGGAGGCACCTGAAGAGCCCCTGCCCTGTGCGGGGGTACAGTGTGGGCCTCTGAGGCTGCGTTTTCTTCTGTGAACCTGAAGCTAGTGCTGAATAATTTAGTGAACAAGTTCAGTATTCACAGCTGAGCAGCGTCTCAGACGGAGCTGAGGTGGAGCTCCAGGAAGAGACCTTGTAGACTATAAACTGCCGTTTTCTTTCCATTACATGTTGTGTTTTACTGTGTCCATTTCTACAATCCACAGCTACAGGTCTCCAGGTTCTACTGCTGCACACCAATATACTCCTTATACGTTCTGTTTGCAACCTGAAAGGTAGGTTTAGTTTATGCCTCTCCATAAACCAGGTGGCAACCTCTGATTCTGAAGAGTGGAGCCGATGCAGAAGTGTCTTAAAACTTGCATTCTCTCTACTGACCAGCAGGGGGCGACTCCTCTGGTTGTATAGAAGTCTATGAGAAAATTACTCTACTTCTCTCTTTATTTATTCCCTCAGTAAACATTGTAAACATTACTTTATGGTCTCAATCTATAGTTTCAAGTCTGCTTCAATACAGCATGATGTTCATTTAGTAAAGTATGGTACATTTAGAGTCAAATAGACCATAACACAGGGTATGTTCTTAGGGGCGGGGCTACCTTGTGATTGCCAGGTGGTTACCTCAGCGTGGTCCGTTATTCAAGTGAATGAAATAATGTAAACGACTATATTAATAATAAACACACAAAAAAGCTATTTGGGATACAAACCTTCCCCTCGCCACGGTGGCTGCTCTTCATCAAACAATGAAAAGGACAAACACCTTGTGAGTGTAATGAATGGGCGACACATGTATCCAGCACTGTGGAGGCGCTGCAGCAGCCAAGTTAAATCCTGCACTGCACTGAGGCACACATCGCCCTTAATAAAACACATGAAAGACAGCTGAAGCCTGATTTAAATACCTTTGACTGACACAACACGGTGTCTGCTCCTTTTGGGCTGACTGACTGGTGAAAGGTTTCGACCAGCATTGACTCAGCTCAGATGCTGACATGACAGATTCTAAAAAAAACAACTATGTTTCAGCTGTAGTGGTGTGATGTTCACAGAACAATTGGCTGAACAGGTGGACGGACATGTAGCGGCATGTCGTCCTTTGGTGGAAGTCCATTTACTAGTACTGTACTGTACTAAAGTACAACTTTGACATACTATAATGCATTTTTTCTATTTGACGCTACTTAAAGACTTTTTGGGGGGGTTAAAATTGTACTTTTACTCCATTTCATGTATTTGATAAATGAGTTACTTTGAAGATTGAGAATGGTAATGTAAAATATAATCAGCAAATGTATTGTGATGGATTATTATAGATTCACAAACTGCCCAGCAGTATATAAAGTAATCAAAAGGATCACCACCTTTACCAGCTGCAACATAAATAAACACATACATTCATCAATATTTATAATCCTGTGATATAATAAACATCATTCTGAATGTATTCCGCACAATGAGTGCTTTTTACTTTAGGGGACTTTAAGTATACTTTGATGCTGATACTTTTGTACTTTTATTTATATGCAGGACTTTTACTTGTAACAGAGTAATTTTACACTGAAGTATTTGTACTTCCTGCTTCAGTTGCCTAAATGAACCCTCGTTGTAAAAGATGAATGGATTAGTGTTTTGCTACAGTAGTATTAGTCTATAGATGTGTTTCGACCAGGACCAGAGGAGCGACCTCATTATGTTTATATACACTTTATACTACACTACACATACTTTGCATTTTTGCACTTCTCTATTGTTTAAATTGAATTTCCTAAATTAATACTCTCTGCTGTTTCATTGTACAAATCTTTCATCCTTGTTATTTTTGTGTATGTAAGCTGCTAGTACTTTCCCCTTGGGGATGAATAAAGTATATATCCATCCAACCATGAATCCATTCTGCTCAATGAGTTATTTGTCTGTTGACATGTGGAGTGACTTTTTGAAAGTGGATGAAGTGCAATCTGGGATTTATTGACAGCTTGTGATTCATTACAACATTCTGGAGAGGGGGAAGAAAAAACACTCAACAGCTGAATTAGATGAAAGCAAAGAAAAGACGAGGGGGGGGGCGGGGGATTATAGGGGCCAGAGCTTTAAAAGACATAGGATAGTTACAAAACACTACTGAGAGAGAGAGAGAGAGAGAGAGAGAGAGAGAGAGAGAGAGAGAGAGAGCTTGGGGGGATGAAAGACACATTGGAGCTTTGTAGACAAGTGCTCATCTACTGTGGGACCCCATAGAGAGATGAGACGGTGGAAATGCAGAAGGAAAGAGAACGGGAGATGATCATATCATTATAATGCATGTGTATGATTTGATTTGTCAGATGTGTTTGGAAGGAAAAGTATTTGCTGCCTCAATAAGTCTCAACATCTTCACGTCACGTAAACGGGCATTCTGATTATGGTTTCGGATGAACCGTGTAAAGGTGAATACATTCCATCTAATGTTTCGAGTCAGCGTTGACTTTTCAATAAAGTTACTACGAATAACTTTCATTTTGTGTTAATTTTGGCGGTCGCTGTGGACAAAAGAGCACCAGAGTCCCTTTTAGAAAACCTCTCTGACAGTCAGTCTGACCCCGCTCAGTCCTGGTTCTGGTTCTCCCGGGCCTCCCTTCCCTCCAGCGAGCCCATCAATGCGGTCTGGGTCTCTAACCCAGTGTCTGTGTTTGCTCCCAGCGGGGACCGGCGAGGCAAAGCTCTGCTCATGGCCGGATGCTGAGCTCGAAGGCTGCAGAGAAGCCGGATCTGGGTCTGTTCGGGGTGGACTGGTGGCTGCTGGGGGGTTTCTGTTGAACCTACATCATTTCATCTGATTTTATGTGGATCCAACCTGGTGGCACCTATGAACAGCATTCCGTATAACTATATTGAAACAGCCAATCTTCTCTCTGAAGGTCTCCAGTTCCAAAAAGTACCGATAACCAGGACTACAATTTTTCTAACCAATGCACTTTTAGTTTCCAAAAAAAAAACGTAAATGCTTTTATGAGACAGCCAGCAGAAGAGAGATGACAGGAAGCGACCTGCAACCAGAGAGTTTATATGCACATAAATGGTAATCAGACTATATTTACCAGAAGCAGATGGTGTGTAGAGACAAATTATATGTGCTGCGGAAAATGTTTTTGCAGATATGTTCAAACATTTGTTATCAGGCTGATAAAAAACAATTCCAATTGCAATACATTTCCCGCAAAACATATATATAGATGCAAATTAGTTCTGTGCGAGTGCCATTTTCAGAAAAAAATTATTGCATTTACTTCCTCTCTCACAGCCTCTCGTTTGGATTGCAATTTAATAATGTTGTCATTTATAAAGCACAAATTATAGCATCAAACTAGTTTAAAATTAAGTGCTTTTGGTTTTCTGTGTCAAACTGTGCTTTTCAGAGGAAACATAAAACAGTGCAATTACAGTTAAGTGATTATGTAACAGAAAAGGATTATGTCAAAATAAAGCACTAAAAAAATTGAAAGGGGCAGGAAACGATGTTGAAGTCATCCAGATCCTTTTTGTACAGCGAGCAGTTTGGATTATAGAAACGACAAAAAGCAAACTGTAAATCGGATCCTTTCCTCCTCCTCCTCCTCCTCCTCCTCCTCCTCCTCCTCCTCCTCCTCAACACTCTGCATCTTCCTCCTGCTCAGCATGAAGGTCCTGCATCTGCTGATTTATGCTGATCACAGTGTCTTTAGGGTGGCATTTAGGAAGTTGTGACACTGATTGTAATGGTCTTGGAGTGAGCGTGTGTGTGTGTGTGTGTGTGTGTGTGTGTGTGTGTGTGTGTGTGTGTGTGTGTGTGTGTGTGCAAAACACAGATGGCTTATTTGTCAAATATAAATGCACGTGAACAGGGGCGGTTACTGATTCGTGCCTTTCTTGCCTGTACGGTTCTGAATAGCGATGAGGCTCCAGTACAACTCCTGCTGAGATGAAATATGGAACCAGGAACAAACCACACAGGAGCGACTGGACCCACCGGTTCTGATCCCAGTTACAGAGTTTTGTTAGAGTCGCTTCAATGTAATGAGACGGTGTTTATATCGTTTTTTCATCTTCACAAAAGAAGTTTCCTAAATTAATGGATTATGTTTTTCTTAGTTATTTTATCCCCTCGGGATTACAAACACCCATAAAACACAGCAAACCATTTGAAAAATGTTTTGGAAAACTGGCAGTCAGTGCCGACTGACTCAAAGCAGTAGAAGTCTAAGAGAAATGGCACAGTTCCACTTGGAAAAAAATAAAACATGTAGAGAAGTTTACTTAACATAAAGTTTAGCAGGTGAAGCAGCGACCAAGCTGTCAGTGTTACCGGTATATCGTCTTGCACACTTTTTTTAACAAGCATTAAAGAAAAAAAAATTCAAATCAGCATCAACATAAATACCATGGAAGTCTGTCAGCACCAAACTTTAGATCCAAGATGGCGACGGCCAAAATGTCAAAGTCGAGGCTTCAAAACCACAGTTTGCAAACCAATGGGTGACGTCACGTGAACAATGTCCACTTCTTATACACAGTATGAGTCAAAACCAAGAAAGCAACTGTGTTACTCCTTTCAATCTTGACAAAGGCAGATCCACTCCTTCCGTTCTTACCTTTCACAATAAAAGTCTGAGATCGGAGTACTGATGGTGAATAGAAAAGTGTGTGATACGGTTTGTCAGGTTGCAGAGGCGGAAGCCCAGAGGAACACATTGATTGTGTTGTCCTATTGTCTGGCTTTGTAGCTCATAAAAACAACGGATGTGCTTTTGATTGCGCAGAGATAAATAAATGCAGATAAACATTTTATCTGTCGAGCTGTGCCATCGGTGTGAATGGGTGAAGGATGACGTGGAGTGTAGAGCGCTTTGAGTGCCTACTTGACTTCACTGTCACTAAACCCGGGTATGAACCGAACTGGCGGAAACCTCTCGTTCTGCCAAGTGAAGCCGATGTGAAAGTCTCTTACACTTGCATTCTCTCTACTGACCAGCAGGGGCGACTCCTCTAGTTTTACAGTTTTTTCTGAATGCTTCAACACTAACAGTGATTCTTGAAGCACGATTTCTGAAACCATTAACACTTTTAGCCAATGCATTTACCAAGTGTGCCAAACTGAATGCACGTTCTCTGCTTTACACTCAGTTTGTAACAATTCGCCCTCTGCCTTAAACTGAGGGAGAAAAGCACAACGCTAAATTAAGAAGGTCATGGGCGGATCTGTTGTCAATACCGGTAAATCGGACTATCTAACCCATGAAAACAAAACACTCAGAAACAAACAGGCGGTTGAGCGTCTCAGTGTTATTAACAAACAAAATTCAGTGCCACAAGGCAAGACATATGACAAACCATTAACCCCTCCCCCAAAACACAACTCAATCCCAACAGTCCCAAAGTCACCCGGAGTCCCGGAGGACGCGTCCAGCGGCGCAAGAAACCCCCCCAAAGTTGGTATACTCCGCTCCGCGTCGGGCGGAGACGTGACGAGTGCGCCTCGCCGCGTCCATCTGCCCCGCGCTACCTTGTGGCGTGCTTCCGGCAGCTGGGCTTTGTGCTTTGGCTGTCGGCGCAGTCCTCTGCTCTCCCATCCACCCCCGCTGGGTCTGGAAACTCGCGCAGGGCAGCCGCCGTAATCCCGTCCAGGAGCACCCGAGTCCGTGCGCGCCGAAATCCGCTCGGGAAGACCAAAAAAAAACCCTCGCGTCACTTCCCCCCAGTCACCTTAAATACCCATGTCACAAAAAGTAATAACAACAAATAATAATAAACGGCCTCGGTTAAACCCGTGTCCTTATTCAGGCCGGCGATAATATCATCGGTACAGCAATAACGTGTAAAAGAAAAAGAACAACCAAGGTGCTTCTTTTAGCAATGCCGTATCCCAGGCGGACCTATGCGATCTTTACAAGTTTATAATTTTATAACAAACTTTTTGCAAAACTGTAAACTGTAAACTGTTGCAAAAAAGAGTAAGAGGGGTGAGAATTAGAGGAGGACGAGGACGTGAGGAAGTAAGAGGAGGAGGAGGAGGAAGAGGTGAAGTAGGACGGGGGATAAGAAGAGGACGGGGAAGAGGAAGGGGAGTCAGGAACACAATAACTGATGAGATCAGAGCGACTGTGGTTGACCATGAGGGAGGCTGGGCAACGGGTTCAACCAAATCTGAGCCGCTATACTGTTGCAGGTATCATCCGGGTATTTCGAAATGAGAACCGGTAAGTAACTGTAAGTGCTGTAGACTTACTGGTACAGTAATATGTACTGTCCTTTCATCATGAGAAGGATCTATCACTAAAACCATTTACGTAAATGTTTTTACAGAACTGCAAGAAAACCAATATCTGGTGGAAGAGGTCGACTGTTCACCCCAGAGCAGGAGACCCACATTGTAAATATGGTCATTGCAAATAACTGCATCAGACTCCGAGAACTGCAGGCCCACATACTAGCAGACAACACCATATTCCAAAACGTCAACAGAGTGAGTGTCTCTGCACTGTCTCGTCTACTGAAACGCAATAGGATTAGGATGAAGCAGCTGTACAGAGTCCCTTTTGAAAGAAACACATACCGTGTAAAACAACTGAGTTATGAATATGTGCAGGTAAGCTATACTATCCTATCATTGGTACTGGATCTGAAAGTGTATGGTGCTACATCATATTGACGGATCCCTGTCTTTTCGTACTGTGCTACATTGTTTTGTCTCTTTCAGAGCGAGTCATGGAGCTAGATGCAGATGCAGTAAATCAAGAGCTAATATATGTGGATGAGGCAGGTTTCAACCTTGCAAAAACAAGGGGCCGCAGCAGAAATATCATCGGACATCGTGCCATTATCACCGTCCCAGGACAACGTGGTGGCAACATAACAATGTGTGCGCTATTACAGTTTTTTCTAATTGCTTAGGCACTATCTTTGAAACTATAGGCTATTTTTGCAAAACTCTACACACTAACCACAAAACCTTACACCAAACCAGCAAAACATTATATATCTCTTGCAAAAGCAAACAATTCTTGCAAAACTCTTCAAACTCTTTGAAAAACATCTGTTTTTGCGTCAATACAGTACACACAAACCATTATTTGAATAAGCACACGAAGCACCAACTACGCACTGATAGTATAAATGAAAAACACTTGTGGCTTTTGCTTTTTCTGTGTAGTAAACATACATACACACACACACACACACACACACACACACACACACACACACACACACACACACACACACACACACAGGAATCCAAATGCGTACAAATAAGACAAACAACAAACAACAAACACAAGCGCAGTAGAAGAAAACAATAACATTCTTCACGTCCTCGTCCTCGTCCTCCTCTAATTCTCACCCCTCTTACTCTCTGTCCAATATTGGCCTCCATTGTTGTCCAAACCAAATGTTTACCTGTGGCCTATTTATAGTGCTCAAGCTTTGATTTGTAAGCAAACTCATTATCTAAAAGTGTTTTCACATGTGTCAATGTGGAAAAGCAATTGGCAAAATAGTGTAGCAATGTAGAGACCAATGTTTACAGTTTTGCTAGAAGTGTGTTAATGAATTGCAAACTGAGTGTAAAGCAGTGGTTTGTGTTTACAGTTTTGCAAAAAGTGTGTTATAAAATTATAAACTGAGTGTAAAGCAGAGAACGTGCATTCAGTTTGGCACACTTGGTAAATGCATTGGCTAAAAGTGTTAATGGTTTCAGAAATCGTGCTTCAAGAATCACTGTTAGTGTTTAAGCATTCAGAAAAAACTGTAGTCAAAACGGCATCCTTCACCATCATGCAATCCTAGGCCCATACAACACTGCACACATTATCACTTTTCTGGACAACCTCCACAATAGACTAATTCCCAATGACCAGGGGCCAGAGCAGCTCAGGTACGTCATCATCTGGGACAATGTTAGTTTCCACCGGGCTGCTCTGGTCTGCAATTGGTTCACAGGTCACCCAATCTCCCCCCATACTCTCCGTTCTTGAATCCTATTGAGGAATTCTTCTCTGCATGGCGTTGGAAGGTGTATGATGGCCAGCCCCACCAACGCATACCCCTTCTACAGGCAATGGAGGAGGCTTGTGGCGACATCGATCAGGGGTTATGCCAGGGCTGGATACGGCACTCCAGGCGATACTTTCCACGCTGCCTAGCTCAAGATGTGTGTGAGATTTGTGATCACAAATGTTATTGTTTTCTTCTACTGCGCTTTTGTTTGTTGTTTGAGTGTTAGGAACAAAAATGTAACTTTTCTTATTTGTACGCATTTGGATACGTGTGTGTGTGTGTGTATGTGTGTTTACTACACAGAAAAAGCAAAAGCCACAAATGTTTTTCATTTATACTATCAGTGCGTAGTTGTGTGCTTATTCAAATGATGGTTTGTGTGTACTGTATTGACGCAAAAACAAATGTTTTTCAAAGAGTTTGATGAGTTTTGCAAGAATTGTTTGCTTTTGCAAGAGATATATAATGTTTTGCTGGTTTGGTGTAAGGTTTTGTGGTTAGTGTGTAGAGTTTTGCAAAAATAGCTTATAGTTTCAAAGATAGTGCCTAAGCAATCAGAAAAAACTGTAAAAAGAAATCTCGACCTCAGGATCCCTGGAAATGATTTACTTTCTTCCTTTATCAGAATAACCTTGTTTTTTTTGGGAGCGCTTTATCCAGAAACACCAGCTGTTCCTAATCTGTGGATATTCTGACAGAAAAGCTGCTGAAAGCGTTTTTCCACCGGGATTAAAATCTTCAAGATTACAACTTTAATTTTGTTAATATCTTTGTGCTGCTGAGTAAATAGAGATGAGAATCAATGTGAGTGAGGACATTTTATGAGGCTCTAGTCTGTGTTCATGGGTTTAGAGTTACACATTAGATTTCCTGTGTTCCTGAGTAGAAGTACAGCGGCATTAAGGCTTATTTATCACGGAATGTAGTCAGCACAAGTTTTTATACATCTGCTGACATGATGTTATTACCATTCTGTCGGCCAAGAGGAAGCTCCCCCGGAACAAGTTAATGGAAAACCCCCATTACACAGTCTTACACATCGTTACATATTATCCATCTGCAGCGTTCAGTGCATTTAAGAGTAGATTTTTGTGATGAAGTGCCACAATTTATCTTCTTTATGTTTCTCAGAGTACCACCTGTTAGAGACAGTGCCTGAGGTTTGAGTATCCAGTGTGGGAAGGGACTGTAGAGAGGGTTTTCGTTCAAGCAAAACTGTTACTTAAAGAAACTGTTTCATTTGTGTCTTTACAAATTTTCTGCAGCCCTCATGTAGTAATCATGAATCACAGTAAAGAGGAGGTGGGACAACCAACCCTCCCTGTGCCTTCCACTTGAATGGCCAGCAGGGGGCGACTCCTCCGGTTGCAAAAATAAGTCTTGTTGTATAGAGGACTATGAGAACATTATTTTGGTTGCAAAAAACAAGATGGTGACGGCCAAAAGAAACCAACTCGAGGCCTCAAAACCAAAGTCCACAAACCAATAGTTTTGGACTTCTATACAGTCTATGAATATGACCCTGGAGCATTAAGTTGTATCCAAACTGTGCAAATCTAATTAAAAACCACTTCAATCAATGAATCTGTTGGATTAGATGGAGGATAGGTGGAGAGTTATCGACCCAGACTCTGTAACATAAACTATATCTGACTGCGTACTGGCACCGGCTGCTGGAGTACAGAAACCCGACAACAGCCAAGTTTTACTTTGGCTCGTCATCATCTTACTCAAATACTTTACTTTAATTGGCGACTGCCGGCGTGACTTGTGGCCGAGGACATTTGTCATTCTGAGCAGGGAAAGCGACGGTCAGTGAAAAATGAGAAGCTGTTCCCTCAAGTTTGTGTTCAAACTGGTCTTTGCTAATGAGTGAGAAGGAGAGAGGATAAATAATGGGTTCCATTAGTCAGAACAGAGTCGATCTGTGCTGCAATCAAATAATTTATTCACTTGCTCGTGTGCAGTGAAATGCTCACACTGTAGAACACAGAGTTCAATAAATAAATAATCTAAATAAAGACAAACTTAGAAATAGAACTTGCACTGTCTCTCACAGACACACACAGACAGACAGACAGACAGACAGACAGACACACACACACACACACACACACACACACACACACACACACACACACCCTGCCTCTATCGTAGCCAGCTCACCTCTCTCCACCATCTTTCATCACCATTTAAAACACTGTCCTATTCTTGTGAGGAATAAGTGCTGTTTTACATTCTCAATGAAATGCATTACTTTCACTTTAAACTGTTTAAACTGTGCAGAAAAAAGCGAGCATTTTAGAGATACCTGATTCAATTTGTTTGAACCTTTATGGCTCCAGATCACATATTTTACTCTATATCGACACAATACAAATTGATTCCACACTATGATGGTTAAACCGTACTGTACCATAGACTGTATATAAGAAGTGGATGTTGACATTGTGACGTCACCCATTGGTTTGTGGACTGTGTTGGTATGAAGCCTCAAGTTTGACGATTTCTCCGTCGCCATCTTGGATTACGGCCATCGCCATGTTGTTTGGTCACCGATGAACGAAGGTTACCATATTTGGAATATGTAGGAGTGACTTAGAGACGGCGCTCTGGTAACTGCAGCGAACTGTCAATCACAGTAAGCCACACTCTAAAGCAGCGGTTCCCAAACTTTTTAGGCCACGCACCCCCTTCTACATCCCGACCGGGTTCACGCACCCCCAATCCCCAACACCTTAAAAAAAAAACGCAACAGAGCCTATTTATAGCCGCATAAAATCGGACCAATGCGAGAACTGTTTGCTCGCGCGTGGCGTTTGTTACAAGATTTAGTCCGCTGTATACATTTCAGTTTCACAAGGCGTCACTTTTAAAGAGCAATAAGGATGGCGAGGACACACGCACAGGCTCAGAGGCAGATTGCATTTCACATTTATTTACTTAAACACAGTAAGCCACGTAAAGAACAAAGAGTGGCACATGTATAGGCTCAGAAACAGATATAAATAAATAAAGGAGGCTCCAGAGGTGCGCGCACCACACTTAGGGAATCCCTGGTGTAGACCCAACACATGAATGAGACTGCAATTGTTTTTAGCTGTTTTGTAACTCTTCCAATTTTGATCTAAAAAATGTAAGGGGCTTCTGACTTGCACTGGCATGCTTGGTGTTCAGGTGGCGGCACAAATAAGAGGCTTCAGACAGCTGTTAGCCAGAACCTCACTGCACAACACGCACTGTGGCTTCGGGCAATCTGCAATGCCAATCCAAGTGAAGCCCAGACCCAGATAATTGTCATCATATTTCCTCTTTTTTTTTCCCAGTCTGATGCTCACTCTCGTTTCCTCTTTTTTCACCTTGACTCCACGATGGGCCTCTGTGCTCCCGGTCTCTCCCCAACGCACCTCTCCGTTTCTCTCGCCTCCGGTTCCTCACCCTCTCTCTGTCCCTCTCCTCTTTTATTACTGTTAGCTTCAGATGTCCCACCTGACAGCTTCCCCGATTTCAGCCAGTTAAACATATTTTCATGGATATTGCTGAATGAATGAAATGACGTTAGGCGCACAAGCTAGGCTAGCTAGTGTGTACGGAAAAGACAGTCTGGCGGCCGGACCGGAAGTGCATCTATTTATTAAATTGTACATTTTTAATTGAAATTAAATGTAAATACTACAAAGAGAATTTTTATAATTAAAAAATCCTACTTATTTTTTTAAAAATTATGTTTAATATTTATTATTACACCATTAGACCACCATTACATTTTTCCTCTCGCGCACCCCCTAGAGGCAGCTCACTGCTCTAAAGCATACCCTGCTTTATGGTCTGTTTGACTCTAAATGACCATACTTTACTAAATGAACATCATGCTGTATTGAAGAAGACTTAAAACTAGAGATTGAGAGCATGTTTACAATGTTTACTGAGGGAATAAATCAAGAGAGAAGTAGTCATTTTCTCATAGACTTCTATACAATCAGGGTGACTGATACTGACACATCATTGATAACACGGTCCCCGACATGGTCCAGCTGTGCAGCTTTAGCAGATGTTTTCACAGCTCCCTCTCAGTAATTTCCCCGAGGATTATTTGAAAGGACACGGTTGAGCTGCATGAGGAGTACGAGGTATCTGTCATCCAGGTTGGTCTCTAAGCTCCACAACAAGAGTTTGATACCTTATTTAGAGTTATTTCTATTTTTCCAGAGTGATTGGAGAAGAAAATCAAAAGTAGCGATGCTCAATGATCCCTGTCGGGGGGAACTGTATCCTGGATTGAACTGAAAGAACATTCTCTGCCTCATTGCCCCAGGATGTTCTGAACTTCCCGCTATGTTTGCTCTGCATTGCTACTCCTTTCCTCCTACCTCTTTCTCCCTCTTTTGCCTCCCTCCTGGTCTCTTTACTCCTCCATCAGCAGACAGCAGGGCTTTCTGTGTACCCTCAACGTGTCTTTGCTTCAGTCGTGCTTCACGCACGAGGGTGGGGGAGTTTACTGGCGACCAACATCAGAAGAATTTGAATATATTGTCCCAGGGAGTGCTTGAGAAATGCATGTGAATAGGGTGGGCAGACTGTCAAACACGGCCACAGCTGTAAAAAAAAAAAAAAAAGAAGAAGAAAAAATAAATAAAGCCTGCACATTGACTCTAACCCATAACATTTAAATCCCAGCTGGATGTGGGAATAAAACTGCTTGAATATTTAACCAAATACTTTTATCGTCTTATCACTTTATCGCTCGTCATCGGATTAAAGCTCTCTCCTCTCTGGGCTCGCTCTGGTGCTCGCTCACGTCGCATCAGGCATAAACACACATGATAGCCTCATGATGCAAAACCTTTAAAAAAATGTTTTATCTACCATGGAGCTAAGAACCGTGAACACCAGCCGCGTCGTCTCGTGGCAAGGTGATGCATCCTTTAAAACTTCTCCTGGGATGATGCCTATAAACGTATTTCCTTTGGCTCCACCACTGGCTGCTGGACTGATGAGGCGTGAGCTCTCTGACTCTGTTAATGTGGGTTTCTTAAATCTCACACAATTCATTTGATGGAAATTAATTGACTGAATTATGTTCGGACTGTAGAGAACGCGTGGAAAACCTCTGTGAGCTTGTAGTTCATCCCTTTGGCCAAACAAGTAGCTGCTCTTACAAATGTTCTCTCCAACTGCACTCCATTCATCTCGTTCTTACATGGACACAAATGGAAACATGTGTGGCTGCTTTTTCAGGCATCGTGTGCTTGTCTGAATGTGTAAGGCAACTGCAAACAATGGATCCTCCATTTTAAACTATAGAGGTTGAATAAAAATTACACAATTCAAATGATTAGTAATGTTATTGAAGTTCAACATACTTTGAACACATCACTCATCCCTTCACCCTATTCATATTTATACTGTTTGGAGCTTGAACATACGGAAGCGCATTGCATTCACTGGATAATTACGACATCCTGATCTCGTAATTACGACATCCTGATCTCGTAATTACGACATCCTGATCACGTAATTATGAAAGGTGCCCTACTGGCCACTTTTGTTTGTGTACAGTCGTGTACAGTTTGTGTTCAGACGTGTACAGTTTGTGTTCAGGCGTGTACTTTTGTTTGTGTACAGGCGTCTTCTTAGACGGTTCCGTTGCCTCAGCTGTACTCCTTGAGGATCTAGGATTTTTAACAGGTGCCGCACAGTTCTTTGAGTCACTACCAAAACAGATTGGATGCATTTCAAATGCATGAATTTGTATCCATGAAGCATCCCGTGTTGGTTCAACTGCTCCTGCAGAAACAGAGCAACATCCAGCACGTCAGACTGGGCTTTCCGCCTGAACAACCCTAACGCCTTGAGATGCCTGCGCAGTGTTGACACTAAATTTAATACCATCCTCATTTTTCAGAAACATCAGTATTTCCCAGTGTCTCAAACCGAAAGGTAATAATAGCAGATTAACTGTGATAGCGCCATAATTGCCACTGAAAGAGGATTTACGAGATCTTTTCTCGTAATTACGAGATCAGGATGTCGTAATTACGAGAAAAGGGGTCTATTTTTTTTTTAATCCAGTGAATGCAATGCGCTTCCGTATGAACGCACCATACTGTTCCTCAATGGAACCTCCGTACGTTAGTACAAAAATAAGTGTTACAGAACGGTCCAGCTTTTAACATATATCCTGATGTGCAAATAGAAAAAGTTTAAGATGACCGCAGAGCAGGAAAGAGACACTGGTGCTGATACTGAAGAGGAAGAGGGGGATCTGGTAACCTGTTTTTACTGCCAGAACCCTCTGAGAGAAACAGAGCAAGACGCCCTGCTCTCTTTCTTTCCCTTCGTCTTTCTCAGCAAAATTGACTCTGTGTGTGTGTGTGTCTGTGTCTGTGTGTGTGTGAGACTGTGTGTGTCAGACTGAGAGCCATCCATCTCACCCCCCCAGTCGCCTTCTATAATTACAACGGGCTGCCTTCCCTCCATGCCAGCTAACACTCCCCTCATTACTCTGAGTAACAGTGTGTGTGTGTGTGTGTGTGTGTGTGTGTGTGTGTGTGTGTGTGTGTGTGTGTGTGTGTGTGTGTGTGTGTGTGTGTGTGTGTGCGCAAGCTTATCAAATACCTAGACACCGCCACCTCCGCACCTTGGTAATCACGCTCTACATCAGCTGTCACCTTTTCTGAGCTGAAACAAGACACACACACACACACACACACACACACACACACACACACACACACACACACACACACACACACACACACACACTACTGACATTCATTTTAATTATTATGGTTGTGTTATTACCATTAGTTATAGGTTCCACAGCTTACAGAGATTCATTCAGATGGGTTGTCCAAAGTCTGAAGACCTAGCGTCACACATATCCTCGCCGGATGGAACCAGATGTCACAAAATGACTTGCAGGTTGATTTTCTGTCCATCAACAGACAGATTAATCGATTGAATTGTTTCCCCAATAAACCAATTCCAGGCCTTCTGTATATTAGCACATGGCTGTAAGGTTTGGGCCGTAGAGTTTACAGGAGAACAAAGCACAGCCATGCTTTCATTTGTAATCTTTATTAATTCTCAAAACCTATTGCCGTGTACATGAGGTTGCGACTGAGGCGTTCCAAAGTGGGACTGGAATAAAGTAAACTAAGGTATGCCAATATTATTCTGGTTTTAGCGCATTCTTTGGACATTGCATTCAGAATGTGCGTCTCAATTCAGGGCTGTTATTGCATTTCCTGCTGCTCTGTGCGTTGTACACAAACCAGCGAAGAGAAGCTCACATTATTGGTTGGAAGGATGAACACGACTACTTTTACATTATGAAGGACTTGGATATCAACAGGTTCTTGGACATGTACAAATGTCGCAACGCTGGCCTTTTTTAAGAAGGCGATTGAGGGAATGAAAGAGGTCCAACAGTCCGCCACCGGTTACGTTAATGAGTATGCGTGTCTGCATGTGAATATTAGTAGAATATTAATTTTCATTAGTAGGAATATTGTCTTTCAAGGGCAAAAGAGGGCCAAGTGTTTCTTTCATTTCACACCATGTATTTTCTCCTGCAAGGTTTTGCTCACATACCCAGATACCTGCACATCTTCCTCTGTGGACCTTTAATGCCATCGTTATTTGTGAGCGTTCAACAAAGACGGCTCCCGTCGACAGATCCTCTGAGGGATGTTGCTGTTGACTGAGATCCCGTGAGTCTTACACATTGCTCTCAAAGCCTCATGGGAGGTTGTATTTGTTGCATGTTAAAATCACAAGATGCTCCAGTTTTGTATTCCGGTCCAGTGGATACTCATTTAGATTTAAAGAAAATTGACAAAAACACCCACAGAAACATTTCTTCTTTGCCCGATCAGAAGTGATGACGGGATGGACGAGAATGAGTGAAAAGGAGTTTTGGGTGTGGGCACACAGATCTGCACTGCAGAGAGGAATCTGCAGTTTGGAGGGATTCAGAGATATACAGAGGAGAGAGGGAGGAAGAACAGCAATAGCTGCATGAAAGAGACAGAGAGAGAGACAGAGAGACAGAGAGAAAGAAAGAAAGAAAGAAAGAAAGAAAGAAAGAAAGAAAGAAAGAAAAAAGAAACAGGAGGAGGAGCGGGTCATAAAACACTTGAAAGGCGTGGTGGGGGAGTCAAAAAAGAGGCAATAAAGACAGGTGATAGAAAAACGATCTGAATAAAGAGATTAGTTGGAGAGTGTGAGAGAAGAAGGAGAACGAATCAGAAGAAAAGTAGGTGTGGAGGAGGAGAGTTGGACATTGGGACAGTTGGAAATCAAATGGATCAACAAAAAAGGGACAAAAAAGCAAGCGGGAGGGACCGTTTAAGAAGAAACGGATGGCGGGGAAAACAATCAACCCAGCAGTGGTGAGAGGAAAGGAAAGGAAGGAAATAAAGAGTTTTAACTCGTGGAGCAGCCCCTTGTTGTTGTTTTTTATCAATATGCTGCTTTAAATTCACCTGCAGTCTCAACAGTGCAGGAGAGCAGCTTCCCCACACACATTTACATTAGTATGAGATGCGCCTCTACAACCTGCATTCAAATGAGTCTCCTGTTCAGTGTATCCAGATATAACCTCAATTTACACCTGATCTTATTGTGTTTTGTTTCAGGGTTGCAATCTCTACTTCTACGACTATTTACTCGCCAAATCCACTTGCTCCAAACCATGTTGATGCAAACGTGCCTTATTCAAATCTCTTGTTCAAACTGCTCTTGTTTCACGTCCGTCGACTTCAAAGTCAGTATCTATTTTCTGAGCACAGCAAACTTTCAAAACCAAATTTGCAGGAATCCACAATCTTCGCCAGCAAGCTAAATATCCCATGATGCAAAGTAGTATTGACGACAAATGACAATAGCGAACAGTTACTTTTATAATGGTTCAATGTCAGTCTAAATATAAGATTCCACTTTACTAGGCGTGATATCATTTCAAAATGTCAAACTTGATGATTCCTACAATTGATCGTCCAGTCGTGTGAGGGTGGAGCGGGTTTCCACAGTTCAGTGCATTTGCAAAGACTTGTACTAAATGGACTTGGTCTTGGCGGGCTCTTTTCTAGTCTTCCGGCCACTCAAATCGCTTTAACACTACATGTCATCATTCACCCATTCACACACCGCACAAATTTATGGGAGCAATTTAGATGTGTCTTGCAGAAGGACACCTCGACATGGACTAGCAGAGCCGGTGATCGAACCGCCGATCCTTTGATTGCAAGATGACCCGCTAAGTCCGCCACAGCCGCACAAACTACTGTTTCTTCCATAGAAGCACACACACAGAGTACGCAGTGTATTATGTGGCACGATGCAGCAGTCGTACGATGGCATGATGTGGGTTGTTGAAAAAGAGGCTTACAGAATGTGTGTGTGTGTGTGTGTGTGTGTGTGTGTGTGTGTGTGTGAGAGAGGTTAAAAGGCTAAGTGGTGATAAAGACAAACATTACGTTCCATCTCTGCTCTTTCTTGACCTTATTAGAATGTGTGAAGCGTGTGTGTGTCCGTGCATATGGTGTGTGTGTGTGTGTGTGTGTGTGTGCGTGTGTGTGTGTGTGTGTGTGTGTGTGTGTGTGTGTGTGTGTGAGTGGGAAAAATGGATGGAGATTTTTTTTTAAATTTGTGTCACACGTTAAGACACTGTCGTTCGGTCAACGTTAATTCACTCACTCACACACACTCACACACACACACACACACACACACACACACACACACACACACACACACACACACACACACACACACACACACACACACACACACACACACACACACACACTCTCTCTTCAACTCCCCTTTGGTCTCCTCTCAGAAAGCCGATAACTACCCCTTGTATCCAGGCAGAAGCCATTAGAAACGACAGACAGGAAATTAACCTTTTGCAGACGCCAGATGACTCACCGCCGTGCGCACTACACTAACTATGCACACGCTGATGTCGCAGCTCCAAACGTTCTTATACGCAGCTCAAAATAAGACAGAAAGTCGGTGGAGCTGCAAGAGTCGATGAGCTCATTCAAATATTCTTTTCACAGTGGAGTGAGTCACTGGCTTTAAAGATCAAACTTGAATTAAATGGGCTCAGATCTACTGTGCTGACATTTCTTAAAGATTTGTATAGATTTACCCTAATCTGATTATAACAACAGTTTGACTGCATTGTTTGGGTCTAGGTTAGGATTGCGGTACGCCATTATTATTTCATTTTAGTATTCTAGTTGTCAAGGTACTACTTTCGGATGCTCTGACTGTGGATGCCAATCAGCTGTTGGGCTAAGATCTCCCATAAATAAATAAACAACCAATGTAAATGTAAAATAAAAAAATTGTGTTTTACCTCAAATGACTCCCTTTGTGAATTGTGAGAAGCAGCTTCCTTGTGTTTTTCTGTACAACATTAATTCATATTAATCATTATTCACATTAATTAATATCAAATTTCACACATTTTTATTACATTTCTCTGTAAAATATATATTTTTTCCCTATGTGGTCCAGTTGAAAACCTTTATTGCACGTCATCCCTCGTCTCCCCCCCCACTGTCTGCTACCATGTGGTCCGTGAACACATTCACTCGATAGCGAATCACTTTTTATGGGTGTATTTTTACCAAAGCCCGTCTTAAGAGAAGGGTAACGCATGCTACCGTATCGGACATGAAGAAGGCAGGAATCCAATACCAAGAGCTGCGACTGACATGTCCGAAGGCCGAAAAGAGCAGAAGCGATTTTATTTCTTTTTCACCCACAGGAGGGAGGTTAGACTCTTCGAATGGAGAAATATTGATGAATGCTTCAATCACTTTCATCCAGTCACCCAAACGAATGGGTCCTGCTGCAGTAGTGCATCCGCCTGTGCAGTTCAGTGAGTCACATGGATTGGATTGTTGGATAGAAACATTCAGGTTGAGAAGGAGCCGTGTAAAGATGATTCCTTCACCCCCTCCATGGCACATTGCACACCGGTTTGTATTCTTCAAACATTTAGAACAGAAACATTGGGGGAATATGAACGCCTCCGGCAAACAACGCTTGGATGATTAAAGGAAGACGTGTGAGGAAGAAGGCATAGTGACTCAAACACTGTGTGCATGAACGCAGTTTGTGTCTGAAGAATGATTTCCTGTTTGCAAATTCACCTGAATAAATCTGCGAATATTTGTTCATGCCCGAGACAGGAAAAGTCTGCCAATCAATAAAGAAAAGATGCAATTTATAAAGGCTGATGATAACAAGACCCACTTCATCACTTTACCTCACCAGAAATCCATTAAAAAAAAAAAGAATTGGCTTCAAGGGAAGCCAACATCAGCCTGAATCAGGTCTAGCTGCAGACCCCCAGCTGACAAACAGCTACTGTACACAGCATATCTGAATCAAAGATGACAAGTCCACGTGATAAAATTCCTGGAGTTCAATTGATCACATAATCTTGCCACGTTTTTGAGTCTATCTGCATCATTGTATTTGATACAGACATGCATGGTTCCAAGCGTTATTCCTCCTTTAAGTTTGCTTCAGGCCTTTTCATGACAGGAGCAGGTTTCTTTTCCCTTTTTTTCGTATAATTAATTTGTCAATATATTTGAGTACTAACTTGAGTACTAGTTTTATGTGCTTTTATTTTGAAGGAGATTTTTTATGCAGCGGAGTGCCATCTATTCACACTCCTCAATGCTGCGTTCACAACGCGCTTTACTTGCGTGAGTTTACACGTTGGACTATTTGTGATAGTTAAGCTTCATTACCGACTTTTTTATTCCATGTTTGTGCATGAAAACTCGGAGACTGTTAAGAAAGGCTGAAGTTATAAAAATATTATGTGTGTTGTATTACCTCATGTCTTAAGATGTACTTTTTGGTTTGTAATTGAGTGTAAAAAGGAATATTTCAAACCATTTTTTTGTGTTGGCATACTGTGATATTGTGTTCTCAGGTTTAAACTGCACCATATCATTAAATTAATTTGAGAAGTTGAAAATGTTCCTCGCATTGGATCTCAGCTTGTCATTAAGGGGTCAAGGTGGGTCCTGCAGCCAGACCAGTTCAGAACCACTGCCGCAGACCAGTTGAACCACTGCCCCAGACCAGTTGAACCACTGACCCAGTCCAGTTCAGAACCACATGCATGTCTTTATTTGCTCACAATTATTTGTTGGAGTTATGTCCTTCTCAACTGTGACAAAAAAGCGTTGAAGAAAGTTAATATAATAGCGTGCGTTTGATCTTTGTCTTTGTTATTTTCTTCTGTTTTAAGTTTGATCTTTAGTAATGTTGGTTTCTTAACCCTAAATTAAATGGACTTCTGTCATAGTAACAGAGAAATTTGCTTCCATATATTTTTACATTTATATAAATGCATGTACAATATTTTTACACTTGAATAAACAATAATCTAATACAAAGACAGTTAACATTATGTTCGGGAGGAGTTAAATGTATACAGTGGTACAGTTACAACCGGCCCTTTGAGGACGACCATGATGCTGATGTGGCCCGGGGTGAAAATGAGTTTGACACCCCTGGTCTAAACTTTAGCAGCCTGTGAAAAGGCATCGACCAATAACATTGTGCAAAACCGGGAGGATCCTCCCAAACCGAGACACCAATTACTAACTACTTTCTAATTAATCCTTTCAACCTTTACGGTTGGACCTTTCACAATAAAAGACCTGGACATGTACACTGCGTCACTGTTTACCAGACGGAACTCAAATCCACTCTTCAAAGGAAACGCAGTAAAATAGTGCAGCTCAGACTGACCAGTCGAGGCTCTGAGTCGATAGTATCCTGCTAGTCGGTCCACCGCCTGCACAACTTTATTTATATCTTCTATTGAACAACTGTCACAACTGTTGCAACTTTGCATTGTTGCCAGTATGAATAGTAATGATGCAACATTTTCATGTTGTTTATTGTTGTTATAACATACGTTTTTAAGGTAACTTTGGTGGATTGATGCATTGCAGCATGAAACACGATCTTTCACACGGAGGTGGTGGACAGAGAGCAATATGTTTACACCTCAACTGTCTGTCAACTTGGATTGTAGGATGGATGGACGATGATGATTACGACAATCTTAAATCTGATGTCCTGCAGTATCTAACACAAATAAAGTGTAAATGTCATGAACCCTTTGCTCAGCCCCACCCCTCAAACGCAGACTGCAGCATCGGGGTCCAACAAATACCTTCAAATGCTCCAAAGACTTTCAATTGTTTCAAATGTTCTTCCTTTTTAGGCTGTTTATGTTGACTTCGAGCTCATTACTCTCAAACTTTACCTGATATCTGAAAAAAAAGAACAGCAGGGAGTGTGCAGAGAGGAAGTTGGGCTCACTAATATTGGCTCTTTTTCCCTCTCCAGTCCTTTTTACTTTCCTTATCTGGCACAAGACACACACCGGCTGGTACAGCAAACATGAGCGCGTTGTGAGAAGTTTACAGATGTTACTTTGCAGAATTTCTGGACATCAAACTTTGCTAAATGGTTTTAATATGGCAACGCAGACTTGCTAAGTTACCGTGCTTTTCACTCAACTACATGCTTGAAGACTGAATGTGAACACATCGAGTGAAGCGAGAGCGACAAGGATGGAGAAAAAGAACAAGCTAAAGGCAAATGCAACAAAGGTGGAAGGAAATAGCCTGTTTGTCATTGGCAACAAGTCCCTGCTCTCTCGTTACAGTTACAATACATGAAGCCTTGAGGGAAGACACACACAAACACACACACACACACACACACACAAACACGCATCTGCTCGCTGAGTACTTTGACGGAGTGACCTTCAACAACGCACTCACACATATTCACAAAACACACTCCAACGCACTTGCCCTCAAACACTACATACGTGAAACTGCAGTATTCAGTCCCGTTTCCGCCAACAGGTTCCTGGAAACTTTATTCCCGTACTACTTTTGAAGGAACTAAAGAGGCCCATTCAGCCGATGTTGTTGTTGGTGTGTGTGTGTGTGTGTGTGTGTGTGTTTCCATCGAGACCTGGAGACTGACGAGGGCTGCTGGTGGTCGCGGGGTAAACACAGTGTGCAGCTTGCAGTTCAGTGTTCCTGACAGTTTAATCTTAAAAAAACCTGCTGAGAACTAAAACTAACCCCGGTTTTGTCTCACTGCGACGACATTTACGGCTGCACACACCAATGCACGTTGGCGTGAATGAAATGCCGAGGGGGGGGAATGAAACTAAGAGCGCCTGTCTCCCCGGGGCCCCCGGAACATAATGTAGACTCTGGTCCCCGCGAGCGAAATACAATCAGTTCCTAAATAGGTTCCTAGACCCTGGGGGACGGAAAAGGGTGCTATAGAAATACGAAGTCTCCAGCACATTAAATGAAGGTTTCGATATTGTAACCACAGTTCTATAACCACGCTCTTTACTGGACTCTGTGGTTAATACTCTAGTCCAATCACGAGCATGCGTTCACCCACAGATTTGCATAAGCACCTCTTATCTGAGTGATTATCTTTTATTGATTGTCCTGCTGTTTCCTCGCTTGCTAGTGAGGGTTTTACTACGTTTGATACAACGAGAGTTCTAAGCATCTACTGGAGTGAAATGTAGCCTCACTTTGGATCTTCTTCTTCTCTCTGCCATGATGTGTGTTTCACGCTGTATTGAGCCGGGGTCGCTGCTATTTACCACAGAGGTACAATCCATAATTTCTAAAGTTCCGACAGCAGAACAGTTAACTTTGGACACATCAATAAAGGTTTTTAATCATTTAGGTCCAGTTCCCGCCTAGAACCGGGTTAAGGGGGCATCCCTAGCTGCTAAGATATCCTACACGCTCTTCAGTGAGCAACATATCGAAGCTGCAGGGTCCCATTGGTAAAGAGCTTCGCCAGTACCTATAGAACTGGGGTAACATTATCGTCTATCGTATTATCTAAAAGCAAAGCCCATAAAAGATATTTTAGCAGTACGCTTTCTTAAAATGGTGAGTTTTTAGGTCACGTTTAAAAGCCTCTGTAGTCTGTGGGGCCCTCAGATGGTCGGGGAGGGAATTCCACAGCCTCGGAGCTGCAGAGGAAAAGGCCCGATCGCCCACAGTGCGGAGCTTGGTTCTGGGGACTTGGAGGGTATTTTTGTTTGCAGAACGGAGGTTGAATGAGGAGGTCTGGGGGGTGAGCAGTTCTTTTAGGTATTGGGGGGCATGTCCGTGAATGCACTGATGAGTGAGGAGGGAGAGCTTACTCAATTCTGTGCGGGACGTATATACGAGTATGCCGGCTGCGCTGATGCAAATCAGTGAGCACACGCATGCTTGTGATTGGAGGAGAGTAAAAATCCATCTATACACTGTAGACACAGCAACGGGGAGCAATTTGGGGTTAAGTGTCTTGCTCAAGGACTCATCGACATGGACTAGCGGAGTCGGGGCTTGAACCACCGATCCTCTAAATGAAAGGCTGAGCCATAGTCGCCCAATTATATATAGAACTACTCACACACGCACGCACACACACACACAAACACACACACACACACACACACACACACACACACACACACACACACACACACACACACACACACACACACACAAAGCAGTCCTTGGTTTCCTGGCAGTGGATAACAACAGTGAGATGTTTAGTATTCAGAGAGAGGGGAAGGAAACCAGAAGAGAGAGAGAGCTGGCTTCAGCAACAAAGCAGCCTCTTCGTGACTCCCTCACTGAGATTCGATTAGTGTGTGTGTGTGTGTGTCTGTGTGTGTGTCTGTGTGTGTGTGTGTGTGTGTGTGTGTGTGTGTGTGTGTGTGTGTGTGTGTGTGTGTGTGTGGTGTGTTGGATCTCTCCCCATGAAACATTTGTTCATGCATAAACCAACTGCTTATTACAACTTTGCACATAGTAGGTTGTGCTTCATTGTGTGTGTGTGTGTGTGTGTGTGTGTGTGTGTGTGTGTGTGTGTGTGTGTTTGTGATTGCACCATTTATTCCCACACAAATGCATAAAGGCAGTTTACTTACCCAAACCAAACTCATGAGGTCGTGGGGGGTTCAGCTGCCCTGAAAACAGTGAAAGAAATATGATTAGAGGATCCCCTAAAAGCATTCTACGAGCATAAACATGAACAAATCAGAGTCTTGGAGACACTCTGAAGTGTAAGGTCCCTTCTGAATGACCATACAACACTTTCACGCTTTTACACACACACCAGCAGAGATCGAGCCACCGCAGTTAAGTGTCCTTACAATACCAAAGCAATTTCTCTTCATCCTCCATGTCCGGAGACTATCAACCAAAAACCAACCGTTTCGGATCTATAAAGAGGATTTATTTCTACTGCGACTATAGAAAATCATTAAGG
Organism: Taurulus bubalis; assembly: GCF_910589615.1. Taxonomy (NCBI): domain Eukaryota; kingdom Metazoa; phylum Chordata; class Actinopteri; order Perciformes; family Cottidae; genus Taurulus; species Taurulus bubalis. Next base: position 12,891,133 of record NC_136598.1, read on the forward strand.
GGATTGTTCGGTGTTTTGAAGCGGCGCTGCATGAGGCACTTATCAGTGATCAGTGTATTACCGACAGTAGAAGCAGACAGAAGTACCGGCAGGGGAGTAAAATGAAAAGAGAGAAAAAAAGCAATGTACATCTGTGGATGGGAGCAGCACTTATTTTAGACAGCAAAAAATAACCGATATCAATACATTCTATATTTAGCATAATTTAACCTTGCTGTGAGAGAGCTATGAAGTAAATGTTAGGATCAGCCCCAGAAAGCGTAGGAATTTGAAGGTCTGGGAGCGGTGACGAGGCTCCTGTGGCTCATTCACCAACTTGTCGGTCTGTCCCACTAACCACCTCTCCGATTGTGCGTCTGGCTTTCCCCTCACCGAGACGTGCCCGAGATAGCGATGAGGGCCTCTGCCTTCACAGAACAAGGCCGTGTAGAATGGATTATTGATCGGCGTACACGAATGAAAGAGAGAGAAAAAATACAGTGTACGTACTTGTGAGAGAGAGAGAGAGAGACAGAAGGCTGAGGGTGGCGACATAGAAAGAGAAAGGAGTGATGGGTCAGAAAGCAAAGCTGGAACTGCCGGCTGACGGATGAAAGAAAGCTTTGTTATGAGAAAGAGAGCGATGAGTGTGTACCCACAAAGTAAATGCCAAGCTCTTAAAGATGCGTTCAAGTCGTACTCTGTTGCCGTGTCACAGGTTGGATCAGCAGGCAGCTTTGGACATTTAGTTGATGGCTGATGATGACTGAGGAGCTGAGATGAGCAGACACATTATTACCTCCATGTAACAGCTAGTGACCAAGACTCTTAAACCAGCAGCATGTGGCCGGCATGTCAAGATTAATTGGCCCCGATCGAAAGACTGAATATAGGAAGTGGACGTTGTCGTCATGACGTCGCCCGTTGGTTTGTGGACTGATGTTACGAAGCCTCGAAATCAGCGTTTTGGCCATCGCCATCTTGGCTTTTTGCAACCAGTGAACTGAAGTGACAACATCTGGACTGCAGAGGAGTGATGCCTTGGTAGCAATCACAGTAGCCCCGCCCTAAAGCATACCCTGCTTTATGGTCTATTTGACTAAATAGACTAAATAGACTAAATATTTGTACAATTTACTAAATGAACATCATGCTGTTTTGAAGAAGACTTGAAACTAGAGATTGAGACATAAACTCATGTTTACACTGCAACTGCACTGCAACTCTCACTTAAAGCAAGGCTGAAGACCCTTCTATATTCTGCCTTATATTTAATAATGTCTTACACTGCACTGTCGTCTTATTCTATTTCAGCTTGTTTTTTCCCCATTGTCTTGCTCTTTAATTACTAATAATTGTATTTAATTGTCCTTTCATAATGTGTTTTCTTTTGCACTTTGTCTAAGTTAAGCGCTTTGATTTGCCTTGCATATGAAATCAAATGGCTTTGCCTAATTTAAAATGACATGTTAGTGAAGGGACGTCGAGGTGTCGTGATGTCAAAGATGGAAGGCAGTAGAGAACGCTTTATCGTTTTAAATTAGAACCTCTGCGGTAATTAATAATCTGACAACAGAGGCTGTGAATGATCATCAGTTCTTTAGAGACTATATTCAGCTCATTAGGCAGAAGTAACTGGTGACGCAGCACGAAGCGAAAAGGTTTCTTTTTATATAGTTGCTGGTTTAGAAAATGAGTTTCAGCCGTGGAACTATGTGTCAGATGTCCATTCATAATGACAGTGGAGGAATCTATGGCGAGAGAGAGTGGACAAACATGATCAACACAAAAATGATTTGGGGAAAATCAGCTCCTATACATCCATGTGAAATTAGAGGCATGAACAGGTTGTTTTTCATTGGTGAGAAGGCAAAATAAGCAATGATAGACCATTTTACAGCCGACATCATCAAACATTCCAAAATAAATCGCCCACTAGCCATCCGGAAGAGTTAGCGAGCTTTAAACATTTAATTAAAACTGTTACCAGCATCAAAATGTCTACTTGTTGTACATTCGGTGGTCAGGATTGTTATTCCAACAGCAAGTTTAAAGTTTAAAAGAACTCCGACGGGATCACAACTGCTTCAGAGCAGCAGGTGCTTCGGTTTAACGAGGGACCGTGTTAGCTGGTGACTCTCAGCCCAGTGGCTGCTCATTACTGTCAAGTAGAGTGGGGATCCCAGAGGAGCTGCCCTCAGTAAGAGGCAGATAAACTGGACTATAATACCAATGAACACAGAGCGTGCATCGGGAAAAATATGAACGATCTGAAAAGTTGATTTATGCATTTGTGTATCTCGATTGACTACAAAATGAGCTAAATAAACACAATGTGATCGTAACGACGATTCTGTAATGATGACGAAAGGCACTGGAATAGATAACTGTTGTATGAGTCATAGGAGCAGACAGCAGGCTGTGAGACTGAAGTGAAGTCATCCAGTTCCTGTTAGGACTATATAAGTACATCCTGTTAAAAGAAATATATACGTGTGCGTGGGCGTGCGTGGGCGTGCGTGTGCGTGCGTGTGCGTGCACATGTGCGTGTGTGTGTGTGCGTGTGCGTGTGTGCAGGGCCGGAGTGGGGCCACTTTTCAGCCCGGGAATTTCAGGCTCAAGACCGGCCCACTATTTCCATGGTAGTGGAAATTGGATAAATGAAGCAACAGTTCAGCTCTTACTATCCTGTAGTTTTTTTTTATTAATACCATGGTCCAACAAATAATGTAAAGGTTAAATACAACAATAATAATCCACTTAAGATGAGAAGTTAACACAAAATATTCCACTATTCCACAAGGATAGGTTGATGAATTAACAAAAGCAGAAATAAATTAATAAAACATTTGAAACGTATCCCACTCTTCAACAAAGAGGCATATTGAACTAATGTTTACAGTTCAACTCACAGTACAGTATACACTTACATTGTGAATAGCACCAACAGCATCTACAGCATCAGGAACCGCCTAAGCAGTGCACTCGTTTCAGGCACTGTATCTATAACTGTGTCGTTGCTTATAGACATGAGGATTTCCTTCTCTGTGCACATTAACATGAATTAGGCAGTAGGCCAGATTTGTTGGAGTGAGACCTCATGGGGGCCGTCATTGTCATGGTCATTATCATTTTTCTGCATGAGTATTATATAGTGGTGATTTACTCCTTTACTACACCCACTTCTGAGCAAACAATGCATATTGGTTCATCAAGTACTGTCATATACTGCTCTTTCTTACAATATATAACTTTAATTCATATTGTTTCCTCTGTTATCCTCTCTATCTGTCCCTGTAGTCATGGCCTCCTCATTGCAAATGTCGGGCTCATCATTTTCAGCAGGAGACTGTATTATTAGCTGCTCCGAAGCTACAAAGAAAAATTAAGAGTCATATTACTGCATACTTCAATATCAATATCAATATTATATATCAATATTTGCAAAGTCTATGGATCGCCATATTTTGGGTGATATAAAAAGGCTAATATCATGAATTCAATTTAATATTTTGCTTGGGAATAGGTTGACAACGCTACAACGATATTAATCAAGGCTACAACATTAGCCGAATAGTTACGTTGCTAATCATTAGGCCTTTGTCTCTCTTTACCAGTGGCCACTTGTGTTTGTCCTCTTGAAAATAAATCAGTAAGCTTGGCACATTTGGCAGCATCCTCCTCCAATGCCTTTCTTTTTTTCAACCTGGCTTTTTCAGCCCCTCCTGCCCTCTTCCTTCCGTCCATCCTCCCTGACGCGTATCGTTGCGGTCGGGCCGGCCCAGCTATCGGTAGCCTATCTGAGAAAACTTTTTGGAAAAGACGGGCTACGGACCGAACCAACTCTATTTGGGAGGGGTGAACTTCCTCGCATGGTACAACCCATGCAGAGGCTGCGGTGTCAGAATGCGGAACGTGTGTAGCCCACTTTAAGAGAAGATGGACTAACGTGACAAATGTCAACAAATAAAATTCTCGACCGGCCCAGAAGTGAAGCGGCCCACCGGGAACTCTCCCGATTACCCACCCCGGGCCTGCGTGTGTGTGTGTGTGTGTAGGTGTGTGTGTGTGTGTGTGTGTGTGTGTGTGTGCGTGTGTGTGTGTCTGTGTTAAACTGTTAAAAATAATGGTACCATGAGCAGCTCGGTGAGAAGTGTGTGGAAGGAGGGATGGCTCGACTGGACCATAAATGGAGAGACTTGGAGCATGCCGTTGGGACACTGCTTGGCATCAGGACAAGCATCAGAGAACTCCGTCTCCGCTCACGAGTCCAATGAGCGGAGACGAAGTCAGTCCAATCCAGACGGACTCGTCTGTGTTTATCATGTGTTTATTTAAAACTGATTGACGTCACTGCGAGCGACCGCGGGGCAATCGGGTTAAACCAGAACACCGGCAGGGTCTCTGCTGCTAGGTGTCGAACGCGCTGGCTACCACTGGACTGTTTGCAGCGGCCATTTTAAAAACTGAGTGTCTGCCGGGGCATAAACACACATCACGTGGGAATTCCTCGCTAGTACGTTTCTCCACCAAATATACATTGCCACTAAATTGCATTGTGTGTGTAGGTGTGTGTGTGTGTGTGTGTGTGTGTGTGTGTGTGTGTGTGTGTGTGTGCGCGTGTGTGTGTGTGTGCGCGTGTCTGTGAGATCATGAAAAGAGAGAAAAGAGAGGAAGAGAGAGGGAAAGAGAGTTAGTGCCTCAGATGTGTTTTGGTCTTGTTTTTATTAATCTGTCAACCACACTTTGTCTCCCAGTCTTGTTATTATGCTGCCAGCATTCCTACACACACACACACACACACACACACACACACACACACACACACACACACACACACACACACACACACACTTTTACGGGACAAAGCAAGTATTAGCCAATAGCAGGACACAAAACCAATCACACACAAGCGCTCCTCACAGAAGGCATTAAAGCGCTACGACTCAAGAGTAAACAATAGGTGGTGTCGCTTCCCGGACAATAATGTCGTAGCGTTAATACACACACAGAAATACATAAAGAAAAACTCGATAAAGGGAAGCGCGGATGCCACCTTCAGTAATATGCGATGTGGGTCTCACGGTGCTCTCCAAGTGCCAACACTAGAGGAGAGCTCAAGGTCAGAGGGGACGTCTTCCAGCCACGCATGAGCAAATTTGTTCAGTCCAAATGACAAAGAATGAAGCGATGCACAATTTGTTCAGCTTCAACACCACGTGCATTGTATATACAAACATACCATAACTTTTCGTGATTTGGTTGTTTGACCGTTAAAATAGTTTGGTTTAATTTGTTTAGGCTGATGTGAAAGCTGTCGATCCATCGGACTAACTGTTAATCTGCTAACGACCAAGAAAGTTCTTGATAGGTTATAGGTCTCTATGTTCATTCAACAAATAGATGAATGTGTTCTATGTGTTCTTCCTCAAACTAGAGTCGAAGAGATTTGTGTTTGAGCCACACGACAGGACAACTTCAATTCAACTTGTCCAACTTCCGCCTCTCTGCTGCCAGAGCCCATCATCTTCACCACAGGATCACACGGGATATTAAAATATTGCGATTTCTGTATTTTTGGCCACCTTTCCATCTGCACCCCCACAGGTTAAATTAATGATGTGTCTGTGTGTGTGTTTCTGTGAGTATAGAAGACAGGAAAGCAGTAAAAGAGCCAGAACTCTGATGGGAAGCTCACTTTCTGACTGAGGCTTGTTAAAACACATTGCTACTTGTCATTCAGGAAGCCGCTCAGCCCCTTTGGGTGCCAACTCACGCTGCTGCCGCTGCAGAAACAGTAACGAGGAGACGGAGATGGGACTGGATTGATATCCGGGGTGGCACACGGACACGGCCTGTTGAAGACCGGCACTTGGAGAAGTCTTCGGCATTTATTAATCTGTTTCCATAAAAAGTGCCACCAGGTTGCAATTTTTACAGACGCAGGCCACAGCGGGCGCCAGACAGGAAGCACGGACATGTAACTGGGTGATGGATGGAGAGTTTTCAGTGCTTTGTGTGGAGGTGGTATTTTCACAATCGCAATCATGTCTGTGTATTTGAATAAAGCTCACAAAAGCCCACACAGGCGGGTGGGAGGGATGGGTCAAACAAAGAAATGTGGTTGTATTGTCTCAACCTAACCAAGTGGTTTTAATGTCTCAACCCAACCAAGTTGTTCCCATTGAAGACAAATTGACACGTGTTTGTGGCTTTTGTATGAAAACGTATAAAATATGAGCAGTCACTTCATATCATACGGACCATTGTCTGAGAGACGTTGCACACACATACAGTATCACACAGATCAGTGTGTGCAAAAGTAAAGCTAGTCTGAAAATATTTTGGGTAACAAAATAGGTGAAATATGTTGACAGCAGGAAGAAGAAATACTATGTTACCACTTGACAATAATTTGTGATAGAGCTTGCAATAAGAGTCTCTATGAACATGTCAATGTGAGAACACTGAGGAGGCAACTACTTTTGTCTTCTAATACTTCGTAGCATTAGTAGGATGTCCACAAAGAAGCTGCAAAACCTCACGAGCGGTAGAATCAACAAAGTAGGCAGAAGTCTGCACTCTGCGCGTGCTACTCTTTAGAGTTTATTAGCATCAAATCAGTGTGATGTTTTCCAGGCGCAGTCTACATCTAACAGTAAAAGACAATTTCACTTAAAATACTCCCACCAATTTCACAGGTGTGAGCCGTTAATGGCCTTGTTTCTTCTCTTTCTTAAGCTGAATGACAAGCGCCTGACTGGAAATGTTCCCCTTATTAGGTGGAACAGCTACTGCAGGTAATATATTTTAGAAACCCTTTTGTTGAAAATTCTCTTTACATCCAGACAGGAATATATAAATCAAATGCTCTGAAAAAAAGGCCACAAGCTGCTAGCTACGAACAATAAAGTGCTGCAGGAATTTATTTATAAGCCAAGCCGTGAGTTAGCATCGCACTGGTTCCCCCGACAAAAAAGCTGATGGGATTTTTCCATTAGATTTTGGATCATTGCCGAAAATAAGATCTGTGGCAAACAACAACATTCATGTTACTTTACACGTTTTGTTCAGCAAGATAATCTTCACAAATAAACACCAGTTTTATAACCAGAAGTAAATAAAGCTACCGTTGCCACGGTGACATGACTTTGCGTCACCACCCAGAAGCTAAAGGCTGTCGATTTGGTGGGATGACATTTAGTGGTCTCATTTAGTCACTTGTTAGCTTTTACAAGACACGATAAAGGTTAAAAACTCACTACAGGGGTATTTACTGACCTAATTCATGTCGTGGAACAAAACTTTAAAACTTTAAAATATCTGAGGCATGAGTTCACCTCCAGCTTTATTCGAGGCTTAGATGCCCAAAGCAACATTCAGAAACACATCAACTTTGAGACGCCGCAACCGGAGGTGCAAACATGACTAGGGGGGCAGCGTCTTTGGAGGGAGGCCTGAAGGGACGGGTTGTCAGGGACGGGTTGTCAGGGTGGCCGACTTTCTCACGAGATTGAGCAACCTTTGGAGCTAGTGCTGCTGGCTTGGGTAAGCGTTGGCAACAGTGGGCTGGACCATCACCAACCATATCAGTTAGCGTTGTTGGCAAGATGAGGTGCCAGCTGCACAATACTCACCTTCAGCTATCATTTTTATCTGGGTATTCACATTAATCAATCAATGTGGACACATCTCACATCTTCGCCTCATTACTCAGTGTGTGAAGGAAAAAGGAAAAGCCAGCGACTTGACTAGTCAATTACCAGTACCACTGAATCTCTCTTAAGGGCCAGACCTCGGACCTCCACAGACTGCACCTCTTAGCTCCAGTACATCACTGAACCGCTACAGGAGCTGTCATGCAGGCAGCAGAGCTCATTTAACCACAGAGGTGGGGAGAGATGGGGGGGAAATAGATGTATTAAAGGAACATTCAACGGCTGGATAATTGAAGGATTCGGCTCCTGTTGCATTTGCTGCAATAGAGGTCAGTCTGCCCAGTCAGAACAACATCATTCTCATTTTCGGTACACGGCTGATGGCGCCCAACCAATGCTGCGGTCCACAATTACAGAAAGATGGATGGCAGGGCGAGCGGGTCATCTCTGCCAGCACACCGCAGCGTCCTAACTGCCAGCTCTGAGGTTGCGGCGTTTTAGCTCCAGACCAGAACAGTCAATTACCAGCTCACTACCACAGAGTACGAAGAGCTTGATTTTGCCATTTGAAGAAAAGAAAGTGTTTCTGCCTTGTTTTCGTGGTAACACGTCCATTTTGGAAAAAACAGCGTACGTCCATTATGGGCTCAGGCCACTACTGCTTTCCAATTCCCACATCCACAGTCACAAACAAGGCAATTTACAAGGTCTGGGCTGAGGTCTGGTCATCAGCTGTGTGAGCCCAGAGAAACCTTCAGAGGGTCCAGTGCTCTTTTCATTCTTTGCACTTATTTCTCCAAACAGGGGATTTCATTTGGGGGAAAAAAAACTGAAAAACACAAATATCAGGGATTAATAATCTATTTAATTCCCCTTTGCTTTTATAATTGTGCAAGAGAATTAAGCATGTATGTGTTCTGTGGAAATGGCCATGCAGCACTGCTTTCTGCTTATTCTCTCATAATAAGGTCAAATTAATGGGATAACACCCCAAAAATTCACATATATTTATTTAGTTTTCTGTTTTGCATGTTCGGCAGCCGAGAGGATGTATCCGAAACAGCTGAGTCCACAGGTCAGAGACAAGCAGGCAGGTGCGCTCAGGGGCAAGGCCGGGACCGCACACCAGACAGCCGGCACCACACAGCTGATCGGAACAATAAAGTATATTACGAACCGCAAATCCGCAGCGTGTTGCATTTGTGCCGCCAGAGACTCACAGGGTTAACACAGAGACGTTACACAGTCAGACCGACCAACTCACGGCACGTTCATGATACAGACTGTCATGTGTGGACAGCAGACGCTCACTCTGCTATACGGCCGGGTTTTTTTTTGCACTATTACGGGCATGGAGGGAGGTGACACTTGACCAGCCCAACCCTGGCGGCCTACTGGGGATTTCCCCAGTATTCTCTATGGCCAGCCCACTCCTGGTCCACATCATCAAGAACCAGTCACATTTAGTTATATCATGACAAAACAAAACAATCCAAAACTGCGGCACAAAAACACTGCACACTCACAAGCCACGATCATAATAAAAACAGCACCATACGCGCGAACAATGCATGTTGTCCAAATCAACAACCAGTCACATTTAGTTATAACAAAACAATCCAACAAAACTGCAACACTGCAGGCACAAGACATCTCCGGCGCAGCTGCTTGCACCGTGGTGAGGGGAGAGGCTGTGTGAAGCTGCTGCACCGTGGCTGCACTGTGACAGCTGCAGCACGAGTAGCAGCTGCTGCCCTGCACACTATTTGAATTCTAGTAAACAACACGGGAAATTCAGCACAAATATAAAAAGTGTTGTCAGCGTTAGGTGCAGCAGCTAACTCCCCGACAACCACCAAAGGTAGCGGGACCAGCCCCGGCTCGAACAACAGCACCATGGCTGTTTATGATTAAATACGACTGCAGATGTAAAAACATATGTAAGATGTAAAAACATGTCAAACTCATTTTCACCCCAGGCCACATCAGCATCATGGTCGTCCTTAAAGGGCCGGTTGTAACTGTAACACTGTATAAATGTAACTACTCCCGAACATAATGTTAACTGTCTTTGTATTAGATTATTGTTTATTCAAGTGTAAAAACATTGTACATGCATTTATATAAATGTAAAAATATATGGAAGCAAATTTCTCTGTTACTATGACAGAAGTCCATTTAATTTAGGGTTAAGAAACCAACATTACTAAAGATCAAACTTAAAACAGAAGAAAATAACAAAGACAAAGATCAAACGCAAGCTATTATTATAACTTTCTTCAACGCTTTTTTGTCACAGTTAAGAAGGACATAACTCCAACAAATAATTCTGAGCAAATAAAGACATGCATGTGGTCTGGGGCAGTGGTTCCACTGGACTGGGTCAGTGGTTCAACTGGTCTGGGGCAGTGGTTCTGAACTGGTCTGGCTGCAGTGGTTCTGAACTGGTCTGGGGCAGTGGTTCAATTGGTCTGGGGCAGTGGTTCTGAACTGGTCTGGGGCAGTGGTTCAACTGGTCTGGGGCAGTGGTTCTGAACTGGTCTGGCTGCAGGACCCACCTTGACCCCTTAATGACAAGCTGAGATCCAATGTGAGGAACATTTTCAACTTCTCAAATTAATTTAATGATATGGTGCAGTTTAAACCTGAGAAAGTACACAATATCACAGTATGCCAACACAAAAAAATAAAATTCAAAATAAAAGCACATAAAAAAAACTGATGCATGCAAAGGTCCGCAATTCACTGAAAACGGGTCCGTGAAGCCGCCACGGGCCGCATAAAATGACGCGGCGGGCCGGTTTCGGGCCTTGAGTTAGACACCAGTGCTCTAGAAGGCCGTTGCATGTATTTTAACCAGGCTACTCTTCCATAGAGAAAGAGAGGTGCAATGTGATTGGATAAGAAGATGCTGTTAACCAGCTCCCAAGCAAGTCATACCAGAGGCCTGAAGCAGAAGAACAGATGAAGACAGGAGCTGTGCAATGAAAAAAAAAGCTAATAGTACATGTAGTGTATTTGTGAAAAACAATTACATTATAAAATAGCTATAACTTTGTGATTATATTTAGGCCAGTAGAGAAGGCTGAGAAGGCCCTGACGGCCCGCCACTGAATTTGACATAATATGTTTAAAACACAGTCCATGCCGTTTCAGTTTCTGCATTTAAAACATTAGAGGCTATAATTTTCATTTCAGAGAAAGAACATGGCTCGAGAGATAAGGGACATTTTGTACGACCATGTGCTTCCTACCATTATTTGTTAAAAACCAGAACACACTACAATCGCAATTCAATTCCAGTTGTGCTTGTTGTGTTTTTTTCTCCTGCTAGCTGCTCTACATAAACCCCACCGGCTCTGCTGTCACAGATTCTCTCTGATGTCTGGTGTCCCAAAAACGCTAAGGTGCCAAGTGTGCCTGTAAAATGCAAGACGAGGAGAGAAAAAAGAAGCAGTACAGAGACAGAAATATCCTTCATTTGTTGACAGTTTAAGAGAGGAAGACAGGATGTACACGGATGGTTCAAACTCTGTTCATGAGAGACCAGAGCCATGTTCATCTGCACCATTTTATTTATTCATTATTCATGAGCTCTTTCCTCCTCTATCGTAGTGTCCTCACAATGAGATCAGCCATGTTCAAGGGCCGGTATAGGCGTTATTCTTTCTGTAGTTTCTGGGTGTGGCTCTAGCTAACTAACACACTTGCCCAGAGTCAATACAATTATCATTTCCTTTTTCTGCCAATCATTTATCAGGGAACAAAACAAATCCAGCTCTCTCTCCCCTGATACCAAGCAACCTGGACCCTATTCCTCGTAGTTGGCTTACTGAGTTAGCCAGATAATTTTCAGGATAAGATGACGCAGGTCAGGCTTTTCGGTTCCACAAAGCAAGTTTAGAAAAATCACCATAGCAACACATCCAAAAATGTGAACCTGCTCCAGCGCAGGCTTAGTGAAATTCACTGGATAAGCTGGCCAATCCCACCGGACAAATAAGGCAGCTCCCTTCCTCATTGATGAAGGAGCAATATTAGTTTTATAGGGAAAGAATTCTTCAAGATCGCCAAGATCCGTTCTCACATCATCATGACTTCCTGTACCAACGCTATATATTTTGCCGACAAGGAACCACTTATTTACAAGAGCTTCTCGAGCCGCAGACATTGATCACCACACGACCATTGCCCGTATCACAGACATCGACTATCAGCCGCTGCAGGCGGTGCTGTTCGGAACATTTATTTAGTGCTTAAGAAACTTATGGATGAGTTGAGAGCACTCATAATTATATGACAGTGTTATTAGTACACCATACATATCATTATTGTAGAAAACGATTAAGGTGGAGTCGTGATAAGAATAGAGAGAATCACACAAGTTATTTTCACTGCTAGGGATATGGAAATAGATATTTTCATAACTTGGGGAGCTCTCACTTTTGAGTCCTTCGAGTCATATTTATGGTTTACGTTAATATTTATGTTTGAATTGTGTTATAAACATATACAATGGACGTATATGCTCTTGTAAGGCCAGGCTGTGCAGTTTTTTTTGCTATGTCACATCAGTGTCTCTGGTATCGATTTATGGGAGTACGAGGACTTGGAGAGTGAGGAAGAATTCAGCCCCTGTTTTCAGTGCTGGGGCTCATATTATCTTAATGTAATCACTGTATGTTATAGCAACCTTTAAATATTCATGACATGAATTTATTTCATCATTGGATTAACATGCAGTTCATATAATCAACTGTATTTTTGCATCAATGGGAAATAATTTAAATGATTTACGGATTTTCAATGAGTCTGAAATCCAGTTCAGTTCACCTGTGCGTGCTTAATATTCCATGATAAACTGTAATAGGGTCGGTTCCAAGAATGTTCAATCTCAGAGCGCGGTCGTGTGAGAGCTGAAGGAACAGGCAGATTTGTCACGTGAATAGCAAACACACCATGCGGAGAGTCGGCTTCATTTAGCAGCTCGGTGAGGAGCGTGCTTACGGAGACACGGCGCTCCACGTCCTCAGTATGCTCCTTCAACGCTAATCACTTCCTCGTTTGCCTCTCTGCTGTCTTCTATGCTCCTTCCCAGTTTATATCCCCACTTTCCACCCTTTTGTCCCAGTTTTTCTATTAGGACTACAGTAAATTAATTGTCATCACATTTCAGTGCTGCGTTCACACGCCGTCATTACTCCTAGTGTCCTGACGTACCGTTGGCTTGGTGTGAAACTAAGCGGTTGGTTTGTGTCACTTAGCAGAACAAGAACCAAACTCTGGGACACTGATGAGGGCCGGAGACGCCTATCTCTCTATTTACCGACTGCAGTGGTGACAAAACTAATCAGATCTTTTGCTCTGACGACAGAATATCGAACCAGATTATCTCTTGTCACAAACAAGGATGAGTGCGTTCGATGAGGCGTTAAAATGGCAGCGAATGGTGGATTGAGTGTCTGCAGAATGAGTGCAGAAGCATGCAGGTCACATATTGACTTGACTGTTTTTTGTGACTGAGGCGGCGCCTCCTCTAAGGACGGCACGCATGCCTGTTAATATTGTGTGCTTTAATCACTAAAGGGTACATTAGCATTTAATTACATTTGTGTGTGTTCAAAGATCAGTTTAAAATCAAAGGATGCCGGTTTGCATAAAAATTATATTACAGAATATGACAGAATGAACAAAGTCAATCTGACTGGAAAAGTGCCTGAAATTAATCAGCCTGCATTAATATAAATGCCACCTTTGCACACGTTCAAATGTGAACCCTGTTTCCTGTCATATCAGATATTGCATCATCTTTCCTTTAGATGCACGGCTCTATGATTCAGTAACACTCGTTGTCTTCTCGCTTCATCACACTACATTTTGTCTGTGCGCCCTCTCGTGTTTCGGAGAATAATGCAACGAACAGCGCGTTGACCGTGAACGCCTCCATGCTCAACGCTGAAGCTCCATCTGCTCACTACGTTACCGAGCGCGAGAATAAACAAGTGTGTATATCATATATGCTAATATTTATATATACGGAAGGACTATTTCAATGGATCATATATATCTTGACGCACTAATGTGTCTATTGCAATTAATGTTGTAATTCTAACTTTTTCTAATGTTGTAATTCTAACTAATAATTATGATATATACTATAATACCTCATGGCTTATTATTGATCCATATTTTGTGTTAAGAATCTACAAAGCAGCAAAACTAGTAATTAATACAGTTAAAGAAAGGTAGTGAAGTTAAAAGTACAATACTTCCCTCTGAGATGTAGTGGAGTAGAAGTATAAAAGTACATACAGTATATTGGAAGTAAAGTAGACTACAAGTACCTCAAAAGTGTACGTAAGTCCAGTATTTGACTAAATGTTAGACACACTTCACCACTGCTCAAACAAGAATGCACAATTGTTTACAAGAACACAAAGTTCTACATACACCAGCCTCATTGCTCTCCATCTCCGATAAGTGCCGCAAATCCAGTGACATGCACACGCGCGCACACACACACACACACACACACACACACACACACACACACACACACACACACACACACACACACACACACACACACACACACACACACACACACACACACACACACACACACACACAGGAGAGAGACCCAACAGTTGGAGAATGATTTCATATGGCAAGCTCCAAAAAGAGAAATGTGGACAGTGAACCAGAGCCCTCCACCAGAATGAACTCTTCTGTCTTCATTCTTCAGGCAGCTCTGAATGCCTCTCGGGTTCAGAGGCCGTGACGTTATTAGAGGCGTTTATGTGAAGCTCCACTACGAGACAAAGCACAACTCGTTTGAGCAAACGTACCCACACACGTCCAAAATGAAGACAGAAAAAAAAAAGATCTAAGAGTCCAATATGATCAGAATCCTCACTCATGTATTCACTGTCCAAGTGATGATGTTAACAGAGAGTTTAAACAAGTGATTTAATAACCACAGATAAAGTCCCTGCACACACATTTATCTTTTTAGAAGATGAGAAGAATTTAATATTGTGGCTTCTTTGATTGACATCACTTCACACCAATCAAATTAAATACATTTAAAGCTGCAAAAACAATTCAGTTAAATACATTTTTCAAAAGCTTTCTATTCTATATTTTATGTTTTAATCCGGCTCATATTTTTCTTTAAATGAGAGATCAACATGTATTTATTGACAGCGTGTGTATTATTTATAATTAATCCAGTTCAGTTTGAAATCTGACAATAAATATTGTTGAGATAGTATTCAATTGAATTTTCTTTATTTGATTTGAGAGTCAGTAATTGAGTACAAACAGACGTTAATACAACTGCTGGCCTACTTCATTAATTATGGCACTAAATCATAGCGCACGTTACACATTATTGTGATGTTCCGGACCTTTCTACGAGGAAATTCTCTCTAACTGGGCCTCGCGGAATTGTAATTGTAATAACTCTTTACCAGCGCATGGTCGTGTGTCGAGTAGAGCAGAGTAAAACTGAACAGCTGAGCGGAGCAGTCTCTCTGTGGACAGTGTGGATTTTTTTTAGTACGCTGCAAGGTTTTTTTTCTCAGGTGGTAGTGTGTTGTCTGTCTGAATAAAAACCAGTGTATCTTTGCAGCATATATGGGTGGGTGGGTCCTTCGGGATTTCCGGAAAACCGTGTATTAAAGAGCCGACCTTCCGGCTGTTCGGGATGTTTTTTTGGACGGTCAACCTGCGTGTTGACTGGACAACTCCCTGCTATCGCGATTGCAGCGCTTGTTACTTCACTTGTGATCAAGGAAAATAAATTCCAAGAACGAGAGAAGTTGTTTGACTAAGTTCTTCCGGACGCTACACCAGGCATCCAATAATCAGCACGCATTAACAAGCTCGACACAGACGCCTCAGGCTGTGTGCTCCTATGAGAGGCAGTATGATCACACAGAGAAGTGGGGCGGAACCTCCAGACTTTGGCGCATCTAGCAGCATCTGAATCTTGTTTCTACTCCGTTTTTTCACGGAGCTATTAATAGAAACGTCCACTAAACGTTATCTTACGGGGCCGCGCGCGGGCCGCACTAACATTAAACTTTGATGTCAAGTAGGGGGCCACAAACTCGGGGCTCGCGGGCCGCAATTGGCCCGCGGACTGCGAGTTTGAGACCCATGAGAGGGTCAGAGGTCCACCCAACACTGTTCCTGTGGAACATTGCTGGTTCTTCACATCATATTGATACCATGAACCAAAAAGAGTTTGACACCTCTGTTATAATGTGTTATAAGCATGCATAATCCTTTATAATGTGTTATGGTTATTGTTATAAAGCATGATCATGCAGCAATATAAGCACATAAAACCCATTATAAATATGTTTATAGTGCATCGGCGTGCATTTAATGGTGTCAGTTGAATATAACGAAAAGATGCACTATAAACACATTTATAATAATGTGTTTTATGTGCTTATATCGCTGCATAGTTATCATCATGCTTCATAACAATAACCATAACACATTATAAAGGAGCCTTACAAGTGAGATGAAGCAGCTCCGGCGTGATGGAGCGGATTCAGCTCAGAATCGATCCATGCAGCATGATGGAGGAAGAATGCTAATTAAGGTGAATGGAAAGCAATAGTAACCCATGAATTGAGTTGAATACCAGCAATCCTTATCGAAGACAACGGGGGTTTGTTTTCCTTTACACGGCTGGTGGAGCTCCTACATGTTTGAACATGCTTGACAACGCAGAGTAAATGAGTCTACCTCGCCTATATTCCCTTCTGAATTATTGAGTCGAGGACTAGATCCACCACCATGTTTAATCCTCTCCGACCCCCTGTCACCGGGCAGAGGATGCACAGTTCCTGATTTGTGAAAGAGATGAAATAATAGTTTTCAGATTTGACTTTATCGCCCTAGAGGGGACATTTTGTCTTTCAGCCAGGAGAATTGTAGTTAGCACAAAGTCTGAGGTCCATGAAATGTGACCTCGCCAGAGGTCAAAATCATCACTTTCACTGACCCGACAGCGGTAGCTTCCTTTTTAAATGAATCCATTATTTAGAGCTTCTCTCCGAGGCAGATGGCCGTGCTGAGATGAAAAGGCTGGAGACTCAGGGAGAGGAAGAGGAAGGAGAGGACCGTCCAGCATTCAGGAGGCGGGCGGAAGCAATACGAGTTGGAGAAGAAAAGCAGCTCAAACACCGGAGAATGCAGCCGGATAAATATAATTGCGAAGGCCTGTGTGAGACACGATGATGGGCAGACGGACGGAGGAGAGACGGGGAGCGGTAAAAGGAACAAATAGCTGTAATAAATCTTTCAGCTTGGAATTGAGACACAGGGCGCTCTGGGGAAACTAGACGTAACTTAAGAGGGAGGAAGGAGGCGAGAATTAAAAGAGAGAGAGAAATAAATTAAAACTCTGAGCCTAAATCCATCCACTGCATGACTGAAAAATACAGAAAAGTGGGCAAGGGGCTTAGAGATGAAACCATGGCCACTTCCGTATGGGATGAAAGCCTCGACAGAGCCTCGACAAATAGGACAGCTTGGAAAATGGACACGGAATTTGATGGATTACAGATCCATCATTTTCTGTCACCAGTGTTGAGTGCCTAACACTCAGGGAGCGCTGCATTTTACACTACGCTACAAACTCCCCCAGCATGACGAGGAGGTGGCATCTATTCTGCAACGAGCGCTGCGCGCTCAGTGTTTTTTTCCCCCGGTGGCCAAGAGATGACGCTCCTTCCGGCCAGCCGTCCAATCACAATGGCCTAGAGGTGGGGCAAATACCACAAAGACCAACAGTCACATCCTTCATGTTGGCTACGAACGCGGAACAACAACAACAGCGATGGAGAAAAGAATGAACACAGACCAGCGGGTTCCTCTTCTCTCCCTACGTGCTGAAACCTTTCCTTTATCCAGAAACAATAAAGCTTTTCATATCACTCAGAATAAATTCAGAAATTTGCCAAAAAAGAGGCAATAATAGCGAATATTGGGCTGTTGAGCACTATGATGAAAATTAATACCTCACTATCTCAGAATTGGATGTCGCAAAACGTTATGCGGTTTGCTCCAAGACTGTTGTTAGCAACACCCGTTGATAACAACACATTATTTAGCGCATACCGTCACAGATAGGACAGTACTCTACGACTGATTTAATGAAACACAAGTTAAAAGAAAAATATTTTATTATTGATGCGTGTTGCAGCCATCTTGGATTCTGAGGTTCAGTTGGTGGGGTCCGTATCTGTAATGAATGATTCATTTGTTATGAATTAGTCTGGAAATAAAGAAAGTGTATGAATAATACATCTGTTTACTCTCCTTTTCTGTTTGTTTATTTTTCCATTTTGTGTGTGTGTGTGTGTGTGTGTGTGTGTGTGTGTGTGTGTGTGTGTGTGTGTGGGTGTGTGTGTGTGTGTGTGTGTAGTTGAGGCCTGTAAGCGTGTTTCCATAGGAGCCTTCTGCTGTATGGAGGTACCATTAGACTGTTTGTGGTTTGTGGTTTCGTGTGACTTTTCGAGTCGTAAATACGACTTGAGGCGGCGTTCCAGTTGAAATTTCCACTAAATGAGCTAAGTAGGCTAAATTAATCTGCAATTTAAGACCAATTCAGTTTTCAGCAGTTTCAGCATCCTGAGTAATTTATTTAAAATAAAAAAATTGGATAACAAATTAATAATCCGGGTCTAAGTCATCAACTGAAGTTATTAACTCAAATTGTTAAAAAGTGGACACATGAATGGTAAATTTTCAGAAGTCTACAGGTACACAAATTATGCCCTTCATCCTTACTTGATGTCTTGATTACTCTCAGATTATTTAGTCTGTATCAAAAAACGTGCCATCATTATTCAGTCCAAGGTGTTATTCTTAGTCTTATTTAAATGTGTATTTATACCAAGAGCCACAAAAATCAAAGACACAATTCACAAAGATGTAAAACGACATTATAAGAAGTTGTAGCCAGTAAACGTTTTACATTGTTCCTCAATAAAAGAGCGGAAAGAATTTTCCAGCAGTCGACTTAGTCATTGACTTATCGTTTAACCACATTTATAACTACGACCATTAGTCGTACTACTAACACTCACGAGTAGTATCACAACCAAAAGATTGTACAAAAAAGTACTATGACACTCTTCATGCCTTAAAAAAAAAAAAAAACAAAGTGAAACAATGAGAAAAATATTTTCCAAACCCTAAACCTCTCTTCATCGCATCCCGCAAGTAGCTTTAATCCTTCCTCCGTGTATGTGTATATGTGTGTGTGTGTGTGTGTGTGTGTGTGTGTGTGTGTGTGTGTGTGTGTGTGTGTCTGTGTGTGTGTGTGTAAATCCCAGGTCAGGTAGGTTTATAGTCCAGGTGGTCTCTCAGCTGGTGCCATGTTCATCAGGATGTTGAACCTCCATGCAGCGCTCACCCTCACACTTAACAGGTCACTACACACACACACACACACACACACACACACACACACACACACACACACACACACACACACACACACACACACACACACATATTCGCACAGCAAAACCCGCCCACTCCTATCTGTCAGGAAACACACACACACACATTTGTGAAGGCAGATTTATCACACTTCTCTCATCTAATCAGCATTTTCTCCTCGAACCTTTTTCACATCAATCAGAGTTCTTCTGCATCGAGAACTGAACAGTATGAATATTCTCGTTGGTTTCCAGAAGGATCGAGATCAACAGCGAAAAAAACAACCGCCGCCAACATTTCTCTACGTGTATTTTTAAAACAACCCTGTCTCCTAAAAATTACGTTCCCCCAGAACTAATACGCATTCCCAATTACGTTTGATCAGAAACGTATCTCCTCCCTGATTATGTTTGTGTTTGACGTATTACAAATACGTTTATAATCGTGGGTTTGTATTATTGTTTTCTTGCTTTATTTAAGCATATTTTCATTTTTAAACTCTGCGGAGAAAAAAAAAAGAGGTGCGGGGTAAATAAAGCAAGAAAACAATAACAGAAACACACGATTATAAACGTATTTGTAATACGTCAAACACAAACATAAAAACAATAAAACAATAAAATATGTGTATAATCAACGTATACGTGTTTAATCAACGTATACGTGTATAATCAACATATGTGTAATACGTCAAACACAAACATAAAAACAATAAAACAATAAAATATGTGTATAATCAACGTATACGTGTTTAATCAACGTATATGTGTATAATCAACATATGTGTAATACGTCAAACACAAACATAAAAACAATAAAACAATAAAATATGTGTATAATCAACGTATACGTGTTTAATCAACGTATACGTGTATAATCAACATATGTGTAATACGTCAAACACAAACATAATCAGGGAGGAGATACGTTTCTGATCAATCAATATATGAATAATAAATCTATTTACTCTCCTTTCCTCCTTCTTTATTTTTTCCATTCTGTATGTGTGTGTGTGTGTGTGTGTGTGTGGCGGTTGGTTGTGGGACCGTACATACTGTACAGTTCGTGGATGTTTAATAGGATCTGGAGGTTGGAATTGTTGCAGTCAATCCTGTGCTGCGATTGCGTCAAATTGCAAGTTATGTGCCCTTGAGCAAGTAAAAACGGTGGAAGTAGTCGTGGATATTCCGCAGCAGCTGAAGTTCAGGATGAGTAAAAACTATAAAAATTGGATGATGGAAAATGGAAAACCTGCATGAGTGGCTGCATCTGTCCACAGGCTGAAGCAGCGCTGAACCTGAGATTGTTGCAACGCATAATGGTAATTTTAATATCGGTAAGATGACAGCAGGTTTCATCTCGTGTCTTATTCAACGGTGGAGATGAATCTGAAGAAGAGCTTCTTCTGTGGTGCGCGGGTGTTAGGACCTCCACATCGAGATGAAAGGCAATTTGCAAAGCTGTGAGGACGTTTTGCTCAAATATAAAAACAAACTAAAGCTAAAAGAAAAAGAGTCGATACGTGACATGAATGTGGGTTGGTCTGTCCAAAATGCTGTCAATTTTCATAGCTATATGTACAAATTCTGAGTTACTTTATGTCCAAAAATGTCACAGTGATCTTTGACCTCCCAAAATGTCATCCTTGAGTCCAGGAGCATGCTTGAGCCAAAATGTGAAGCCATTCCCTCCAGGCGTTCCTGAGATATCATGTTCAAGAGAATGTGACGGACGAACAGCTGTCGCCAGCGCAGAGGCATACAAATTGTGCGTGAAGCATCATATTGTGTACGTTTGCTGCCAAACTGAAGTCACATGACACATGCACACTGTTGGAATCCTGCAGTGGAGCAAAAGTGACAGCTCAGCTCATTCGGCGTTCCAAGATGGCGCCCCGAGTCCCTCTCTGGCCGAGCTGTGTGACAGCCCGCAGTCTTGCATGGCAAGAAAGACATGCGACTCTTTGTGATTCATTCTTGTTTTTCATATTGCAATGTGTTTTGCAGAAAAGAAAATATTGCAATGTCGTTTTTTTTCCCAATATGGTGCAGCCCCTAAGCATGAAGATCTGGCCACACAACAAAGGTTCATGTTTGTATCATCAACAGCTGCTACGAGATAGGATGCCATTCAAACTCAGACTTAATAACATCCGAGCATGATAATGAAATGCAACTGAGTTCTTGCTGAGCTCATTTAATTGCATTTTTCAGACTCAATCAGCTGATTGCGGGCGAGGAGACCTCCAACATAGTCGCCAGAGGGTGAGGAACATCCTCTCCGGGATTTTGTGAATCTATGCCGCGTCAGCCGTGGTGAACTGATGCGGCCCGTCAGGCAGAGAGACATGCAGAGCTGCGTCTGTCTTTTAAGTCTCATTATCGGTGTGCAGACAGCAGCCTCAGCTGCGTGTTACCTCCTCGGTCCCCACGCGTCAGCATGCCGCCACGGCAACCGCACTGGGGAGGCTGTGACGCAACCCACGTTCTTGTGTTTTTCAATCCAAGAGAATGTTTATATGCATTTATGTACATTATGTACTCAATTTTGTTTCGACTAAGTTGTTGCTACATTAAAAAAGGTTCACACTTACAATAATGTAATCTTTAATTGTTATCATCAAGTTGCCAGTGTATATTAATTATTTAAATAACAAATAGCTATAAGTAAATGTATATTTATTTGTTACATTTTGTTTTACACAATTGATGATGATGCCTTTCACATAGAAGAATAGTCAATCTCTTCCACATAGTGAGGCATACCTCATACCTTATTGATTTAGTATTCATAACGTATTAATATTATTATAAATAATGAATTCAAACTGGTGTCAGACCGGTACCAAGGAACAGCCAAGCTATCGGTATCAGGACTGAAAGAGTCGAATCAGTGCATTGCTAACACATACACGTGCGCGCACACACACACACACACACACACGCACACACACACACACACACACACACAGGTTGGAATTGTGCGTGTAAAAAGAGAGGTACGATGTGTGTAGCCCACCTGCACCGCTCGACCACATTCATACACGTGGTTCCTCCGCCTGCAATACGTCCAAGCTTTAGAATCAATATACATGAATTAGAGTTCAGAGTGAGTCAGGCAGTCTCGGGGAGAGCGAACTTCATTCACTTCACCTTAACCTTTTGAAAACCCACCTATTTTTAGGCCTCTGCTTGAAAATTGCATGCCCAAACTAAAAAAGGTATATCTCTGCAACCACTAGGGCTATTTGAATAATGTTGGTGTTATAATAAAAGAGTATAATGTGAGTTGTGTGTTCAGATGTGTAAATATCAGTTGAGATGTTACTGGTTATGAGTAAATGAAGAAATTAATTATACAGTTTTTATAGCAATATCTTTATGGGCTCCACAGTTTTCAAGGGGTTTTAAAAAGCGGAACAACACGACTCTCGAACATGCGGTCCAGACATTAATTAGGGGAAACGGCCTACGCCAGGCTCCATCAAAGAACTGCAGACTGCTGCAGAGCGCACTGAGCTAGGACCACCTGCGGCGAGATGTGGAACACCCTTCCTTATATAATATATATATAGAGAGAGAGATATACAGACTTCTACAGTACAACTCTGATTCTGTGTTCCAGTTCCATACTACATACACAAAGCGACCACGTTAGGTAGCGGGTTGGTACATATAATACATTGTTCCTTGTATAAACAGCAAAGAAAGAAAGAGAAAGAAGAGTCTATAATGAGTGTGGAACTGGGACGCAGCCTAAATGTCACGTTTGTGGTTTGCTGAACTGAAGGCGACAACATCTCAATCCCAGGAGGCTGGACGCTCTCACATCTGGATTATGGAGTGTTTTCTTAAAGATTAATCTCAACTATTGCTGTGTTAAAGAGAGTAAGGCAGTGGCAAACATGATCCCAAACCACCATGAGCAGTGACGGAGACTCTGAATGCTATACAATGTTCTGTTTATCTGTTCCCGTAAACATGAACATTAATAAATAATGAGGAACACTGAGATACAAATGAAACAAACAAGCCCTTCTCTCTTTTCAGCTGCTCCAAAATGTAAGCAAACAGACAATTCCAATAAAACCTGTGTCCAAAAACAAGCGTCCTCTGCCCCACAGATGGCTGCAGCTCGGATGCACGAGACGGGTTTAAGTTCCAGACGGACACAAACTGATGACATCCTGGCGACTGCACCACTTGATAATCAAGAGACAGAACAATTAACACGGGGACATTACTTGAGCCTTCAAGCTCAGTGCTGCCAATAGGCGTGTGTGTGTGTGTGTGTGTGTGTGTGTGTGTGTGTGTGTGTGTGTGTGTGTGTGTGTGTGTGTGTGTGTGTGTTCCTGTTGCTATTCAAACAAGTTACCAGCTGGACGTCCTGGTCTTTCTCAACAGCTACCCAGCAGCTAATGAGACACACCCAGCAACACCTGCAGGAGCTCACGGCATGGGATGATCCATCACACACACACGCGCACACTCACACACACACACACACACACAGGTTGGAATTGTGCGTGTAAAAAGAGAGGTACGATGTGTGTAGTCGCTGTCCTTCTGGATAAACTTCAAACATTTTATTTACGACGATATTCAATTAGAGGGACGAAAAAAATACGGACTTGATGGCGAGTCCTTCTCTCCACAGCGTTCAGGCAGACCTTTTGTTTACCTTTTTGAAAAATAAATGCATCACTGTTATTTTTGTTTTCCCTGCTGTATCAAAAAAGCATACCGAATCGTGACCGAAAACTGAGGTACATACCAAACCTGAACATTGTGTACTGTTGCAGACATACTCCTTCTCATGAGCAACACTGCTGTTTAAATGCACCGAGACGACTCGTGTCAAATGCATTTCAATGAAGACAAAGAAAACACACTTTTCCGAATATCAAACACACTTTTCCGAATATCAAACGCAGAAGGGCCACATTCAATAATGCAAGTAATAATAATAATAATAATAAATAATAATAATGCAATAATGCCGTGGAGGCAGAAGAGAGGGTGTTGCATGACAGAAAAGGCTCGTTTCCGACCACTGGAGTTGTAGACCGGATGGCCGACGAGAGGATTAAAGGTCTGGGGTGAGAGAAGGGACACAGATAACCGACTAATACCAAGCTTTCCTCTTTTCACCTCTCCCCTCCAACCTTCTTCTCTCCTCTCTCCCCTTCATCCTCAGCTCCTTTCTCCTATTCCCTCCCTCATTCATCTCTCCCCTCGTCTCTCCTCTACATCCCCCTTCTTCCATCTACTCTCCTCCCCTCTGTTCGCACTGAAGGTCTTGCAAATAGTCCGCTGCTGATGAAGCAGAGCTGTGCGAGCCAACCAACCTTGGCTGCCGTCAGCACAAAGTAAATAAGAATAAATGGAGTGATAAAATAGTCAGGCCGAGGGAGTGAGGAGCGCAAAATAAGTAGAGTGAAAGAAAAACAAATCACAGAACAGGTCCTATAGCCATCAGGTGAGGGGTCAGGTCGCTGCATCAGCAATGAGTCCAGACTCAGTCTTATCTCACCCTACCACACTACTGGCTAAAGGCAGCCGAACATTCTCCGCCTCTCTCTCCATCACATGGGCTGACAGCTGAGACAGCAGCAGCAAAATCTCTAAATTGATCTCATTTTATTTATATTTCTCCCTGAATAAATAAAATGCCCCTTTCTCACTGCACCAAAATTAAGCCATATATCCTCCTCGCGCTCAGCCACCGCCCACTGGCTCTGATGCAGAAGTCAGGAAAAAAGTTGACACAACAGGTTTTTCTGCTGCAGCCCAGAGGACCAGAGTGTTTATGCACTTGAAGAGAATAATGACCTGTTTCATAAAGCGCAGACGGCAGACCGAGGACTGAGTGATGAATGGAAGGATGACAAAGTGGGAATGAATGTGAAGGCTGGCAGATTGGAGAGAATACATTCACCTGGATTGGATGGAGAAAGAGTAAAGGAAAGATTCATCCGTCCACTTTCAAAACATCGTGCTAATTACCAGTTAACAATTTGGCCACAACAGCGACTAAGCCTGACCACAGAGGGTTTTTTAATCAGAATTAAGTACAAAGCGTTTGAACCACACAATGCTTGCTATAAATAAATGGCATGCAAATATATAAGAAGGGACTGCATTTGTGAGGGAACAGTTTCCACAATGAGGCTTTCGCTGACAAAATGAGAGTAATTATATATAATAACATACATATATACACACACACAGTTTTTCATCCCCCTTCCTGTCCAGTGAAAACCACGTATCAGTAACAGTATATGAAGGAGTTAAAAACCTCTACAGCAGTAAAATGCAACCTACTCATTAACCCAGAACTGATATTAATCCAGAAACATCATATATAATAGTAAAACAGAGAACAACACACACACACACACACACACACACACACACACACACACACACACACACACACACACACACACACACACACACACACACACACACACACATAACCACCACCTCCTGACTCATCAGACTCTTTACAACAGCAGAGTTATTAGCTCGGGCTGAGTCCGGTCTCATTGGGACAGTCCAGCTCACACCGAGACACAAAACACAGCCGTTATTAATTTAATGAAACACTACAACATGAGCCAGAGGTCGCCCCCGTTCTGGAGGAGACTTGTGGGAGGAACCATCATTAAAAGGCTAATGACGGGATTAAAATTGATTTAACAACACCAAGCTCTGGTTCAAGCGAGGCATCACTTCCTCGGTTTTTAAAAGCAAAATATAAAGGTTCCATGTAAACACTGCGATCACAGGGAGAAGAGGAGGGAGTCATGTTTGATCTACTTTTTAGAAAGCTCAATGCTTCAGAGAGACGTCTGACAGGCATTAGTAGGGCCAGCCTCAGTCTTTTAAGGAGCCCCAGGTGGGGTCGTTGATTGGCGGCTCCAAATCTAAACCCAGATGGCATCAGCTGGAACGGGAAGAGTGTCAATCACTTCTCAGAGGTTCCACCTCTCGGTCCGTCTGTAGGACCGATGTAAACCCAGCCACGTCTTTGTTAGACACTCAGAGCAACTGATGAAGTGTAAAGAGCGAGAAAGACGGCTTAGGGAAGACGGCGGAGAGGACGGCGGAGAGGACGGCGGGTCAAACAAACACAGACTTTCACTCAGGAGACGGCTGTTCATGTCCCATGGGAAACAAAGTCTGCATCGACTTATTGTATCTGGTTTTGTTACGTATACAACGTTAGCACTAGTTGCATAAAGTGCTTACTTATTTTAACCCTCAAAGCTTAACCAAGTAGTTTTGTTATGCAAGTAAGACTAAAAACTGAATAAACCTACGTTGGACGTTTCTTCTGATAAGACACTGTGTATGTATCGAGTGGAAACTGACACTTCGTCCCTGAGGCTAAAACTGGAGGGTCACCTGGAGCGTCAACGTTTGAAGTGTAGAGCCACTGACTGAGCGGCGGTATTTAGCATTGAGTGAGAATGGGTTGCAGAGTTACAACCAGATGGCAATTCACACATTCAGAAGCTGAGAGGAGAGCCTACAGTTGATACAGACTTATAGCGAGTCACTGAATTTTTTCAAATAGAAGCTGATCCCAAATATATATATATATTTTTAAGTGTGGATAAACTTCTGTTGACCGTGACATAATGTGCATGAAAACTAAGCAGCATGTACATTTCCATTGCTTAATTCTTTCCATCTCGTCGATTTCTTTAATGATTTCAGTCCAGTTTTCTGTTGAGGGAGGGTCGGTTTGTAACCAGTTAGGAGTGATTGCTTCTTTTGCTGCTACTGTTAATATTTTTAGGAGGTACCTGTCATTTCCTGTTATTTCTTCTGGTAGATCACCCAAATAAAGTGATTTGCATGTAAATTGTATCTGTTGCCCCAGAATATGTTGCATCATTGTCCAAGTGCTCTCCCAGAACATTTGTATTTTGGGGCAGCTCCAGAAGATATGATGGTGATTCGCTGTCCCCTCCCCACAATTTCTCCAGCATGTATGGTTTGTTGTAGTAAAGTAACATTTCATGTTGGGGGTAATAAAGAAACGAACAAGGTTCTTCCTCCCATGTCTCCTTGATTTGTGTTGTGGTGGCTCCTCTGCTCTTTGTAATTCCCTGGTAAACCTTTGAAATTACTGATTTAGAGCTACTCGTGTATGCCTGTACTGCTAATTGTATTATTTCATTATGTTCTATAGTTACTTTATGTTTCCGAATTTCTTTAAAAAAATAATGCTGTAATTGTAAATATCTGAAAAAATCCAACTTTTCCAAATTTGATTTTTCCTTCAGTGCCTGAACACTTTGCAATGTGTTTTTCTCCATTATTGTGCAGAAAGCTGTAATACCTGGTTTTGTCCAATACCTGAATCTAGAATCTATATTATTTGGCCTAAATTCTGTATCATACTCAAGCCATCTGAGTTATCTTAAATGGTTTCACAAATGTAATTGCTTTATAACTTCAAACCAGGTATGAAGGGGTAAATGAGACAATGGGGTTCAGTTGGTCACGATAAGTTAACATAAGTTTGCAGTCAGCGATCATTGCTTGTACTGGTATACCTTTGCATTCATATTCCATCTCCTTCCACTTCGCCTCGTAGCCATTATCACACCAAAGAACTATTGTTTTTAATTGGGCAGAATAGAAATAGTCTTTAAGGTTAGGAAGGGACATACCACCTCTCTCCTTACTGATAATTAACGTGCTATATTTAACCCGTGGCTTCCTCCCGTTCCAAATAAATCTTGAGATCTGTCTGTCCCAATCCTGGCATTGTCTGGCTGGGATTTTTATTGGTAGAGACATACATAAATACAGTAATCTAGGTAAAATGGATAACTTTATAATATCAATTCTTGCACTTAAATTCAATAGGGGTGTTGACCAGTTACTTAGATCTTCTTTCATTTTTGTGTGTTTAAAATGTCATAGTCCATTGCTTAATTTAATATATTCAACAATAACATATTATTATTTTCAACACTTTGGCGATCTTATCTGATCTTATCTTGTAAAGTACTGTTATTCTAATCAACTGCTCATTTCAACATGCGATTTATTCGCATTTGAGCAGTGTTTTATTCTTCTTACCAGCAGCTATAACAGGCTGTAAACTACATTTGCCTTGTTAAATTTACCACATGAATCGACCTGAAGTGAGATAGTCACCTTTTCATTTCAACTCAATAAAACCCCATTGTGAATGCAAATATGATATAAAAAAACAAAAATTCATATGAAAGCCAAATAAAGTTCATAAATCCACGTAATTCAATAAAATTGCAATCTATCAAACATTGAAATTGCACTGCAGTGCATCTCCTGCTTTATTTTGTAAACCAGTGATGGAATCACCTTCCATGTAGGTGCGTATTGTGCACCAGTATAACACATCTATTGGCTCTATTAGAGCCGACAACTCTGGATAAAAAAAGGTTAATAACATGAGGTCAAACCCATGCATTTGCACACAATGTCCTGCTGAGGTCCTGCTAATCAAAAGCGTATCAGTGCAACATGAAGCTACATAGGCACACACACACACACACACACACACACACACACACACACACACACACACACACAC
The DNA here is from genome assembly GCF_910589615.1 of Taurulus bubalis. NCBI lineage: Eukaryota > Metazoa > Chordata > Actinopteri > Perciformes > Cottidae > Taurulus > Taurulus bubalis. The sequence continues at coordinate 12,919,836 of NC_136598.1, forward strand.
AAATACTACTGTACACACTTATGCATGAACACCACCCACCCACGCTTGTTTGAACCCTTCAGTTATGAATTATGGATTTCTCAGCAGAAACCTGCAGAGTGTGGCAGTTTTGAGTTGAGAGCGACATCCAGCAGAAAAGACAGCAACCGGGTGAGCAGCCAGGCTTTGGATTTGGATTTTACAAATTTCCAAGTTGCATGATACCAAAATAAAAAAAAGGCGTGGTTACAATAGCCTCGTATTATATAAGAAGACAATCAATCCGAAATGGACCAAAATGACAAATTTATATTACATGATTTACAGAGTTATTACATTTTTTTACTTTAAAAATGCTACATTTAAAATTCCGATCATATGTATGATTGAAGGGGTTGCCTCCACGCAGCTCTCAACATGGGGACGGTCCTTATAGTGCTAACAGAGCTAGTCGGGGCGGCGTCACCCGGCACAGAGCGGTGGCGATTAGCAAGCGAGTGGGGCCCACACACAGAGACTCACATGCACCTGTACATGCTGCTATATCAGTGCTCTGAATTTAGGATTTTGAACATTTAAGTGTATTTCACAGGAGTGAACATCTGATTCTTGATGAATACAGGAACTGAGCTTGAATTTTTATAAATATTATCAAGGAAAAAGTAGTTTACTAAAATAAGGATCTTATCATTCAAAATTAAAGTTTTGGGAGGAAAAATATACACTGCTTAATGGCTTCTGGGAAGAATTTGAACTTGCTCATCACAAACAAGTAACAGGAAAGGGAGTAGATGACCACTCTTGATAGAACAAAGCTGACAAAGGCCAATACTGGGCCGAATTAGGGTCATCCACGTGGAGTAGTTCAGCAGTCCCCCGCGCCATTCTGTCCCGGGGCTCATTCGTTCTCTTCTCCGCCTTTGCATCTCCTTTTTGGTGCCGCCAGCCTTTTTTCTCCTCGCTCGTTTTAAACCAGAGCCCGGAACCACTCGCCGATGAGAACGGCCTCTCTTCACTGAATGTACTGTGTGGAGCTGAAGCTCCACGTCACGGAAACACATTTATGTAAATCTGAACCATAGTTAATTGAGTGGAAGATGAATGATGTGAATGTGTCATCATGTTTGACCTCATTCGCGATCCCCTAAATTGACAAAGTGCCTTTTATTCACGCGTCTTACGGTTTTATTCCCCTACAGAGACAGAAATCCACAAGGAATTTTAACAATTTAAATTGGAACAATACTTGTGGGGACAATTGTTTTCCGGTGATTTAATGGCGACATGGTGAATAAATCCCACTGGTTTTGCTCGGCGTAATGAACACATAAGATAGTTATGGTAGCGTGTGATTTGTATCCTCCCTTGGATTACAGTGGAGCTCTGCACCGCAGAGATGTACGCGGCAACGCAGACAGACTCGTGACTCCAGTCCAGATGCCCTTCGGAGGACAAATCCAGTGTTGGTTTTGGTCATTCCACTTGACAAGCTGATAATAAACAGCTTAAATAAATAAGTCAGCTGCTCAGTTTAAAGGCCAGTGGTTCTATTGGGGAGCTCCCCATCCGAAGATTGGCGGGACAGTGAAAAGAGTCTCACTCCCTGAGCAAATTTTTAAAAAGTAAATAAAGTTTACAAAAATAAGAGCTCCAATAAGCCTCGGCTGAGTCCCCCGCTCCCCCGGCTGTCAGTCTTGCAGGTGAAGCTGAAGTTGTGGCGAGAGGAGCTCGGTACTCTGGTGACTTCCTCCATCACACTTCGCTTCACTCCTCTCGGCTCATCGCTCACATCTAGTTAAAGTCTCTCTCTGTTTAACTTAATACCTGCTGTTTAAAAAGGGGCCATGTGTAAGATCTGGCCCAGAATAATAATACAAAAATGAGCTAACATTATCAACGTAATGTGAAGAGGTCACAGTGTTGACGTTGTGCCACAGATATATTCACTAGAATGAGCATGCTCGCAGGACCACAGTAAGTCGCTGTAGCGTCCCGTCTGTCCTCAGTCCAACACGAGAGGAAGAGGAAGGAGAGCTGCCCAACGGGCAGGGGGGGAGTCAGAGGTGGGGACTGCTCCGACTCCCCGCCGGATCAGCAAACTTTCTGTGGCTGCCGTTACACATGTTAGACCATGGATGCATACAGAGAACTGGCGCCAGCATGGGAGGCGGCGGCCCATTCATTCTTGCTCGGTGGCGCATGAAGCAAAATAAGCTTGACTTATAAGCTCGAGTATAGAATGCAGATAACAATAACCGGGATCATTCACATGAACAGAGGAACTCTGCTCTTCGTGGAGGGTTGGACGACGCTCCATCCATTTTGTGTTTTCTAGCCCTGCTGTTAGTTAGTAGCTGGCTTTTCTTTATGTAACTGATGATTGGAAATTTAGATTGCATGTGGCTATATATTACACATCCAACATGATACATTCTGCACACACACACACACACACACACACACACACACACACACACACACACACACACACACACACACACACCTCTGCATTTCATTCTTCAGTAAACTGGAATCGAATCCCAGCTGTGTGTACTGCAAATTGTATGCAAAGTGCGTGTGTGTGTGTGTGTGTGTGTGTGCGTGTGTGTGTGTGTGTGTGTGTGTGTGTGTGTGTGTGTGTGTGTGTGTGTGTGTGTGTGTGTGTGTGCAGAATGTATCATGTTGGATGTGGAATATATAGCCACATGCAATCTAAATTTCCAATCATCAGTGTGAGTGTGTGTTCTGCTTTTACCTAACTTTCAGGTTTTTTTTTTTTCAGCCCTGTCACAAAGTTGTATAACTCAGCGTTTAAATCACAGTCAGGCTACATTGCAGCAGCCAGTTAACGTGTTCCTGTCTAAACCTAAAAGTTAAACATTTCTAACACAGCATTCTGTGACACGTGTAATGTCAAACTGATTATGTGGTGCCTATTTGTACACAAGTAAGTCTGAGCCTGGCATTCGTTTGCAGTTTGTTCGAAAGGTCACTCAAATTATTCAAATCTCAAAAAAATATACCGTGTGTGTGTGTGTGTGTGTGTGTGTGTGTGTGTGTGTGTGTGTGTGTGTGTGTGTGTGTGCTTGTGTTTCCTCTGCTGCAGTCGTCTGCAAGCCCCTTTGGCACAGAACAAGTATGTTAAGTATCTTCAAACGCCTCTGTAAACAGTTGAATGCTGTGTATTATTAATTTAATTGATATTAAACATTTGAAATGTGTGTTGTTCTGTGTGCGTGTGTGTGTGTGTGTGTGTGTGTGTGTGTGTGTGTGTGTGTGTGTGTGTGTGTGTGTGTGTGTGTGTGTGAAGGAGGCAAGTGTTAATGTTTATATGTGTGAATGCTCTGAGAGAGAGAGAGAGAGAGAGAGAGAGAGAGAGAGAGAGAGAGAGAGAGAGAGAGAGAGAGAGAGAGAGAGAGAGACTCAAGAGGAGAGATACTATGCGAGTGCCATTCAGTGTCAGGCTGCAGCGCTCTGAAACAAGGCCCTTTGGAGAAGTCCGTGACAGGCTGAAAGGAAGCGAGGGATGATGGGATGAACGAGGAAAGGAAAGAGAGAGAACAAGTGAGAGACTGAGAGGACCGGAGGGAAAAGACAGAGAAGCGCGGCCGCATAACGAGAGGGGGAGTCGCAGTCACCGAACACAGAGAAATACACAGCAAACAGAAACAAGCCTGCACACTCTCAAAGAGAGAGAGAGAGCGATATGACACGCACACACACACAATCACACACACACACACACACACACACAGTCGAACCTGTGTGGTATATGCGCATCCAGGCATCAACTCGGAGGAGCAGCTGGAGAGAAGTATGGTGACAGAAATAAAGCAAGAAGAGACAGAAAAAGTTTGTTAGAAGAGAAAAATAAGTTTTCAGCCTCTCAGACCGACATCAGTATCAGACCGCTGTGTTGAAACGGAGGGTGTGACTATTTATAATAATCTATATTCTATAGACTCTGGTGATGCTCGTTACTCAGAGAGGTTGACAGAAGATATGAACGTCACGTTTCTACCGGAAAAAAGATGTGGAGCTAATATTAGTCGAGCATGCTAGCACATCATTAACTAGTGTTACCACATCTATGCTACACACGCTGTGTTGCAATTGAGGGTGTGACTATTTACAATCATATTCTCTTGTCTAGACTGATGCTCGTTACCCGGAGAGGTTGGAAGGAGATACACGTTCCTGAAATGTTCTGTTTCTAAGTAAAAAGCTAACGTTAGCAGAGGATGTTAACACATCACTGACCAGCGTGAGTACTTCTACACTCTAAGCAATCTACTGAAGGTATACTAAATGTATACACATGCTGCTTTTGCTTTTTAATAATTGTAACATTGAATAATTACCTACCCAGTTTTATGTTTTGTATTTCATTGTCTTCCGTCTCGATCTCCGGATGATGTGGTGGTTCACTGTTAACTGTGATCTGTAGCTTTAGCTATGTCTTTATCTTTTTCTTATCACTTCTGACATGGTCCCTGTCTTTCTGTCTGACTCCCTAATCCTAAATCCCTTTGGGTTTTGCATTTTACTCCACACATTAGCTAACCAGACCAAACAGATGGTTTGTGACAGAACCATGATTCGATTGAACCACCTGTCAATTAAACTGTTTAGGGACGCTCCTTGTTCAGTGCACACTGTCGTCTCTCCTTGTCGTCGAACACACAAACCCCGCCAGGAGCTTCCATGGCCCTATTCCTCGTACGGGGCTTACTATTCATTCTAGCACCAAAACAGTTCGTCCACATGAGTAAAGCTATGTTTTCACAAGAGATATGAATCAAGGGTCACTTTTTCAGCACACTTTTTTTTTTAAATATATATTAATTTGTATACTACTGCCAGCAGGCACATTTAAAGAAGTATAAATCTGATTGATTTAGATGATGAGGCACTTAAAATTTGCCAATACATTTTCCCAACACTGACACACTAACTAATAATTAACTGATATTTTGCAATGCTTATGTCTCGCAGCGGGGGCGGCGTTATGCTGCGTTCAAAACAAATGCGTTGCGAATATTCACAACGTGTTGGCTGTGAATGCAGCATTAGACTTTGCCATGATTATGGACTTGACTCCCTTATATGTATTCATGATCATCTCATGCTCCTCAGCTAAGAAAAAAGAGGCTGTTCCTCTGAGTTTATTTGCCATTGTCGCATTTGAAGATCATGAAATTTGTGTTTGACTCCTCCTCCTTTTGAAGAGGAGCATGCACGCGCAATTATCCAAATGACTGACGTCTTATTCGAATTAACGCGACTGTTTGAGGGCGGATCAGCGTTTGAGGAAACGACATAGCCTAACGTCAATCATCTCAGTAATTAAAGCTAGATAATAGGACATTTGATCGCCTTTATTGAACCAGGTATGAGGAATAGGGCCCTGCAGCCACTCATGGGATGCTCATTGGTCCGGATACAAACACATTACATGAAGCCTGTCAAGATGGATTTTCTTTTGTGTGATATGCAATCATGCCACTCCAGCTGCCGTGCAGGGTTACATGTCAGCTGATGTGATGTGTCAGGTTTTGTCATAGGTGTGAGACAGGTGGGTGTTGTATCGTCGGCAAAAATTCTCCAGACAGGAGGAGCCTGAATGTCACAAAAACAGACGCTGCTACTGACTTTCATCTCTCGGAGACTGGGGCAAAAATTAGGCCAGCAAGAAGCCAGGTTCATGATGCATTTAACCAGAAAACCATAGAACAAATATGAGTGTGGTAGAACAATGAAACCCCACTACTAAGGGAGAGCTTCACCTTCTTTTGAATAATCAATGAGTCAGCTCCCTCCGGGCTTAAACGGTCCTTGGAATTCTCCCTTGAGTTATGATCTCCTATATACGGCTGAAACGAGTGGTACACATTAAATCAATAAGACATCAGAGCCATCACCAGCGAGGTGGCACATTGTAATAAGAAATGAGAAGCCTGTCTTCTTTATCACACGGCTTGTGTGGTTGTGGGCTGACAAAAAAAAAACACTTTTTATTATTATGGACCAACATTCGTAGCATAAAAGAACACATTTTTCAGATTTTACAGATTCAGTGAACGACGTCCTCTTTTGCTTTGTGTGTATGTGTGTAGTATACAAATTAATACATACTTATGGGATATATGTACTGTATGTGTATATACATGTATGAGTAGATTACCAAATAACTAGGAGTTTGAATATGTGCATGGGCGGATCAGTATGTACTGTATGTATTATTCATAATCAGAAATTCAATCAATTGAAGCAGTGAAGAGAAATTGTGTGTGATTCTCTCTATTCTTATCATGAGTCCACCTTAAACATGTTCTACAATAATGATATGTATGGTGTACTAATAACACCGACATATAATTAAGCCCCATGTAGTTGCAACCCAGCCATCAAGAGAACATGGGAGCAAGTAAAAACTAAGCACAAAAACATTATTCAGAGTGTTAAGTCAATACAATATGTGCCAGGGAATGTAATGAACAGATCCATAAGTTTCTTAAGCGCTAAATAAACTTTACGAACAGCACGGCATGCATCGGCTTTCCCGATGTTCTCCGCATCGCCGACACTACACAAATGTACCACTCGCAAAAAAGCTCACGGCTGCGATCCAGTCTGTGATCCAGTCTGTGAGACAGTATATGTATACAGTATGTGAGACAGTCAATGCTCGGCTGGACGTGTGGTGTTCAATGTATGACTCGAGAAGGTCGCATAAATAAATGATTCCTTGTCGGCAGAATCGATAGCGCTCGTAGAGGAAGTCATCATGATGTGAGAATGGATCTTGGCGATCTCGAAGAACTCTCTCCCTAAAACTAATCTAACTAATATGGCTCCTTCATCAATGAGGAAGGAAGCTGCCTTTTTTGTCCGGTGGGAGTGGCCAGCTTATCCAGTGAATTTAAATAAGCCTGAGCTGGAGCAGGTTCAAGTTTTTGGATGTGTTGCTATGCGATTTTTCCAAACTTGCTTCGTGGAACCGAAAAGCCTGACCTGTGTAATCTTATCCTGAAAATGATCTGGCCCTGAGGTTGATGTTTTTCAGATGAAGCCTACTATTGTGTACCAATTATTTGTGTATCATCTACATCACGTACGTCGATCTACCGGTCGATCACGGAGGTAGTGCGGGTAGATCGCATGCCATTCAAAAAAATAAAAACGTTATCGACAAAACCCAGCTACCAGTATAAAAATGTATGTCAATCACCACGGACGCTGTGCCGGCAATGGTCGGCCGCTTGAATGGATTTATTGTTAAGTGCACGGAGAACGATGTTTTCCCCGACTTCCTTAATTCCCACTGCATAATACACCAACAAGCATTATGCGCTACAATATGCGCTAAAATGCTAAACATGAAAGAGATGACGGATGTGGCAACAAAGATCGTCTATTCGAGCGAGAGCTCTTCAAAGACGGCTGTTGAGTGCGCATCTGGAGAAGGACTGCGGCCACTCTGACTTCCTGCTGCACACTGATGTGAGATGGCTTATAAAGCTCTGTCCGGAGATAAAGGAGTTTCTCCATGTTGTTAAACATGCAGAATACAACCAACTAAGAGCATATCAATATGCTCACGTTTCTGCCTTACAATTTAAAACGTGTGTAAATTGTGTGTTCCCCTGAAGGAGGAAGCAGCAAGATGTGGAACTGCAATGAGTCATTTTGATTAACTTTTAAACCCTTGCACTTTAATTGTCGGGTAGGATGGACTATTTGTTCAACTTTTGAATGTCACTTGCAGCCCAGTTATTCTTTAGTTATTTTGCACTTTCAGAGGCTAGATTGCTATTTTGAGTTACTTTTAAAACTTTATTTGTACTTTTTCTTTAATTTTAAAGCATATTTGCACTTTCATTTGTATTACTATTGAATGTATTTGTTATGATGATGTTCTGATGTTCAGATCTTGTTACTCAAATACATTTGAAGTTCAAATTCCAACATTTTGAGTCATTATTTTTTATTTGCTATGGGAAATAGTCATTAGATTAGTCGAATAATCGAAAATAATCGTTAGTTGCAGCCCTAGTGTCAGCCTTTTCCCACATGAAAAATATTAAGTCCAAATACCGTTCCACCATGACTGATGACCATTTGGTCTGCCTGAGGCTGGCTACCACTAGTTACTGTCCGGACTATGCAACCCTGCTGGTTCCATTCAGTGAAGTCATCAGAGTAAAATGTAATGACCAAAAATGTACAGAATTGTATTGTGTCATAAGGGTCGATGCAGTTATGCAAGGTACGCCAATATTGTAAACATAAAGTATACTCGTTATATTTATACACAAACAAAAAAGTCCAACAACTAAGAAGTAGTTTCAAAAAGACTCAAATTACCTCACTTTAAAGGAGAATACACACTCACAGAATCTATCTGAAAACATGAAAGGACAAGTGCAAAACAAGTTGAAACCAGTTGAGAATCACTGATCTACACAATGGTTCCTCATCCCCAACTCGTCTCATACGGACACTTGGTCTGGACCCCTTGGCTTCTCTTAGATTAGATTAATCAACTAGATTTAGTTGGGAAAATATTCTGGTTTGGGTTCCAATAAGTTACATTTGTTACGCAACTTAAATCATACACTGAAGTTTAATATATAATGTATGTGATGTAGGGATGGGCATCGTTGTTTTTTTTTTATATAAACGATACCGGTGCCTAAACGGTGCCTGAACTGATACTTAAAAAAAACAAAAAACATTAAAGACAGCCTTTTTTTATTGCCAAGGCAAATGTATTTCTTCAAATTGAACAATATATTAACTGTTTAAAGTATACTATAAATATAAATAAATACAAAACACTTGACTTCAAACTACAGCTTCAAACTTTTTAACTTCAAACTATGGACAATATATTAACTGTTAATATACTTAAATAAATATAAATAAATACAAAACACACACACTCTGTACACAGCTTCAAACTTCAGCACATGCACCAGGTGGCCTAATAGGGAACGTGTGCAACAGAGAACTCCACTCAGAAACGGTTGGATTCTACAAACTCTGCTGCTTTACTGGACTACACATCATCATGAATATCAACTGGGAGAGCTTTTCTGAACGGGACAGAGCTGCTCTTGAATTCGGCAAACAACAAATGAACCGAGGAACAAACACGTCTTCAAATAATCTCACTTTGTGTCGCGGCTTGGAGCGTTTCTCCTCCTCCGCTCTGACGTACACGCAATTGTTTTGTTGTATTTGCTGCAGGTCGCGTTGTTCAAATCTTTTTTTTTTTAAATACCGCCACACTTTTAACCGTTTACCTTTCGGTATTTTCTTTGTTAAAAGGTTGATAGCTAACTAGCTACTGTAGCTATACAAACGATAGGCTATCGTTACATGCTTCCAGGACGGAGTCATAAGAGTAGTGTAAAATAAAGTATTCCAATCGGTTCAGGCACCGAAAGGAAGCATCAAAATTTGTTTTGGGTTTTGGTCCGGTAGGTACCAGTCGTATAGGTTTTTGGAACCCAACCCTAATGTGATGTAAGTTAAGGACGGACCTAACTTAAAAATCAAAGTCAACCTTGACTCTTGGCTTCAATTTAGAGATTTGATTAAGTAACGTTTGCCAACGTGTGTGACCGTGAACATGTATTTTTGGCCTGCTATTATATCAGAAGCTACAGTTCATGATTGGCACGAAGTAAAAAAAAAAAAACTCACCACAACTTTCCGAACAATACCATAAGGCTATTTGTGATACTTAGGACCCATTTGTTTTGTTTTTTAGTGTTTACTCACTTCAGTGATTCTGCTCCCATTCAGCTGCGTAGAGCACCACTTATACTACCGTACACCCATAGTGTTTTAGTTAAATTTGCCTTATGCTACTGTCAAATTTTCTCTCACAAACAGTATATCAATGCAAGAAGCACCACTGAACAGTGCACAAACAAACCAAAATGTCAAAAAAAAAGTCCTTTTCACAACACACTCAGAGAGCCATAAAGTGTTGTTGTGGTATTATTTTACAACCAGACGCTAATTATCAAACAGTCAATGGTTTCAAACAGTTCTGGGAGAGTGTGTCACACTGGGGGGTAGAATGCTTCAATACAGAGAGACAGCAGGAACCAGGTTACACAACAGCAATTACTGGTTTTACCATATATAATTATATATATTTAGCTTTATTTCACATTCGCCGCAGGTGAGGTTAATGGTGCGTGACACAGTAACTTTAGAAGAGACGTCCCAAAGAGCACTGACACAGCAGGATGGTGGGGAGAGGACATTAAATGTCTATCCATCCAGAATCCGTTGGCTGCAAACTGCTTCAGACTCAGTGAAACTCATTCACATCTGCGAGCTCCATTGGTCTTCTCCTGTCAACCTCACCTATGTTGTCAATGTTGTTTTTAGTGTGTACAGATTCCAGCTAGCACACTGTCATCAGCAATACGAGAACATGGCAAAACATATATATATATAATTGTCAACACCATCTGATGCGCAGAGCCAAACCAACAGTGAATGCATCTCCTAACTAGTACTGTGTATGTATACTGTAGTATATTTTGAATACAACCCCACACACACCGTACTGCTGCCCCAAATACTCACTACAGCACCAAATGTCGATTCAGTCATTCATCATAACAACAAACGCACTATTCCTCCTGTTTGTTTGATCAGATCTAAGGTGGCCAGCTGTCACTTCATTTTATGAGGCTTCATGAGACACAGTGGAGTGATGTCTACAGCTGACAGCTATGTCAGCACTGTTGCCGTAGGTTAGCGCTGTTGGGACCGTTAGCTTCCAGCCTTACTACAGCCTTGTTTTCGAGGTATGATGGAGCTCAAACAGGTTTTAAGCCTCTGCAAACTGATTTTTACATGCCAAAATGAACAGAAACCAAGGAAATTATTATGGAAAGTCAAGCTTTATGCAGGAAATATTACAGCTGCGGAAAACATGACAATTCTCAAGTATGATCCTTTAATATGCTTCGCTTGGGCTGTCTGTCTGTCGTCCTCTCCGTCCTCCCGCTAGTGTCCGTCTGTCCTCACAGACGATAAAAAGCTGAAAGTGTGTTACGGTAATGGCTGTGAATTTGAGCTTCTCCAGCTCCTCGCCATGGCTTTAGGGCACCCAGGACACAACACTAAAAGTCTCCTGATGTAATAACAGTGACCAGACTCTTCTCTGTTTTTGCCTCCCACAACCACCACCTAGTACACTCCTGCTTCACTGATATAGAGCTGCAGTCACCCATCTGTATTTTCAGTTATTTTCTTCTCACAGTCCATTTACACATTCTTAATCTCGGCAACCATGAGATCCAACCCGACTTATCAAAAGCATGCCTGAAGGTCAGCTCAGGAAAATAAGGCTTGTGCTCTCTAATCTGTGACGAGCTGACTTTTTGGAGGCACACGGTTTTCAGCCACAGGGGAGCAGATCTAACCTGCTGCCTGTGGTCGTATTACCGTGTCACTTATCAGGCTGCAAAAAAAAAAGACTACATTTTATGTACGTGTTTGTCAGGCCCTAAAAAACTGTTGGATCTACCTGATAGCTGTTCCAGCTTTAAACTCATAATATATTTATTTGTCGACACAATTGTTCACAATATTCAACTGCACACTGGTTTCTGTGTAAAAGTGTCTATGAATCACAACTCAGTGGGGGTGCGACAGAATTAATTGAAAAATGTCAGTGCTGACAGTATATCATGTCCTGTTTTAGCGTCACAGCCTTCATAATGACAATCTATATGGAAAAATGCTTTATCAGGACTTTTTTGGTCTCTCTTTTAACGATCCATTCATCTTCATCATCTCAAAGAATATTGCGTCCTCACACTGCTTGCTTCGTTCGACATCCAAAAGAACCAAAGGTGTTCCGTATCACATAAAAGACATGAAAACAGATTTCCACCTTTATTTCCCAAGTACTGATCCGTGTGTGGGCAGAGCCCATTGACAGTGTGCCACAGATGTGAGTGTGTTGCTAAAAGAGGACGCCGGGGACCGAACAACAATAACGCGTTATCAGGAAGAACAGCCAGACGATGATGTGGGCAGGCGGCCAAAACCCCCCGAACACAATGCTACCGGCCGAACAAAACACTCCGACATACAGAGGGAGCCCCCGGCAGCGTGGAGGGGAGCAGTTTGATGTGCCAGCGTGTTTTTTTTTTTTTTTTCAATTATCAACCACATTTCCTTGTTTGGAGGATTAAAAAGGAAGTAATCATGAACAGTTGCTTTCAATCATACGTGTGTAATATGTGTGTGTGAGCGTAGCCATTGATGTGTGTGCACGCTCCGTGCTAAATAATACAACAGTAGCGGTAGCCAGAATAGCGTGTCAGTCGCCCCCGCAGTAACAATGAGCAACGGCCCCGGTGGTCACAGCGAATGACCCCGGCCCTGACCCTGCTGCCGTCTAAAAAAAAAAACACGGCGAGAGACATAAAAAGAAGGAGGCGGGGAGATCTGTCAGCCGGGTTGTTTTCTCGTACAAATGTGCCAGCTCATTTGGGACTTTGGGCAGGACTCCGCATACATTATTCACAGTGCAGGCGGCAAGAAAACACACTCCCTGCATCAATAAAGAATTGTTGTGTTAGAAAAGTCTTTCTATTTTCCTCGGGTCACACATACGGATTAATCTTCTAGAGCGGGCTAGAGTTGAAACTAACGAGATAGCAGAAGTCGAATGCGAGTTAAACGTGCCCTGTGGAGATTTACACTGTAAACAAAACCCAGATATATCCTCCTGGCCTTATTAAACACTGCATTGATTGCATTTTGTGCTTCGTAAAAAGTCTGAGCAAACTCTTTCCTATTTTCAGCATTTTAGGTCTTATTCTTTTTTTAATTGGAGCATTTCAACCTTTTTGTGAGTATGTTTAACAAGCGTGTGAGCAACGCTGCTAACGTTACAGCCACGTGTCTATGTATGAGCAGGTTGAAAAGGTCAGCAGAAATGTGTATCGCATAGCAGACGATGCAAGTGTAGAACATAACATTGATCTACAGCGCCACTAGTGGGCAGAATCTCCACAGTGTCCCTTTTAAATTAGTGATTCAGTATTCTTTTACCTCTTGTTGTTACATATTTTAAATATGGCTGCAGCTATGGTTGAGTATTCTACCAATTATTCCACCAATCAATTGAGTAATCGGATAAAGAATACTCGGCAAATATACAAAAGAGAGAAAATAACACGGGGTAACTACTTACATTTTAGACAACATTGTATTGCTTGAATTGCAAACCAATTGGGGGCATTAAAGTGCAATATTACATTCTAGGTTTCAACTTAGTTCACCACCGTCCCGGAAAATAATTTCAACAGCCCTGGAGTCAGGGTAAACCATCAAAAATGCTGTCATCAATAGTGCTTCTTTTGCATATCTTTATTGAAAAAAATAATCTTGGCATAAGTAGTTTTATTGATGCATTATAAGTTGCTTCTTAGTGTTTGTTAAACTGGTCATAATTCTCCCTCTGATATCTATTTCATATTGCTGTGAAAACAAGTTTCTCAACAATAACTACATTTTAAGAGATTACATTTGAACACATCATTATGACATTATAAAAACATTATCATTGCTCTTTCGCATAATACTAACTTTTACTGAATAGAGCTGAATGCATCATAATGAAACTTAAAGGGACCTCCGCTACCGCTAACTAGCTCTCTTCCGCCTTTTGTGGCTCCAAAGGGGGCTGTGTGAACTCTGATAAATAAAGTGATCACGTTTGAGTCAGTGCCAGTTGAGGCTGAAGACTACAAGTTTGAAATTTTGCTTAAATCTTGGAGATTTGGAGTCAGAAGGAAGTGAGCTGCTCATCTCTACTGCAGGCTAGAGGCATTAGCCGCTAGTAGCATAACACACCCCGGTCAAACTGTGAGCAGTCAATTTGCACTGTGGGTAATGTAGGTTTTCACAAGGAGGATTTGTGTATCTAAAAAGACAATATCTCTGCTTCTGCTGCATCAATTCTGATCCTTTTTTTTTAAGCTATATGTCTAACAACATTATAGAAATGCAATGCCTAATCAGTGGATACTCATATATGTGTAAGAAGCAAACTGCAGCCACATCTGACCACCAACAGTGAGCGCAGAGTTGCATAATGAGGCTTCCTCATCCGACATGTCGTGTTTCATAACACAATGCTGGAAGCTCAGCAGTAAACCTCTTTCCATTCACTTTGAATCCGTCATATTGATAGTATGAACAGTGACCAATACATGTGTCACAGGCCTGCCGGTTCTGGTGAAGCCCTTTTCCAGACGAGAAGCAACCGTATTCACCGTCTTTAACACCACAAAGAGAGTCTTTGAAGAAGAAGAAAAAAAAGAGATTCCACATGCTCAGCAGTCTCCGCTGGATAAATACTAATCCAATGAAAGTGACAGTAAACACACCGATGATATAGATCACAGCTAACAAGATAAAAAGCCTGAGGATGTGATGGGTTTATGTTACAAACATCGCAGAGGTCAGATGAAATTACGGCGCAGGGCGGGATAAATGTTTACATCTTATATAACACACTTATCGTCTTGATTACAAAAGGGTTGCACCGACGAACATATGGCCACACACACAAACACACACGTTGCAAAGTATTTTTTAATACATCAATGAAAAAGCAGCATACAAAAGATACAGACATAAATCCAACAAACACAAAAAGCTTTAGTTTGATAGAAACTCTTTGTTGGAGTGCAGAGGTCGTTATAAGCTTCTTACACAGGACGCAGCTCAGACCATCAATCCAGCAGGCGAATCAGGACCGGGGCGCACAGAAAGAATGAATGAAAAAAAAATCGAGAAAAAGATTCAAGGTCGGAAAGATGTTTTATTTTGAAAATACATCGGTCTGTCAAGAGGTTACGTGATACGTTACATCAAAAATGAAACTTAAAAGTCTGTTTTAATTTCTGGATTAAAATCAAGGCAGAATATCCTGAGATCGCCAAAAAAAGCCTTGAAACCCCTGCTTCCATTTCAATATCCTGTCTTTGTGAGGCAGGTTTTAAGTTACGGAGTAGACAGGACATAAAGAACACACGTTGGTTGTCTGGAAGGGTCTGGAACATCAATTTGCATCATCCGGCGGGAGCCCATATTTTGATTCTTTCAATTAATTAACACTGACTGCTGTTGAGGGCAGAATGCAGAAAGTATCAAGTATTGAAGAAGTCCCTGACAGGATTTGATGTGGTCACAGTGTGTGTGTGTGTGTGTGTGTGTGTGTGTGTGTGTGTGTGTGTGTGTGTATGATGAGTCACAGCGTGGAGGTGTGTGGAGGAGGGATAAAAAAAAAGCAATAACCAATCACAGATGTGTGTGTGTGTGTGTGTGTGTGTGTGTGTGTGTGTGTGTGTGTGTGTGTGTGTGTGTGTGTGTGTGTGTGTGTGTGTCAGACAGTGAGAAGATTTGATGAGACTGTGGCTGTAAACAATCTTAATCTAATCACATTGACTGCTACTGAGCCGTAGGAAGACGAGGAAAGACCAGGCAGCAACTTGCAGTTCTGCCAAGTAAAGTTGATGCGGAAGTGTCCTCAGTAAACATTGTGAAGATGAATTTATGGTCTCAATTTAGTAAATTATGGTCCATTTAGAGTCAAATAGACCATAAAGCAGGGTATGCTTTAGGGCGGGCTTACTGTGATTAATTGACAGGTCGCTGCAGCTACCAGAGTCGTACACGGCGTCTCTACGTCACTCCTCCGCATTCTAAATATAGGAAATTCTGTTCATCGGTTGTGGAAAAAAACAACATGGCGACGGCAGTAGTACGTCCACTTCTGATATTCGGTCTCTGAGAAAGACACAGAACATTTGAGTTCAACCAACTGAAACGTCTCCCACGTGCCAAGAGTGTAGGTGGCCCGCAGAAAAAACACAGTAACACAAATTGCCCTCTCGAGCCAGTGTTTAGTTTGTCCGTTATGGGGATGAAACATGAAGAGGACGCGATCCCGACGTACATGTAGACGGCTCATTCTAAGGTAACAAAGACGTCTCTTAGTTTCAGGTGATGCGCAGAAGAAAAACATACTTATTAATATTCAGTTCCATTCCTGCCAACAGATCTCTCTAAATGCAACTGTACCTTTAAGATCCCGCAATTGAATGTACTAACCCAAGTTTAACCAACCAAAGTAAAATATTGTTTTCAAGTAATAACCCATTTCAGAAGCACTTGCTGTATAGAATAGATTAGAGAATGAAAGTAGTAGTAATCTATGCACACAAAACATACAGTTTAAAAAATAAAGAAGTATACAATATTACAGATAGAAAATATGTAGTTGTGCATATGTGCATTTTTTAAGTAACTTAATGCATGTACTACTAAACAGTATCTGTTTTGTGTACATGCATGGTAGGAATCTCTAAGACGACTATGCAGGCTCAACCTCCAGGGTGACCGTGGAGAGCAATGTCCACAAACAAGATCATTACTGAGATCCTCAGAGATTCCCAAAAATTACTCAAAAACGACTGCAAATTTTAGCGATGCATTTCAGATGAGCCGCTGCAATATTAATCTTTTCCAGCTGCATTATTCACAAAAAGAAACTGCTCCAAGGGGGACAGTCTGATGAATGATTATACACAAGCCCACATTTTGTGAGCGAGAACGAAAGTGAGAGGGGGCGGATGTTATCTTTCAGCGGTAGATTGATTTCCCCTCAAAACTCCTCTGCATTGTGCCATTGTTTGTTTCTTCCTTCTGTTTAGGTCCTTTGTGCAACACTGACGACTCAGGAGAGATACTGCAGGTGAATAGGGAAAAGAAACACAATAACTAATATAGATATCGCCATGAAACTTCCCCCAGCTGATTACTTACATCCAGACATTAGATTATGTTTTTGTATTATAATTTTTCTGAAATGTTATGTTTAAATATGCATAGGAGGCATTTCCTCACTAAATATGTGCATATTTGCATGCATTTCCAGAACAGAAATCTGAACATTGGATAGAGCCCGATCCAAAATTATTGTTTCATTTTGTTGACATGTTAAAGTCAAAGGTGCTCACTGAGGGGATTGTGGATATCTCTTTGTATGGCTCCATCAATACAAAAATAAATGCTGTCAAAAGCCACATAAAAATTCCTTTTCCCCATGTTCTCAGTAATAAAATGTTGTATAAATCAGCCGATGATATATTATATACGAAAAAAGCCCTCTGTAGAATCCTTCAAAAATATAGATAAGAATCAAACTGGAAAGTTTGGTGTATCAAAGTGCTACTGAAGTGGAGATTTCTGGCTCAGAGTGAGACAAAACAAAACTCATTTAGAATTTACCTTTCAAGATATACATCCTATATAATACATCCTATTGTAAAATTCCAATAGGATTAATGTAACTCATAGATATCACCATGACACTTCCCCAGTTCTTTACTGACATTGATTGACAGAGATTGATTGAAAGTGACACACACACACACACACACACACACACACACACACACACACACACACACACACACACACACACACACACACACACACACACACACTCCTACATCAGGACATCAGCCAATAGGGGGACAGCTGGTGGAATAGTTCCTGGACTCAAACCAATGAGTACGTACGTGGGTGGGCCAGTGGGGTGTGTCATGTCTGTGTATTCCTCCGTGTGTGTGTGTGTGTGTGTGTGTGTGTGTGTGTGTGTGTGTGTGTGTGTGTGTGTGTGTGTGTGTGTGTGCGTGTGTGTGTGTGTGTGAGTGAGTGTACAAACTGAGCACAGCAATCTGTCTGAGTGTTTTCAAATGTACACACTGTGGCCAGGTTCCCAACCACATGAATCGCAAATGTTGACCAAATTTCGATTAAAAAAAGAAATCAGTAAAAAGGAAGTTGTTTAGGAATGCTTGTTTTCCATCCATTACTGGATTTCAGATTTCCACAGGAGACTTCTCTTTGAGCAAGATTTAATCAAGCAAAAGGTAAAGAAAATGGGCGTAGTGTCACAAAGCTTGTTTCCGTGGCTACCGGGATCCAGCGTGCTCCGTCATTACTGGACCAATTTAAAAAGTTGTTGCTTCCATTAGTAACTTAGACACAAAAGCATGGGGGGGGGGGGAGAATCCAGGCTTTAAAAAAAATATACCAAGGTTTCCCTTTAAGCATGTTCATCGTCTTGCTGCTAGTGCGCTAACAAATTACACAGGGACGGCCATTAAGACACGTCTGCACAGTTGATCCGTATATTGATATTTCTAAGCAATATATTGATACAATACGGGCTCGAACACAATCAAACAAGATGGAAGCGAGTGTCCGACGTCCAAATAAAAACCGTCTGGTGATTCAGATCTCATGCCTGTTCTCGCTTGCATAGTGAACCACGACACAGCTTTGCCTTAGAGAGGAGGCCCGAGGTTGCATGTTGCCATATGACATCACCAACCACTAATAACGCTGCTTCTCCATCTCCTGGTCCCAGTGAAGGTGGAGTGTTAAGGACAGAGTGGCCATAGCAGGGAGAGAGGGACAGAAGAAGAAGAAGAAGAGGAGGAGGAGGAGGAGGAGGAGGAGGAGGAGGAGGAGGAGGAGGAGGAGGAAAGGATGACTGCAGATATTGAACCTGCCAGTCAGACGGAAGATGAGTGGGAGGATTTTGGATCATTCCACTCAGAATCAACCATTTCTATAGGATTGTGTAGGGAGATGTGCTAGAATGGTGAACATTAAACCTGCTTCTCATTTCAGGTTCAAACAATAAGATGATCATCCAGGTTAGTAGAGTGTAGAGATGCATTTTAGAGCTCCGGCTCAGAGAAAGAAGAACAAGAGGCGTCAGAAAGTAAAGGGGCATTGCGTGGGCGCCGCTCATTTTGTGCCGTTAAATTACTGGATCACCGCTGAGAGGACCACACGACCCACACGAGAGCTCTACAGCGTCCGAGTGCACCCTCAGGTGACAACTGACGGGGCGGAGGAGTCGAGTGTGGGAGGGAGGAGATTCTGAGGGGAGAGAAGATGAAATGATGGGAAAGAAAGAAATTAGCAGTTGGAGAACAAGAGACAAAGGAAGGAAGGAAAGTGAGCAACTGGAGAACAGAAAAGCAAGAGAAAAGGCTCAGCTGGTAGCAGAATTAGAGGAAGGAGGGCATGCAGAGGATGAGAGGAGAGGAATTAGTCAGGGACAGTATGCAAAGAGAAGGTGAGAAGACGAAAGGGAAAAGATTTGAAGAAAGACGGAAAAAATAAGTGAAATTTAGCCTAGGAACGTTCAAGAAAAAAGAAAATGAAATGAGGATGGCAGGAGAAGAGGGGAGGATTACCATGATGCCACTTAAAATGATTGGAGAAGGAGAAGAGAGAAAAGAGAGGTGGAAAGGAGAAAATCATATGAGAGTGTCAAAGCTTGGAGGTGAATAAAGAGGGGAGGAAAGTGAAGAAGCAACAGAGGCTGGATCGAAGCAAGAAGAAGACAAAAAGGTTGTTAAAAGAGAGACGGGGGAGGAAGAAGCCGTTTGATGGCAGAAGTGTGAGAGTGAGCGAGGAACAACGAGAAGAAGCGATGAGGGGGAAATCAGGTGGCGGACGAAGAGGGCGACATTTTCCAAATGGATGAGAGATAGACAGATAAAAACAAGCAAGGTGGTAGATTGGAGGTTGAAAGAGCCACGGGGTGGAGGACTAAAACACACACTGGCGGGATGGGGGGATGATGGAGGAGAAGAGATAGAAGGAGCGGTCATGAGAAAAACTCCTTCAGCAGTCCCACTCCCTCTGGAGTCCTGAAGCTTTGAATAGGCAAGGAGCTAACACACACACACACACACACACACACACACACACAGACACACACACAGATACACACACACACACACACACACATAGATACACACACACACAGACACACACACACAGATACACACACACACAGAGAGATTAGAGCACTCACACTCATACGATGCACAATCCGCAGAGTGTGCAGAAAAAACGGCAGACAAACACGAGAGCAGAGGAAGCACAAGGAACGAGTCAGTGATGACAGAATCAGAGCATTTGAATGGCACTGATGAAGCACTGATTGTTGATTGTTTCCTTGTTTGGAATCTCTGTATGCATGAAAATAAATTTCTTTTAAGATCATACATAATCCATGGACCAGCACACAGTGTAAATCTGGAGGAACCTCAGGGCACGGAATAAAACAAGCCTGGGCCATTATGTCACTACAGTATAATCCTCATTGATATTCATGCTGTGGAGTCGGCTGAGTGAGATGCTGAGAGGCCGAGGTCACATAGGAGGTGGTAGAGTGGAGGGAACCGGTGAGCGGGAGGATAACAAATGAATTCGAAGCAAATTAAAGACATGAGAGAGGAAGATGAGGGAAGGCGAGAGAGAGGGGGGTGTAAAGGTGAGACGAGGAAAGGTCTACGCTTTTAAAGAGGCAGAGAGACGTGCTTTTATGGTGGCGGCGACAGAAAATCTGACATAGATCTGACAACTCATGAGGACCAACACATACAGGAACGACAAGGTTCCAGCATTAATATCCAGCTGTCTTTGTTTGCTAACGCGTTAAGCTAGCTAACGTTATGACCTGGTCGCGCTGCCCTCACCATGGAGAAATCAAGCACGTCTCCCCCGAATCCCATGCCAATCAAAAAAAAAGAAATGGGCTACACGAATAGCCAATCAGAAAAACTTATCTGTTGTATCTGGGTGAAATGTAATCCAGCAACCAATGAAAATAAAGCTAATAATAATATGGAGGGGAGGGGGGCTGGTCCCTGCGCGGGGTGTATATATATATGATATGTCACTCTTACCTGTCTTAAAAACTTGAGAGCCCTGCATCTTTCCTAGAAGCAAACAACGTTGTTCTTTGTTTTTTTTCCGATTAGTTAATTTATCTTCGAGTGAGGTCTTCCACACTGTTTAACACATCTTCTCCAGCGAAAAATAAAACAGTCCCCTGAAAACTTTGACACCGGCCTCCTGCGCCTATAGTCCAGTTGCTGACGTAGGATTGGACAGTGGCCATTCTAGGGAGGGGCTTAGCAAAGAGCCAATTACTCTTGTGGTCATGTAACCTTGTGGCAAAGCAGAGATAGAAACAAAAACTCCGGACACACGTATGCAGCTCAACCCATAAGGCACTGCTGGGGTGAAAGTAGCATGAAATCTAACGCATACCATCCCTTGTTTCACCCCGGCATGAGTGTGTGTGTGTGTGTGTGTGTGTGTGTGTGTGTGTGTGTGTGTGTGTGTGTGTGTGTGTGTGTGTGTGTCTCAGTGCTTCTACAGCACACACTTTCAAACACGTCTAATAATAAGACTCTCAGCAGGGGGGCACTGCAGCAGCCCCCCCCCCCCCCCCCCCCCCCCCCCCCCCCCCCCCCCCCCCCACCCCCCCCCCCCCCCACCCCCCCCCCCCCCCCCCCCCCCACACACACACACACACAGCCTGCAGTTAGTTTATCAATGAAACTCCGATGCAGCCCGTCTGTCTGAAGGATCTGATGCACTCTCTGCTGTCTGTTTGTGGCTTTGTGGCTTTCATTCATCTCTTTTAAGTCACAACTGCCACATTTCCAGCGAATGAGCTCGAAAACAAAAGCCTCAGCCGAGGGTGCAGTTCAATGGTTGATGCTGTGTCATAACACAGCTCTGCTTTCCTCTATGACTCAGTCGGAACGCAGCAAACTAGAGACCGTCTTGCGATGGGATCACACCAGCAGTGACTCCAAATCGGGGCTATAGGGGCTCAAGGTTGGGAAGCCAATGGCCCCTTCCTCCACTTCCAATGGCCCCTTCCTCCACTTCCAATGGCCCCTTCTTCCACTTCCAATAGCCCCTCCCTCCACTTCCAATGGCCCCTTCCTCACTTTCAATGGCCCTTTCCTCCACTTTCAATGGCCCCTTCCTCCACTTTCAGTGGCCCCTTCCTCCACTTCCAATGGCCCCTTCCTCCACTTCCAATGGCCCCCTTCCCACACTTCCTACAAACTTCTTCTTCTTCTTCTTCTGCAACGCTCTAGGTACCCCTCTAGTGTCAGTTTAGGGACCGGGGGACAGTGTGTCAGTTTCCATATGTTACCTGCATGCAGTGTCTTTTCAAAATAAACTTCCGCGCTAAATACGGTTAAAAGGTGAATTTAAGAAATTATGTAAAATCGACCTCAGTCCCCAGAGGGTTAAGGTAAATTAACACAAAACTACGTCGTGAGGATTAAGAAAAGCTTCAACTCAGTATGTCTCGTTAGTAAGTTTTGTAACTGGTGTCCGTAAAGTCTGGAAGTTACGTAACAGAACAAGGGTGAAATAACTGTAAAAACAATCAAGTCTCAAGTTTTGACTCTAAAATCCCAGAACACTGAGAAGAGGGATAAGACATTGACATCACACACATCTGCATCTGAATATTTCATTACGTGATGCCTGTACTGAAAAACTTAATTTCAGTGCATATAAAGACCTGAACTACTTCTTAGGGGCTTGAGAGGGACTTGAAACCAGATGTCTTGTTTGACACGTCTTTGCCTTCTTTTCTTTCTTGTGGTCCTTCAATCAGCTCCTCTCTTGAAGCCGTCTAGCTATCTAAGTCCATCACCTGGATCTCATTGGACACCTGCTCTCCAGAGTCCTTGTCTGTCTGTTTACATGTCTGCCTAAACTTAATCTCTCTGTTTTTTTTGTGGGGCTTTTTTTTATCCTCCATGATGAAATTGAAGGTGTAGGGATTAGGAAGAGATCAGTCTGTTTGTTCTTTTATTTGTTTTCTTGTTTGCTCGCTCATACAGCACTGCTCCAACAGCAGCCAAGCGAGAGAGAGCGATGCTTCTCACGACAGCACGCTCACATTTCTCAGATTCAAGCTCTAATCTCAAAGTGACGGAGGTCCTGACTGCCTGTCCGTCTGTCTGTCTGTCTGTCCTGACAAAAACATAAAAAAATAAAAAATCCATCCCCATCTCCTTTTATACGAGCCGGACACGTACCACCTGACCCACTCCGACAGACGGCGCTTTACCCTGCACCAATCAGTCGGATCACTTGTGTAATTAAAAAGGGTGAAAAGAGGCCGGAGGTACGGAAACAGCCCTGAATGTTTCCCAGGAGAGCAATCAGGTGGGGAGGAGACGGCGGAAGATGATCAGGTGGGGAGGAGATGGCGGAAGATGGATAATGAGGCGCTGAGACGAAGGAATACAGAGAGGGATGCCTTGACAAGGAGACACATGTTTTTGTGGCTTCTGGTTTGCTGCTCTTTGTCTGTCCGGTGTGATGTACGATCATAAAACCTTCTAGGAAAAGGTTTCTTGACGTAATCTGCAGATTTAATCCTATTTAATCCTGCATGTTCGTTAGTTACCAGAACATTTAATAAAACAAACTAAATTTTGATTAAAGGCTAAAAAAAGAAAGAAAAGGTTGTTTCTCAGTGCCTTCTAAAATGCATAGAAGCATTATAAATGTTTGGTTAAGGTTACGGAACTAGCGTAGCCAATGGGCAGTACCAATACCAGCACCAATACTGGTACCCTTAAACCGATGCCAATACCCTTAGTGACCACGAACAATACAAACCTTTTACTGGAACATCATAAGAACTTGATGATTTTTTTTCTAAATGAACTGATTCATCTTTTTGTCAATAAAACCTGTGAAAATGACACAATATCAATAGCCCAAAGTGACTTTCTCATATCTCAAAATGTGTGTGAGTGTTACATTTCCTATAATCTCAGAACAAAACAAAAAAAAAGTGTTTAGAAGGTGCTTAAATGATCATTTAAAAAAATAAAGATTAGCAAAACAATTGCAGGCAACAGAAATGCATGAAGAGTCTATGAGAAGATGACTCTACTTCTCTCTTGATTTATTACCTCAACATTGTAAACACACATTTATGGTCTTAATCGATAGTTTCCAGTCATCTTCATGACAGCATGATGTTCATTTAGTAAATTATGATCCATTTTACAGTCAAATAAACCATAAAGTATGCTTCAGGGTGAGCTTACTGTGATTGACAGGTCGCTACCACAGCGTTGTCTGTACACCTTTCACAGTGTTTTCAGTTCATGAACGTTAATTGTAACATTTTGACTGGTTCATCCGGTTGCTCTTAGTTCACCCTTTTGCGTCGCTGCAAATACCACAAGATGGCGGCGGTCGAAATGTCGAATTCAAGGCTTTAAAAATGCCAGTCCACAAACAATAGATGATGTCATGGTGACATACGTCCACTTCTTCTGTACAGGCAATGCTCACTTCATCACATCAGCTGACGGATGGGAAAGCTTTCATGCCGGGCTTTCTGCTAAACCATGAGCTTGGAAAAAAACAAACAAATATTGTTTTCTATCAAAATGTTGCACATCATCACTTTACCAGCAGAGCTGAGAGGTATCACAGCCTGACACGGCAACCAGCAGCGCACGGGGGCTTTGGTTGTGCTGGAGCGTTTCCCAAGTGTGATTTGTTAATGTAAGCATGTGAAGTGGGGCGGTGATGAAAGAGCGGCACAACACCCACTGGGTAAATAAAGGTTAGGAGGATGCAGCAGACCCAGGACATATGTCTCTCTGTGAGCGGTGGCTCACGATAAGAGAACCTGCCTTTTAAACAGAGAGGGAAACCATGTGAAGGGCGGGAGGAGAGGAGAGAGACAGGGAGCGATGGAGATAATGGAGGAGAGGAAGGAGGAGGAGCGCTAATGAATAATCCATCAGCCAATAGAAGATGTAAAGCAGCGCTAATGCTCAGAAGATGTTGGTTCTAAAAAAAAAAAAAAGTTCTAAAAATGTCCGTAGAAGCTAATATTGTGCACTGGGTGTGATTTACATTAATCTGACCGTTCCTAAGAAGTCCCCCGAGGGACGAGCGAGCTGGGTGGTGCGCCGCAGGGTTGCCGTGTTTTTGTAGGACAACCCCAGAAGTCAGCAGCATCACACTGGGCCAAAGCAGAAAATAACTTGGCTTGCTCAGCAAGAATTTTTTTTATTTATTATTTTTGAAGCGTCAATGATATCACCAGAAGTATTTTTTTGTAAACTGCGTTATCGCTAATGGCCAGCAGGGGGCGACTCCTCTGGTCGCAAAAAAAACAGAAATCCTATTGTATGGACAGACTTTATTTCCAACAGTGTTTTACTGCACTTTTGCGTTTTCGAGGGAGACGTCTTTTCTCTTGGGTTACGGTCGCACTTTGAAACGGTTTGAAACGATTTTTAAAAAACAAATTTAACGTTGTAAATTGAAACAAAATAACAAAAATGATACAAAACTCCTTAGTTGGGTTTAGTTCAACGTATTCTCATACAAAGGGATGATATTCAAAAAAGTTCAGACAAAAGCCTGCAACACGTGTCAATACACGCCTATTACGTCTTTTCAAAATAAAGTTACGTCTTCACAGGATTTCTGGAAACTCAATTAGGTTTAGGCAACAAAACATATTCGTTAGGTTTAGGAATAGATCGTCGATTGGGTTTTAATAACTGTGGAAGTGGAAGTGCCTTTACTGAAATAGGTTAAGATTAAGGTAAGTTACAAAAACATCAACGCAGGGAACGAACTGCTGTTTCTTGGCTGTAAAATCGCCATTTGTTAGACCCATCCACCTCCCCTCCATTTCCCTCAACACGTCATCACAATCCAGTTAGTTGCATGGGAACGTCATTTTCAAGAGGCATTCTCTATTCATCAAACCAAAAAGCCATTCAAAAAGCTCATGGAGACGAGGGAACCTGATGTGCAAGAAATGCTCAGCTCATTTCCAGGCTTTAGGACACTATTGTACTTTCTCCCTCCATTTA
Source organism: Taurulus bubalis (assembly GCF_910589615.1). Taxonomy (NCBI): domain Eukaryota; kingdom Metazoa; phylum Chordata; class Actinopteri; order Perciformes; family Cottidae; genus Taurulus; species Taurulus bubalis. The sequence goes on from NC_136598.1 coordinate 12,945,647, forward strand.
TTTCCCAAGCATTCAACATCTTGTTCTGCTGCTGCATCTGTATCCAACAGCAATTTTCTCCTTGAGAAAAGAGATTGGAGGGAGGGGAGTTGCCTGGCCTCATCGACAGAGGGGGGCTGGGAGGAAGGCTGGCGCAGGGAAAACAAGGGAAGCCCCGGGAAAAACTGCAGGGACGGAGAGAGGGAGACGGAGAGAGAGAGAGAGAGAGAGAGAGAGAGAGAGAGAGAGAGAGAGAGAGAGAGAGAGGAAAAGCCCAGGGAAGTCCCGCTGCATCTCCTGTGCACAGGAGGAGGATCCCCACTTCTCTCCTTTCTCTGCAGCCCGGCCCTGATATACACCAATGCCTTATGTAACCCCCTCAGACTTCAGGCTGAATGTATACTGAAACTGCTCTACATTATTAATCAAGAGCTGTGCATCCTCCACCGCATCCAGTAGATCTGCCTTCAAACCAGAGCTGAATAATAACCCCAACAAATGTTTAATATATGTGTGTGTGTGTGTGTGTGTGTGTGTGTGTGTGTGTATATATATATATATATATATATATATATATATATATATATATATATATATATATATATATATATATATATATATATATATATATATATATATATATATATATATATATATATATATATATATATAAGTCGCTGGTAAACTGCAGTGGCTCGGTCAGTGTGTGCGTGTGGGGGGGGGGGGGGGGGGGGGGGGGTTCTGGCATAATGCATAGTGGGTGCGGTGGACATCACACAGCCAACCCGACCTGCTGACCAGAGCCCTGCCGGACAGAAACACTGTGCTGCGTCAATGCGGACAGAAAGAGACACCGGGAAACCGGATAAGTAGCTTTCAAGTTAAAGGCTTTTAATTCGGTCACACAGTGAGGCGTAATCAAAATGCAACCAAGCACCGTGTTTTCATTGTGTTACATTGTGTTGGTTACAGAAATGTATTTAGTTTTTTTGACAGAGACGGAAATTAAATCATAACGCAAAACACTTGACCACAGTCAACTCCCATGAGCTGCTTAACTGCTCGGTTTTATGTTTGGAAAGTTCAACCGAAAGTCATGTGCTTCTTCCTGTGGACTTGACGCATGGCAGGAGGCGCAGTGTCATCATAGATTTACTACAACCTCACAGAGTTGTTTCACCACCAACAGTATCTGACACTTTGGAGACGCTTAATATTCTGACCAGTTTTTATGTTTGTTTTGTTTCATTATCATAATCATAATCATAAAGGCTGCCGCCGGTCTGTCCGTCCGACATGAAGGCAGCTGCGGCGCGAACGCCAAGAGTTGGTCGGTGTTGTTGCTCTCCGGCGCGTGAACAACAACAGCACCCGCGGCGCGCGGTCGCTGCGCTCCCGGGGCTGCACGGACTGCCCCTGGGGCCACGCGGGGCTGTTCATTAAAGCCGGGGAGGCACTTCGGATGAAAGCGATCCGTGTGCATCGCTCGCTCGCTCGCTCGCAAAAAAAATAATCCCTGCAACATCCTTAGCATTTCACTCACGCTCCCTTCAAAAAAACTTCAGGGGGAATGTAGGGCACAGTAGCGCGAGAAACGAGGAAACGTAATCCTGATTATGTCAAGCGTGCTCGTAAATATATATATTTTGTAATATATGTCCACAGATTATGACAATCGGCTGTCAAAAGAGATATTCATAGATAGTCACCTAGACTACCTTTGAAGCACCTGCAACACTTCCAAGGGGACGCACTCTGTCAATATTAATTTTTTATTATTATTTTTTACACAAAGCAGCTCCACATGGTCGGACGCGGCCCCGATGGGCCGGCAGCCCGCTGATGCCCGCATGGGGCTGTGCAGGCGCACAGAGCAGGTGCGCACCGCATAGGCGCACCGACCATACACACACATACACACACAGAACAGGCAGAAGTGAAGGAGAATGCCTCTTACCTCGTGTTCTCGTGGCGGCCACTCGAGGCGGTGAGCCTGTACACAGCATCTGATGTTGGAATGAAAGAGTGGGAGAGATCACGGTGCTGCTTGACTCTCTCGCTCTCTCTCTCCCCCCCTCCCCCCTCTCTCTCTCACTCAATAAACTGCACACTCGCACTCGCGCTCCCCCTCCCAGCGGTCCCTTCATCACACACAGCGCGCATCCGGGCAGGGTGGCGAGGAGCGGTTTGTCCTCGGGGCAGCGGATGGATGGGGAGAGGAGAGGAGAGGAGATAAGAGTATAATTAAAGAAAAGATGAAGGACATAAGGAGAGGACAGGAGACAAGGAGAAAGGAGAAAGGAGAGGAAAGCAGTGGAGAGGGGAGGAGACCAGGGGAGAGCAGATGAGGATTAAAGAGATGATGGGTAAGGAGAGGAAGGAAAAATAAAAAGATACGGTAGAAGACAGGAGGGATGAAATTAAACATGAGATGGATTGGGAGGAGAGGAGAGGAGAGAGAATGGGAGAAAACAGTGTTAGAGGTGAGGGAGAGGAGAGGAGAGGTGAAATGAAAGGATGAATAAAGAAGGGGGTGAAACAAAAGGAGCGCTGTGGAAAAAAATGAGAGGAGAAGAAGGACGGCAATAGGGACGGCAATAAGGAGAGATAAAGAAACCCCAGTGAAGGAAGAAGAATAACAAGCAAATAAGACGACACAGTCTCGAAGCAGTTCACGAGATAGTCACAAAGTTTAAACCTTCGGTTCTAAAAAGTGAAGCTAACGAATAATTGTCCTAAAACTTACATTCTCTCTACTGACCAGCAGGGGGCGACTCCTCTGGTTGCAAAAATAAGTCTTGTTGTATAGAAGTCTATGAGAAAATTACTCTATTTCTCTCTTGATTTATTCTCTCAGTAAACATTGTAAACATGAGTTTATGGTCTCCAGTTTCAAGTCTTCTTCAATACAGCATGATGTTCATTTAGTCAATTGTGGTCCATTTAGAGTCAAATAGACCATAAAGTAGGGTATGCTTTAGGGCGGGGCTACAAGGTGATTGACAGTTCGCTACATGAAAAAAGGATCCTAATTGATATTCCTGCTGAGCAACACAGAAAAAAAACTGAAAATTGAAAAATGTTCTCCTCTCTGCTGCTGGCAGTTGTCATTTCAGCCTAAGCCGGATGCGATCCTCCTCCACCCCAGTTGCCTCCAGTCGGCATCCCAGTCATCATCGGATTGGCGCAACTCCCTTAACCACCACACCAGTGTCGGGTTCTCAGCATCACGACCCCTCGATTATCCTACTGCATGATGGAGTCCAATCGCCAATGATTTTTGCACTATTCAAATTTAAGTATATAATAAATGATTGTATTGGGGGGGCATTAATCACAGTATTAAGACGAAGCCAATTACTTAGCGTTTCAGAATGCAGAGTCCTGCTGAGCAAGCAGGCGGGAAATACAGTCCGTCAGCGTCTGGATGGACTCGCGGTGCTAAATCAGAGTTTGGGACGCCGCCGAAGCGTTCACCACCTCTTCCTGCTCCACCTCCTCCTCCTCCTCCAGACGCCACACTTTACAGTTACAGCGAGCCCACTATGTTTCTCATTACATTCTCTAGCACAGATTCCTCTCTGTGCCTGGTTAACCTTTTTGTTTCTTTAACTATATTTCTTCACTTTGATAAACGTGTTCACAGTCTGTTCTTTTTTTTAGATCTCGCCGCATGGCAAAAGTATAAAAACCTGAGATAATCTGAGACGACATCTGTTTCGACTGAAATATGCATTTATTAAGTTTCTGTACACTCAAGAGTTGAATAACCTGCTGTATTCAGGCACATCAAGAGTACCTCTTAATTCATGTGATGGTCTCTCCAATCGCAAAATGGACACAACCTTTTCACAACGTGCAAAATATCAGGGCGCTCTTGTCAAAACATCAGCATGCGAAGCAACTCAAAAGAATTGGAGTCCAGTTCTAAATGATGTGGATTCAGAGTTATGTCCATCTTAAATACTTCATCTAAATGTATTATATTTCCTTAAAGTTACTGTGAGGTTTTGAAACGTCTTAATTTGACCTATAAGTGAACAAGACCGTGGGCAAGAGGATTGGAGTTTTCTATATAGTCTCCATAGTTATTCTTGATTCTTGTCATCAGTGCCACCTGGTGGGATTCCCCATCAAATCTGATGAAATCGTGCAGGTTCACCAGAATCTCCTTCAGCTCAGGCTCCAGCGAGCAGCCTGCCGCTGACAGACCCCGGCCCTTTCGCCACAGCCCTCGACCTGCAGATGGGAGCCAACACAGAGTCCACACTGCTGGATGCCCCAGCCGTACTGCTGGGCCCGCTGTGAGGAAAGGGAACCGGAATTTGATCTAATCGAAGAGCACACTTATTGATGTATGACATGTCTATGTGACGTTTATGTCCTTGTGAAAAAAAACCTGGGTGCATGTACAGACACCACTGTTTCTCTCCTCCCCCTCACTAATTATCAGAGTGAGGAGAAAAGTCTGACAGGAAGTCTCTACAAGTAAATAAAATACGAGGAGAGGGAACAGATGAACCCAGAATGACCTCAGTGCTGCTTGATACGTATCCATGGCAAAATGCTTCTACACACACACACACACACACACACACACACACACACACACACACACACACCACCTCACGGTGAATTAAATGCTACATACAGATCAGGGTTTGGCCTGCAGCAGCAGTGACTCCCCCTCCCTCCGTTGCAGATAAATGATGCGCCGCGTCACATGGGTCTTGGACATGTGAGTGCTGGACAATTATGGAAATGAGCGCTAGGCGGCGGGAAGAGAGTCCTGGATAATAAAAAAATAATACAAACATGTTTATCATTAAATCCTATCAAGGTGGAGGAGGAGAGAGGAACCGAGGGCCGTCACGTAAAAAGCGGCGCCTGATGCTCAGTTATTACGGCATCATGTGGCGTTGTGGATTCTGGGGATCGATTACGTGTTGAACGTTGGGGGTGAAATCTTCCTTTCTCTCTCAAGCAGGGCACCCGGTAGACAAACATTAACAAACCAGTTATGGCACATGTCTCCCTTCGACGTCCCCTTTGCTGCAGTAGAAACACAGACGTGGACCAGTAAGTCCTGATTGTGACACGGAAGTGGACGTAACGTTTTATAAATAGCAAATCTTTTATCTGATGGTCTGCTTTACTTATGTAGGTCATATGGAGGCATCGGTGTTGACACAAAGACTGTTTCACAACCAGTCAAAAGTTCCTCACAGTGACTTGAATGTTTATGTTGAATAAATTCTGTATGTGAAAAGAGAAATAACAGTTCATAAGGTACACCTGGACAATACAAAAAACAGTGGGGCACCGAGGTCAATAAAGTGCCTCATAAAGCATCTGGGGCGAGACTACTGGGCCTGGGGAGCAGGAGCGAGGCAGCAAATCAACATCTTGACTGCTTTCATCACTGCTGGTCCATGGCCACTCAGCAGGAAAAGAAAAGATAAGAGGAAAAAAACAAGAGAAAACAAGAAAAGAAAAGAAAGTGACCAGAGAGGAACAACGACATACAGGTCCAAGGCATCCCTTGCTTGCTTCACAATGAGCTGGTGTCCGTTCATTTGGAGCATGAAAGCTTTAAGTTCTCACCCTCTTAATTTCATTGTATTAAAAAAGAAAAAAAGAAAATTGGATCCTTCTTTGTTTAAGGGATGAAGTGAGGAGGGCGACGGCAGAGAGAACAACTGCTCTTTCATCTGAAGAAGAAAACATGAACATGATACCTCCGAAACAAGCAGATGAGGGACGGATTAGGAAATGATGCGCGTCTAGTCGTGCCATGAATTCAATTACAAGTAGATTTTGTTAATGTGCTTGAAACGATACAATCCAAAAACAGTTTAGTCTTAAACTATCATCCATGCATCAATCAAGACATCCACCACTGTGTAAGTGCTGCTGAATCTGTGAGCTGAATTAATGCAGCACGCCACAGTTGACTGGTGATAATGAGGACGTTTGATTTGTACAATCATAATATATTAGTTTGAATGAGTGTAATGGTGCCCTCACAGCCCCTAACATTATCTGTATGTGTGTAGTGGGCTGCACCACACTGACACCATAAACTCATGTCTACAATGTTGACTGAGGGAATAAATCAAGAGAGAAGTAGAGTCTCATAGACTTCTATACAATGCACAGACCTCCTTTTACAACCAGAGGAGTCGCCCCCTGCTGGTCAGTAGAGAGAATGTACGTTTTAAGACTCACTCGCTCCAAAACGACCACAATTACTGAGCTCCCTGGCACGCGGGCGGCTGGCTGCTTGTTTCTGAGCGTCACAAGCAACGTGTGTAATATGTTCAGTGACATGAACATGTTGCAAAGTTGAGCCATTCTCCAGCAACAGATGGTGGGTAGCTTTCACACCACGCCAGGAACTTTCACCATTGGAGCACTTGTAATATCCCTGCCTCGGTGTAACCACAGGTTGTCTGTAATAGCCCCCCCTCATCCCCATCTCGAGCCTCGCTCCGAACCGCCAATAGGCTCTGCGAGGTGCACTGAATCTAAATGAAATCAGCCTGTAGATGCCGTGAGGCCATTTCCTGTTCCCCGTCTCTTTTCTCTTGACACACACTCACTCACACACAAATGTGCACACGGCCACTCTGGGAAAAAAACAAATGAAAGTGTAATAAGTGGCCTCGCCCGTGAGTGTCTTGTGAGTGGGTGGGACACGGCTGGCTGTGGATCCGTATAGAAAGCAGACAACTGGGAGATGGACAGAGAGAGAACGCAAGCGCTCAAACTAAATCTTTTCACCAATCCTCCTTCTGTGGCTGCATGTTTGGGGAAATCTGTCTGACCCCCCAACCGAGCCATAGGCATGTTGGCTGACCTCAGAGCAATTTGCAACCAGGCGCCTCTAAATCAAGTCTGCTTGACTGGAGGCTCACAGCTCAAACGAGAGATGCGCAACAGAAAGTCAGGAATCAGTGAGAACAAATTAAGATTTTGAGAGATTGATTAGTGCAACATTGTAATGGATGGCAGGATGACTGTGGGCTTCTAGGAGCCGGCCCTCTGCATTCCCTTTTACATGCCAGTGGCTTGATTGCTTTATGGCACAAAACAAGCGGATGGCAGCATTCCTGCAGACAAACGGAGCTTCGCTCTCTCAACGTGGCAGATGGCGGAATGGCGAAAGGACTGGTGGGGGAGTTTCTCTGACATGTTTTTGGAAACACAACAAAACAGGGATTATGTGAAATGTGAGTTAAGTTTGGGAAACGCCAACTGTACCACTGCCGACATGAGTTGTGCTTTTTTGTTTGTTTGTGACAAGAAGAAATTCAACAAATGGTTTACAACTCATGAACTAGAAAAGTGCACCCAGGAAAGTGCAGGGGAAACGAGATTTCATGAAACAGTGCGTAGGATCCACACTGAATGTTCCCGTACATTGGAAGGAGGAAATGCAAGTAGGCCAAAAAAAAGTGTCTTAAAACCAGCGTTCTCTCCACTGACCACCAGGGGGCGACTCCTCTGGTTGTATAGAAGTCTAAAGAAAATGATTCTACTTCTCTCTTGATTTATTCCCTCAGTAAACATTGTAAACATGAGTTTATGTCTCAATCTCTAGTTTCAAGTCTTCTTCAATACAGCATGATGTTCATTTTGTAAATGATGGTCTATTTAGAGCAGGGGTGTCAAACTCATTTTCACCCCGGGCCAGATTACATGTTAAATCAATGCACAGACGCGTTAGGTTGCGGAAAAGCAGATTTTTCGCCGGGCGTCGCGATAGAGGCGAAACGGCGTTGCGAATATTTGCAAATCTGCTTTTCCGCTTTTCCGCCTTTTCGCTGGCGTTGAAATATTTCAACGCCAGCGAATAATTTGCCCGACGCGGAGTTGCGAAAGCCAATCCGATGCAAACGCCGTCCTGCCGTTACTGAATCAGACTGCGGGTCCGCTGAAGGAGCACTGAAAGCAGCTTCATTCAGACACTCGTCCTGGAGGAATCGGAGCTGTGTGCGACTACGGATAATATTATGAATCCAGACACGGGGGCGGTTGACGTTCCGACGTGTGAGGGACTGTCTCAACAAGTATAAAGCAGAACTAGTGGTTATTTACATGGTGGATGAAGGAAATAGTAAATGTTTTCACAGACACGGAGATAAGCCCCCTTTCCCCAGCGAATGGTTGCGAAAAACAAATTAAGTCAAAGTCGAAGTCAGTTTTATTGTCAATTTTGTGCAATGTGCAAACATGCAGAAGATCGAAAGAATGTTTCTCTTCTGTCCAACATATAGAGAATTGTGTAATAGTAATAATAATAATAATAATAAAGTGCAAAAAACTGTTTAAAAGTTAAAAAAACAACAACATATAACATATAGACAACATAAAATAGGAACTATTTAGACTGTGAAGGACTAAACTATAAATAAATGACTAACTCCTTAGCAGCATTAACCACATAGAGTGAATTTTTCACCGGCGGCGCGATATAGGTGAAGGTGAACGCAGCATTACTCTATCGAAGATCAAACTTAAAACAGAAGAAAATAACAAAGACAAAGATTAAACGGACATTATTATATTAACTTTGGTCAAAGCTTTTTTGTCACAGTTATCATACAGGACTGTCTCAGAAAATTAGAATATTGTGATAAAGTTCTTTATTTTCTGTAATGCAATTAAAAAAACAAAAATGTCATGCATTCTGGATTCATTACAAATCAACTGAAATATTGCAAGCCTTTTATTGTTTTAATATTGCTGATTATGGCTTACAGCTTAAGAAAACTCAAAAATCCTATCTCAAAAAATTAGAATATTTCCTCAGACCAAGTAGAAAAAAAAGATTTATAAGAGCAAAACAAAATCAAACATTTAAAAAAATGTCCATTAATGCACTCAGTACTTGGTTGGGAATCCTTTTGCATGGATTACTGCATCAATGCGGCGTGGCATGGAGGCAATCAGTCTGTGGCATTGCTGAGGTTGTATGGATGCCAAGGATGCTTCAATAGCGGCCTTTAGCTCATTTGCATTGTTGGGTCTGGTGTCTTTCAGCTTCTTCTTCACAATACCCCACAAATTCTCTATGGGGTTCAGGTCAGGGGAATTGGCAGGCCAATCGAGGACAGTAATGCCATGGTCAGTACACCAGTTACTGCTGGTTTTGGCACTGTGGGCAGGTGCCAGATCATGCTGGAAAATGAAATCCTCATCTCCATAGAGCTTTTCTGCAGACGGAAGCATGTAGTGCTCTAAAATCTCTTGGTACACAGCTGCATTTACTCTGGACTTGATGAAACACAGTGGACCAACACCAGCAGCTGACATGGCACCCCAAACCATCACTGACTGTGGGAACTTCACACTGGATTTCAAGCAACTTGGATTTTGCGCCTCTCCAGCTTTTCTCCAGACCCTGGCGCCTTGACTTCCAAATGAAATACAACACTTGCTTTCGTCTGAAAAGAGGACTTTGGACCACTCTGCAACTGTCCAGTGCTTCTTTTCCATAGCCCAAGTCAGACGCTTCTTCCGTTGTCTTGAGTTCAGAAGTGGCTTGACCATGGGAATACGGCTATTGTAGCCCATTTCCCAGACACGTCTGTGAACAGTGGCTTTTGATACCTGGACTCCAGCTTCAGTCCACTGTCTTTGAAGCTCCCCCAAATTCTGGAAGCGACTCTTCTTCACAATGCTGTTAAGGCTGCGGGCATCTCTCTTGGTTGTGCAGCGTTTCCTGCCACATTTCCCCCTTCCAACAGACTTTTTGTGGATGTGCTTTGAAACTGCACTCTGTGAACAGCTTGCTCTTTGAGAAATTTCTTTTTGTGTCTTACCCTCCTGATGGAGGGTGTCAATGATGGTCCTCTGGACAGAAGTCAGATCAGCAGTCTTCCCCATATTTGTGATTTAGTTTACTGAACCAAGCTGAGTGTTTTTCAAGGCTCAGGAAACCCTTGCAGGTGTTTCGACTTAATTAGACGATTCAAGTGATTAGTTGAATACCCTACTAGTATACTTTTTCATGATATTCTAATTTTTTGAGATAGGATTTTTGAGTTTTCTTAAGCTGTAAGCCATAATCAGCAATATTAAAACAATAAAAGGCTTGCAATATTTCAGTTGATTTGTAATGAATCCAGAATGCATGACATTTTTGTTTTTTTAATTGCATTACAGAAAATAAAGAACTTTATCACAATATTCTAATTTTCTGAGACAGTCCTGTATAACTCTAATAAGAACATGCATGTGGTCTGGGGCGGTGGTTCTCAACTGGTCTGGCTGCAGGACTCACCATCACCCCTGAATGACCCACCGAGATCCAAAGCGAGGAACATTTTCAACTTCTCAATTTGATTTAATGAAAATATGGTGCAGTTTGAACCTGAGATAGTATCACAGTATGCCAAACACAGAAATATTCCCTTTCACACTCAATTAAAAACCAAAAAGTGCATCTGAAGGACACAAGGTAATACAACACACACAACAATTTTATAACTTCAGTCTTTTTTAACATAACATTAAAGAAAAAGGTCGGGAATGAAGCAAACTATCTCAAATAGTCCGGTGTGTAAACTCACTCAAGTAAAGTGTGTTGTGAACGCAGCATTGAGGAGTGTGTGAATATTCAATTCAATTCAGTTTATTTTGTATAGCCCAAAATCACAAATTAAAATGATCCTCAGAGGGTTTTACAATCTGTACACATACACATCCTGTACCAGGACTTCACATCGGATCAGGAAAAACTCCCCAAAAAATTGAAAAAACCCTCTCACAGGGAAAACAGGAAGAAGCCTTCAGGAGAGCAACAGAGGAGGATCCCTCTCCCTGGATGGGCAGAAGCAATAGATGTCATGTATAAAGAATGAACAACGTAACAGAGTTACAGCACATTACATGAATATGCCAGAAATTGAATTGAATAAACGGCACTCTGCTGCATTAAAAATTCCCTTCAAAATAAAAGCACAGGATTTTTTTTGGGCCCATGCAAAGGCCCGTGACCGACTGAAAACAGGTCCGCGAACGACTGAAAACGGGTCCGCGAAGCCTTCGCGGGCCACATAAAATGACGTGGCGGGCCGCATCCGGCCCGCGGGCCTCGAGTCTGACACCAGTGATTTAGAGTCAAATAGATCATAAAGCAGAGTATGCTTACATACAGCGTCTCTACATCACTCCTCCGCATTGCAAATAACCTCCGTTCATTGGATCCAAACAAAACAACATGGCGGCGCCCATATTCCAAGATGGCAACGTTAAAAATCGCCAAACTATAGGCTTCATAACATCAGTCCACAAACCAATAATGACATCACGATGACTACGTCCACTTCTTACATAGAGGTGTAAAACAAGACTTAAAAAGGGTGAAATTAAGGGAAAAGAGACTCAGAAAAAAGTGCAGCTGAGATGGAGAAAAAGCAGACAAGCAATGGAGTCTAAAAAAGGGAGAAATCATTACTTACTCCGATTGGAAATCTTTTCATCGATCCTCTGTCTGCGGCTGCATGGTTGGGAGCTGACAGATAAAGCTCACCATGTAAGGTACGTCCATCACTGCTTCATCACATGGAAATCTGACCCCCCAACCGAGCCACAGGCATGTTGGCTGACCTCAGAGCGATTTGAAACCAGGGGTCTCTAAATCAAATCTGCTCTACTGAAGGATCACAGCTCAAACGAGACAGAAAGTCAGGAATCAGTGAGAACAAATTAAGATTTTGAGAGATTGATTAGTGCAACATTGTAATGGATGGCAGGATGGCTGTGGGCTTCTAGGAGCCGGCCCTCTGCATTCCCTTTTGCATGCCAGTGGCTTGATTGCTTTATGGCACAAAACAAGCGGATGGCAGCATTCCTGCAGACAAAAGGAGCTTCACTCTCTCAACGTGGCAGATGGCGGAACGGTGAAAGGACCGGTGGGGGAGTTTCTCCGACATGTTTTTGGAAACAGGGAACACAACACAACAGGGATTATGGGAAATGTGAGTTCAAAGTTTGGGGTGCGCCAACTGTACCACTGCCGACATGAGTTGTGCTTCTTTCTTTGTTTGTGACAAGAGGAAGTTCAACAAATGTTTACAACTCATGAACTAGAAAGGTGCACCAAGGAGAGTGCAGGGGTCTCGTTTCATGAAACAGTGCGTAGGATCCACACTGAATGTTTCCGTACATTGGAAGGAGGAAATGCAAGTACTCCAAAATATTTTCCGATTTCTAAAACCTTGCGTACGCCTGCCAGCGGGGAATTTCCTGTTATAAATCCCAAATCAACCTGTAATGTTCACATCTCGCCCGCTACATGCTCACATTTAACTGGATGGTCAAAGCAAAGCTCCTTCTGAATGTTTGATCGGTGAACACACTTTATTCATTCATTTACTTTAGCTTTTCTCATAGCATTATGATTAGGATTAATAATGAGGATATAAAGCGATTGTACGAGAGCTGTCAGTGGCTTTATTTCTACACATTGCTCATTTACACAATCCTTATGTGCAGGTGGAGTCTCCGCTCCAGTGAGCTGTGATACTCACATCGGATAGCTGTTTTCAATGTGTCTGTGTACAGTAGGCAGCCTACTGTAGGCTGTACCTTTAAGCAGCTTTTTATAAAGAAAACAAAGTGAACTTTTACTTTTATAACCTTGTTTTGTATTTTTCAGTCTGACAATTTAAAAACAAACAAACAATCAAAGCTTGTGTCAAATCTTTTTTTATTTGTGGAATTGAAGGCTTCTTGCTTTTACTGTGTTTAAATCTAACAAATCATCTTCGATCAAGTTGTCCTACTACAGGTTTCCAAGTGTGAAATTGATTTTCAGCTTTCGGATCCTTTGGGTTTCCAAGAAAGCAATTGAGATCAGTTCAGTAGGAAGAGGTGCAGAGAGAGAAGGGCAGAAGGAGAAGGGTGATACAAAGTCAAGTGAGGTGAGAAGAAGCAGAGAGCAAAAGAAAAGATTGTGGAAACCGAGGGGGAGATGGATATGGATGATGGAGGGAAATGAAGAGCTGGAGGAGATGATGAGGCGGAGGCGAGATACGCAGAGAGAGAGAGAGAGAGAGAGAGAGAGAAAAAAAGAAAGAAAAAAAGAAAGAAAGAAAGAAAGACCAAATTTAGTGAGATGTCCAAGGGGGTGAAAATCAGAAAAGCCTGAAGCGGCAAGAAAAACGGATTTCAAGAAACTACAGAGTGAGAAAATGATGATAACAATGCTGAAAGAGGAGAAAATGGAGAGCGAATGAAGGAGCGAGGAGGAGCTGTCGACGGCGGGGGGAGAAAAGTGTGTGTGTGTTGTGTGTGTGTGTGCGTGTGTGTGTGTGTGTGTTCATGTGCGACAAATGTGGACTCATCAATCAATCCCTAAACCTGTATTGGCACCTCGCTGTCTTCACCATTAGCACTGAGACATGAGAGAGAGAGAGAGAGAGAGAGAGAGAGAGAGACCATGAACAACACAGACTACAATCTTTCAGCAGTAATGCGAGCACTGGAGGGCTGCCTTATTGCGTGTGCCTTCATTAATTCATTTTAACTGGCTAATAATATAAATTGGAAAACAACAACAACAACCTCCTAAAGAACAGGGAGATGGAAATCAGGACCAGAAGAAGAGAGATGCTGGTTAACGGGAATCGGCTACCTGAATTGTATGTTTGGGTTTGTGCCGTCAGCTCCTGGTGCCATGCAGGCCCCAAGGAGCCAGAAGAAGGATGTGGAAAAAACAGGATGTCATCAGCAAACAAGCTGCAGATAATAAATATCGCACCAAGAGGAGAGACTATGCTTTCACCCGCCAGTAAATACAGTAGAAGAAGAAGCGGAAACCAAACAAGTCGCCTCGGCCGATCGGCCAGAGAAAAGACGAGAGACGTCTTCAGGAATATGTTTCAATTGGGCAAGTTTGAATTGCTCCTTCATGTCCGTCAGCGTTGGTCGTGTTTCATGTTGTCTGTAGTGGTCCGGAGAGCAATGATACGAATCCTACTATGGCGAAGGCACAACCTGTCAATCACCTTGCAGCCCCGCCATAAAGCATACCCTGCTTTATGGTCTGTTTTACTCTAAATGGACCATGATTTACTAAAAGAACATTATACTGTATTGAAGAATACTTGAAACTAGAGATTGAGACATAAACTCATTTTCTCACAGACTACTATACAACCAGAGGAGTCGCCCCCTGATGGTCGGCTTCACTCTTCAGAACCGGGGTCACTCTATGGGACAATGTGGGCTGAGAACGTGTTGGTTGCACTCCACCCGGGTGTCCAAACCTTTCATGCCAGAGGTCCCACGGAGAAGAACATATACAGTCCTGCTGTTCTTTGATGAGATGTGATCGCTCCAATCAGCACGTCCTTATCCAAAATCAGAGGGAATATAATGACTGATGACACACATGCAGGCATTAATCCTCTTATATCCGTCCGTTTAATGGAGGGCAGGATAACACATTTAGCGACATTAATCCGCTCCAGTGAGTTGGCCATGTGCAGATCTCAAGCTGCAATATTCTCTGTGTTTATCTGACTCGGTCTGATGGGTCATGACCCTGAACATAGTAAAGCCCTCAGCATGTGTGTGTGTGCTTGTGTGTTATGTTGGAAAACGTTCTTTTGAGTTTCTGATCTGAATCAAATTTGTGAGTTAGCGAGGCGAGAAATGAAAAAGGCTGAATAAAACAGCTGTCAGTCTGCATTTCATTTTACTAAATTGTATTACATAATAATGCTGGAGAAGTTTGAAATCCATTCTTCTGAGTCAGTAATTCTTGATTTTACTTAACGACAGTTGTAGCATCGACAAACCTCGTAGCGTTCTTTGTTTTCGGGGTTCTCAAACACCAGAGTAGCGCAGCTGCAACAAACATTTTAAAAAGGAAAACATATCAGCGAGGATTTAGCCTCAATTATAGGATTTTTAACTCGCACAGACGAGTTTCTTCTTCCTTAATCGTGTCTTTTCATCGATTTAGTCTGATTTAGAAGATTTATAGAACAAAATGAAGAAGTTATTCAGTACTGAATGTTGACGTTAAAGCCTCCTGTTTCTAGTCTTAAACATGACTCAATGTGCTCTCCTGACCTCCTCAGCCCCTTTGAACCTGGTCGTGACCCCGTTGACTTTAAGTCAATACTAATCCCGTTAAGAGCAGCTTCACTGAGACGCAAACGCTCTGCTCTGTGTGGCTCCAGATATGAAAGTGATTTTGCCTGCGAGACACTTTAATGGCCTCGAGGTTTCGTTACATCATTCCGTTGCTGGATGTATTCGCCGTGGCTCCTCAGTGACAGACGGAGGAGCACATCCGGCCTCTGGCACCAACCGTCTGTGCTGAGGAGTTTACATCACTTCTGTCTGCACGGCGCTGGGAGGCGGAGCTCTGTGAGTGTCAGTCGTGAAGATGCACATACGTCAGGGTTCGGGCCAGAACCAGCTGCCGGGACATGATGACGGTCTGCGGGTGTCACAGTATGTTTGTAGGTGGGGGGTCTGTTCTCCGCTGAGAGTAAATCACGTTGAATCATCCTTCCTTGGTGTTCAATAGGAAGTGATATGCAGCCGGGAGTGTGTGAGCGAGACCGTAAGTAACAAAGTACATTTACTCGAGTACTGTACTTGAGTACAATTTTTAGTATTTCCATTTTCCAATCCTTCATAGTTATACTCCATTACATTTATTTTAATGCTCATATAGCTTTGCAGATTCAGATTAGCAATACAAAATATTACCATCCCCCCCAAAAAAATATAATATATATAATTCAAATTAGCTACAGTTTCATCAGTATCAACATTAAAGTGAACCCATTACTTCATCAATAACTATAATCCAATAATATAATCGTTCTGCATAACGAGTGCTTTTGTTACTTTATTATATTATTATTATATACTATATTTTGATGCAAATACATTTGAACATTGACTTCAGTAAAAATAACACTTAAACACATCAAACACTTAAATAACATATTGTAAGTATTCTTATATTTTTTCATTTTCTTCTGGTATTTTAAATTGTTAGTAAGTGTTTAAGTCAAATTCCTTGTATATGCACACATACTTGGCAATAAACTGTCTGATTTAGATTCTGACTTTGAATCCAAGAAGTTTACTTGTATTTCTACTGTGGTATTACTACTTTTACTATAGTACAGTAAAAGTATTAAAAAAATATAAATCTGAGTAGAAATAATGTATTGGGTTGTTACTCCAGATTAACCCGCCTGAATGTCACGAGCAGACGGGAGGTGGTCCTGTGTTCCCTGTTAGCTCTGAGACTAACAGCCTTTATTATAAAGCATGTCTAATCTGGGGAACAATGAGGCTGCAGAGCCTGACAGAGAAGAGACATAATTATGGAACTGACCCTTAATGCAACCTTCATATCTATCAGGCCGCTACCAGCCGCTCATGAGTGTTACAGCATAATTCTGTGGACTTAAAACAAGGCTCGTCGCCACACGATGCTTTCCAAGGAACGGCTCCCAAGGTCAAAGGTCACAAGTGGAGGTAATGGAGCTAGCCAATTATTGCCACAGATATGACCACGTATTTTCCCAGGATGGATGTCTTTGTGCGCTTTTCGGTCTCTCTGTCCACATACATTTTCTCATATTAGCCGAATACCGGTTCCTGCAGATTGTGATATCACCACTGCGTTTTCGTAGAGGTCGCACACACTTCTATTTCCAGCAGTGCTGCAGGGAAGCAGACTGGACTGTGTGAAATTAAACGTTTCCACTGGTCCAAGGAATATAGTGTTCTTTTCCAATGAAGGACAAGTAAAGTGTGTGCTTGGTCAAAATCATATCCCCTGATACAGCTCAACACCTCCATGAATCGGTACACCGTCACCATGCTCGTTAAGGTCAGATAGACAGTGAATGCAGCACGGTATATTTACAAAAAGAAGCACTTTGTTCATTCCGGTACGCCGTCGTATGTGCATTTATGAGATATGAAAGTTACATTTACATATGAAAAATATGACTTGACGGGGGACTTGATTCATTTTGTATCAAAGCTCACACTGTGTGTGTGTGTGTGTGTGTGTGTGTTCTCTCCAGATAAGCAATTGTTCGAGCTGCTTCAGTCAGCATGTTTTTTTTATTATTATTATAAAGACTTCACTGTTTCCATCTTGTTCGCGTGGCTCAAAGATACAGCCATGGCAGTTATTGATTATACAGGATGAATTATAGTTTAATCCCAGCATGCAAATTGCTTACATTGTGTGTGTGTGTGTGTGTGTGTGTGTGTGTGTGTGTGTGTGTGTGTGTGTGTGTGTGTGTGTGTGTGTGTGTGTGTGCGTGTGTGTACATGTGCTCCTGTGCTGAAATCCTTGGCAGATTGATGCCTGTATGTGACCCACATGGCCATTTCTTTTCTGTTAGTCATGGGCTTAACACACACACACACACACGCACACGCACACGCACAAACAAACAAACAGAGAAACCATTACAGACCTATTTATTTAAATGCTGCAGCTCATCTATAATTCATATCAATATCATATCATTAACACAATCCATACCAGAAACCCTCCCTCATCTGCCCGGGGCTCTCACTCCGCTCACTTCCATCTCATGAGTATAATCATAAAATCTATACCTGTGTTTTCTTATTAGATCTATCATCAGTATAAAGCGTTTTCTGTCTGTTCTGCTGGTATTATATCTGGGGAGTGATACAGTGTGTGTGTGTGTGTGTGTGTGTGTGTGTGTGTGTGTGTGTGTGTGTGTGTGTGTGTGTGTGTGTGTGTGTGTAATTGCAAGAAGGCTCAGCCACCTGCTGCTCTAACTGCAGCCAGAGCGCCATCTGCTGGTCACAGACATACATCAGAGCTCTGATGATGGATCTGACTTTAGAGATGAAAGATGAATAATAGTTTGTAGTTTCCTTGGTGTTCTGGGACACCTCCAAGGACTTAAAATACAAACCTGAGAACGAGAAAAGTAGGAATAATATGTATTTCAACTGCGCAAAATGATTTTAATCTTCCTGACAATGACAAAATCTTTGGATCTTTCTCGGAATACTTGATAGTTTCACCTCTTCAGTCCTCGTCATATTCAAACACATCAGGCTGAGGAGGAAGACATCACAACGGGGCCGCGTACGACTCGTGGACTTGTTTCATTGTTTCAAAAACTATTTAAAGCCATTAAAAAAAAATGTTTTGACTGATGCTGGTAACTTAAAATTGTCTCCTTAATCCGTCGGTTTGACTTTTGGAAAATCCAAGACATGCCCTCTCTAACACACACGTGACAGGTAGAGGGGCCCATATAGCTTGAGGGCCCGACGCAGTCGATCGGCTGCATATGCTCAGAGGACACAGGAATGATGTCTGAAAGCTGTGAGCTGACGCAATGTCTCATGTATTTATGTAGTCAATTTATGAATAGATTTTAAAGTAGATAAAAAAAAAAAATGGTTCTGGACAGTTTTACCCTATTATTTTTTTATAACCCCATCAGTTCAGTGCACTTTTGAGTAATTCAAATCCATTGATAGAAATTGACAGAAAATGAATGAGTAATAAACAGTTGTGTCAAGTTGTCACTTCTACCTGTTTTATGGGACTGTAAAGAGATCATATTTGGTTAGGGGCCAAATTAGGTTCCACCAGTGAGTTGAAGAAAGCAATTTGGGAGTGTAGAGTTTGAATAGTTTAGTTTGTCAAATTTGGACTTGCACATGTAAAATAAAGAAAATGTGTATTGTGTACATTACAATGCATAAGATGGATATGATAATTAATAAGGGACATTATTATGAAGGGTGTGTAATTGTATGCATATGAATGTCACTATGTTTTTCTTGCTGTGCAATGATTCAGATGTTTAAGGGTTTTGAAATGGATGTGGAGAACAGGATGGATGATATGGTGTTGCTCAGGGTCACATGGACTCTGTACTGGAGAGTGCAGAGGTCATTTACACACAGATCGTGTTTTTTTTTTTTTTACAAGGGAGCATTTGGTCTTAGGAACAAAGAGAATGGACCACCTGTGGTTCGTCCTGCTCTTTATGACCTGTCTAAACAAGTTGCATGAGATAAGGAAAGAAGGGGAATTCGATTTGGATTTGAACCAGCAAAGGTGAAGGGGGTTTCTGTGGGAGGATGACTGTAAACTGTAATACGATTCTCATCAGCTGTAACATATAGAACTGAATAACAATTCCTTCTAGGTAAAATATTTTGTTAGTAAACACAGGAGGGCGGAGTGAGGACTTCAGGTACCGGAAAACAGGAATGTTATGGAACCATCTTAAAAACCTACACCAAAGAGTGACTCCACCCCTGTGGGCCGTATAAATGAACCCAATGAGGCGAAGGAGCTCAAAATGCTGGGATGTTAAAACCAGATTGTAGATTCTTGTTCGAAGTCTTCTAAGCCGAAGCCAGACAGGAGCGGTCTGTGGAAGCTGGCGCTTAGACACCTTCAGCTGAAATTGTATGCTGTACCGTCATTTGAACTTTAATTAAACCTTTTATTAGAACTCATCGAATTCTGTACTTTCTCTTCGCATGAGCACCCAAGGTTCTAAGAATACTTAACAGGAGCTATTGTACCAGTACCGAGGCCAAAGTACCTGCTCCCCTACGGTCCTTGTTGCACGCATAAACTTGCGACCCTCATTTCCAAAATGCTTCTTTGTCAAAGCCCATATGATGTCATGTTTTTACCTTGGTTGCTGCCGTCATTAGCTGTGGTTGTCCCGTCAAGTGATGGATGCTGCTCTTGTAAAAGAGTTTTTAATCTCAATGTGACTCCCTCTAAATGAAGGTAACATAAACTGTGTGCTACAAAATAATTTTTCACAATTGTTTACTTTGTCTTCAAACTGACAACTTGTTTTTCTTTGTGTGGAAATGTAATTTGCAGACAGGATAGGAACACGGATTGACACGTCATTTAATCTGCACTGTGTTTTATTACATAAAATCCAGCCTTTTATAGGGGTCTGATGGGCAAAATGGAGAAAAGAAAGAGCAACACATTCACACTCACTCAGACTACGTCAGTATTACATCAAGTGAAAAGAGAAAAAGAGAAAAACACACATCGGTGAACGAGTATGACGGTAAACTGGCAAGAGTCTGGAGATGCGATACGGATCATGATACAGGAGTTAGGATTCATTAAATTGTGATTTATCCTTAATTATTCAGTTGGTAGAAATTACAGACTGTGTATAAGAAGTGGGTGTTGTCATCGTGACGTCACCCGTTGGTTTGTGGACGGCTGTTTTGAAGCCTCGAGTTCTGCATTTCAGCTGTCGTCATCTTGGATTTTTGCAGCCAGTGAACGTAAGTGACCATGTTTGGACTGCAGAGGAGTGACCTAAAGGCACAGTATACGTATTTTAGCGACCTGTCAATCACAGTAAGCCCCGCCCTAAAGCATACCCCGCTTTATGGACTATATGCATCATTTTCTCAGACTTCTATACAACCAACAACTGGAGTTCACAAAGCACAACATCGCCTCTCCTCAAGAGTTTCACGTCTCATCTCTTTGGTTCCCATTGAAACATCACCCGATGGCCCGGTGGCCTGGAGTTTAATGATGCCATACCATGAGATGTATTTGATTTGGGGAGCCTATGGAGCTTTTGGCCTCAATAAACAGAGGTTGCTTTGAAGACGAGCTTTACATTCCTTCCTCTTACATGTATTACATTCTGTAATTTTGTTCTCTCAGTAGCTCTTTCTTCGAGACAGAAACCCGACTCTTGATCCCTTTGACCCCAGCAGGCTCCAGCCGTCAGGGACAGATAAGCAGACAGTCCTTACTGTGACAAACACGGTTGTCCTCCGGGTGTCATTGTAGCTTTGTGTTGATAGAGCCCATTGATAACACAAACACGCACACGCACACGCACAAACACACACACACCTCATGCCGGCCTCAGGCTCAGTCTGGACACCACCTCCTGCTGCAGTTTGGACGCTGTGTAAACCTCTCGTCCAATCACATTTAACCGCAGTGATCAACTCGGACAGGTGCTAATGCATCCTGGGAAATACTTGGCCGCTGCTCCTCTACTGCTTCCTGTTTATCTGCTGATTTGTTTATCGTGGGGCAATGAGGGCGGCGGTTTCTGTGGCAACCAGCCAGGCCTTCTCATGAGGCCATAAGCAAAGAAGGACTTCATTCACTGATGATTACTGGCACACGAGTAATGACATCACTTTAGTGAAATCACATTTACAAACGTCAGGGAATCAAAAACTGGAAATGACTCATACTTCTTTTAATCAATCAATCAATGTAGTCTCTTAGAAAGTGTGATATCTGAATGTGTACAAAGTTATGAATCATTCACAAATTATCAAAATGTGTATCAAAATATGTTACATCAATATATTGGCAATATGTATATAAAATACTGGGAAGTAAAGTATGTACAAAGCAGGGAGGAGAGTAGGAAGTAGGAGGAAGGAAGGAAGGGAACACCAAAGGTGAGAGAAAGAGATCAAGGAAAGGAGAGAAGGAAAAAGTGGAGGAGCGATGGAACGAAAGAAGGAAAGCGAGGATTCAGGCAATCTAGTGAAGGAGGAAGGAATCAAAGGACTGAAGGAAAGAACCAAGGAGAAGAGTTAAAGGAATACTTTAAGCCAAAAATGACCATTTGTATCTGAAACACTCACAAATGTTTCCTTACAGTCTGGATTATTTGCCTACACGGTGAACAAAGAATCAAAAAATGGAGTAGTCCAAGACTCATTATGCAGTCCAAGACTCATTATTTCTCATTATTTCCCGTCTTATGCTCACTCCGTCTCACACATGCGTCGACACTAAAATCACTGACACACTAAAATCACTGACACAGGTTACTTAATTAATATATAAATGATAATTTATCAAGTATTCCATTAGGGAACGGTGAAGGGGGTAATGCAAAAAAAAGATGCATTGAAGTAGACGCTAGCAGACAAAGACAAAGTGAGCAAGAGGAAAGGAAAAGGAGCCGGGACCAAACGGGAGGAGGCACGAAGAAAGGAAAGGAAGAAAGGGAAGGACATAATAGATGTCAGTGAGATAGAGGAGAATGCAAAAATACAGCATTCCCAAAATGTGCGTGTGTGCTGAATAGAGAGAGAGAGAGAGAGAGAGAGAGAGAAAGAGAGAGCGAGAGAGAGAGAGAGAGAGAGAGAGAGAGAGAGAGAGAGAGAGAGAGAGAGAGAGACTGCAAACCAAAACTGAATCCTTCTGCTGTGATGAATGTCTGAATGTGGGCGGGGCTTTTGTTGGATTAGAGAGCGAACCGCTCTAGCGTAACTGTGCATGGACGTTCTCCCTTCTCATTGGGACAGAATCTCATTCTGTGAGTTCAGGATTATTTCCACCAAACCAGAGTTGCTGCTTGTTGCAACACAGGAAAGACGTCTTTTGTTTCTGTCCAATTAGAAGGAAGTTCAAATGACGACTTTGTCTCAGTTTGGTGCAAGAGAGACGCTTGAATTCAAAAGGTGTCGAGGTGTTTTTTTTGGTTTAAGTGCATGAAATTATTTGTTTCATTGGCATTTTGAATGTATTTATGAGACTAAAAGAGAGCTTGAGCAACATAGCAAGCCTCGCTGCTTGCATGCAATGCATCCTGGTACAGTTCTCCCTTCAGTCAGTGTCGGTTGAAAAGGATGAGACGATGTCCTTCATGTTCGGGACGAATGAAGAGAACCGTGATTGGTGACCGTGAAGGAGAAGGAAACGAGTCGGCCTTCGTCATCGGGGAGTTCCGTCATTCAGTCAGACTTCAGTCATTCTCTGTGGCAAAGAAAGAGAGAGAGGGAGAAAATAAAACACATTGAAAACCAACATGGGAGGAGAAACCACAGCCATGTTGACTGTACCTCAGCAGCGATGGCAGCCCCTCCTCTCCTCCGTGACCTCCGGAGGTCACTTTATCTCTGCCAGAGTTGCCATGCCTCCACTCCTCGGCCTCTGATTCTCCTTTTCCTGAGTCTCAGAATCATCAGCAGCTCCTCAGCCCTCTTCTCCTCCTTTCGCTATTCCTCCCTTTTTCCTTTCTCTGGTCATCGCGCCACATAGAAAGGGGCCCTAAAAGAATCTAAGAAGCCTCAACATCCCTGCTCGCCTGAACCCCTCCACCTCACTGAGTGAGTTCTTTTGTTCAATTTAAATCCAAAATATGACCTGCATAATGTATGCACACATAAGTAGAATCATAAAACACTGCACCACATAGTACACTGTATAATAATGACCTTTTTTCCATTTATATTATTACCTCTGAGAAGTTATGAACAAGCTGTTATTGTTTATAAAAACTGTATAATTCAGACAGCAACTGTTTTATTAACATTTAAAATAGTTTTGAAGGCTTAAAGGATTCAAACTTAATGTGTCTGACGTCCCACAGTGTCACATGACAGGATGTAGAATGTGTTCTCAGTGACCCTCCATCATGACTGAACTGGGCTCTACATGTTTTCTCTGCAGTGGACTCAGTGGTTCTACTGAAGAGGTTTAACTGGGATTTGTTCAGCTGATGTTCCAACAGAGCGAACATGAGACTCACCTTCTGTTTCTATGTGAAGCTGAAGAAGAGCTCTGCTGTTCATATTCCAGCTTGTTAGAAACGCTAGAAGCTGTTCCTGTTTTAAATCTGGTTTTGTTCTCCAAAACTAAACATCTGCGAGTAAAGACGACGTTCTACAATCTAAAAGCATGAACGACCAGTCAGACATGTAGAGTAGTCTCTCAGACGTCTGACTGGACACACTCAAGCTTTGGAAGCAGGAGATTCATATGTTCTGAACGGTGGTGTAAATCAATGGGATCATTAATTAAGGCACTGTAACTTCTCTGTTTGAAGCCCATATTTTGTTTTGGGTATGTCAACAGAAACATCATAAATTCATGTAGAAACAGACTCTTTGTCCAAGGCAGGTTCAACAGTGAGCTAGTGACACACAAACACACACACACACACACACACACACACACACACACACACACACACACACACACACACACACACACAGTCATAATAACACCCCGACTCCCTCCCTCACACACACACACGCTCCTCCGGCTGTCATGGCCGTCTGCGGCGGCCTGATTGGTGAGCTGGTGTCACGCCTGAGCTGTGACTGATGGCTCGCTGACAAGCAGGGCCATTTAAACATGCTGCCTGTTTTCATTTCATAAAGGTACATAAACACTCGGACAGTGCTGGGTGTAATTTGTCTGGCCGCCGGCCCCCCGAAACGCTCCGCTCTCCTGGCATCGGCAGAGGAGGGAGGAAAACAAAAAAGGTGCTTTTATATCAGCCTGTGGACCGGTGAGGCTGAGATGACCTGAACTCAGTCACTCTATGAGGCCGACGTCTTCTACAGCCAGCGGGAGAACGTAGCAAAATAGGTTTACTGAAGCACCTCAGAGGTTACTATGGAACTTTTCAACCCTTATGTTCCCATGTAGTTTGTAATGGGGATGAGATTTTGTTTTATATTGGTCCAGGATTGAGGGAGAACGGCGTAACGCAATGACTCGGGCAACTCCTCACAGCCAATGTACGCCCAGTAAACATGCTTGTTTCTGACAACAGAAACCCACAGAAAAATGAAATATCTTTCTTCACCTTTCCATTGATCCATTGTGTTAGAGCACAGAAAGCGTGGCTTGGTGTTATCTGAAGGATTTTCTATGTCATGAAGAATATTTAGCTGATTTTTACCAAAATAAACAGGGCCGGAGCTCTAAATTGACAAGTAACTTTGTCGAAGCGATTTGATAACCTCCATCAAGATATAATATAAAATGTATATTGACTTTCATCTTAACGGGTATGCCCGGCCTATACAAGAGCAGTTTATATGTTGATCCAGTGTCGTGTTGGTGACACTATAGAATTCCGTACTGCATGTGTAAAGTGAACGATACAGAAGATGGTAAATAAATAAATACAATAAATCCCATTGAGATGTTTTTCCCGTTGCCCCGGCTGCTGCCAGGACCAGCTTCTGCGCTGCTGGATGAAGACTTTAGTTCCCTGTTGTGGTGCCAGCTGGTGCACCTGCTCTGAATCAGGTTAAACGGTTGGTTGGCTCAGAACAGGTGGTTTGGCACCGTGTGCACACTGCTTTCTTTTAGACTCCACAGGTTTTTTTTTAACACTGAAAATTGAAGGTGGCCAACCTGCAAGCTTGTATGGGATTGTGTTTCGGCTTCTATTGCATGCAAGTTATTGTCCGTCACTGATCAGACATGGGCGGCTGTTCAGTTGTCTGCAGTGCGGTGCGCCTCGTTTTTACCAACCTCAAAAGCGCTCAGTCTGATCAAGCCTTTCAACAATTTGTTAAAGATGTAGAAACACGGTGAGATAACATTTCAATGACACCATAGTCGTTGGGTACTCCCGGCTCTGACCCACCTTCAGAGGCCCAGGCAGACCCTCAGCTCCTCCAGCGTCAGGCCTCGGTCTCCATCCCGGTCGCAGTGCTGGGCGAACTTCTTGCCGCACCGTCGCGGCTTCAGCCTCTGTCGCAGGAACTGCCGAAGCGGTCGGGCCTCGCGTTCGCTGAGCGACCCGCTGGAGTCCGCGTCCAGCCGGCCGAAGTGCCACCGCAGCACCACCTCCGGCCCGGAGGACTCCGCGGCCTCCGGAGTGGCGGGGGAAGCCTCGTCCGGTACGGAGGAGGATGGAGTGTTGGAGGATGGAGAGGCAGAGCCGGAGGGTGGCGTATTTGAGGGCCTTGTGGAAAGACACGAGGACGAAAGCCGAAAGAGGTGAGCGGTTTAAGCGACTGTACATGAAGCTGCAGCTGCAGACGCCTTGGATTCACCGTCGCTACAAAGATACTAAACACGACAGTGACATTGCAGGAGAGCGTTATAAGCAGGAAGTGGTTGGTCCAACATCCAAAAACCCCAATGTATGGCAATCATGTCCCTTCTGTGGAACTAACAGGGTCAGATATGTATGTAGTCATATTTTGGTGAGAATATCAGTGGAAATTACGTATATTATGTTGCAGGAATGATTGGAAACATTCCTATAGTTATTTGTTTTTATCCTTTACCTGACCATGAAAAGACGATGCTTTAGGATCCCCTTTGAACAGACATGAATCCATCAGAGACGACATACTTTTTCAGCCATTATTCATGCCCAAAGAGATGAAAAAAAGAAGAAGAAGATTATCATTTAATAATGAGCCATGGTTGGGGTGTAATATTCCGTGAGAAAAAACTCTGAATGTCCAATATTAAAGTTGTAAATTCCCAAGTAAAATATTTTTATTAAGCCATATTTCTGAGAAAGAAAACCCATGGTGATAACAAAAAAAAGAGATTACAATTGCGACCTCAGCAGACGTCAACAGGTCCGAATATATTGTAAACAAATCGCATCATATTCCTCCTGAACTCGATAAATATCAAATTTCACAAGGACGTGGCAGCCCGCTGAAACACAAAATCACCGGAAGACTCTTGGGCTCCTTATCAGATATATAGCGAGCAAAAAAATAATGGTCTAACCAAAGCACAAACAAACCTTGAAATTCATTCCACAAACACGAAGTTATCAGGAGGAAAAATAACGGCGGAAATGAAACTTCTCGTATGAGTTTGTGTGTGTGTGAGGTTTGTGTGTGTGTGTGAGGTTGTGAAGACGACAAAGTGAGTGGGGAAAAAAAGAGAGAGGGGAACAGATGGAGGGAACGCGGTAAGTACTGAAAGTCGATTGGCAAAAGAGAGGCACGGAACAGGGAAGCAGATGGAGTCCGGCCGTTCTGTTCTTCCAACAGTTCCCGTCAGTTCAGGTATTTGATCGAGTCTGTGTTGTTCACTGAAGTGTGAAATTGTTTTTTATCATTGGGCACTCTGAGCACTGACCAGAGGGAAGTTCTGCATCCATACAGGTCCAAGATAGAAAACGCCACCAGTGGTGCCGACGGTAAGAAATGCTGACGCGGCTTATCTGTACCATCGCTAATCAACAAGGTGACAATTACAGAGGGCAGGATGAGTTCTAACGATCCAAAAGAAGATGCATTGTACACGCTGCCTAGGCCTTATGAATACCCTGCACTCTATAGAGAGATGGTATACATGTCTACTTGCCTTTATCGAACCTTTAATTCAGAGCTTTTAATAAGTCGGGTGCATTCCCTGATCATACGTTACAGGCTTACTTGCAAAGTAAAAGCCTGAACTCTGTTATTGTTCTTCCGCTGTGTCAGACTGACTTATGTGATTTTAATACTCTGCATGCTTTTATGTTTTGTGCTTCTGCTCTGCATGTGTTTAGTGTCAAACAATGCAGCATCATCTTGACTCAGTTGTCCCTCATTTATTTGCTCTGCATGTGTTGATAGTACTTGATAATGTACTGTAATCTCTCTCTCTTCTTTTAGTGTTGCCTCTGCACACTCAGAAAGGATAAATGATGCATAACTTTTGTCATTTTAATCTTATGTTCTGTTTTTTTAGGATGACTTCGTAACATCTGTCCAGGGAATACAGATGAAAAATAGCCTCTTGGCTAACTCTGGCACATTTACAGTGATGTTTTATAGGAATAGGAATATGAACGTGCATTAATATTCCCAACCAAATAAACCAATAAATAAATAAAATGTGACCAAGCCAAGATCCCGCCGGATTGTGAAAAACATCACCTGAGAGTGAGATTTAGTTTGAACCGAGAACCTGGGTTCCCCTTGAACGAGGTTCCACAGGAACTCAGGAGAGATATAAACCAGAGTGCAGCGCTCTAATCCGCTACAGGACGAGAGTCTTCACAGGAGACCAATAACATCCACTACTTCGATCCCCACACCTGCTAAGATGAGTGGCAGAATTAGACTTACTGGTGGAGACTCAGACTTCCAGCATGCTCTGCTTCCAGCTGCAGAGCTCTCACCAGACTCTGCAGGAAGTGCTTCCTACGAGCTCCGGGACAACCTGGGCGGGTGGAGACAGAGCGGAGAGGAGAGGACCGTTACCACGGTGCTGGATGCTAGAGACTGTCTGCACATGACAACAGTCTGCCCTGCCTCAGGTTCTATCACCTCTCCCAGGAGCGGGACAAACGACTAAATGTTGCATTAATTATTAATGAAGTACACAGGGTGCAATTTGCAGATGCTTTCATGAAGAACAAGTCTGAAACATTTAAAACAATTATTATAATTTGTGTTTCTTTTTCGAGCATGCAACAGAAAGTCTCATATTTACCAGGCAGAGGGTTTTTCCTGGGCCTCCTGTCTGTTGGTGCCTCCTCTGCCCCAGTGCACTCTGGGATGCGATTCCTGCATAGAAACAGAGGATTTTAACTGACAATAAGTGTATTATGTCGAGAAAAGCCAAGGATTTGTCAGCTGTAATTAAATAAATAACATTTTATGAAAAGGCCAGGATTGAAATGTAAAAAGCAAAACATATTATACCTTGTATTGCATAATACTGAAAGGTGCATCTAATCAATGACTACCCAGTTATAACTAAATAAGAAACTCCTGAACAGCAACATAAACACGTCTTTAAAACAGGGCTGTTCTGTTCATGCTACATTAGTGGTGGAAATATTGTGCTTATCTGCCAAAAAGCAAAGCAAATGTATTACTTAATTGGTCAAAATGTCACAGGGATGGCGCATATACTGTTTGTCAGTAGAAGAAACATTATCAGGTTCTCGAGGGAGTTCTCCTCACACCAGTGAACCAAAGAAAACCATTCCATTAAAAACGTTGAGCATCAACGCTGGTAAAACCCCCGGAGAACAAAACTGTCAAACCGCAATGTATTCTGATTTGTTTTGTGTGTTTCCTTTAAGGGAAAACCACCGAGGGAACAGAGACAGTAATTGGTGTAAAATTGGATGATTAAGAGGCAACGCTTCTGTGCATCAGTGTATAATTACATTTGAGCCTGTATGAAGCAGTCATATCCAATGAGGAGAGGAGAGGACAGAAGGAAAGACAAAGTAAAGAAAGAGAAAGTGTGAATTACAGACTGATTGATTACCTCATGGACGTGCCTGGCAGCGGCCTGCCGCTGTCCACCCGGACACACCAACAGTAACCCGTGGCAGCGTGGCACTGCGCGTGGCTGTATTGGCCGTCTGCAGTGCATTCTGGGACAAAGCGCTCCTCCTGCCAGGACGAGCTCATCCGAGAGAGCAGCAACGCCCGCTCGCGCTCGCACGTCTGAGGAGTGTCTGTGCAAACGCAATGATACTACAGTGTATTTGTGAGGAAATGTGGAGACAATACACCCCTTTTTTACCAACATTTCATAAAAGCTGGGGAGGTGCCAGTTGGCCTCCTGGGCACTGCTCTTTGAGCAAGGCACCGGAATACAATCTCTAGATACATAATGAGTGTGTGTCGGTCCTGTTTGTGCATTTGGGCCAGTCAGTGTATATTTTTTTATTTCCACTTCTGGGATTCATAAAGTATATGATATTACAAATGCACCTCATAAAGTGGACACTGCATAGCTGCTAAAAGTGTTTGACTATAATTTCCTTATAAATCCTGGAAAAACTAATCCCACTGTGGAAGAGTAAAGAAAACCTGGCGGCATATTTGAGCAATAGCTCATTTTTGTATTTGCAGACTTTCAGAACTTAATCGACACACTGGCTCCTACCAGTGGGTCGTCTGACTGAGCGGTTCGCCTGAGGGTCGGAGTTCATCAGGATGGTCACCCAGAGCGGAGGAGCGGTCAGCTCTGTCGAAGAAGAGTTTCAAGGTATTTGTGCAAAGGATTTGCACAATGCTGAACTAAAACATGGATCTTATGATCAGCAGTATTAAGTGTGCAGATTAGCACATGAAATATGTAATTTGGTTACAGTGGACAAGAGAAACGTGTCCGTATTGGAGAAGGTTGGGTTTTGTCACCTGTAGGTTTCCTGGGCTCCAACGTAGGAGCTGGTTCCCCAACTTCATCTGGAACAGAAGAAAATAGTGAAAGTAATACGATCGGAAAAAAAGGTCTCGGAGGAAGAAAGAACGCGAAGACTCAGAGCGGAGGGAGTCTGGGCGCGTGGAGCGTGTCATGCTGTGCCAGGAGACATGAAAAGGAGAAACATACAGAACAGGTGTGCCTTCAAGTCCACATCTCGAATGTGAAGAAGGCAATGCTGCCTTGTGGAGCTAAATGTCTTTCTCACCTTTAATTGGAGCAGAATCGGCATCGCCGGTCTGAACCAACTTGGCGATGGGATCTGTTTGGAATGATTTCATGAGACAGAAGTGCTAGTTTTTTCCTTTAATGTGCAGAACTCAGTTGAATAACGTATATCTGACCGGTACAGTCGGGCATGAGGTGGAGGACCGAGGTCCCGCTGACAGGTTTGCCGTCGGGCATGGAGCACCAGCAGTATCCGGTCTGGTTGTGGCACTGCACTGGCAGGAAGTGGCCGTCCACACTGCACTCCGGCACAAAGGTGGCCGCTGCCGGGCTGACATGGCGTCCGCTGTGGTGGGCGGCGGCCTCCAGGGCCTGAGCCTGGGCCAGCTGGCATTTGGACTGACTAGGGTCTGAGAAGAAAGGGACATCAAGTCATTAGTGTCCACATGGTCTCAGTGGTGGAGATTAACTAAGTACATTTACTCAAGTACTTAGCGGGTAATACAGTAGCTCCACCTATACCAGCTGCAACATTGAAGTGATGAACACGCTAATGCATCAATAATTATAATACTATATATCATTCTAAAAATAGGCCATTTTGTATTGTGAACATTTTTACCTTGGGTACTTTAAGTATCCTTTAAAGCCACTAGACTAGAGGCTGAGGGTCCGTACCTGAGCAGTGCGCCTGTGGAGCGAGGCGGAGCTGTGTGTTGATGCACCGGGCCCTCTGGAAAGCACACAGCGATTTATACAGCCTGCCGTTGCTGCCGCACACGGTTCTGTGGCGCCCCCTCTGGCAGTCCAGGACACAACCACGAGGCCACATGTTCTCGGTGATCAGGAAAGGCTACAAGCGCACAAACAGGTGTTCTGGAATAACTGTTCAAGTCGGTAAGCAGCCAATGGAAGCATGTTTTCATGTGACATAACCAGTTAAAGCTACTACGACATTGACTACTACATGACATTTGATCTCTGCATTTAACCCGTCCTAAGCCCGGGGAGCAATTTAGGATTCAGTGTCTCACTCAAGGACACTTTGACAGTTGTAGTGAGAGGACAAACCGTTCAACCCCCCTTTGAGGACAAAACGAGAAGAGATACACACTGAAACATTGTATATCGTATAGCCTCTGCATTGGCTGTCTGTGTGTGAGGGATAACTTGGCCTCAAAGCTTTCAATGTCACGCTTGGAAAAACTGACTGAAGGAAGACGCGAACGAGGGTCTTTCAATCATCTGTCATTTTAATACCCCAGTGAAAGCTCCAATTTAACCAGCAAGGGGGTTCATTTCTCTATTTGAGGTGAGCTCCATCCCTGCAGAGTTCTATTTCGTACAGCCTTTGCCCTCTAAGAGCTCACTCACTTCAACCTGAGGTGTAACACTGACATAGGGCTGGGCGGTATGGCCAAACATTCATATCACGGTATTTTGTAAGATTCTGGCGGTTTCACTGTATTTTTTTTCGAGTAAATACATTTATTTATTGACGCCGAAAACGGCCGCCGCCGTCGTTGCTCACCGCTTGCTGGCCAACTTGCTCGCAACTGCAGCTGTTTGTAAGTTGGTAGAGAGTGTTAGGAAGCTAACCTGGAGGGACTTAGGACCTAGGGGAATGTAAAAAAACAAAACAGGAATAGACAGACTGGAAGAGTCTGTCACTTCCTGTGCGATGGAGTTTCATGACAATGGGCGAGCAGTACCCAGCATGCAGTTTGGCGGTGTAATTTTATAAATGTACAATTATTAGTGTTACAAATTGTTTATGTGTCACAAACTGTTATGTCGTGGTGTTTAACCCTGTTAAAGAGCGTTAGTTGTGGGTTATTAATTGTTGTTCTAAAGTTTTAACCATGACTAAAGTTAGAACCATGACACTTAAGTAGCTTAGACCGCTGCTCTCTCAGCTGTGAGCCTTACATTTTGCTGCCTGCTGAAGAGCGACTATAGTCGTTACATATATGAAAAATTCATATGGTATGGAAATTTGAAACCGGTATATCGCACAGCCCAACACTGATATGGACCTGAGTCTGGAGGAATTCATACTGTGGATGCTTTTTGCGCCTGACAAGAGTCTCAAAGTCTGGAGTTATGCTTCATTCACAGCAGAAGTGCAGTGCACAGATGCGTATGGATGAGAGTAACGCACATTTCCTCCGGGCGGCGTGAATAGCGTGAATGACGTGATGTGAAAATGTGTGCCTCATTCACGGATAATATTATGAACCCAGACACAAAGGTCTTTGATGTTCCGACGTTTGTGGGACTTCCACAACATGTACAAAGCAGAAATTGTGGTTATTTCTGCCATGGTGGATGTTTTCATGACGATAAGCCCCTCCTCCTCTCTGTCGCGTCTAGCACGGGCGAAGTGTATTAAGTAAACTCACGGAAGTAAAGCGAGGCGAGAACGCAGCATTAAGGACTGTCAATAGACGAAACTTCCCTTCAAAATAAAAGAACAGGACTTTTTTCTTACAATTTCTTTTTGCCCAGGCATGGACCTGCGAGGGTCGCGACCCACCAGTTGAGAATCACACACACACACGACTCTTCATCAGTACCTCTTTGTCCATCAGCCTCCCCGCTCTTACTACACACACATACTGTGTGTCTTACAGTGTTGACATCATTTAGTGGTGAATGAGACCACTGTGCCATAATGGCCAGACATTAACGTATGAGATCAAACATTGAATATAACATGTATTGACGTATATCAATTATTTGATCCAACGGGAAAAATAAACCAGAAACTATTCTTTATTATTATTATAAAAGGTGGGGGTACTGGGGGTCAGGAGCCCAGCTGCAGAGGGCAGACTGGATTTCCTGTCTGTCAGGCAGAACTACAATATCCTCAGTGTTAAAACAATTACCACCCGTGTTTTTGGGCCATTAAAACCATAAATGTGTGCACATGTGTGTGTGCATGGGCTTGAGAGAGAAAGATATACATTTAAATACATTTACTTAAAAAAGTGTAGCAGTACTTGCACAGTTCTTTATATATATATATATATATATATATATATATATATGCTGTGACGTTTCATCTTTACTTATGTATATCCATACACATACATACATGTGTATATATGTGTATATATATATATATATACATACATATATATATTTATATATATATATATATATATATATATATATATATGTGTGTGTATGTATACATAATACACACACAGATACACACAGTACATGTATACATACATACAGAAACATACACCCACATTTCATGCATACATACATAGACACCCATATATACATATACACACATACATATTTTATGTTGGTATTTTCAAAATTAAACTTAAACCTATTTCATTCATTTATTTGATTACAATGCTACACAGCTTTGTTCACACTTTTCTTTATTCTAGAAGATGTTTACAGCAGAGGAAGCCAGAACAACCCACCACTGTCTCTTTGTGCCTCTCCCTTGCTTCTTACTTAAGGAAAACATTAAAAAAAACTCATCTCCAGAGCTTTGCGAAACGCAATGTTTGTCCTGGAAAAGGGTTGCTGACACGGCTGAAAGGCCCTTTGACACCCAGCAAGAGACTAGAAGAGACTAGAAGAGTTTAACCTTCCCTTTGCAGACTGCCGGGGACAGTCTTACGACAACGGCACCAACATGAAGGGAAAGTCAAGAGAATTTTTACACTATTCTCTGCCTCCACACAAAGGTGGACCATCTTAAAGCGCCACGTGAAAACAACTGTGAAATCCTGGTCAGATACAAGATGGGAAAGTCGCATTAACAGTCTACAGGCTGTGAGATTCCAGACAGGGGAGGTGAGGGATGCCCTTCTTGAGGTCAAGGAGAAAGCCACTGATTCTATGGTTAAAACTGAGGCACAGTCTTTGGCTGAAGAAGTTGGGTCATACCGCTTCTCAATTTGTAGCGTTGTGTGGTATGACATGCTGGCCAAAATTCATCATGTCAGCAAGGCATTGCAGTCAGTGCCTATGCAACTGGATGTGGCTCTGAATCTCCTGAGGACAACTGAAGCCTCTCTGGTCAGCTACAGAAGCACTGGGTTCGCTTCTGCGCAGGTATCTGCAAGAGATCTCTGTGAGGAGATGAATGTAGACACTGTCCTAAAGCAGAAGAGGCTGAGAAAAACCAAAAGACAGTTCTCTTATGAATCCCCTGATGAGCCAGAGGTAGATGCGCTAAAGAGATTGGAAATTTATTTTTTCAATGTCATCGTTGATGTGTCAAGTTACATCACTGCAAGAACGCTTCAAGCTCTTGGGTGATGTTGAGGACAAGTTTGGAGTGTTGGTGAACTTTCCTAATTTGCCAGAGGAAGAACTCGCAAAGGAGTGCGAAACCTTCAGCAACACTCTGAGCCACGGTGACCATAAAGATGTTGAAGGGAGGGAACTGGCACTTGAGTTGAAGAAATTCCCTGTGTTGCCAAAAGCCGGCATGACGACAATGGAAATTCTGAATTACTTGAAGGAGAAGAAACTTGAAGACGTTTTTCCAAATATGTGGGTGGCCCTAAGAATTGCTGTCACACTACCTGTGACAGTAGCTTCTGCTGAAAGAAGCTTCTCCAAATTAAAATGACTTAAGACCTACCTGAGGTCAACGATGAGTCAGGAACGCCTCAATGGGCTTGCGCTGATGAGCATCAACCAAGAGGTCTCAAGTAACATATCATTTGATGATACCATCAACAAATTTGCCACTAGGAAGACGAGTCAAATTTTAATGCTAAATGTAAATAGCCAGCCCTCTGCCAATAGCTATGCTTGTTCACTGTCTGTTTAAGAGAGGGTAAGTGGGGGGAAATTTGTGTGTAAGGGAAAAAAAAAACTGTCAAACCTCGTGTTTTGCACAGTTTATGTAGTTCATTTAATCCTAACTTTGAGTGTGTAATAAATTATTTAAAATAATAAAAAAGAAGAAAATGTTCTGAAACTATTCTGGTGTTTGTTGTCCATGCATCATTTATTGTTGAACTGCAATGTAGAATAGTGGAATTATAAGTGGGTGAAAAACTGCTATGCAAAGTAAAGCAGTTAAGTTAATATATGTCTCTTCAGTGATGTATTGTGTGTGCCTGTGTGTGTGTGTGTGTGTGTGGGGGGCGGAAAACTCAATCTCGCCTAGGGCAACCAAAGGGCTAGAGCCAGCCCTGTAACTATGTATTATGTATTTATTCTGTTTATGTTCGAGTCTGTGTTCTGCGTTCAAAAGATAGAGAGGGTAAAGAAAGAAAAGAAATTAGTTGTTATTTCTTGCTTTTTAATGTTGAATGTGTTCCTAAACCACACCTCAACCATCAGATTAAAAATAGCCACAGGAATGTTGCCGTCGACCGGGGCTCCAGATCAGAAAACACTCTAATTGGTCGTTTTAGAAGGCAATTACAAATGGCCTGTTTGGTTTGGAGGATTTATGGGATAAAATAACATTTACCCAAAAGGTCCTGCTCTCAGCTGCATTAGGACATAACACTTAAACTCAGAAATGAATGGTAAGTGAACTTAAATCTTAACATTCCTGTCTAATTGAAAAGGAAAAGAAACAGATGGCTGATTGTAAATTAGAATATAATTTTTTAAAATTATATATTATTGACAGTAATATCAATACCATAATACTTTAATATAGTTTATGTGATATGTTTGACATTATATGTTATGTTTTTTTTCTACCTGTCGGATCATCTCTGGTCTTAAAGAGTGAAATATCAATCATTGGTCTATTTCCACCAGGCATCTCCATAATGTTTCTGTAGTGAATCTACTTTTTGTTACCACATCCATAATATACCGGAGTTTGCATCTCTTGACTTTAGTGCCCTGACCGTATTTTGTGCACCATGTACTCACGGCGTGGCTGTGATATTTGTTCAGCGTGCTGTTAAAGTACATTATAGGATTACTGGGGCTCTTTTTCATAGGAATTCCTTAATTTCTCTCTCACACACCTGCCTGGTTTCCCCTGAGTAGCTGGTTAAATATTTGCCTGGCAGCAGTGTGTGTGTGTGTGTGTGTGTGTGTGTGTGTGCGCATATATGTCTTGCTGGCTTGTCTCATACCCTGCCGTCCTCCTGGCACACAACTTCTAAATTAATCATGAATATTAATCGTGTTACTCTGAATAGCAATATTATCCTCAGAATAACCAAAATATTATCAAGCAGATCTGTTTTGTTATTTTTGTGTTGTGAAGCCTGTTCTGTTTGACTAAACCAATTAAAGTCAAAGCTGATAAAAAAAGAACCTGGCAATTTGGAGCCACTGTGGTGTAGCCGCTAGTGGTCCCTGAACAGTATACAAATCTTTCTCACTTACTCTCACAATAAGGAGGAAGTAAAGATGGCGACTACCAAAATCCAAGATGGCGACGGTCAACGCACCAAACCCGAGGCTGACTAATAACAAGGACTTCTTTCTCAGGTCACCTGGACAGTCATTGTTGTTCTATCTGGAGCTCTATCTTTGCTTTTGTTGGCTTGACACTGGACTCGCAGTCCCATAGAAAAATGTATCTTTCACTCCGCTTTACCTCATTTAAATTGTTTTGGTACAAATTGTTGAGCTGTAACTTTTAGGTTTTCAGCTTAAGATGAAAAGTTTTACAGCTTCAACAGAACCTACAGTTTTTATTTTTTTATAGAAAGGTTACATAAAAAAGCGATCATTGAAAATGTTTAAATGCAGCAGATAAAAGTTAGGTTAGGGGTATATGGAGAAAACAATTACATAATTTCTTTGAACCAAATACGTCAATGTTGCAGGGTTGGCCGTTCGGTCTTTTCACTAAACATTTTTGAACAAATAATCATCAGTAATGAGGATATGATGACCAAGTGAGTAAGCAAATAATATAACAGTATGTTAAGTTCATAAATTACATCACATAACTGTAATGGAGCCTTTTTTCTTAAACTGCACTGCAACTTTTATTTTGCTTTTTGACTGTTTTAATGTTTTCTTAACCGTTTTTAAATCTGCATTATATTTTGATGCTTTTAATGGTTTTATGTGAAGCACTTTAAATCGCCTTGTTGAAATGTGCTATACAAATAAACTTGCCTTGCCTTTAAAATCACAAGACAATTATGACGTACTACCATATTAAGATTTTCAAAATGTAAGATGCCACATTATCGATATCATATTGATATATTGCAGAGCCCTTAATGTGTGTTGTGTAGTATCTTCATACGTGTCCTGCTTTGAACAAATGTGCACACTTGTCAGCTTGATAAACTGGTGACTAAAAACTCAATTCACAAAGTTTTCAGCCACGAACCTATAAACATGTCAACTAAACCGGTGTAGAGTTCCGTCTAGGCCTACTACTCTGCCTACTTTTAGGAAGTTAATCCCTCACATTGCTCACCAGTCAGCGGACGCAGAGGTATCACACACTATCTGAGCAAACAGAGACGGAGTAGAAGTTCGGGTCCTACCGCTGTTCTGTCGGTCTGAACCGCCTCCGACAGCAGGACGACGAGCAGCGCGCGGCAGGCCAAGGTGAGCGCGAGCATCATCCCTGCGACGGGCGGACCGGAGGAGCGGCCGCGCGCCCTGATTAGTACCCCGCCGTCCCGAGGTTTCAAAGCGCCGCTGTGCGCGCGGCCAAGCCGGAGCGGGTAAGGATGAAGGCGATGAGGAGGAGGAAGGGTCTAAGCAAAGGCCGACTACGGCGCCACTTTTTCGGAGGTCACCGAGCCGCTCATGTTGCCATTTGGCGGTCTCGAGCTGCTAAAGGAAAGGTACTCCCGTGCGCGTACAAGCAGGTCAGCGATGCGTGCGCAGATCTCCAAAAAGTACTGCCCATTTCCATTCGTCGTACCCAAATTCAGTCCATTAACCATACAAGTTGAAACTTTCACGTACTGGGGGGAACCGCCAGCTACAGGTTTAAACTTTTATACACACACGGACATGATAGAGAGAGAGTTTGTTTATATATATATATATATATATATATATATATATATATATATATATATATATATATATATATATATATATATATATATATATATATATATATATATATATATATATATATATATATATATATAGTATTGAATATGTAAACCAATGTGCTAATGTACATCAAACTTTGAAGGCTGCGTCATCATTAGACCATCTCCACACTAATAGAAGGCACCATGTGATTACATTTGAAAAGAAAAGGTGAACCCAAACTTTTCATTGGATCGTTTTGTTTCCGCAGCCTTTAGTCTCATCGATGGCAGATCTCAAGTTCAACACAGACAGAACAACAACAACAAAAAAGACATGAGTCAAGCAGAGGTATTTTGTAAGGAAACTTTTATGTGTGCTTTTGTGAAACTCACTGATCATTAGAGACAGAAGGCGTTGCAGTTTCCAGTACAGCAGATAAGGTTTGATATTAAAGAGTACAAAAAAAAGGAGAAAAAAAAAAAAAATCACAATTCCAGAGTTCATTTTCTCTCCAATCTCGCAGGGGAGAAGAAAAGAGAAAATAAAAATAAAAAATGGAAACAAGCTTTTGGTCTGAGTCTTTTCTTCTCAGTTGCTTTCCCTGTCTGTCCCTCTATCTGTCTGTCTCCCCTGCAACAGCCAACAAACACTGGAGAAATCTTGTTAACCTCCGTTTAATTTAGACAGGGAACTTTGTCAGAAAAGGGCCCGATTGATGCCCACAACTTCCCATAGAACTCCGCTATTAAACACATTATGATTGCATAGTTTTTTTTAAACATAATTTCCTCATTTTTTTTAAGAATATTTTTCATTTGCAAAGAATGGAATGTTTACATAAAGACCCGTCCCTGATCTTTCCTCCTTGTTCGCAGTACATTTACTTTCCCTTTTCTTTAGCGACAAATGACGGGATGTAAGAAAAGAGGGGGAGAATATGGGAGAGTGAGAGAGAGAGAGAGACAGGGCTGTGGCCACCAATAGGCATATTTATTTCATTTCTTCCACTGTTTTTCCATTTTTCGCTCCAGTGTGGCACTATGGTAGCTCAAAAAAAGAGACACATCCAGGAAGTGCAAAGAAACCTTCACTCAGCCAATCAGATGCATCCATGACGTGTGTGTATATCTTTCTGCATCGGTGTGCGATTTCTTGTATATAAAACTGGTCTAACTTTGACTACTACAATCCTACCTATCATATAAATGTATAGTCTTTTTGTATTTAAATAAGCACCTGAAGCCCACCCCAGGAATAGTTTCACAGAAGCAAATATTAGTGGATAACTATGGTTGTTTGCCCGTCGTGGGTTTTATACAGGAGAAGAGCCTTAAACGTCACAGCGACCAACTTTTTCCATTGCGAAAAAAATAACAAAACAAACCTAAATGAAAGACTTCTGGAAGCTCAAACCTATCCGCTGTTGAAACTGCCTTCTCTGTGATGCTGTCATTGGCTTTTTTTTCTCTTTTTTTTTAAATTGCTTGTGTTTTTGTTATTTTATTTGTATTACTTTTTTTTTTAATAATAAATGCCACTCTGCCCCCTTATTGGAAAGCTTGCGATTGATTACTCTCGACAACCGGGACCGTGTGTGCCACCCTCCGCACTGAAAAAATAAGTATGTACAGTGCTGAGCCCCATCAGCCCCTTCTACCTGCCACCATCCCCATGCAAACTCCGCCCACCTGCTCCCAGGGAAAGAAACAAATTTAAAAAAATTAAAAAGAATTAGAAGAAACAGACAGGAGGAAAAATAGAGCTGAGGTTAAACAGGTTACCTTATCCAG
Organism: Taurulus bubalis; assembly: GCF_910589615.1. NCBI lineage: Eukaryota > Metazoa > Chordata > Actinopteri > Perciformes > Cottidae > Taurulus > Taurulus bubalis. The sequence continues at coordinate 12,985,532 of NC_136598.1, forward strand.
CAACAAGGGAATTATGGGTAAATATGTCTTTTTATCTCTGGTTGGTCATCACTCCCCCACCGCTCCCCCGCAGCATATATCTCTCTAGGATCTAATACACAAACCTCGCCATTCACCCTGTCAAAAACCCACAACACGCCCTGACCCCGCCTGGCAAGAAGAAAGAAATTATTATAAAATAAACAAAGAATTAGCATGGTATCAGATTAGCTCGTGCCCCATCCCCTCCCCCTGGTTTGAGCCCACAAAAGGCAGAGAGGGTGAAGCTGAAGGCCCCCGCACCTCAGAGCAACTGCCCCCCCCCCCCCCCCCACACCGTCTACATGACCAACAGCTGCCCCTGGATATGCCCGTTCATATGAACCTTTCTACGACTAATTACTCTCGATCGGTTTACGGAGGCTGGGAAAAGAGACATTTGACAGAGGCCAACCCTAACTACAGTTGAATCAACAAGTATCAGCATTCTTTTAAAAAAAAAATATTCAGAAGATTTCTAAACCGGCACACGCAGGGGCACCTCATGACCACCACTCCAATTGGTTACAGACGCTCGATTCCTGGGCATCTTCTCCATGCACAGAATAACTCTCTCCTCCTCTGTCCAGCCCTCTTCCTCCTCCTCTTCCTCTTGCCTGCTCTACAGGTCGCTCTCTCCGTACAGGGCGGTGGAGAAGGACATGTAGTCCAGGGCGCCGGGGACGGCGTCGGCCCCCGAGTAGGGCGCCATGCGGGCGATGCAGTACTCTGCCTGGTCCGGGGGAAGCTCCCTCCTCAGCTCCTCGGCCGTGATGAAGGTCTGATGGGGAACGGAGAGGAAGGGGACAGTGAGCGATGTCCAGAATTAACATCATGTCCATGTACTGGTTTACAGTTATTATGCAATCCCTTTGCTGACCAATACAAATAAAAAAATAATACAATTGCATCTATTATTCTATCACTTTGCTGAAAAATAAAAATAATACAATTGCATCTATTATTCTATCACTTTGCTGAACAATAAAATAAATATAAAACAATTTGATCTATCGTTGCAGAAAACATCCTACTGAATGTTTTCACCTGTACAATAACGAATGGGAAAACTAATACAAAATAGGACATCATTCTGCATTAAACAAAACACACACTCACCTTATCAGCGGCCAGGATCTTAAAGGAGGCGATGACCTGGTCCGCGGTGTCCGTGTCGGTCGTTTCCCTGGACATGAAGTCGATGAAGGCCTGGAAGGTCACGGCGCCGCTGCCGTTGGGGTCCACTATGCCCATGATGCGAGTAAACTCGCTGTCTCCCTGGCAACCAAGACAGCAAGGGGTTAACCCAGGAGAGACAGCATTTTGTACTCCGACACACACACACCGAGACAGAACGTGACACACAGTACCCATAAGTGTGTAAAAACATCAGGACCTACAGGAAATAGACTAAGCCGGAGAAAAACATGGAAAAGGTTGTGATGGCGGTCCTGATATTTTGTATTTCACACTTCTGACATGCATATACACAAACATCACATGACCACTTGTTAATATCTATGGGAAACGGAGACAGGGGACAAACAGGTATTTAGGAATCTGATTCTATGCAAAAAAGAGATTTGTCCTTCAGTTGATAGCGGAAAGGTAGCAGGAAGTAGGAAAGCAACACAGACGTGACGAACTAAGAGAAGCAGCGTGAGGATCGGGAAAGAGAGCAGGGTGTCTGCAGGCGTCAACTCAGATTTAAGATATTGCACCAAAATGTACTTTAAAAATTAAACAAATGCTAAATATACATTTGATGAAAAAAAAAAAAAAAATGCATCAAATTTTTCCCTTAAAGGAATACTTGACCCCTCTTTGTTTTTTTCCCCACATTTAAAACACGGTCTCATGCTTTAAATAGTCCGGTTTTAGCAAAGAAGATTTTGCATGTGTTTGGGAAGCGGGAAGCATACGAGTGGATAGGTGAAACTATCCTGCACGAATTGTGGCGCCCATTTACTTTAGTTCCTCGAGATCTTTTGATTCTTTGTTCACCACGGAGACGTGCGAGAAAAACAACGCTTTCTACAAGAACTCAAGGTAACAAGGGGCTGAGTCATCCACATACAAATGATCAGTCTGGGGGGGGGGGGGGAGGTATACTAAAATAACTATACACAAAAAACTCCACATTAGTCTGTAAAATTGATGATTTGAGGGAATATATGATTGAAGAATAAGTACAACAGTTTTGGATGGATGTCCAGCCCTAATCATGAGTGGGTCAAATTCTCATTGGATAATTAGCATGACGGGAGACATTCATTTAAGGTTTTTGAATTTGCCACACTTAGTTGAATCAGGGTGTTGTTGGACCTGCGGACACCCTGTGAGAGCATCATGCCAGCAGCAGCAGTACCAGGCTGTTTCCTGTAGAAATGAGTAGAGCCCGGAAGTCCTCTGAGACCATCTGTCCCGATCGCTTCTGTGGGCGCCGCACAGCACAGCGAAGGCCGGGGGTTTGGGAGGGAAGGAGTCAGAGAGATACGAGTGGCAGGGAGGAGGAGTGACAGGATGAAAGAGCGGGAAGGAGTGATAGACAGGAATAGAGATCAAGATGTTTGAGAAATGTTTGGGGAGGGGGTGAAAGAAAGATTGAAAAAAACAAAAAAGCACAAACTGTTAACAGCAAAGTAAAACAGACAAAACAGACGAGGGGTCTGTTCAGAGAGCGAGAGGGAGCCTGGTTTCCGACCTGAAGCGGCACAAAGCAACAGAGACCCCTGGTGGACAAACAGGGACGCAACACCATCTCTGCCCTCCATGCTGATGGCCTGGACCCCGAGCTCGTCGGGAGCCCTGGAGCAGGAGGAGCGTCGGCTGATCGCACACCAGTTTGTTTCATACAACAACAATATGAGGCTCAATTTGTCCAATTTATGTAGAAAACGTGACCGATGATCTAAAACCAGTGAGGCAGGAAGGCACAAGCACCAATCATTTTCAGAATATACTCGCACACGGTGAAATCCTTATGTTGTTCTTTTTATGAGATTTACTAATCCAGATTTATCTGATATCCAGATGTTTCGTCTTTAGTACGGGATTATGATCTTTCAAAATGTTTGAAGCCAGACTTCACTGTCATCATCTTGTTTACATTTCCAGTCGGTGTTCAAAGTGAATTTAGACAGGTGACATTTCAAAATTCTTGCAGTTTTCTTTTAAATTTTTTTTTATGTTTATTCATTTATTGATTACCCTGGATGAATAAATGTTAAATAACTCAAAATAAATACATTGTAATGTATTCTTTGATTTAACACAAATATTTGATTTACTCCTCCTTTAGAGCACCGCCATGATCATGTTTGTCTATCAATTGCCCAAAACATGTACAAAAAAAAAGGGATAATAATCCAGATTAGTGTTCAAAATTATGAGTAAATTATCAATTTAAAACATCTAGGATGTCTAATGGATGAAAATGAGAGTGCATCTGTTGTGAAGTGAAGTGTGTAAGTGAAAACACACATCTGACACTACTTTATAGCATTTGTATGTTTTTTGTTGTTTTATCCTCCTCATTGTGCCTTCAAACAATCAATGATGAACCTGAAAATGATGAATGGCTTTAGCCCCCCGACTCAGAATGCCCGGTGGCGATCTCCGCTCTTCTCTCCTGCCCGGAGACCCGACAAACACCGGCTCTCCCCGAATGGCTCTCTACCTGCTTTTCGTTCTCCACGTCGTAGCCCAGACTGATCAAGCAGGCCTTGAACTCCTCGGCCATCAGCGTCCCGCTGTGGTCCTGAGATCGCCAACGACACGTCAAATCGCGACACAGGGATGAGGTGGTGGATGGCAAGCGCGAGATCCACACGGCATGCAGGGCGGAGGAAGATGAGGACATGGGAGGATGGAGGGGGGACAGACAAGACATTCACGGACGTTTAGACAATGTCAACACACACAGACATACACCGGACTCATGACGGACCCGCTGGGGACCGGAAACATGGTGATGACTTTCCTTGCGTTCTGTGTGGAGATTCTGAGAAATTCAAAGGTTCAAAAGTGTTGTGCTGTAAAAGAACGCAAGATGTGCCGTGTGCCCAGAAACACCGGCGTGGAGTGATGTGATGGGTGAGTGTCATGCAGTGGCATGAATCAGTGACACACAAAGTGACACACACAGTGGTGTGAGATGGTGAATGGCGGTGGTTGACACACACACACACACACAAGGTTGGCGACACGTTGTGCATTTTACATCCAGTGAAGCACCAGTTCTGAAGCGAGTGCATCTTCATGCTAAACCACGGGCTCAGCACATTCTCAACTAAAATGTACTGGATTCTCTAGGTTTCCATTGCTGATTACAAGGGATGGTTTAGTTGTTTTTTAAGTGGGGTTGTACGAGGAACTTCTAGCAGACAGGAGTACCATCACAGGAGCAAAGCCGTGTCCAGCTGTGGACATACTTTAGACACCGAAAAGGATCAATATCAGTTCAAGTGTACGCTACATTTACAATATCTAACCACTTCAGAGCATCGATAACAGCTTCGGTTCCCCGTAGGGAAAGGCTGTTTGGTGCTAAAGTGAAGCGGTGGAAGTATTAAACACAGCGCACGCTTACACTGATATGGACCTCATTCTGCCCCCACTTCAAAAACACTCAAACTGTCCCTTCGACTAACACACTACAGTCTTTTGTCTGCCGGTGCTGTGATACCCACATAATTTACTCACCCTGTGGCCTCTCAGCTAAAGTATAAGCCGATCACCAAACAGCACCAACAAACTCTCCTTCCCTGCTCTGCCCACGCCTGAGCACAACCTCTCCCCAACATGTGCTCTAAACATCTGGATGAATACTCACTCGCTTGGCTCCTCTCTCACCCCCTTGTAAGGACTGAACATTCATTCAGTCATGTTACACATTCAAAACAATGTTTTTACTGCTCTGTATTCATGTTCTATGCCATAACAATACAGTAAAAATAAAGTAAAAAGCTAAAATACAAAGCCCTGGAGCTCGGGCCCCTGACCTTGTCAAAGTGATTGAAGGAGGCGCGGTACTCGTAGAGCTGCTCCTGGCTGATTCCCTTGGCGTCCCGCGTCAGGATCTGGTTCTCCACCTCGTTGATGGTTCTGGCGATGGTGGTCAGCAGCTGCTCCCAGCCCACGCGGAGGTGCTGCGGGGGAGGAAGGACACGAGAGGAGGAAGAAAGGGAGCCGGGGAGAAGTATGCGCTTTTAGTATTTTTTATTTTTTTTTAAAGGCCCCAAAACAGTATTTGTGAGTGAGAATGGATTCATTCATGAAGATTTTATGTGTGTGTATGTGTGCGTGTTACCTCCATCGTGTAGGAGGTGTACTGGTTGTCGAAGATGAGGGCCTCCTGGATGAGCTGGTGGTACCCCTCCAGCGTGTTGATTTCGGGCATGTACGACATGATGGTCTTCTGGTACTCCTTCAGGCTGGTCAGCTGGTCCTCCAGGGTGCCGTTCATCTCGATGGATATCCTGCCGATTTCCTGCCGACACAGACGCACACGCAAGTGTTTTACCATGCCGCTGAAACCTTTCAGAAGACGCCCGGACGCAAGCTCGCACACAGCGGACTCCAGCACAGACAACTCTGGAACGTTTTCTAGAGTTAGCGCAAGACCTCATTCTGTGACATTAGGGTGCGTTTACACCAGTAGTTGGGTTTATTTGGTCCTGATCAAAAGGGAAATACATGATACACTAAATGATAGTTCATGTTCACACCAACAACCAAAGAGGAGTAAACATGACAGATCAGGTTGTCTCAACCAGTTACTTTGGTCCGCACCGGGGTTCGATTGACAGCTTCCAGAGCAGAACAAAAGGAACCGGATTAACTGGAACAGAGTTTGTTTTAAATCAAAACCAAACGGGATGTGTGTCAAACGGAGCTGCTGCAACTTGTCTGAGAATGCGTGAGAATAAAGTATGATATAATGTAAAGTTGTATTATTATGAATGGTTGCGAGTGAAGCGGCGCGTGTTGCAGCATGATAAAACTAGTGCTCAACCATGTGGGAATAAGTACAACTGACTACTCTTTGCTGCATGAGCTCACTGTTGCACAATGTTGGCCCGAAAATCTGCAACCGCGCACAGCTGTGCGGAGAGGAAGCACTTTGCATCGACGGCCGGTCGCACTCAACCGTGTGGGCGGAATCCCTTACCTCCATCTTGGCCTGTATGTAGGCGCCGACCGTGTTGGCCTGGGTGGCGAACTTCGCTCTCAGCGTGTCGTTGGAGTTCTGCTTGTTGAGCTCGTCCTGTAGGGCGTTGTCACGCAGCGGCACCATGGCCATTGCCTGCAAACACACACACACACACACACACACATTAGAAAGAGTCTGGAGTTGCACATACACACACACACACACAAAGAGGTGATAAACAAGAGCGGTGCGTCTCGTCTTCCCGGCAGAACATGGAGTGGCACTCTCTACCTTCTGACCATAAAGCAGACTTAAAAAAAGTATATCTTCACATAAAAGTCTGTCGATCAGAGCGGTTGTAAAGAACGTTTTCAGTCTCTTGACATGACACTGGTTCAACAGAGCTGGGTTTGCTTTTAACGGCAGATTTGTACTTTTTCATCCTTTAAAAATATATAATACATAAAAGGAATGTTCAACAAGATAATTCTCACAAATTAACAAGTATCACAAACTTTAGCTCGACAGAATACAATAATCCAAAATGCTCGACAGATTGCAATAATCCAAAATGCAATGGAAAAATCCCATTGGCTATTTGTCAACCGGTGTGATGCTGACTTCCTGGTTGGCCTTCAGAAAGACGTCATCCCTGCGGCGCATAATTATACATTTGTCAAGCAAATTCCCAAGACTTTTTCAAAACCGTCTGGGTTTAGTAGACTTTCCCCCGGTCTCTCGTGGACATACGACCCCCCCCCCCCCGGTACAAAGCGCAGCCTTACCTTTTCCCACTTGCCGTCGATGCTCTCGGGTGTAATGGTGGTGTAGGGGTTGGCTCCGCTCAGCTTGATGCTGTTGCTCTTGGCGATCTTCTGCACCTCGGCCTGGATGGCCTGGATGGCCTCCCGCTCCTTGTTGGCCTCCGCCAGGGTGGACTTGAACTGCTCGTGGGCTGTGATGAGACCCTGAGGAGGAGGAGATTAAAATACACTGATTACACATTTGTAAAATAAATGGGTCTAGTGCAAGATACAGTTCACACCTCTGTGTGCTGCTCTCTCTGGACCGGTTACCTGGATCTCCTCGATATTGTGGACGATGAACATGTCCTGCAGGTCCTCCATCGCTCCCTCCATCCAGTTGTTGAAGGGCGCCGCCCTCTTGGCGTACTCCAGGTACAGCTCGTCTATCGACTCCAGCTGCTTCTCTGTCCTCTGTTGGAAAGAAAACAGCCACAGGCGGTGTTTTATCATAAGAAACGTTGGATTTCAATGTGTGGATATTAATATAATATATAATGATACAGCTGTTGGAGGACGCCGTAAACACTTCACTAGGCATTTGAGATGGATAACAGTACACATTTTTCATACCTTACTTTGAGAAATAGATAGATTTTTTTCATAATTTTTGACATAAAATAAAGAATCAGACAATTATGATGTACTTGTGCACAGTTGCGTGTGTTAACAGTTTTGACTCAATATTTAAAGTTTGCATGTGCTCCCATTATTAATTCATAGTTGTTTTTATGAAGTCGGCAGTAAAATGGCCTCTTGAACTCGGCTTTTAGTCTTTTGGGGGATCTCAATGCAGGCAGATAACACACTAATGGGTTGCTTTGGCCCATAATGCACCTGTTCATTCAACCTGTATATGTTCAGTGGACTTTAAATTTAATTAGCCAGTAAAAGGACATTTTCTCTAAATGTTTAGTGCGATTAAAGATACACAGGGTAGAATGTTGTACGAGCTGTTTGGGTTCACAAAGCGAGCGTTACCTCCAGGGACTCTTTGCGGCTCTGGGTGAAGGCTCCCAGGGTGTCCCACTGGTCGCAGATCTTCTGACAGCGAGCGTTGACGCTGGCGGAGTCGTAGTAGTCCAGCTCGCTGAAAACACAGAGCAGAGGAGAGAGTTTAGAGTCCAAGCTTCACTGAAACATAAATCAAATATCTAGGTCTACAGTGTAAGAGCTGCAGGAATGAGTCTTTACTAAATGAACATCATGTTGTATTGAAGACTACTTGAAACCATAAACTCATGTTTACAATGTTTACTGGGGGAATAAATCATGTTCTCATTATACGACCAGACTTCTTTTTGCAACCAGAGGTGTCGCCCCCTGCTGGCCAGTACAGAGAATGCAAGTGTAAGGCACTTCTGCATTGGCTTCACTTTTCAGAAAGTTACTGCCCGTGTGTAAGTATCATCTATGGTCTATTATTGTTTTTACACTGTGACCCGGTGGGTCCACAGCATTTTTTCTGTTCCACCCTTCTTCCTCACTTGAGTTCCTGTGCGATGGCGGCGATCTGCTCCACTCGGTCCTGATGTGCTGCCAGGTCGCTCTCAAAGGCCTCGTGTTTCCGTAGCAACGCCTTGACCTCCGACAGGGTGGAGGTCTCGTAGTCTTTCTGCGTCAGCATGGCTTCCTTACCTGCATACACATACAATGAATTCATCCACTTCACCTGAAAGTTGCTTAAAACGCAGCTAGTGATTGTAGGAAGAGCAGAAAGACCAACCAAGTACGTTTTGCTTCTGTCAATATTTTTCTTCTGTAAAGAGGTGTGTAGGTAGGGGTGTGTGTGTGTGTGTGTGTGTGTGTGTGTGTGTGTGTGTGTGTGTGTGTGTGTCCTCTGCGTACCGTCGGTCCAGGATTCGTGGATGGCGGCCTTCTGGTGGAACTTCTCGGCCAAGTGCTCCAGTCTCTCCAGGCGCCTGATCTCGCTGAGGATCCACTCCTCGTAGCCCTTCTCCGCTCCCTCCAGATTGTGCCACGCTCCGTTGATATCCTGAGAGCAGACGGCATGAGGTACTGATATCAGAGTACAGCGTGGCGCAATACAATTATTCTGTATTACAAGCATATTTTCTGCAGCTTGTAACTTTTTCTTTAAACAAAAAGGGTGACGGCAACGTTCCCCGCATACATACAGACACCATGCGTCCCTCTGATGGCATGAAGGCCGGCCTATTGCTGAGTCTCAGTTTAGTTTGCAGAGTGTTGAAGCTGATCTCCAGCTGGCATTTCTCCTGGACCTGAAGACAGGAAGAGACTCACAAGGTTAGTGGACACATTCGTGCAGCGTCCGCACAAAGACCCCTCAACTGGCTCCAGGCGAAATTGGTCACCGTTAAATCTGAAGACAAAGCCCTGCAGAAGTGACTCCTCATACCTTGGGTGGTTTGTGGACACAGCGGTAGTCCCTGAAGTCCTCCTGCTTCGCCTGCATGTCGTTCACGGTCTTCTCCTGGGTCCGGTTCTCCAGCCAGGGGATGGTACGACGGATCCACTCCAGCAGCTGGGAGGCAGAGAGAGAGTCTGGTTCAGGACACTCGTGATCAAAGTTCTTTCCGGAGTGCGCAACGTTGAACATCTTTTTTGTGTCCTCACCTCGCTGGCCAGCTTCTCGTAGTCCTCCATCATTTGCTCATTCTCCTGGTTGACAGCCAGCACTTTGCAGATGCGATTGGCAGCTGTCTCGGCCTATCGGGAAGCAGAGTGGTGAGTGGCGCTTGCAGTGATTGGATGAAACTCTGCAACATTGAGTCCACTCACTGAAGCTGCGCTTTTTAAAAAGTCACTAAAAACAAACAAAACACAAGCACTCTGGCTCGCTGCAACTACGTCAACCTGGGATTTTATTACGAGCGTTTTAATAACTCTCATAGAGCTGTTACTTTCCTAATTTGTGATTACACACTCCACACACAGGCAGTGAATATGAATACATCTAATCATAAGGGCACACATTGTTAAAGAAAAGTGCAAATTAACTCAAAAAATGGAATGAACGAATAAAATCATGCGCCAGCTGTTTAAATGGTTAGTTTAAATGTGGCAAAAAATCAATCTCGTGTTTTAAAGCTCCATGCGTCTCCCGTCACAACTCAGGAGTCAAGTCCATACATCTAGTTACAGGTTCATGTAGCGCTGTAGTCCACACCGGTAGGTCTGCCTAGGATATTACACTACTGTACCGCTGGAATAAAACAAACACAGTACACAGGACTTTGACATGTGGATTCAACGACTAACTTTCTATTTGCTCCATCCTACATGGCCAAGTTGAAATGTTTACTTCTAAACTAATATATTACATATATATACACATACATACATACATACATACATACATACATACATATATATAAACAAATAATATCACAATACAAAGTATTAGAGCTGAGGGATGTTAATAGCTGAAGAGAAACTGGAGGACATCGACCAGTGTTTCCCGCAGTAATAAGTATTCTTTCAGGAGGAGTACAGACACTCACAGCACCAACATGAGTTTGGGAATGTAAATCCTGACCATAAGGTAAATCCACTTTGGGGGAAACGCAGTCGATGTCCGGAGAAAACCAAAACAGAAGCATCAGAAAGCATTTGTTGTTGTCGTCAGAGTTCCCATCATGCTATATCAGGTAGTATCTGTTGACACTACCTGACTTTTCTCTGGGTTTCCAGATGCATTTCCAATGAGGAGACATAAAGCATCTCCATCTTAATAAACTCTGGGGAAACATTTCAGTATATTCATGCTTTTTGCCACATTTACTGTTGACACTAGATGATATCAACTACATTCCCCCCAGGAAACTGAACCCTGTGTGTTCACTGTCTGGAATAAAAAAATCTAACTTATCACGACTGATGGAAACCCTGTTTTTTTTTCTGTTGCTGTTAATGGGAGTCTGAAAAGGCGTGAAAAGCTCACCTTCTGTGCGCCAGAGAAGGCGTGATAGAAGCTGGATACATAGGTCATTATGGCCTTCTCATCCGGCCGCAGCGTACCCACGATGTCTACGCATCACCCAGCACCCAGCAGGACAGAGAGAGGTTGGCGAAAGAAGGGAACCAGAGAGAAAGAGAGACAGAGAGAGAGTGTGAAGCCAAAGATACCCAAAGCTACGTGGTTCTGGCTCCCTGCAGGAGGCGAGAGCGAGGGTTGGTCTCCCTCTTTAGGTCCACAGCTTCAGGTTCCTCCTATTACCACCACCCCCACACACTGATGGCAGGAGGAGGGATGTCAGGAGGACGTGTGTCCGATTGAAGTGAGCTGAAGGACACTGGAGCCGTACGATCAAGACCGGGACACAAACACACATTGACCGCTAAATGAAGCCCTTGAAATTTGCGTTTGGGCGATTTTACTGAAAGCGGAATGTTCAAAGTGTGAAGGAGGTCGTTCCATCATTTCGCTTCATGTAGCGGGTGGGAAGGATGCCTTAACATTATCAGGAGGCACCAACTAATAAGAGTCAATACAGAACTATAAAAAGAGGTGGCGGAAAGTTTCCCAAAAATAAAAAGTTTAATTGCAACTAAAACCACTTAATAAATCAAACTGTAATCGAACACGTCGAACAGTACTTTGCGCAGAACTTGAATATTACTTGAATATTATTTGCTTTTACAACTGAAGAATGACACAATTTCAGGGACTCAAACGCAATAGTTACCCTTCTCACTTGTCCAAGTGAACAGACTGAAAAACAACACACCAGATGTTGATGAAAAGCTTTGCATGAACAGGATTACTGCGATTTGTTGACAAACGCTGACAAAAGCAGTAAGTCTGGAGATTTACGAGTTTGTCTCTAATCGTCCCAAGCTGCTACCCTCTGTAGTGTCTGACAGGGAGTAAATAATTCAAGAAGGAGAATCGGCTGCACATGGAACAAGTTCACACGCACACGGTCGTCTCCTGAGACGGAAGAGGCTCACAAACAAGTTCTGAATGAGCCAAAAAATTAATTAGAGGAAGGACAGTAAAACAAGAGACGCATCAACGGGCTTCCTGTCGGAGGCATTCGGGGAGGACAGGAGAGGGACAGGACCAAATAATGCTGAGACTTTGTCGTTATAAAAGATGCTACTGAACGGACCAACGGTCTGACATTTTAACGTGACGCAAGATGATCGTAAGAGTCAGCATTTGTTGTAATTTCGGGATCAAAATCCTCATCACTCAATCATGAAATGCAAAGGTCATACAGAACAACAATAAACACATCTATCAGTGTTTCCCCTGTCATTATATTAGGGGGGCGCCCCGTGTAATTTTTTCTCACAACAGAAGTCATTTAAGGTTCCCTTTCCTATAGAACAGGTATACACCTTACCTTGTTCTGTTATTAAACAAACTAAATGGCCGTATCTTATTGATCGTATCTACACGACAGCATGACATCTGTCTCTATGGTCGTGTTACAACTCTTCTCTGCTCTCGGTATCGCACACGGCGGAGTTCTGCCCCGATGCGATGCACACAGGTGAGCACACACAGTGGACAGAGGCGAAAAATATGTTGCGTGCTTTTCACCATAGGATTTGTTGCTTTAAGCTATCACTATTTTAAGCCATCAGCGATCACTTTTAAAGCCCAACAGTTAATGTATTTGCAGGTCAAGACAAACATAAATGACGTTTGTGACTTCCCATATCGAGAGGCTCTGGAAATATTCTTCCAAAAGCCCGAAAAACGCACTGCAGTGACAAAGCCTGCACACTTTGTGGTTGCCATTAAAATAAATGAACACCATGTTTCCTTTAAGTCAGAATTTATCAAACTGTGGCGGTATTTATTACAGGTGGGGCGCAAGAGGAAATGCTGATTTAAAATGTTCAAGGTACGCCGTTAATAGGTTACGCATGCACGACTCGCCGATTCTTGGCATTTTGCCAAAAGCCAATCTTTATGAGATGCCTGTGAGCTTGTCTTCTCTGCTGTTGCATCTCTCAACATTGAGCATGAATTGAGACGGTCCGTATCAAGTCTACAACCTCGTTTAAACAAGATTTGTAGAGGAAAGCAGCTCACTGCAGCCACCAATACAATGTGATGGCTCATATCTGCACTCATTCCGTTTTGCAAAAAAATAGTTTATTGTTTTCCACAATAAGCTATTTAGTAGTAACTCAATATTAGTTGTTTTTTGCACGGATTTCACTTTATTTTACACTTGTCTGATGGAGCAATCTGGTTTACTTGAAAGTGATTGCAATGTTCTTTATTCTATTTATAAAAGCACAAATGGAGTCACTAATAGTACTGTGAGGTATTACTTTGTAGTATGTCCGTCTGTCTGTCCATTTGGACTTAACTTTCTGGAGTTATTGGAAATGTTTTGATGATACGAGTCGGAAACAATCCTCTCCAGTCACCATCGGAATCGTATTCTACAGATGGAATAGTATTAATGATATTAGTGTAGCCTGATCTTTATCTGCAACTGTGCCGGAATACCAGCTTTAAAACACAATGAATAGACATGTAGGGGGCATTTGAACATTGATTTAGAATTTGAACGTAATCGTTATGAATGAAGTTTCAAAGTGTTTAACTATTCTGTGCAGCCTTACATTACATCAGCTAGAACTACTAGATACGATCTTATGCAATTGTGAAAGATACTAGAGAAATCAGCAACTCTGAAACCAACCACCGATGAACCAACACGGTCTTGTTAGCAGCGAGTCGTTCTAAAAACACTATTGAAAGAAGCTTAGCTGCGTTCTTCTGCAATCTGCGGAGTCATTTCGATAAGAAGAACATTGACTGCGTTCAGCAGCACAGTCACATTCACGCTATTTGAGCTTGTGTGCGTTTGTGTCCCCGACGAATCCAGTGTCCTTGTCACGGCTCGGAGGCTTAGCGGCGCTGTCGAGAGACTGAGGCCATGCTGGACAGGAAGTAGCCCCTTGTTAGTAACGAAGAAGGGGGGCGGGTTAAAGGGTCCCGGTCAGGGAGTCAGAGGGTACCTTCTGTGCTCCAGAGAAGGCATGGTAGAAACTGGACACATAAGTCATTATGGCTTTCTCATCCGGACGAGCAGTGTTCACAATGTCTACAAGGTGGGGGGAGATCGTGGTTATGAAGACACGCACTCAGATACAGGCAAGACACAAGACACACGTGTAGGGAGATGCACTCACATATTATACACACACAGCCAGACAGGACGATCATAACTTCATTTGTTGGGGTAAGTGGGATATTTTAGAACAACAAGAATTAAGTTATGCAACGAAACATCTTATTTTTTACAATCCAAAGAATGAGAGGAGACAGGAGGAGGGGAAGGGTCGGGGCTCCATCGATCCTGAGATGACAGACCCTGACATAATGCATTTGGAGATTATCAACACTGTGACTGGCAGCTCTAAAGTATACTTCAACAAATTGGTTTAATTCTGCATTTAGATCGGTCTGTGTTACAGTTTGACTACATCAGAAAGCATTGGGACCGGAAATGTTCACTACTGTTGAAAGGTTATCAGCTGTTATGTTGATGTTTTTCCTCTTTAATTCATTAATGACTATTTTAATGAAGTGGTTTTAGGCTGTTCCCGTTTTTAAATCTGCTCACATTTTGAATCGCAGCTGAAAACTGTAATACGAGTACTTCACAAATGTCATAATACATGGGTTGCATGTACTGCCCACTTGCATCAGTCACCTTGTTGTGTGCACGTCAACGCAGCCACTCATTGACAACAGTAGGATATCTCTCTCTTTCTGAAACCACACACCCACTACTACAACACACCATCATTCACAGGTAACGGCAGAACCTACCTTCTGCGTCCAACATCTTGGGGATGTCCAAGTGCTTCTCAGCCACCTCGAAGGCGTTGTTCAGATTGGTCACGGGGTCATCCTAGACAATCAATCAAAGCGTCAGAAGACAACTTCATGTTTTTTTTCCTTCTTTTTATTAGCGGTCATTTTAAACTTTACTAGATTGCGTTTACAAGATGCAAAGACTTTACAACATTTGGGTCTGGTCTGAGTTTAGTGTTGATGTCCAGCACTAGTGTAAGAGTGTGTTTATGTTCGTTATGTGCGTATGCGTGAGAGAGACGGTCTACCTTTCTGAGGCGGTCGTAATCGATGAGATCCGGTCTGTGTCTGTGGATCAGAGCGTTGAAGGCGAGACCGTCCTTCCAGCTGCAGGAGAGAGCAGATGAGCAGAGTGTGAGGCGAGGACGGTAACGTGTGACACGCATAACCGACGTCACAGAACCAGCGGTGTCTTGGGCACACACAAAAAAGTTGCACTTGAACGCACCGCGAAGACTACAGCCAAATGGCCGACTGGCATGTAACACATAAGAATAAAGGATCGGAGTCTGGTGTTAGCATCTATAGGCATAACTGATCTGCCCCAGCATCAAAGTTTATATTGTTTGACCAAAAAATGTAGTTAATCGGAAGTGAACCATGTATATTTTATTCTGCAGGCATTTGTGAGGAACATTTCCATGACTTTTCCAAAACTTTCTGGGTTTATGTATTTTTCAAAAGCTTCCCCAGGCCTGTAACTTGTCCTTTTTTAAATTTGATTTATGACTTTTCCAGGTTTTTCATGAATGCATCAACCCTGGTCTTAACTTAGACCTGTTCTTTGCTTGGTCTCGAGTAAAGCAATGATAATTAAAACTACGTTTTTTTGGTATTTTGGATGCGCCTTAATACAGCTTCTTCATATATTCTATTATTTCTTAAATGTACAAAACCATGCATGCCACATTTCCCCAACAGTGGTGTAGTGGCTTCTGACTCCTTCAGAGAAGTGACACGTTTTCCAGTTTCTCCAACAGGGGGCGACTTTTCTACACGTTAGAGTCCAGTGTCAGGAGTATTTTACATAGACAGCACTGAGCTCTCATTCAGCATCAACCATCGATGCAGTCGTACAGACACTCATACACCACTACGTGCTGCTCCAGGACCAGGGAGTGTCTGAATGTGTAGAGTTATATTTTGGTTTGTGTGTAGTACAGTAATGCCAAAGCTGATCCTTTATCTACTGCTGCCACCACCAGAGCTACTATTAATAATAACTATAACCATATTATTAAACTCATGTGGAGGGCCGCCCCGACCACTGGCAGCAAAGCAGAACCGGGACACCGCCAGGGAGTCGGAGAACGGAACAGCTGGGTTATTTTCGTTTCATTAAGTCATTTTTTATTAAGTTTTGATTTCTTGAATCAATTTATTCTTTTGTGATATTTACTGATTGATGCCACTTTGGCTCGCCCCCAGACCCTTAGGAGGAGGCCATGGTCACTTAAAATAAACTGCTCTATTATAATGGAAGTGCTCTTTAATTAATATATTTGTATATAATTAATTACTAAATATAATACAATTGATTTAATCCATCATCATCATTATTATTATTATTATTATTATTATTATTATTATTATTATTAGTAGTAGTAGTAGTAGTAGTAGTAGTAGTAGTAGTAGTAGTAGTAGTAGTATATTAATAATATAATCAATTCATTCATTAACTGTCAACACCTTTCACACTAATCAGTGAGATCTGTCCAAATGTAGTGTGTGTGTGTGTGTGTGTGTGTGTGTGTGTGTGTGTGTGTGTGTGTGTGTGTGTGTGTGTGTGTGTGTGTGTGTGTGTGTGTGTGTGTGTTACCTGATGTGGAAGTTCTGCACGTTGACATTCTTGTAGGGAGCGGTCTTCCTCTGGCACCACAAGAGGAGACCCTCCTTCGCAGAGGTTTCTGCAATGAGGAGGAAGAAGTTAGCGCAGGAGAAGAGAGGAGGACAAGGAGGTCTGGATTAGAAGGAAACGCCACTTCGTCACATGTAATCACCGTCTTATTGTATTTCTAGGAGTGCTGTTCCGGCAGGGAGAAAAACACAGCGGTGCCCGTTTTGTGACGCGTTCTAAATATAAACGTGTCCATCAGCGGACTGGAGGACTGAGGGATGATGTCGCTTACTGCACGTGTCCAAACAAACAAATCGGCCACCAATACGCAGAGAAAGAAATATGACTCAATATTCCGTCTAGTGGCCCACACCCGCCAGAGCTAATTCAACACTGACTGTTCGACAAAGCCTCCTCATCAGAGCAGAGTCCGGGTCCTACCGGCCGGCTGCTAGCCAGGAAGGGATGGAGGGGGGATTGTCACCATTGGCAAGTGGAGTTTGGAGTTGCACCAATTTAACAAACCCCTTTCACAGAAAGAAGACGCATGCGCAACAGAGGCGGTGATAAATGAAACAATCACCATGGTGACAACAACAAGAGAGTCTCCGCAACATAAAACATCAAACCACACACTACTATCTGCACAAAACAATCGAAAAATGTAATACAGTAACACAGCCATTAAATAATAACTAATAATATTAATGACAATAACAACAGCAGCTGGTGAGTAGTTTCATATTTTGACTGTATTCCATCCAACTCTGGTGGATATTTTTTTCTTTTTTTGTAAGGTGTCATTTGATCAATTGATTGCCGTCAGGAGACGATGAGAATTTTCAACAAAAATAACAGAAATATTTTTGAAGAGGATCCCCAACCCTGACTAACCCTGGAAGCAGAGCCCTTCAGCAAGGCACTTCTCTGCCGAGCTGCTGGATGTGTTTATTTGAACGGGAAAAAGCCACAAGAAGCCGTACCGTCTACGGAGATGTCCTGGATGGCGAAGCGGAGGATGATGGTCCAGATCATTCCCAGGGTCATCTTGGCATTTCCGTCCACGATTTCTGAAATAAAAATAGTCAATAATCAATCGCCACATTCCTTTTGTTGGGTCTACATTCACCGTCTGTCACTGCCGTTTGCGCCGCATTGCTATTTCATCTAATAATGCCAGCACACCCACTTCAAATGTCCCACAGCTCCCAATCTCCCTTCCAAGTCAGATGCTTTTTTATCATTTCTTTCAGAAAATAAATTCATATCTGGTCGATATAAAATGCAGTGAACAGACTAGTTGATGGGGGAAACATAAAAGTCTGCAGGTTCTGCAGGAGTGAACGACATCGGCAACTGTGCTGTTAGCTGAAACTAATGATGGCATATTAGCATATTGAATGTAATTATTTTATACTTAAATGATAACGGACTCAAAGCCGACCAGTCCGCACCTGCCCAACAAGCAACCCTTCATTCAAGACATTAACTCTCTCAGTCACACAAAATATTGGATTGGTTTCTAAATATCACAGTTGTAGTTTCCGCCAACATCAGCAGATATCTGGCAGGTTAATGAACACTCACACACACAAAGAGAGAACAGGGAGGTATGCCGTGTGTAATGACACGTTAATGAGGCGGTATGTCGTGTGGGTCACATTCCACTTGTAGCACACGCACACGCTTATCCCAACATTGCTTTCATCCCAACATTCTTCCTGTTCTATGTGGCTTCGGTGTTTAGACTCAGATTGTGGCCAAAATATGAATCAGTTGTTTTATGTTTAATATTGAGATTGCGATTATTTATAACTACTATAAATAGAAATATAGGGACAAACCGTTTCATGCACAGAGCAGTGCTAATGTACACGCCTTTAAATTAATATTAGACTGAAGATGAGATTCTTCTTCCTTTTGACCCTACTGCATTGTCATTTTGTTTCCTGCTTTTTGTTGTATCATACAACGTGCAACAGCAGGAGGGCTCCAGATGCAAAAACATCTGGATCGCCCACATCTGATTTGATATGCAGTTTGATACGAGTTTTCTACGAGCGGAGCATTTAAAAAAAAAAGGCAATGCCGCGATCATGTTTGTTTAAAATTGTGGGAAGCTGAGTGTCTCATTTTAAAAACACTGATACAAATTACCGTCTCATTTAGGATAGTAAATCTTTTACTTTTGTTTGGTGGTTTAGCAAAAAGCGTGAACAGATTGTTTTTATATAATTTTGCTGCATTTACTTCCATTCATGAAGAATTTTCTTTGTTTTTGGATTCTCTGTTCAGCGTGGAGGGTCATACTGGGTGAGTAGCTGATATACAAATTATTATTTTGGGGATTAAGTATTCCTTTAAGATTGAAGTCCCTGAAGATAAAATGGGAACCAGAAATGTTTCTGTAGGATGTCCTCCTCTGTCATCGCGTCACCACCATCTAAATGCTCAAAACGTTTAGTTTTCCAGAACTAAAATGTCCTAAGTTTTACTGTGCAAAAAAACATAACACCTGAAAGATGCAAAATGTCTGTCGATGATATTTTGCAGGTGAACCATAACTCTGAAAGTGAAACTGCACAAGTGTTATACTAAACACCACAGCACACAAACACTTGAAGAGACCGGACAGTTCTGTGTTCTTAAAGAGACAGGGCGGGTTCTGTGTTCTTAGGCAGGTTCTGTGTTCTTAAAGAGACAGGGCGGGTTCTGTGTTCTTAGGCGGGTTCTGTGTTCTTAAAGAGACAGGGCGGGTTCTGTGTTTTTAGGCAGGTTCTGTGTTCTTGAAGAGAGCTGTTACCCTATCCTGATTTAAATTAATTTACTAATTTAAATGTATGTGTGTGAGATATTACTTTGGCATCAGTATGCTGTGCAGCTGTCCTTTGAGGGACAAAATAAACATATTGGATCTGGTTGTCAGACATTCAATATTAACAGCCCTATTTTTTAACTCATCCATGTCCAGATTTCCTGTCGCTGGATGAAAACAAAGCGAAAGCTCCCTTTTTTCTCTTGAGGTCACAAGTCTTAAGCAGGACTGAGGTGGATGAATGACATGTAGTTTTACCAGTGAGGTCTGATTTTAAACGCTTACCCTCTGCTCCAATAGAGACCAGCTTGACTCCTTTGCTGGCAATGAAGTCCAGGGCTTTGTTAACATTGTTGATCTTGTGCACCCTCATCTTTCCTCGCTCAGGTTTGGGTAACCGTTCGCCTGTGGACACACGCACACACAAAAAGTGAACAGTTAGCTCCTGTGGTGACAAGAGCTGAGCATGTTTCCACAGCCTCAGCAGAAAAAAAACACACTCCGTCAGTACGGTTTGAGTTACTGAGGGGACGATGGCAAGGGATAAAAAAAATGAAAGAGGAAGCCAGAATTTATTATGGCACTTTATATGAGGATCTACTGAGCTACAACCTGGTATTAAACCCAAGGGGAGGCCTGTGGTCAAACAGTGACTGATCTCTAGCAGGTTCCCCATTTTTCTGTAAGAGCTTGTGGTTATTTTCTCAAACTTCTATACAAATCAGACTTCTATTTGCAACCGGAGGCGTCGCCCCCTGCAGCTCAGTAGAAAGAACGCACGTTTTTAAGACGCTTCCGCTTCGCTCGGCAGAACCGGAGGTTCCTCACGCTGCCATCATGCAATTTAGACGTCATTCCGAGCAAAAGTGGCATCGAGGTTCCCTCCCCCGCACACCCGCCCGAGCCAATCACGAGCTGCTACGTAAGCACAGCGGTTGCTTTTTGGCAAGAAAGTCACAATAACTAACCACGATATCTCTATGAATTAGAAGTCGACAGATAGTGGACTTTTAAAGGCCGATATAGTAACAATGACTTACTTTAACATACAGTGTGACAAGAACTCCCCTAAATGACAGAGACCATCTTTGGGAGAAATCTATTGGACGTTTACTTTGACTTTTTTTGTTTTGTCGCCAACACTGAGGGCTTTAGGACCTGCCATCAGGGGGCTGCGTTGAGGAGCTGTCTTGTCTACAGGAGAGAGTTACCTGCAATGACCTCCAGCAGCAGCATGAGTTTGAGCCCATCCCTGAAGTCCTCTTCGATGTTCTCGATCTGCGTGCCAGACTTCCTCAGGTGGGAGTTGCACCACGCCGTGAACGTCTGCACGAGGGAGAGAGAACAGAAACAGGGAGGCCCATGGTGATTATTCAGAGCCAGTTTTAGCTTTTTTTTGTTTCATTTTGTTTTTCCAGCTTTTACCACAATAAACCACTTTGAAATCTAGAATGAAAGTAAATTCAATGGACAGGAAGGAAGGTCAAAGAGTCGCTTTTGATAAGACAGGAAGTAGCAGTAGAAAAAAAGGGGGAGGAGACAGATGCTATAATACAATACCTACAGCTAAGGAACCAGAACGGCCAGTGACGTCGAAGAACAATATACACCATGTAACAACCAGCACAAATCTCACACGTCAACAGCTGCATGTGTTTTGTTTCTTTACGTTTGTGTGCTCTGGTTTACCAGCATTCTTCAGAAATTAGTTTTGAATCATAAAATTGTAAAGGATTTTCGTGGCACCGAGGTAGGCACGGGACCCCGGAGAGCCTGTGTCACGTGACACCAATGTGTCAAAACACTCTATAGTGCTTTTGATTCACTTCAGACTCACACCCACAGTCACCAAACCAGGGGAACAGTGGTTTACAGAACTCCCGGTACGGATCGGGTCAGGGTTTATAGTCACAGATTGGAAAAAAGGGAGCAAATCTAACTTTTAGAGATGCCCCCTGATAATCGATTTGCTGATCGCCAACGATCACCGTTGGAAGTGAGTGTGTATCCATCGACCCTAACGCCTCCTCTTTCTCCACCTCGCTCCTGCGCTGTGTGTTCACAAACATGACAGGGGGGCTGCTCGCTGCCCCCCAGTCCCTCGTCCCCCCGCCACAAAGCACCCATTGAGTCTCCTGAATAATAGCCCCCTTCAGCCCCCTGTAACCTCCCTCGGCTCCCTCTCTTTCTCTGTGTGTGTACCTCCCACAGACCAACCCCCAAAACACACACACACAGAGGAGGGAGGAAGGGGAGATACATTTCACAAACAAACGTACAGACAAAGTTGGGAGGGGCCAAAGCAGAAAGACAATGCCCCTCTACCCCACACACAGCGTTAACAACAATGCAGCAGGAAGTGGCACTGCAGTGACAGGAAGTTCCAGTTTAGTTCAACACAGAGCAGACAATCAGAGTGGCGCTGCATCCATGACCGTCACTGACTGATCTCTACAGAGATGAAAGCCTTCCGCTTTGTGAGCGTCAAAAAACTTCTACAACACATTTTGTATTTTTATTTTGTAATCTAATTGGGGGGGAGGCATTACAACTGGGGCCGGACAATGTAGACATCGTCGAATCATATAAAACTATCTTTTATTTGTAAGTATTTGTTACGACAACTGAAGGAACTGAATAAAACGTAGTGAGAAGCGGCGCACACCCCCATGTAACGCAGGTAATGAGGTGTGACGCTACACGTCCAACACATTGCAATGACATCGAACGTAAACAGAGCCGGTCTGAAAGCAGTAATAAAAAAGAAATAAAAATACAGCAACGATGTAATAACCAGTGAGGTTATAGAGTTAAATCAGGCGTTTGGAAATCATTATCAGCCGTAACGTCTGCAGTAAAATGCATTCACGCACTGTTTTTGCATCGTATCACGCCTGCTGTCCCTAGATAAGATACGGACTAGATTTCTAATAAATTATTTCAGTTATGTTCATTTTGCACCAAAGTTCTTATTTCCGCGAGAAAAATACTTTTTACTTGGAGTATTTACTTCACACGGGAGAATAAAAAAATGAAAGTTATTTGTTGAGTGACCAGAAAGCGTGCTATATGGTGATATCTATCGTCATAGAAATGAAGAGACCTATATTTGGATAGAGTGTGGCCACATATCTCTGCGAGGTGAAGAATGAGGATGGGGTTTCTGAGTGTTTGGACACTTTGGGTTTAAAAAAATAACAACCAAGTTTAGGAAGGTGAAAGCGTGTTGGAGAGCAGCCGCTCTGTTCCAACAGGAGCGCTGCCACTGGGAGTGGGGACGGGTCCAAACCTGCAGGGCGCTTGAGGAACTTTATGAGGCTGCGGATCGCACGCCTTTCACCGCCCTCTGAGGGAGCAAAGGTCAGACCTGCCAGCCGCTGTGTGTCTTGCTCGAGGATACTTCAGTACAACGCCTCTGGACAGCTGATGTCACTTCAGGACAACGAGGTGTGGTGCTGTGTGTGTGCATGCCTGTGCCCGTCCCGGGATTTTTTTGTCACAGCAGAAACCAAGACGGCGTCAGGTCCAGCATGTTGACAAACACATCATGCAATATCTTGCCAACTGACCTTTACTTCCCTTTGTACAAAATGCATTGGCATCTGGTTGTCTATCAAACGTGACTTCACACGACCAGATCGTCGGTCCCTGATCGACCAGAACAGAAGAAGGAAAAAAGAGGTGCGACCAAATCTTGTACTGGTGCGACTAACTGGGACAGTAAGTCTGGAGCCCTGCAGGAAGTATTTCAACTGCTTCAACTGAACTGGTTTTCAATTAACCTGTTCTTAAACAAAAAAGCTATTTTCAACATGACTTTGAGTTTGGGATCTAAGCTGTCAATTCTTACATCATTGTCTAATAAAATTAAACAGAACATCTTCATCAAACATAGCATTATGACACATATGGGTTAAGTGATCAAGGGGTCAAATAATCCAATTTCAGTTATTTTCAATTATTGGGCCGTATTCCATTGTACAGTGGATGCTCTTGTTTTGCCTTGTGTTATGAATCTGGAGCACCTTTTTTACTTTACAGCGGGGCGCATTTCACCCAAGGACGGCCGCTCTGTGTGGGAGGATCCCACTCGCGAGAACTCTACCCGGGTGCTGGCTGGCCCTCGCCAGGCATATTTCCTCCAAGGCGGTGGAGACTAAATAGCACAACACGCAGATTTCTGGGGTGACCTGTCCTTTTAACGTCAATCATGGCCGTCTTTCTGGACGCATGACATTTCCAAATTCAATGAATAATCGCGTCCGCGATATTGACCAAAACAACCGCGATGGCGATTCCCACGAGCAGCCCCTCGGTCAGACACCCCTTGTTGTTCATGTCCGAGAGAAACCTGGAAGAGGTTAAGTCGTCCAAGGTGTCTCCGTCTTCCGTGGCAGATATACAGCCGCCTCCTCGCTGCTTTACTGCCGACAGGGTGTGGAAAAACAGACTGAGCCTAACGGTGTCTGCTGAGGTCAGCCGTTTGATCTCTGCTCACACACACACACACACACACACACACACACACACACACACACACACACACACACACACACACACACACACACACACACACACACACACACACACACACACACACACACGAGATCAAAAAAGGTCAAGGTTCAGATAGCTACTCGTTTCAAAGAGCTCCAAAATGTGCATGCACATAAAAGCACATGACAGAACCAGCCGTTTGAAACCGCGAAAACACAGAGTTACATACAGAGACTGCTGCTGTCCGCCCTATTTCTGCTCTCTCTCACACACTCACTCGCGCATACACCACTCCTTGGACAGGAATGTGCTTGAGCGACGCAAGAATCCACATTCCACTACACACACCTATCATATACCTGTGTTACTCACTTCAACTCTGTTTCGCCAGTTCTTACCACGCCCAACGTCTCAATGCATCCTCTGACTCCATAGGCAACCTAATTGTATGTATACTTAAGGGTGCGCGCACACACACACACACACATAATGAGCCAGGTTGAACACAATGTTATTGCTCTAGTGCCGCGCAGTCTCTGCATGTCAGCAGTGTGTGTGTGTGCCCTTTCTTTCTTGCCAGCGCTGATGATCTCACTCTTAGAGCAACTCCACACACTGACAGCCTGTTGTTTCTGCGGCATCTCGTCTTTTCTGTCGGCGTCCACTGACTCATCCTCGCTGCTTACTTTGTGCCACTCTTGAACACACCGCTATTATTTTGCCACTTTAACTACTCTTCTCCACACGGTCTTGTATAGTTTCCAATTTAATTTCCTTTACATTATTATTATTATTATTATTATTATTATTATTATTATTATATTTGTTTCAATTCTTGTGCATTAATCGAAAAAAAAATTACTTTCTCATCATATCTGTTCTTGTGTTGCTGCAACAACTGATTTTCACGTCTGAGGATCAGTAAACATTTGTCTTTTCAGACCTTTTTATTTGTAGTGCTTTATGGTGGGACTACCTTGTGATTGACAGGTCGCTACGACTCCGTTGTCCGGTCACAGAGTCGTTTGTCGTCTTAAAACCTCAACCCTTTCACGGTTACACTCTTCTGTTCTTAACTTCTGAACTTGTCAGGCAACAAACTTCTCACAAGTCAAAAAGGTCTCACGCTTTCAGTCACACATCTTTTTCAGGGTCATCCTCAAGATGCATCACACACACACAATTCATCAAGTGAAAGTGAAATTGTGAAATTTATCAAGATAAAATTAACTTTCATATCTCACTGCTACGTTTTAAGATTTTCTGAGTTGAAGAAACGGTTTTGTCACTTCCTGTAAAAAACACTTTTGCAGAGTGACAGTTTGCACCTTTTTGAGAGTGTGGTTTGAATGAAGGTGTTTGTTCTCTACACTGTGCTGCTGCTAAAAAAAAAAATTAAAAAAAAAACTTTATAAATGAGGCCTCCCCACAACACCGTCGAGACAAAAAAATTGCAAAGTAATGAAACATATAATCCAAACATAAATTCACAAGTGAAAGCTGTCTTGAATTCTTCAGAATAAGTGGCAAAAAGGAGGAATATTTTGTGCATGTAAACAGTCCTGTTGTTGAGGTGAAGCCTGGCTGTGGTACGACAACAACGAAAAAGCGCAAAAAGTCAAAACGGCAGCAGATGGCAAGATGTGCACTGCTAGTTAAAGGAATTTAATGGGACCTGCTGGCAGAGAGCTACAACCTCAAGGACATTTGGATGGAGCCAGACTAGACTGGACCGGCTGCACCAGACCAAAATCATGCAGGCCTGGCCCCGGCGAGTAACGCTCAGCAGCTAGTCTGGTCTGACACAAGGCCTCCTATTCTTAGAGGAACGGTGATTACATTATTATTATTTATTTTTATTTTTTTTTAAATGGGGCCGTGGTGGCTACGCTAACCGTTGTCACAGTTTTGGGCTTCAGAGGCTGCAGAGGACGGATTGGTTCTTTTTGAGTCAACATACAGGGAGAAGACAGACAGAGTCTCCCACATGCAGTCACAGCATCAAAAGGTTAAACTCCACGTTTCAAATTTCAGAGTCACAACTGGACTCCATTAAGTCAAGAAAACCACAAAGCAAACACCATCTTCAAAAAGATTCCCGACATTTCTTGACTGAGAAATGGACATCATGACGCCTCCTTTCCACGACGACGCAGAGCCGGAACGGAAATCTAGACAGCGCACACTAGGAAATAGATTCCAGTGCACTCTGGTTCCACGCGGGCCCGTTGTAACTGGATACACGGGAGCCCGCTACTGGAGAGCTGCTGCACCGGTCCGGAGGAACACACGACACCTTGGGGGAGGGGGGCGGGGGGGAGAACCAGCCTCCAGCTAGACCAGTGACCAGCTTTTTTTGATGTACACACACACGACAGCATCTCTAACTGTGAAATTATTATTTATTTATTTGCCGGAACAACATGTTCACGTCATGTGACGGTGAAAAGGAGTTGAGGAAGACGAAGCAGAGCTCTGCTGCGGAGGTTTGTTGTGGCCTCATTACCCTCTCAAGTCTGGACGGCAGAGAACAAACACACACGCTTCATGTGCTGACAGGTAGTCAGTAAAGTAGAGCTCTCTATAATATGAGGCGCGCGCACACACACACACACACACACACACACACACACACACACACACACACCTCCCAGAGGGAGCTGACAAACATGTAATTGTCGTGTGCTCCTTGGCCGGCCTAATGCCCTTCAGATATGTCATTATGTCATCATGAGTCAACAAGCTTAACACGGACCGTTTTTCAACCGACTGCGCCAACGCTCAGCTCGACGCAATGTAGCAGCTAACAGAAGCAAAAAGGAGAGGGAGGATTAAGGGGAGGAACTGCAGAAGGCAGGGGAGATGAGGAGGAGGAAGGAGTGGAATCGTGATGAATGAGCCAACTGGGAGGAAGAGAGACGACAAATGTGACAAATAGAATTAAAGTTAATGTGAGGAGCTCTATAAGTGGCATTACTGCCGCCTCCACATGGCCTTCATAAGTGAACGTATTTATATCAGCGAGAAGGATTGGCTGTTTCTATATAGTAAATCTTAAACGCACGTCATTGGCGCCACCGGGTCCACCGGGGACTCTGGTGCTCGGAAACACAGCGCTGTTGTCCAAAGGGCCAAAGCAAGACGAATGAAAGTTTCTCCTGGTAGATTAAGCTAGAGTATGACTCTTGCATTTGATTTAGTCCCAACAGTCGGGAAATAAAGTGCAAGTAAAGTTTATTTATATTGCACTTATCACAGACAAAGGTAGGAAACGCAAAATTGCACTAAAGCTGACTTTGAATAAACTTTTATTTGTAAGTAATAGTGTCCGAGAGAAACGGAAGTTTGAGCACCTTTAACTTCTGCACCGGCACGCGTTCCCATGTGGAACGTAATGTTTGAGCGATGCACAATTTCAAGAAGGATTCAAATATAATCCTTTGCATTTAATTGGACGGCTAAAAAGAAGAAGTGGGCGGGCTTTGATGCAGCGCCAAAGAGGACTGTGGATCCTTTTGAGTTGACTGATGGATGGGTGGGTGGGTGTCACGATATTATTGGTTGGTACTAGTCTATGTAAGCACACGTCATATTCAGTTTACGGGAAGAAAAGATGATTGGTTTTGATATTACTTTTATTTTAACTTTTTAAAAGAAAAAAGATACAGTATATATATCCTCATGAATGATGACTTGTCCGTTTACCTGCCACAGTCCAACTAATCAGCAGCTGGCTGCTGGCTTTTAGTGAATAGCTAGTGTTTTATGAGGAGAGACGCTCCACCTTTTTTGGTGAAACGTGAGAGCGGAGAGGAAATAACGGCTGGAGGAGGAGGGCTAACATGTCGAGCGGTGGGGTCATTTGTTCATTTATTTATGCCTCTTCCTGTCTTTGTTGCCGTAAGGGGGGGGGGGGTCGGGTTGCACCTCCACCAACAGACACCGTGTGGGTCCTATTTTAGGATCAGCACCCTCACTCAAATTAAAAGACAGTATGCATACACACTGGCTATACGATACTAACAAATTAATAATAGACAATCGCAATGATTAACAATTATGTAAGCCTGCGGCACTGTAATTTACTTTAATTAAAGTCAGGGATTTTTTTTTTATGACGGTGACAACTTTAGAGATGCGACAGTGAAAGATTTGAAGCCTGACACGTCACATTTTAGCTGCAGACTAACGTTCATTCAACATGCGGGAATCAGTGATGGTGTCATGTCTTAAAAACCTGTCTGTTTCAGTTCTCCTCTCGGCTCAAAGGCTGAAGGGGACTGGTGGGACTCGAACCGCCCAGGGTTTTTAAGTGCACGTGAATCACAACTGAGTCGTGAAGTCACTTGTATAACAGAACCAGAGGTGGAATGTAACTAAGCAACATGCAATGGCGTATTTCAACATGGGGCGGCCCCGTCGTCCTGCTGCGTTTCAATACTAACTGCTGGGGATTTTGGGGCCAGGTTGCATCAGTGTTGCATCGCCGTATGTTGACACTGTCCACCACAAAAGACACATTTCTTAATCTACTGCATTTCAAATGCGAGGATTTCGGCTGACACAATCATCCACGACTTGGCACATAGAAAAAAGGCCGGTGTCTCACTAAAAGACTTTTAGAAAAGGCTAATTTGTTACCTTACGTGCAGAGGTTTATACTGTCATGTCTTTGTTTCCGGAAACAAAACCATCCCACCACCTACCAGAGAAAAAACAGGTCTTCCAGAATTTTGTTTGTGTCATATCGTGTGTTATATCTGGTAAGACGCCGATACAGGAAACGGCTCATTAGTCATGTGAGGTGAATGTTTTTTAAAACCAACAAAGGCCCATTCCGTAATTTATTTTGCGCAAAAAAACACCTTGAGTGTGTGTGTGTGAAAAAAACCCCGAAGGAATCAAATGTGGCTGTTTCCATGCAGCTTTTCTAATGAGACACTTCAAGATGTGCATAAATAATCTGCAATGTTGACAGTTGCTGACAGTTCTGTGCAGGAGGCGACTGAGGGGGTAGAGAGAGATTTATTGAGACACTGGGACTCATTCCGGGATGCAATCAAGGGAACAGAGGCAAAAACAGATCTATTTGTATGCAAATGTCATGGATTATTACTTTCCAGATGCATGTTTCCCCCCCGTCTGCATCATTTATCTGCCGCTGTCGCAGACAAAGCTGATAGGTTTGTGTTGTCGACTGTTTGGCTCGACCCACCTCAGTTGGGGGGGAAGAAAAGAAAAAAAAAAAAAAAAAAAAAAACCTACATTTCTCTTCAAATTATTTGTCTTGTACCAACTCTGCATAGCAGAGTCAGGCAAACAAAGGGAAAAAAAAAAAAAAAAGGTGAGAGGTGAGGAGAGAAAGAAGGAATGAAAGAGAAGCAAATTGTTGATGAACGAGTATCAACCTCTGCGGAACATGACGGAGACGTCAGGAATGCCAGCTATGTTCTTCCGCTCTCTTGGCTCCCGTTTAGTACATCTTCTCTTCCTCTCCTCCTCTCAGCTACTTCCTCGCCTTCCTCTTTACCGCCCTCGTTTTCAGCGCTCTCTCATACTTTAACGCTTATGGAGTCCAGAAACCATTAAATCTCCTCCGAGCAGGAAACGTGTCCTGCAAGTATCTAGGGGAGTTTTGTTTGTTGCTAAGACACTTGCCTATACAACATTAAAGTGGTTCCTTCAAGTAGATCCCATTAACAACAATCGATTCAGAATGCGAAGAATATTACATCACGAATGATTCATGCGAGAGTCAAATACTGTAATTACAACTAAACTAAAAACGTGGAGCATCTGCACAATGTCCGAGTCTAATAATGATCTGAAAAACCTGCCGTTTACTCTGGTGCCGTGTTGCCGTCATCCTCATGCGCGCACACACACACACACACACACACACACACACACACACACACGCACGCACGCAATATCCTATGTAAAAAATGACGAGGTCACACCCATATATCGTACAATAAGGCAATAATGTAAAAGTTGCAAGGTCACGTCAATATATCGTACAATGAGTCGATAATGTAAAAATGCCGCCTATAAAGTGTACGATAATTCAAAAACGTAATTATCGTGACGGACCTAGTGAGGATCCTCAACTCTGACAGGCTGTGGGCGTACTTCTAATATCAGAAGAAACTGATATGAATCAAACAAGCCATTCAGTTGTCCTCGTTTCGGTTTAGTTTTTACCCTGAAACCTTCCTTCTGTCTTTGCATGTTGATGACAAATGCAGTGAGATGAACTTTTACAGCAGCTAAAAGAAAATAGATGGATAAAATCAGCTCAAAAGAGGCAGTGAGGAGAAAAACAATCTAATTCGCACACAAGAGGAGGTCAGAATTACTTCGCAAAAGTGCTTCCCTCAGTGTGCGTCTGTTCCTCATATCACACAATCAATTCTCCCCAGCCAATCAGCAGACAAACTAATCTACTTCCTGTCTTTAGAGGCGCAGCACAGGAAGCGGCGGGGGCGGGAGGATGTCCACGTTAATTCCCCAGGAATGCGGCGAATGAATCCCAACTGTACAAGTAAAAACATTAACCCCCGAGGAATTTTGTAAAATTAACCTTCTGGAGATTTATAGCCTCCGTGTTCACTGACGATGGGCTCAGAGAGGAACGTGCACAGGAAGTCCGCAAAGGTCTGCTGCTCTGTGATGATTCAAATAACTTGGGGTGACTCATGTAGAAAGCTGAGTGAGGTTAGTGGGGAGGAAGGTGCTGCTAACTGCAGATAGTCTGGAGGTTCAGGATGTCACACTTGCAATTTGTTTCTCTCAGGGCAGAACCCCAGCAGAAAAGTTGACTATCACACTCCTTTGGTTCAATGGAGTCATGAAAGCTTGTGAGGAAAGGTCACATGGGCTAACGAGTCATGGTTTAGTTTACAATGTGAATTATTGATTTAGAAACTGATTCAATAAATACATGGTAGACTCCTTCTCTTGTTGAACACAGTCCTTCCTTCTAGAGGCCACACCTCAGGTAACCGAGCGTGTACTAAAGATTACGAGAACAGGTGGTGCAATGATCGGTGGCGTTTTACAATCGAGGGCCTTTAAGCCCCGCCCATGGGGTGACTCAACCGTGCCCGTTGTTTCACAACCGCCGTGCGAGTTTGGGAAAGTTCCACCACTCTTGAGGAAACGATGACACGCACTGCCACGCGAGACCGGCTCGATGAGTCACCACTTCAACTGCGTTTACTGAACCGTATTTTAAAACGAAGAAACTTCAAAGGGTTAAATTTGAGACAGGGCTTCGGCTGTGTGGCGGCATGCACTTTGTCATCCAGTTAAGCCAGCCCAGGGTCACGGGGTACACCTGGAAACTGGGCCTTGTGTACAGGACACACAGAGAAGAGGTGGACAGAAAAACAGATTAAGGAACCAAACAGTTTAAACAACGTGGTTCATGTCCACGGCGAGTGAATCCAACTTCACATCACCTTCTTTAAAAAAGATATATAAACTTTGACTCAGTTTATCCTCAACTTGGCTGCAAATTTGGAGAGAAAAAAGAATCACAATCATTAGAGAGAGCTGTTTAACACAAACGCCTCCTTAGACCTTGACCGAGTTGACTTTTAAAAAATCCAGAGCCCACCGGTAGCAAGAGCGGTGTTCCCCTTCTTTCCTGAGAGCTCTGCAATCACTGAATGAGCTGAGGTCATTATTATTATTATTATTATTATTACTACTACTCACCCACTTCTGTGTGTGTTTTTACACAGTCCCAAATCAGGAGCTTTGGCAGGCCCGATAGCAGCTGGCGGGGCGAGGTGTCAGCTGTTTGCTTCGGCCTTTTATTAAAACCGCTGGCTGAATCTTTCCAGAGCTCTGCGACAGTTCTGCAGTTCTGTTGTTGATCAGTTCAGGCAGCAGGAAACGGAATCACTGCACCGAACCCACTTCTGGTTACAAAGCGTTCGGTTGTCTCGATGCCAAACTGGCTTCTTGGTCAACTTTGCTGTTGTTTTTTTTTTCCAAGCATTTATGAGTTTTTCCAGCGCGAGACAAACAGACTGATGCCATTTAAATAAAACGGAAAAATATATGTTAGCAATGGCAACGCATGAAATAGAAAGAATTTCAAAATGTTTAAAGTTTAAAAAGGAACGTTGAACTGAACATAAAACTATGGTGCTTGGAAACCGCTTTTGTCCACAGGGACCGCCAAAATCAACGCAAAATGGAAGTTCCCTGTAGTGGCTTCACAATGGACAGCTGGTAAACATGATGTGAAACAACAAGTTGGGATAAGCACATCAGAATAAGAAAAACGCATCAAGAATTAATTAATTTGGTTAAGTTTTTTGGGGGGGGGGGGGGGGGGGTGGGAGGGGACTTACAGGGCTGATGTGTTTGGCTATGCATTTCTGGAAAACATCATGATTCACCAACATGTGGACGTGATTTACTGAACGAGGGCAAAGTGAGTGGTCATTAATGTTGGGTGCGTCTGTGTATGCATGTACATACACATTTGTCGAGTAACAACCGGCTGAACTATAGTATGCAAAGTCCACCATTATGACAGTGATGATGATGGCGGTGAATGACGTGATGGCTGACGCGACAGCATTTACTGCAGCATCAGCACCGTTAACAGGAAACAAGACCAGCTCGACACAAACGCACCGGACTACTTTGAGCAGTCTGGTTGTCGTCATATTGTTGGGCCAGACACCCCACCCACAAGAATACAAGCTAGCCAGTGCTACAGCAAGCTAATGGGCACGCCAATTAATTTGATTGGAAGCTATAAAATGATTAGCCTATCAAAGTTAGTCAGTTGGAGGATAATATATATTTTTAACATGAGTTAGCTACTATGTTATTATGTTAAGAGGATGGTGTACACACTTTATCAGAAATCCATTATTACCATTGGGCGTCTTCCGCCAAAAATCCTTTCACATGTATAAAAAGAAAAGAAACCTAGCCTACACCATCGTCTATTTTTAAACAATAAATTCAAAAGATCCCTTGCGACATGCATGAATCACAATGTGCAGCACAGGACACAGCTCCACACAACAGGAAAGTAGAAGAGAAGAGATCATGATGATGCGTGCCATCCGCTCAAAAAATGCTCGGTATCCAAGACCGGAGGCCTTGCTGGAGATTTGTGTTGGTACGGCACACGACACGTCTGCAGTGATGAGTACTCAGGGAACGGGACCAGTTTCATGAGCAGCAACAGTCTGATTGGCTCTTTGGATCTCAGCTTCATACTCGACTGCGTCTCGTTCTTCTCTGATCACTGCATGTTATCAGTGTTTTACTGCTGCAGAGTACACTTACTTATTGATATTTATTTATTTAATTAAAATTAAAATCTGACATTGAACTATCATGCAACCGTCTACCAGCGGAATTAAAAATGTAAAGAAGGGTGTAGGAAGAACCCTTTACATTTGTGTCTGCTCTGAAGGCCCTTCGAGGGCTTATGTATTTGTAAAAGTTGTTTTCTTCTTCTTAAACACTGTATGGTCACAGTAATGCTGTGATGTCCGTATGAAATAAACTAAAGGCAGGTCTAGGCAACAGTCACCGATGATGGTTAACTTCTTTTTTTGTTTCTTCACACCACATAGACTTTGTGTAACCGTGACGGATTAAAACCAGTTAGAGGAAGTTATTGGTCAGAAAAGAGAAGTCATTTTTGTTGGTGCACAAGTGTGTGAGAACTGAACTTCTTAACCAATGTAGTACCTGACCATACATAGAACGAGCGAGCACTACAAGACAGAGTTACTCCGTGCTGCTGGGTAATTGTAATCATTAAAGAGGGATTAAAAAAAATACATAAGGAAAACACTGAAGCGACATGAGCCAAACCTCTTCCGTCTACCTCTGTGAGCTACGATCACACACGGCTGATTATAGAGTTATAAAACCAAGGTCCCTGCAGCTTGACCTCTGTGCTGACATTTAGGGCGAACTGGAAGGAAAAAATACAGGAAAAGGGAGGAGAAGAAACTGCATGGTTTGAGAGTGAACGGTGAAGCAGCTCTGCTTGTTTTAGAGCAGTGGAAAATCTGCGACCGTCCGTCCGACATTCCAGCAGCTCTAAATCTTCATACTTGGCATTCTCTCCAAAAACAGGAGTTTGTGTTGCTGATCTCATACAAAACTTGTGACGATAACCAAGACCAATGCACACACATCCGAGAGAGAGAGAGACCACAAGACGGGACAGAAATATCTCATATTGCAAATAATAAATGAGTGAATCATGTGGCGCTCCAGACATAAAAGGAGAGCGAATGGAGGGCTCTGTGTGTGTGTGTGTGTCCAAACGGGAGTTTCAGGCCAGCCCAGTTGCCCGGCAGCAGACAGCATTGTCACGGTAACAGGCTCTTCCTGCCCCTCCTCCCTCTACTCTCCACCCGCCTTGCACGCTTTTACCTTATAAGGCAACGCATTTGACTGCTGTCACAGCGACAATAGTGATGTAAGAGGGCAGCAAGGTGCACCTCCCCGCTGACGCTGACACACACACACACACACACACACACACACACACACACACACACACACACACACACACACACACACACACACACGGAGAGTTTTAAATGGAATGAAAAAAAAAACGTTCAGGGCGACACTGCAGATTTAAAGTTGTCTGTCTGTCTGTCTGTCTAAAGTGCAGGAATGTGAAACACGACACACACACACACACACACACACATACATTAATTTCGGCCACCATTCTGCTTCCTGGAAACAAACAAAAGAGAGAGGGAGACGGGTGAGAGGGGACAGACGGGCAGAAAGAGGTACGCACCGAGACACAGGAAGTGACGGGGCAGTTAAGTGAAGTCAAGAGGTAAAAGGCAAAAGAGGGTAGAGCTGCTGCCCCACAACTCTCCCAGCTTCCTGCCAGTTAGTGTACAGGAGACTCGTGTCAAACATGCGTGTGTCAAACATGCGTGTGTCAACAAGCGCGTGCCTGTCCTCAAGTGGCCTTGGCGCGCGCTCAATGGATTTTAATATCTTGTTGTGGGAGTTTATGCATCTCATGATGAAGCAAACTCGTTATTTAAGGTTGCACTACTAACCCCGATGCCATGTATTCGGTATGCTGAACACGCTGAAGGCGAAAATAAATAATAATCCCGTGGGCAAGATATTTCGCTACTGCAGAAACAGGGATTTTAGGATTTGAGAAGCATGCAGAGGCACGCATGCAAAACCAGTTGGCGGCTAAAACTAGATCTCTAAAAAACCTGATGCGAGATAAGGACTTCTATCTAGATGCATGCAAACGGTTTTCAGGCTTTTCAAGGACTTCCTGGTACTGTTATCGTCATAGGGGAGAGTGGAGGGACCTCGTAAAGGAGCTGAGAGGGTCCAAGATCCTGGTACAAGGAGCGGCACGTTGTTTGTTTTCCGGGGTTTCCGCTTGTTGATGACCCGCACTAAAAAACACACACAGCCTGTCTGACACACACGAGCGCATGCCAAAGAAAAATCAGCATGCAAAATGGTCATTAATCATCCGCTGAGAGTGTCACATCAGACGGCGCGGGGAAGTTAAGGATGGCGGTCAGGGATTACCAGGCAGACGTTTTTATTGTTTTTTGGCATTTACTTACTTTTTTTTAGAACAACAGTGTCGCAAAAAAAGGAAAGTGACGCGTTTGTGTTGCAGCACGCCAGTTGTTTAGTCTATAAAATGTCAAATAGTGATGAAATCGCATCGGTTTTCCAGAGGCCCACAGCAGACGTAAACATTTGCGGCAGTAGAGGGGATGACCCTAGTCATTCACGTTTTCATTGACAAACATATTAAGATGATTATGTGCGATTGACGTGTTGACCTGTGCCAAATCAAAATGTTTTCTGAAGTCTGTAGAATATGATGTGCAGGACTATTTTAAATATTTTTTGCCAAGTTAAACCATAAACAATTACTGCACAGATACAGGGGTTCATACCGGACAGGAAGGGGATGACAAAAAAACTGTAAAAAAGTACAATATTACCTCTATAGTACCTCTAATTTAAGTAAATGTACTAAGTTACAGGATTTACTTCTTTATCCTTTTTGTTCCCACAGATGTACAACTCACAAAAAAAAAAAAAAAAAAAAACACGGTTCCATGGTGAACTCCTCCCACACGAACCTAAAACCTTAAGTTGGTTTAATGCAGTGATCCTCGTGCCCCAGATAGACCCATGCAGAGCTCTTAAAACACACACACGAGCCCCTCCGGGTGCAGGGCTCAGTCATGGCCTTGTCTGTGTGTGTGTGTGTGGGGGGGGTGGGGGGAAATCACAGCGCCAGATAATTGTTATCCCTTTAAAACACCACCAACCACCCTCTCAACCACTTTCTGTACATCTGTGTTCAAACGTTGGACGAGTAGGAGGGAAAAGCTGCACAAAAAAATAAGTCTAGACATGATGTTTTCTTTTAAATTGGGATACAGGACTTTTCTGTACAATCAATTTAGATCCTTTTTTTTTTATAAACAAATACCACAAGATCAAAACATCACATGCATGTGATGATCAAATCATCAAAAACACTCCAATGAGCTCAGAAAATAATTCCACTGTAACAGCGCCAGCTAAACATTTAACCGTATGTCTAAATATTAATTTATTGCAATACTTCTATAAAAGTGAGAGCTTTGAAGCACCGCACATAGCAGCTAGAGTAACGTTGCGGTGCATTCACGCTCCATTCAGCGAAAATGAGCGGTTAGCAGCCGGTATGCAGCACAATTGGAGCAGCTGACGTGAATGGAGTTTCACAATGTTACATTTACATTTTATTCCACATTAGTCCTTTGTGAGAAACTTGGATGAATCCAGTTGTTTGAAGGAGATGTTTCCCAGCAAGACAAAATAGATATTAGAGAGGTAATCATGACCCGTTTGAACCTTTTTATTTTCAACGCATCGGTATCAGATCTTTCAGGGCAGACTTTGAAACGCTGAACTTCCCTTTTCCGCACATTCACACCTCGGTCGTCTTGAAGTTCAACACTCAGCTGGCTTCCTCCACTTCACCGTTGCTTCTCTTCCAAGAAGTGATGACTGAGGTGAAATCAACACGCGGTCCACCCGTGTGTTGATTTCACCTCAGTTCAAACGAGGGGATGTCACAGCTGCGGATCGGACCCATATCACCGTTGGGTTTGGTTGAGAAGATCCTCGTGCAGTTTGGTTGTGCAGGATAACGCAGCCAGCCGTAGTAGCACCCGACTCTGCTTCAGGGCTGTTGCTAAGCAACCCAGGACTACAGCATCCTATTTTTGGAAGGTTTGAAATGCATCTCAGCACCTGGAGTCTCTGGTACGAACCGGCCCGACTGCGTTTAATGTAGACACTTTGCTGTCCGGCCTCTCATACGTCACAGTATTCCTGCCTCCATCACCTCTCTGCCTTTCACTCCATCCTCCCCGAAAATACAATACATTACACATACACACACACACACACACACACACACACACACACACACACACACACACACACCAAGATACTTATTACAACAAAGCGCAGCTGGAAAGCAGCACCGCTGCAGCCGTCAACATGTGCGAGAACGCAATAAATAACCTGTCAATCCCGTGAGGGTGTCGAGCACAGACGGCAGCAGGAAACGCTGCAGCGCCACGCTCACGCTGCAGAGACGGGGCTGTCGCGTTGCGTCCCACCCACCCACACACACAGCAGTGGTGTCAAAACCAGAGCGCTAAAACGAAACTGTACGAGGGTCTGTGTTTGCTCCGCATGCACTCCCCACAGCGCTGTGAGTCAGACGAGGGCCAACAGAGTAGTCTTTGTTAACCAAAGGGGGGAGCGAGAACGGTAGCTGAGTAATCCCCCTGCAGGCTGGCTTTGATTGGATCAGACAGGATAGTAGGCTCGTGGCCGATGGCAGAGAGGACTTCCCTGACCCACATTTAGACCGGCGGCCAAGAGCAGAACCCTGGACCACTTTCTGCTACACAGGCTTCTACTCTTGGAGTCTTTTGGAGCTGGTATTTAAAAGTCAGAGCTGTCAGGGATGTAGAAAAGATGGTTCAAGAGGGGGTATTTCTGTCATTACCACTGGAGTTTTCCACTTTTCTTTCCGCGACAAAGGCAACTGTGTGAAGTGCGTTATTCACAATGGTTTTAAAAAGTGACAGATTATTCCTTGTTCTGTGCGTTTATTCAATATATAGCGGGTGCCGATCTGCAGACATTCCCTGCTGCTTTCCCAGCCATCTGGTTCATTAGGGCGGGGGTGACACACACAGAGATCTATCTGTCCCGTCTCTGACTGCTTGCGTGTGTTTATATTTGAGACAGAAAAAAAAACGCAGAAACCACAGAGCCTTCCTTCCTTTTTCTTCCACTAGGAGACTCCCAGGGGGATAAAAACAGTGCTGCAGTTGCCATCCGACACCACCTCCTGAGTGACTCAATCCTCTTTCCTTCTTCTCCGAGAGGAGATTTATTCTTTAACACCGAGCCATTTATCACAAATAAACCGATCGATTCTTCACTCTGGGTGATATAGTTGTCCATGTGACACGTTCTAGCATTGTTCCCGTCTCCACACACTCAAAACCAGTTCACCAGGAAAAACATTTTTACGATTTTCAGCCCTCCATGCTGTCACCAGGAAAGAAGATGAGGGGAAAGAATCCTTCTGCTTTCCATATTTGTTTCAAACCCTGAGACAGCAGCAGAATAAACTGGCAGTGAACCTACAGTAAGTGCTTGTCATCCATCTGTCTCAAGCTCTCTGTATCAGAGTCTGAACGCAGTCTTACACTAGCAGACTGAATATTCAAAAATTGTGGTTTTATACATGTCATTTATGGTGCTGTTAGATTGCTGCTAGACCACCCCTTTAATACAGCTGTGGGCCTCCCAGTGAAAATCTTGTTTTGGAAAGGCTCAACACCAACAAATGTCAAATGTGGATTGAAGCAGAATATTTTGTTCAATAAAGAGAAGATGTGGATTTTGGAAATCATTATTTTACTTTGACTGAAAACCGAGCGCCGCATCGCATGCTGTGTGTGTTTTTGAGAGAGGAGTGAGAAGGTGGATTATTGCAAAAAATGTTTCTGTAAATTATCTCAATCCATTTTATCTCAAAGAATTATCACCCTAAAAAAGATGGGACAATATGAGTGTCATTGTAGTTTTAAAGAATGTAATTTATGGTGTCGTTAGATTGCTGCTAGATCGGCCTGATACAGCTGCGGGCCTTGCAGTGAAAATATAGTTTTTTTAAAAGGCTAAAACGCCAACATTGGATTGAAGCAGATCATTTTATAATTCAAATATTATGTTATACATCTCAATAAATGTTAGTATGAAAAATGAGCGCTGCATTGATCGCTGTGTGTGCGTGCTTAGGAGAGGGGTTGAGAGAAGGTGGATATTTGCAAACAAGGTTTCTATGAGTTAACATTCAGAATTAACTCCTCGAACTATTCTGTGTGTTCAAATTGAAATGTCTATGCATGAGCTCAAAGACCAACAGAGTTCTTCTTTGTGTTATAAAACTGAGAATAAGAAACAGAATAAGCTTGAGGCTTGTGGTCTCTGAGGAACTTCCTCTGAAAGACAACAAAAAACAGATTGAAGTGAACAGACCCCAGGCTGGTCCTGGAGATGCCCGACTAGAAATACACCGCACAATATAGATAGAAGCCCAAGAGATGAATTGCAAAAAACACACGGGAAAACAATTGCAACACCATACAGGCCAAGTCCTGAAAATAGCAACGCCCATACTCCAGTTCTTCTGTCTGAACCGGTTGCCTTAACGACTCTGGCAAAGGCAAGACAAGAGAGACAGAGACAGAAAGAGACAGAGAGAGCTGATGGAGAATTTGCGAGGGGAGGGAATAAATGTTGAGTCGGGAGTGGGAGAGCGTTGCGTGGAATTATTTGGCGAGTGGAGCGTCCTCACTGAAAATGAGAGGAGGAACCTGAAGGCCAGGCACTATCAGTAAATATTTAATGCTGCCGTTCTGTGCCTGAAACCGGCGCAGGCTCCACGGATGCCCTGCTGAAATGTTTCTGCCTCAGGTGTACAAACACCCCCAATTAGTTTTTACTTCACACCAGTTTAAAATTCTGGATTTGTCTTCTCCCATTTATAAATAAATGTTTTTAAGATCAACAAGATGTTTAACAGGCTTTTAAATGTGTCCATTTTTAAATACCAGATGTTACTTTGGCATTGTGTAGCATTTGGGAAGTGAAGTATTTTATGTTCCTGATTCTGCCATACACTGCATATTTTAGGGAAAGCAGCTATAGTGTGAGTGAGTGAGTTGAAATAACTGTATACAGACTCTCCTTGCCGTGTCTCCCAGTAGGCCTCTCCTCTTCACCTCTTTGCCCCAGTTAGAAAGCTGTTAAATATTACAGCGGGAGGAAATCAGAGACGGCCGCAGAGGACACACACACACACACACTTTAAAAAGCTGCTCTGCAAGTGCTAAACGATGCCTAAAGATCCTAGAAACCTCACCAGACGATTCTCCATATGATTCCAGCTCAGTGTGGAGTTAAATCTCCACAAAAGAAAACATGCTTTATCTTTGCAAATACAATTTTAACACACCAAGCATTAATGGTACACAATTAAAGCTCTCCAACAGCCCAACACTACAAGGCTTTTATTGTGAAAATGCTGAAACTTACTGAACTCGTTCAAGTCAATTAAAGACATTTCACTGCTTCATTTAAAACACAAACAGTGTCAGCTGATAGGACGAAGACGTGCATGTGACGGCTAGCTGATCTTTGCTTTGGATTTTATTACCTTCAGAAAGCGTAGGTGCAAAATAACCGTCGACTAGCAACCTGTCAATCACTGTGTAGCCCCGCCCTAAAGCATACCCTGCTTGATTGTTTATTTGACTCTAAATTAACCATAATTTACTAAATGAACATCACGCTGTATTGAAGAAAACTTGACACCAGAGACGAAGACTATAAACTCATGTTTACAAAGGGAATAAATAGAGAGAAGTAGAGTCATTTGTCTCAGACTTCTATATAACCAGAGGAGTTTTAATGGCGGTCTAAAGGTTTGTCTGTAGCTGCTAAACCACTGATCCAGCCAAACATCCCCTCCAGATGTCTGCCCTGTGTGTGTGTGTGTGCCAGATGTAGCATGAGGATCTTACCGCCAGTTATCTCTTTGTTACCAGACTAGCACGGCCTGTTGTGTGTGCTCTCTCTCTCTCTCTCTGAAACTCGCTCCCTCTCAAACACACCCTCCCCCATAGGGAAAACAACCTGTCTAGGTGTGGCCGAATATGCAGATACCCATCAAGCTTTATTCTACAGCAACAACGTGGTCTGCTTTTTAAATCCTTGACCTGAAACAGACAAAGAAAATATATTTAAATCTAAAGCTTGGTTTCATTTTGATCCCAAATTGTTCACGGTATCAAACCTTCATCAGACACATTTGAACCTCTGTTTTTAGAGAGCCATTACTTTATTTTGTTCACAGGGACATAGCTATTTTTATTTATTTTTTTTAAATGTATAATGACACCAATTTTGAAAAAGAAAAGTGCATCTAACTCTGATCTGATCTTAACATTTGTGACTCTTAATTCGCTACCAAACGGCCACATAAAGCAGCAGCCGAGTCAGGTGTCGTGCGCATCATTCCCCACCTTTTCTATTCTTGTCAGATATGTGTCTGGTCTGGACATAAAATGGTCATCTGAGATGGGATGTAATCTCTGGGAGTCTGTCTCACATACGCCTCCAGAGGACGACCAGATTAAGGACGACCTAAAACTATGAACAACACATACAGGCTACGGGCGCCGACATGACAAGGTAGCTTCCACGCTGAAATAAAAGCTATTTGCTAAACATGGTACTAGATTAAAACAAAATGGGTATGTGACAAGCTCCAAAAGCTTCCCATAATGCAATTTATCTGTAATATCGATAGAACAACATTTTCGGGGCGACTGGTACTCCCTCCTGAGTACCTAACTTTTAAGTGTACAATCAGATCAAATTTAAATAAATTAAAAAATATATACACTTGAGTCTTCATGTCTCAAGTTAATGTCCATCCCAAGTCATTTATTTTCCTTCCATTTAAGCGGCGTTGAAACGGTGACTCGAGTCCACTCCTCCGCCTTGTTGAATGCCACCATCTTATTTTAGGTCTTAGAAAACTGCAGCATTGAATGCAGCATGATGTTTATTTGTTTCAGCGGTCTAAGTGCAGCCCAATTACACACCTAGATAAAGTAGGGGGTGTGATTTGAGGTTACTGTAATCTATCCATTTAAATTCTATTGAGGCGTTTGTTTACAAGGGAAATTGCTCAAAGCAAAAAGTGCAGCCTTTTCAGACCAATTTTATTTCCCCGTGTGTTCAAATGTGATGCAGAAACCTTGGTTCAAAACTCGCAGCAGATGACATGAGGTCCAATGTTTGTTTGACTGCACCATGTTTACCGGCAGACAAAACTCACAGCTATGTGACTCAGCTGGT
The DNA here is from genome assembly GCF_910589615.1 of Taurulus bubalis. Classification (NCBI taxonomy): domain Eukaryota; kingdom Metazoa; phylum Chordata; class Actinopteri; order Perciformes; family Cottidae; genus Taurulus; species Taurulus bubalis. Next base: position 13,028,012 of record NC_136598.1, read on the forward strand.
AAACCTTCCATTCAAACTGCACTCCCTTCTCTCTCTCTCACACACACACAGAACGACTGCTTCAGAACACAGTGACACACAGCCACTGCAAATTTCCCCGTCAGCTCTAGGGAGAGATGTGACAATTCCAGAAATTCATCAGTTCGTCGCAGGGCTCATATAGAGACAGACAACCATTCACACTCACATTCACGGGCAATTTAGAGCCTCCAATTAACCTGAGCTGCATGTCGTCGGACTGTAGGAGGGAGACGGAGAGCTCGGAGAGAACCCACACGGCCACGAGGAGAACGTGCAAACTCCACACAGAAGGACCGCCCGGGATCGGGGAATCGAACCCCGCTTGCTGTGAGTGCTAGACATTGCACCACGTGTAGCCCTAGTTATCATTATAGATTACTTTATCTAAAAAATATTTAAAAATTAGGGAAAGTAAAAACCCAATTACAAGTGACACCTTAAAATAACTGTCCAACCAACCGCCCAAAACTAAAAAGATATTCAGTGGCAAAACAAATGTTGTGCACCTTTGCTCGATTGAAGAATTAAATGATTGGTATACAATATCTTTTGAATATAGCAGAACTGTTTTCAGCTTCTGTCTGCAGTCTGAAATGATGCAAATCTAGCAGCGCATTTAAAAGCACGGAGATCAGTGGAAATACTGCTGACCGTTTTTAGGCAAATTAATCAAATAGCAGATACATTTTTTTTTTACATTTCGATCACCTTTTGAGGATACGGCGGAAGAAGGGGCGACTGAGCTTCAAAATAAACCCTGCCATGCCCGCTGGCAGCCGACCAAAAAGGAAATTCTTACTCCCCATTGTTGCCGATTTGCCATTCATCAGGGGGAAATGCCATTTACTAATCCTCATAACTACGCACAATGCCCAAGAAGTAAGCTTGTCAACACGGCCATAATTAGAAAGGGGGGCAGGGGGTTAGAGCTAAGGATGTTGTGTCAGCCGTAAACTGTATTAGTGGATTCTGAGACATTCAGATCATCCGTCTGACCCCAAAATGCAACGCGCGCCTATCACAAAGAGTGGGAGAGAAACAGACCGTAAAGAAATTTCTTTGGCGAAACACAGGGCATACGGAGGTCCGATGTCGATACCACCCCCGGGGGGGTTGTGGTTGTTGCACTGTGTGACTGTGTGCTGGAGTCCTCTGGTCTGGTGGTGTTTGAAAACATCACTGCAAATAAGTATTTGGAGCGACGATTAGCACCGAGCCGCAAGCGGCTGGAAACACCTCCACACCAAGCGAGGAGGATTCTCCCGCTCGCCTCCACCACGCATATCTGCAATCCTGCAAAAAAAAAAAAGCCAGCATGCCCCTTTTCGTAAAAAAAAAAAAAAAGCCCCCTCCCACTGGCCTATAATGGGCCACCAAAGGAATGCCCCACCCCCCCGCATGCACTTTTGCTGCCGCCAATGACAGAAAGGAGTGAGAGACTGAGGGGCGTTGGGCGAGGGGGGACTGAGGGGCAACATTCCTCTCTGCTCTGTCCTCTCACTGACTGGTTCCTTGTTTAGGTCCACAAGCTGATTCTGGATCACTGTCAGCTGAGGCAGAGGGCTTTCCCACAGCTGACCCAGGATCAGCTGGCAGCCAGAGTGGGGGCTGCACCTTCCATTATCTCAGACAGATTATCTGTAGAGACGGCTACTGCTGAACACTTACTCCTCCGAGTGTGTTGGAGGGGAGGATGTATGTGACTAACAATCATTTATATATTGGTTCAAGTGGAGAGTAACTGCTCGATAATTCACTCCAACAGTCCCCCAAACATACACAAGTTACAATGATATGAAAACAGAGAAAAGCTGAAAGCAGCTCAACAAATGAAACACTATAATTAGAATTTTAAAAGTTAGTCGACTCCCTTCGTTCTTTTTTAAATGTTGTTTAGGGAAAAAAACTGGCAGCTTATTGGGCAGCCAACTCTTAGCTTGCGTGGCGACGATCGAAGGGACGTATTGTGACGAGACGTCACTCCCGGCTCGTCCTGAGCCAACCCCGGGGCTGTCTGAACCCAGCCCCGCCCGCCAGACAGTCACGCAGAAAGCATGCGAAAAGTGGGCTGCAAAAGAACAAACTAACATTGTGTGTCCAGCTGCCCACCTTGGCAGTAATGGAAAAATAATAAGTGTGTGTGTATTTTGTTGCAAGTCTGGGCACTGGTGGGGAGGCTGCGTGTACACAAACCTGTGCTGCTTGCTCTGCAGTGTTGGAGGACACATCTGGATGATTTATTGTGTAAAAGAACAAAGTTGCCCCCGTCCAGCTCCAAAAAAAATAAATAAAATCACATCTGTGCACACGGTCAGTCCGCATAGGAAAATGAAGATAGATAAACATCAGTGTGTTTGACCACAACCGATTCTGCCACAACCTGATTTGTGGGAGGAAACACTCCATGGCTGCTGCTACACACTGACACGAGCTACGAGTTAGGGAATGAAAACACCGGAGCTCTGACGTGAATCCAGGAGCAAAATTCTCTCTTTTTTAGCAGCACATCCGCTCAGATTGTTTGACCTTTTTTGTGTATGAATCAACTGAACACTACTACTGGGTAAATGCGATTTTAAAAGTGCATCGCCTTGACAAATGAGAACAATCGATGTCCGCTGGTCACCCCTCGACTGCCCTAGGCCCTTCTGTCTGGCGTGCTTAACAGTTTTCCTTGTTGGCTCACCCCCCCACCTTGTTGCACTTTCGCCCTGCCTCGCGACACAGGAAACACGCACAGCCCAACTGTCGCCGAGGAGCCGGGTTTACATGCGCAGTCTCAGTGAAACCTCGGGCGGCGGCGCATACCTTTGGCGTGTCGCGGCCTGTTGTGGACTCAAAGAGCGGCAAGAAAGACTAGTTTGTTTTTGTGTGTGTCGGGGGCCAGGCGCTTTTCCTTGTTACAAACCAGAGTACGCTGGTCTCCTGTGCATGTGCGCAAATGACGCTCGACTGGAAACGTGCCACTTGGAAGAAAGATAACAGCGTCTCCGACATGACCACATCCAAAAACCAGTTCATTCAACGGAGCAAACCTAAATCAAAAGGTCTCTTAAAAACCTCTTTTTTATTATCGATTTGTCCTCACTCTGGCTTCCTCATCCGTCCCGCTCTACATGACAGTATACCAAATAAAGAATGACAAGTAACCCCAGACGTCGCTTTCTATCTCCCACCAACCGTCTTGTATTACTCAACGTGGGAAACGTAAAGAGCCAGCATGACCCCCACACACACACACACACACACACACAAAAAAAGGATAAATCTATTCCCACACTCATTGCATCCACTCCTCTCTTCATATTTCCTATGGGAGGGCATTTGCTCACTTTTGCGCAATAACTGGCACGGTGAGCGTGAATGCACCGCAGGAATTTGCCCTTGGTTTCCCCCGCAGTTCGAGCTCGACAAGGGGGAGGGGGTGGCAGGGACGTGTCCCCAGCTCAGTCTGTGCAACCAAAAAACCTGTGAGTGCAGGTTTAGGAGTGGACCTCGGCCCAGGTTTGCACAACACAGCCTCGCTCTGTTAATGATCGGCAGGTTAGGTCGTTTTCTTTTCTTGTTGAGGAAACTTTGACCCGTGTGCTCTCTAGAACAAACATGCAGAGAGTCACTGCGGGCCGTCGAACCACCATGAGGCCCGGCGCCGCCCTTGACTTGATGGGGGGGGGTCTGATGCCAATCGACAGAAGCAGGAATGTCTGACGTCGTTGGAGTCCCAAAACGCTGAGTGGCCTGATAGAAATGCACGAGTCAATGATCGGCATGCTGCTGCACCACTAGTAAAAGCATGTCAGTCATCCGGTCGCCGAGTGAGTAAGACGGGGGCGGTTAGCGTGAAAAACACACCCCACTCAAATCATTCCACTCTGCTAGGCAGCGGCTCTCCACTCCCTCGTGGAAGAGGGTTATGTCCATATTGCATGAGCTTGAATAGTTCTATATCTTGAGGCATGATCATTCGGCACAGCAGCTAGGGGGGACTGCGTAAAAAACAAGGTCACCTTTGTTGAGTGACTCTCAGAGGAGGAGCATTAGCAGCATTTTTTTATAAACATGTCGTGGAAGAGTTAGAGGATGAGGAGCAGTTAGACAGAGAGCTGATGAAGGTGGGGGTGGGAGAGTGGAGTAGGGGTTGGTGCTTCTGGTTTTAGACAAGTAGAAATAGCACAGTACATGCAAATTGATGGGGGATGAAGAGGAGTAAAACTGTTAAGGATTGGTGGAGTGTTGCGCTAAAGAATAGGGGATCACAGGGACAAATGTTCCCCATAATACCATGGTTTTGTCAGAGTTTGTGCAGAGTATTTACTAAAGTTAAACTTTTTTTTTTAAATCTGGAGTGTAGCAAGTGGGCGTTTAGTTCTGTGCAGTGAAACTAGTGTGGCTCCAGAAACTTGCATGTCCCCCAGCTGTGGGAAGAACATTTTATGAATGTATTTAACAGGGACAATACACACTTAAAACAAAGTGTGACAGATGCAATGTGTGCAAGCCGAAGCAGACCAAATCCCTGGTTATAGGTTTAAGAAATCCATTTAAAAAATACATAATACGCCACAGGCGTTTGTGTGTGTGTGTGTGTGTGTGTGTGTGTGTGTGTGTGTGTGTGTGTCCATGAGGGTATGTTCCACAAATCATTGCGGCATGTGAGCATATCTTCATGTACAACAGGTGTGCTAGCATTGCTCTTAGTTTTAAACACCTTTGCTATTTACAGGACTTCCGGGTTTAAAATGTGTCATATAGCCGTTTGAAATGTTGTAAATCGTAAATCTTCAAAGTAATAAGCTGCTAACCATGTGAGGAATGTCACCCGCAGGGTGATGGTGAATCAAACCTGACGAGAGTTCAATCACTCAACTCCCGTCAGCGGGACGAGACGCGCCGCAGCAGCTTCGGGGTTAACCGTCTGCATGTCGGCCCTGGAAGCGTCGCTACAAGGCAGCGGCTCTTAACGCGCCCCGGTCCTATCGGCCTCCGAGCGGCCAAGCGGGACGGGGAAGCCTCGGTAACGCGCTAAACCCCTTCCAAAAAATATATATACATATATATATAAAAAAATACAATATCTCTCGCCATTTTAAGTCCCAAATGTCAGCACGGTCACAATTTAAATTTTTCTTTTTTTTTGCAACAATGTGGCGCCGCGTTTCCGCTCGCGGAATCAGCTTTTCCCTTTTGAAAGAGTGAAAGCTCATGTTTGGACAAACTCAAGCGAGTTATTCCTTTTCATTCACGGGTGTGTTAAAATACAACATGTTAGCATTTTAGCCAGCGGGGTAAGGAAGCAGCTGGACATGGAGGAGACGAGCTAAGAGGGAGAGCCGGGCTGGGAGGAGAAAATAAAAATGGTTGATGTACAAAAAAAAAAGAAGAAGTGGGGCATTGTGAGCAGAGCTGCTGGGTTTTAGAAAGCAGACAAAACGAGGCCCGTACTCTGACCTCCACTCCCCGTCCCATCCCTCCCTGCCATTTTCTTTCCGCCCGCCACCTCCTCCTCCTCAGCCCGGCTCGGCTCGGCCCAGCTGGGCCCAGACTTTTGGTTCCCTTACCTTCCTCTGCTGTTTCTCCCAGGCCGGGTCCAGCAGCAGGTCCCGGTCCCAGTCATTCTCTTGCTCCATGTTCGTCATCTGTTCGCCTCCGGTCGAGGATTGGTTATTAGCGTTGTGGTAATCTACCATATCAGCCCAACCAAACCTGAGTGCGACACACAGAGACTCGCAATTCGTGAGGAAAATATGTCAGATGTAAAGCATAAAACTGAGACTGGGGGAAGAGAAAAAGGGGGGGGAAAGCAACGAGGGCCTAAATAGGAGAGGTGGAGCGAGGACGCGGGGAAGTGTCCGTCTTTCTCTCAACGCTTTCGGTCGTGAGTGAGTGTCTTTTTTTTATGTGATGAATATCCGGCGTGTGCAGTCAGGAAAATCTGCGCTGCCGCTATGAGAAGAAAAAAGCTTTCCTTCGGATCTGTGAGGCTGATGGGAGGAACCGGCCGCTCCTACAGGCGTGAAGCGGCGCCGACAAGCTGCGCGCGCCGACAAGCGACGCTTCCGGTGTGCCCTTTCAAAGTAATTCATGTGCACGTTTAAGCGTTTACATTTTCTTATTTACACCGAAAAACTTCCACAAACACCTCTCAGGGTTTGTTTGTTTTTTCACCCATAATTTTTTTCCCCTCTTACGCAAATGTATTATATTTGCTTGGATAGGACTTAAAAAAAAAAAAAAACACTGCACAGCTCCTCCGTTTTGAATTCTAGATATATATTGTACATATTTATATCAGATGATTTCCCGTTTTTATTGTATTTCTCTATTATTCTAAAATGATTTATATTTTACATATTTCTTTTGTACTTTCTTTTTGTACTCACATTTTTGTTGTATTTTTCTTATACCTTATGTTTACTTTAATTAAAAATGACTGTGTTTATGTTATGCGCCAATAGGACAATAAATATGTCCCTTGTGTGTGCAAACCTACGTGGCAATAAACTGGATTGGGATTTCCTACCAAAAAAACAAGAAGATATATATTTAATCAAATCTTAAAATGTCGCTATTATCCATCTCTCATAATTATATTAATGCATTCTACTTCAATTAGCAATTTGCAAACGGAGTTCATTTGGGGGCTTTTATTTTGAAGGGAACGTCGCGTATGTCACCCTGTGAAACTGTAGTCGTGTGTAAATTGACCCTCCTGTCTCTCGGAGCTTCTATAGGCCTAGACAGCTCATGAATATTAATACCATATTTGAACACGAGCTTCTGCACCAATGAAACATTGTTGATATAAATTATTAAAACTACAGGAATTTGACTGCACATGTTAAACGTACATGTGTGTGTCAGATATAATAATGTTATATATGATTTATGTCTTTATATCCAGCTAACCACCCACCTTCAGCCACCAAACAAATAAATATACCTTTTTTTGTATTGAATCATACGGGGATGTTTGCTGAAATTGATTAGATGGCTCAAAAGAATTTGCCACTAGCCGCCACTGGGCATCAGCATGCAGAAAATACCCTGAAGGGCACATTATTAATTTTTGATCACTTCTTCTCTACTGGAGGGACATCCTAAAGAGTGCTTTGTCATGTTTTTTTCCACTGGAAGGGCATCTGAGAAGGCACTTCATCACGTTTTCTCCACTGAGCGAGAATCCTAGATCTTTATCCCGTTATTTTCCATTGGAAGGGCAACCGTAAAGTGAACTTCATCATGCTTTTTCCACTGGAAGGGCATCCTGAAGACCATTTCATTATATTTACTCCACTAGAAGGGCATCCTGAAGAGCATTTCATTATGTTTTCTCCACTAGAAGGGCATCCTGAAGGGCATATCATTATGTTTTCGCCACTAGAAGGGTATCCTGAAGGGCATTTCATTATGTTTTCGCCACTAGAAGGGCATCCTGAAGAGCATTTCATTATGTTTTCGCCACTGGAAGGGGATCCTGAAGGGCATATCATTATGTTTTCTCCACTGGAAGGGTATTCTAAAGCTCCCTTCATTACGTTTTCTCCACTGGAAGGACATCTTGTCTCAACAGATGTTTTCTCCACTGGATAGGCCTCCTTGGGGGCACTTCGTATTTCCACCATGTGTGCATCCAGGAGGATACTTTTGCTGCTGTTTGTTCAAACATGGGAGTACCCTCCTCCGAGTGTTTGTTTGTGACTTCTCTGAACATCACCAGATGATAGAGGTCCAGAAGATGCCCTTTAATTTAAATGTAACGTCCTGGATTATTGCCACTTATTTCAAACTTTTATCCTTGTAAAATATGAAATAGCATCCAGTGTCTCAGCTTTCGCTGATAATGAGAAAAAAATAAGCTGAAAAGGGAAATTAAATTCTCGATTGGTTGATTCATGTCCAGCCGGTGAACCATCAAGAGGTCAAGATCCAAACAGTTTGAGAGCCGCTGACCCAGAGGACTGACACCCATAAAAACCGAGCCGCCTGAGCCGCGGTGTCATCCATTATGCGGAGGCTCGGGGTGGTTTGGAGGGTGACTGCCTGTCCCCCCCCACCCCCTTACAGAAGTAGGTCATGCTCAGGTTGTCCGGGCCTATTAGCGTCACCGCGGCCCCGACTGGCATATAGGCCCCAGCGGGACCGTGCCTCAGCTCTGATGTTGTCATGTGATGCGCGGCCACCAACAGCTCTGTGGTCGGTCGGTGGCTCATTAGCAGGAAGGAGCCACTTCTGAATGGGCTGAGTTTTGGAAGTGAACAAAGACAAACAGAGCTCCAAATGTAGCTGCTGGTGTTTCTGTTGGAGCTGACGGGGTGTGTGTGTGTGTGTGTGTGTGTGTGTTTGTGTGTGTGTGTGTGTGTGTGTGTGTGTCACAGTCATTACCTTCAGTTTGTTCTTGTGTCCTACAAACAATATGTTTTATATAGTCGTACAACAATTTTTTTAGAGAATCTTACAAAGAAGGACAACATGTCCCAATAAAGTACGATACACATTGTTGTCATGTTTTTCATCCGGTGGTTGAGCCCACGCAGCCCGTTACTCAGAGCGTAGAGGAGCCATGGCTTTTACTTTCATCCAAATAAGTTCCCCATACAAAAATGTAAAATGTCAATGAAGCACACTGAGAGGTGACAGAGGCACAGTGTGTTGTTGGGGTGTGGCTGTCACATGCCATCCTAAAAGTCAGTTTGCACCAACACAACAGCTACCACACTGTAAAAACAAAGTAAGTAAAAGTCTGCATTAAAATGTTCCATCAGTTTTACACGCACACGCACGCGCACACGCACACATACACGCACACTCTGGTATTTGTAACTCTGACTGTTCTCACTTTAAAGAATGGTGCTGGCAGACGGATATTTACACATACCAGACATCAGCAAAGAATAGAGGGCCATTTCTCAAAATATCCTCTGTGGTCAGGTCATTCACACACAGGCAGAGGATGTAGAGAAGTTACGGAGACGTTCTACAGAACCAGACCAGTGAGCAAATATCCGGTATACGTACATGTTCAAATCGTGGAAACAAAACGGACAAGACCATCAAAGGCAATGAGATGTAAACAGACGTTTGAAGAAGTAAAAGTAAGGAGGTATTATCAGCAAAATGTACTAAAAGGACTGAAAGTAAAAGTACTGATTGCGCAGTAAAATTCTCTCGGTCAGTGTTTTACTATATTATACGTGATGTTTCTGGGTTAATATCACCGCTGCATTAATATGTATGTTACATTTTACCGCTGTAGATGTTTTTAACTCCTTTATATGCTGTTGGTTAGTTAATCTACATCAACGCATCATATTCTATAAGATCATCATATGTTTGTATGTTAAAACCACATAGCTCTAAAAACAAGATAAAAACAGCTGTTTTCAGCTTTGTGACAATGCATTTCCAGTTGATCCAAGAAGCTTTTTAAAGAGCGTTTTAGATTAGGAAGTAGGAGAATAACATAAAGGAACTTCATCCTTCCGTTTATCACAATGATTCAAAAACTGTCATCTGTAAAGTAACTAAAGCTGTCAGACAAACGTAGGGGAGTAAAAAGTCCAATATCACCTCTGAGACGTACAGGTGATGAGACAACGGGCCACCAGCTGTCATCCACGCTTCAGTGGTAAAACGCCTCGCCTGGTAGTTGTTTTGTGTGTCTTTGCAGTCGTTACACATCTCTCTCTGGTTTTGTGTCTTTGTGGTCATCCTGTTTCTCTTAATAGTTGTTTTGTGTGTCTTTGTAAATATTTTGGTCTTTTTGTAGTTACTTTTTCCGGGAGAGGTTTTGTTCGTAGTTGTTTTGCTTCTCTTTGTCTCCTTGTAGTCGGTCTTTGTGTGGTTGTTGTTCCCCCTGTGTCACCGTGACTGTGGGTCTCTTTGTGTGTCTTTGCAGCTGTTTGGCATCCTTTTGTCTTTGTTTTGGTCTCTTTGTAGTTGTTTTTATGTCTTCCCGGTTGCTACGTGTCTCTTTGAGGTACATTTTGCAGGTGAGGGTCAAGGAGGAGGGGCGGGGCATGCTCAAGGAAGGTACAAGTACTTTGAGTATGTAAGTACAGTAGGGAACATTCTACCACTGTTTGCAGAGCTCGGAGGATGTAAAGTAGCTCCTTTCAAACAAGCTGCAGAAAAGAAGGGCTTCACACACGTTTGACTCCTTTCTACATTCTTTATCCACGCAGCGTGACGGTGAAACTAAAGCCCAAACGGAAGTAAGGACTTCAAAACCGCTCTAAAGACATTTATTTTTTACAATCAAGTACACGTCATCCATCCAGTCATACATGGATCATTTTGTCTTCAGGCTATCACTTTAGTGCTTTGAGGAATCACAATAATAAAAATAAAAACAGAAATGCATAGTGGAGGACAGTGAAATGATGACTTACTTATGAATCAACTAATATACTTGTTAGCATGAAAATAATACACACAATAACTACTAATAAAACTACTAGAAGAAGAAGAAGAAGAAGAAGAAGAAGTGTTAGGAAGCAAAATAGCCCACAATCTCAGTACTGACCATCCATCCATCCATCCATCCATCCATCCATTATCAGCCGCTTATCCGGGGTCGGGTCGCGGTGGCAGCAGGTTCAGCAGGCCGACCCAGGCTTCCCTCTCACCCGCAACACTTTCCAGCTCATTCTGGGGGATCCCGAGGCGTTCCAAGGCCAGCCGGGAGATATAATCTCTCCAGCGTGTCCTCGGTCTTCCCCGGGATCTCCTACCAGTTGGACGTGCCTGGAAAACCTCTAATGGGAGGCGTCCAGGAGGCATCCTGACTAGATGCCCGAACCACCTCAGCTGACTCCTTTCGACACGAAGGAGCAGCGACTCGACTCCAAGCTCCCTCCTGATGTCCGAGCTCCTTACCCTATCTCTAAGGGTGAGCCCGGCCACCCTGCGGAGGAAGCTCATTTTGGCCGCTTGTATCCGACTATATTACTATATATATTAATGGATGGATGGTCAGTACTGAGATTGTGGGCTATTTTGCTTCCTAACACGTCTTCTTCTTCTTAACTATAACTACTAATAAAACTACTAGAAGAAGAAGAAGAAGAAGAAGAAGAAGACGTGTTAGGAAGCAAAATAGCCCACAATCTCAGTACTGACCAGCACATGAAAAAGACAATGTTGTTTAAAAGTGTCTCACCTTTAAGGGGGTAGTTTATAGTAATTCACATTTGTTTTAAATTACTTTAAGTCGGAATTTTAAAACTTCCATCCCAATAATGGGAACATTTATATAAAAAATACAGTCAGTTTTAGTGTTGAAAACAGTTAAAGGTCATTATATTACACCGCTGGTAATTTCCATATTACTCAGGAGGTGGTGGGGTAAAGTTTCATTCATTAAGTCATTGAGGTGACCTTTGCTGAAGTGCCACGAACACAGTGAATCATAAACTTCACTTTCCCTCTCACTGCTTTGACCCGGTATCTTTCCATGAGTGAAGAGCGTTCTAAAGATGTTTCCGTTGTTACTGTTTGACAACACGATGGCGACACACAATAGGAAACAGGAAACGTCACATGTAGAAGTCTCGGTTTGCTACACTGTACTTTATTTTCATACGCGTGAAGAAAAAACAAACAGACACAGTAAAATCATGCAGGAAGAAGGGAGACGAAACGGAGCATATCCTGATGAATCCGTCTGAGTGGACCAGGTCAGTTGTACATGGTCATGTGGAGCCACTGGAACCAATCAGAGAGCAGAAAATATGATGCATAACTTCCTGTTTGACAGGTGTAATAATGAACTGAGCTGCCACTTCTGTGTTTGTATTCCTACAGCGATAAAGAGGGAGCCATTAAAAAGGAAGGCCCATACCTGTCTGTAGCTCACAGTGATGCTTCCCATCCCCACAATGTCGTACGCTTGGAATTTGTCTGCAAAAGAGGACAAGGAGTAATTGAGTTCTTTCAAATCGCTGTTTTCAAGTGAAGCCAAAAGTGTGTGTGTGTGTGTGTGTGTGTGTGTGTGTGTGTGTGTGTGTGTGTGTGTGTGTGTGTGTGTGTGTGTGTGTGTGTGTGTGTGTGTGTGTGTGTCATCGTCTCTGCTGCTCTCTGCTCTGACCTCCCGCCTGAAAACATCTTTCTCCTCGTTCTCCTCTCATATCTCCTTCCATCCATTTTTTTCCCTTACACCTCCTCCTCTGTTCCTCTTCTTTCTTTTTCCTCTGATTTTTATATGTGTCCGCGTCACATCATTGCTGCAGATACAAGCTGCCTATTGGGGGAAAACAACTGCCCGTCGGTCGTTTGCAATGGTAATCACTGTCAGGGGATGTGTTAACCCCCCCCCACACACACACACACACACACACACACACACACACACACACACCCACCCACACCCACACCCTCTTACGGGTCATGCTCTCCAGCTTAATCAGCAGGTACAGGAAGCCGGGGTAGCTGATGGTCATGTCAGGCTCCGTGTACCGCAGTCCGACCAGCTGCATTATCAAATCGTCCACTACGATGCCTGTGGAGCCGAGACAAACAAACAAGAGGCGGGTTAGAATAAGTAGCAGCCTCACAGCGTAACAATTACATAGTAAGAGTAAAAGTCTTTTCATATACAATATGATCGGATTATTATTACCATAGCAGTGATATCAATTGAACCCTGAACTATATCTTGTTTAAATAAATGTTCATCTGAAAAGTAACTGAAGGTGTCAGATAAATGTGGTGGTGAAAACTATTATGCAAGTACAGTAGCCTACTTGAGTAAATGTACTTAGTTACTCCAGGCCGCAGTGTGGCATAGACACAGGAAGACGACTGATATTTGTACTAACTTACTGGTGTTTCACTGAAGGAGAAGTTTAAGTCACAGTTTAAAAAATGTCCTTGATTGAAAGTCAAAAGTAGCGCTCCTACAATGACTTCCTCCTGAGGTGAACCCAAGAGCCAGGGAACGGTCACGCCCAGTGCAAAGCCTTTCAAAATAAAGTGCACCAGTGAAGGAAGGCCGCAACACTCTTCACTGACTGTTGAGTCACTGAAGTGGTTTCGTAGTTATCCAGATTTTGAACTGTGGAGAGTTTCAGTGTAAACTTACGTACTTATATCCAGTGGAAGAAGTGATGTGATCTCTTTACTTCAGTAAAAGTAACGATAACACAGTGTAAAAAATACTGCATTACAAGTAAAAGTCCTGCATTCAAAACTTGACTCAAAGAGACAGTCCAACTTGTTTTGTACATACAGTCTAATACACAGTACACTGACTATGGATAAGTAATCCATATAATTATACAAAAATCCATATATATTTTTACATTACATGTTATTTAGCTGACGCTTTTATCCAAAGCGACTTACATTTTTTCTATACATCGTAGACACAGCAACAGGGAGCAATATTTACAACATTTTCACTGCTTTATTTGCCGTCAGGCGTCCCTTTCTTACGGAAAACTAAAGCTGTTCTCTATTCTCTCTCTAAAGTCACAGAGCACATTGGACAACATTTATTTATTGATTTTAACTTACAGTTTAACTCAGGGTTGTCGGTCTAGATCAATTTGTGTGTTTGTGTTATTGTGTGACTTTGGTGTTCAAAACGGTGAATTCAGACTCACCAAAGCCACACAATAACACAAACACACTAACCAATGCAGCGGTGGAGGTGAAATTAATGTTTTTTTTGGTGGCTTTGGAGAGAGCAGAGATAACAGCTTCAGTTTTCTGACGGCAAGGTAAAGCGGGAGAATGTTCTAAATATAGCATCCACTAAAACTCATATTGATTTTTGTCTAATAATAGATTGTTCTGCTGCAGCCACCATCGTATTAAGATCCTTTAACAACAAATAAATAAGTCGGAGTTATTAATGATGTTATTAATGTCTGTAAACACACACACACAGGCAATATCGGCACTGCACCTCCGAAAATAATGACTTAATAAACAAAGAAAATGAGAACTTGATCTAATAATAATTTCATTACTTCTAGTCTAAAAGTTCTGTATGTAACCAGCAGGGGGAGCCAAACCACTTCTCTTTATCTTCTCTATAATTTCAACTATATCCACAAATGAAGTAGTCAGATATTACAGTTTTTTCTGAATGCTTAAACACTAACAGTGATTCTTGAAGCACGATTTCTGAAACCATTAACACTTTTAGCCAATGCATTTACCAAGTGTGCCAAACTGAATGCACGTTCTCTGATTTACACTCAGTTTATAATTTTATAACAAACTTTTTGCAAAACTGTAAACACAAACCACTGCTTTACACTCAGTTTGCAATTCATTAACACACTTCTAGCAAAACGGTAAACATTGGTCTCTACATTGCTACACTATTTTGCCAATTGCTTTTCCACATTGACACATGTGAAAACACTTTTAGATAATGAGTTCACTTACAAATCAAAGCTTGAGCACTATAAATAGGCCACAGGTAAACATTTGGTTTGGACAACAATGGAGGCCAATATTGGACAGAGAGTAAGAGGGGTGAGAATTAGAGGAGGACGTGAAGAAGAAGAAGGAGGAAGAGGAGGAGGAAAAGGAGGAGGAGGAGGAGGAGGAGGAGGAGGAGGAGGAGGAGGAGGAGGAGGAAGAAGAGGTGAAGTAGGACGGGGGATAAGAAGAGGACGGGGAAGAGGAAGGGGAGTCAGGAACACAATAACTGATGAGATCAGAGCGACTGTGGTTGACCATGAGGGAGGCTGGGCAACGGGTTCAACCAAATCTGAGCCGCTATACTGTTGCAGGTATCATCCGGGTATTTCGAAATGAGAACCGGTAAGTAACTGTAAGTGCTGTAGACTTACTGGTACAGTAATATGGACTGTCCTTTCATCATGAGAAGGATCTATCACTTAAACCATTTACGTAAATGTTTTTACAGAACTGCAAGAAAACCAATATCTGGTGGAAGAGGTCGACTGTTCACCCCAGAGCAGGAGACCCACATTGTAAATATGGTCATTGCAAATAACTGCATCAGACTCCGAGAACTGCAGGCCCACATACTAGCAGATAACACCATATTCCAAAACGTCAACAGAGTGAGTGTCTCTGCACTGTCTCGTCTACTGAAACGCAATAGGATTAGGATGAAGCAGCTGTACAGAGTCTCTTTTGAAAGAAACACATACCGTGTAAAACAACTGAGTTATGAATATGTGCAGGTAAGCTATACTATCCTATCATTGGTACTGGATCTGGAAGTGAATGGTGCTACATCATATTGACTGATCCCTGTCTTTTCGTACTGTGCTACATTGTTTTGTCTCTTTCAGAGAGTCATGGAGCTAGATGCAGATGCAGTAAATCAAGAGCTAATATATGTGGACGAGGCAGGTTTCAACCTTGCAAAAACAAGGGGTCGCGGCAGAAACATCATCGGAGACCGTGCCATCATCACCGTCTCGGGACAACGTGGTGGCAACATAACAATGTGTGCGCTATTGGTCAAAACGGCATCCTTCACCATCATGCAATCCTAGGCCCATACAACACTGCACACATTATCACTTTTCTGGACAACCTCCACAATAGACTAATTCCCAATGACCAGGGGCCAGAGCAGCTCAGGTACGTCATCATCTGGGACAATGTTAGTTTCCACCGGGCTGCTCTGGTCTGCAATTGGTTCACAGGTCACCCAATCTCCCCCCATACTCTCCGTTCTTGAATCCTATTGAGGAATTCTTCTCTGCATGGCGTTGGAAGGTGTATGATGGCCAGCCCCACCAACGCATACCCCTTCTACAGGCAATGGAGGAGGCTTGTGGCGACATCGATCAGGGGTTATGCCAGGGCTGGATACGGCACTCCAGGCGATACTTTCCACGCTGCCTAGCTCAAGACAACGCATGTGATGTAGATAAAGTCTTATGGCCAGACCCACAAAGAAGGCGAGATTTTGCCTCATTTTTTTCTGCTCTTTTTTTTTCGAACACAAATGTTATTGTTTTCTTCTACTGCACTTTTGTTTGTTGTTTGAGTGTTAGGAACAAAAATTTAACTTTTCTTATTTGTACGCATTTGGATACGTGTGTGTGTGTGTGCATGTGTGTTTACTACACAGAAAAAGCAAAAGCCACAAGTGTTTTTCATTTATACTATCAGTGCGTAGTTGTGTGCTTATTCAAATGATGGTTTGTGTGTACTGTATTGACGCAAAAACTAATGTTTTTTTTGAAGAGTTTTGCAAGAATTGTTTGCTTTTGCAAGAGATATATAATGTTTTGCTGGTTTGGTGTAAGGTTTTGTGGTTAGTGTGTAGAGTTTTGCAAAAATAGGCTATAGTGCATAAGCAATCAGAAAAAACTGTAACTAGTGACTTGAATGAGCTGTGTTTAGAAGCAGACAAGAAGAGGATAAAGAGAAGTGGCTTGGCTCCCCCGGCTGGTTACATACATAACTTTTTGTTCTTCAGCCCCCTGTAGACTGAGAAATGGATGAAATGTGAATGAACTATTAACTGTATCGGTGTGGCTGTGTGTGTCCCCTCAGTCCTACCTGCTTTCTTCAGAGCGGGTGCCACCTCTTTGTACTCCAGGTGGTTTGTTTTGTTCTTGTCAAACATCAGGAAGATATCCTGAAAAACATAAACAAAATGCCATGTCTCATTACATTATGAATAAATAGTGGGGCCCATTTCCGCAGAAAAGGGTTTTGATCAACTGATGAACAAGTGGAGCAAGTTTTTAATGGTGGCTCTTAACATGCCTTAATGAAAGACTTAACATCTGCCCTCTGATGGGCACAGGTCAATTAAAACCAACACATTTTCATTTAATTATATATATTGTTTTTTACAGTCGATAGGTATTTATCACACATACACATCACACGCTGCTGTTTTCATGTGACTGGAGCGTGTCCATAATCTCACCGTCCATCTCCTGATCTTGTCCCACAGACTCTGGAAGTCCGGCCAGTTCAGCCGAGCGTTGCCTTGGCTCTGGAGGAAAGGTCAAGGAAATAAAAAGGAAAGGACAAACAGGAACGAGCCCCAACAGTGACTTCTCGTTCTCATTCTCTTATTTTACATTTTTTTAATATATATACTGTATATATGTATAAAGTCAATATTGATAAGTAAATCAATCAATAAAACTAAAACAAATGCAGTCAAATAGTAAATGAATGCTCCCTCCAGGGTCAGTTTTAATTGAAAGAATTGCCAGTTTACCTGTAGGAATATTTTGTCTGTCTTGCTTGCTTTACACACAGGCGTTTCTGTTATTTGGTCCACCCCCGTTGGTATAAACGGGCTGGACAAAATAACAGCGAACGAGCTGTCACCAAGATCCTTTATTAGTATTCACATATGTAGAGAGACTAGAGAGGAGTAATAGTTCACTGTAATTCTTTCTTTTGACTAAAATATCATAAAAAAAAGAGCGTCAGGTCTTTAATCTGAAGGTCCAGGGTTCAAGAAAGCTTTAAGTTTCCTCAGAGCTGACAGAAGTGTTCGTCCCTCAATTCCACATCGATGCACAAAAGAAAAAAATAAAGCTTGTTCGCGATGAACAGCCTGGAAAGTAAATCAGGCAGCGGACAAGGGTTAAGTCTCTCAGTTTCCATCATCCTTTAATTAAAGAATATACAGGAAGTGCCAGAGAGTGTTACATCCTGATGGAAGATTGATCTATTGTTGTTGTCTGCTTCTAGGATTTTAAAACATGTCTCACTCAAACAGGGACTTGAACCCTGGACCCTCAGATTAAAAGTCTAATGCTTTACCAACTGAGCTATCCAGGCTCTTCTTAGCTGCATTTTCCAAGTTAATAAAAGCGTGGACCTGCTCTCTGACAGTCTGCTGACAATATAAAGCCTCTTTGGCCTTCCTCACGCACTCGGCTCTCTGAACTTGATGTCTACAATGTATTGAGAAGGGAACTCAGAGAGAGACTTAAACTTTGTCCAACAAAGACAAAGTCAGCTCTCTGACTAAAGAGCTTCTTCACGTCAATATTGCACCCTTTGCTTATGACCAATGGTGTGAAGTTCCTACTGTTTACCACTTAAAATGTCCTGAGTGTGCCTGATAGAAACAGATCCAGATAGATAAAGACAAGACAGGTTTATTACAGGTGACGGAAATAACGTTATTTTTCAAGGATACATCCACGAGCACCACCAGGCTCTTGCAGTGCTCCAGGGCCAAGTACTTCTCGCTGCCGGCCAACACTGAGCACAACGGGTTAGACCGTCAGCGGACACTCTAACATGCATTATATCAACATCACATGTGAGTCTGAATCCTCTTGGGGAATATCCTTGCAAGCAAAACGCCAGCAGAGTATGATTTGACGGGAGGGATCTTGTTTTTTTCCCCCTTTATTTTGATTTCCTCGATGGAGACCGAGGGACCTAAAGGAGCTGCGTGTAGCATTCAGTGTGATCTAATGGCAGAAATGGCATATAAGCTGTTTTCTTTGCTGTCTAATCAGCTGAAACTAAGAACCGCTGTGCTTCTGTTAGCTTAGAATGAGCCATGTGTATCTCGATTCAGCCCCCCTCTTCATATCCCGTGTTTCTACAGTAGCCCAGAACGGACAAACCAAACACTGGCTCTAGAGAGAGAATTTTTTTTTTTCCTGGCACACGGGAGAAGTTTCAGTTAGCTGCCATCTGCAACTTCACCACTAGATAGCTCCCGGATCCCACACACTGGCCCCTTTAAGTACATAAATCTATTAAAGGCTGATTCACTGACTATTTAGTGTGGTGACCTACTGTAAAAATGAATCGTCTGATACTTAGCTGTAACCTCATGAACATGTGTGTAAAAAGATCAAAAAGAAAATATACATTTTACCTACTTC
This sequence comes from Taurulus bubalis, assembly GCF_910589615.1. Lineage (NCBI taxonomy): Eukaryota > Metazoa > Chordata > Actinopteri > Perciformes > Cottidae > Taurulus > Taurulus bubalis. The sequence goes on from NC_136598.1 coordinate 13,046,848, forward strand.
CGACTGCTACCTGTTTATAACACCATAGTAAACATGTATATGTATGTATATAATCCTGCCTGTATTACAGTTAATTTATCACAGTATCACGTTCTTAATCCTGAAGGGCGTTACAACTCGTTTCTGTCGGAAGAGAACAGAGAGGAAACAAGTCAGACAGAGGATGGCCACTGACCTCCTCCCTGTAGGGCCTCGGTCAGCAGGCTGTGGAGGTGCACTGGTTTGCAAAGCCCCTTCAGATGACACAAAGCAGGAAACATGTCACAACACGAGACATGCACGTCAGTCATTGCAGGTAACCTGTGGTATTTGTGTCGAACTGCTGGGAGCAGCAGATGGGCGGGGTTCACCCGCGGACCGCAATCTAAGAAGTGTTATTAGTCGTCGTGATGTCACCTCATTGGTTTGCTGCGGTTTTGAAGACTCAAATTCGCTGTTTTGGCGCCATCTTGGTTGTTGTTTTTTTGCAACCATATTTGGAATGTGGAGGAGTGACGTAGTGTATATGGCTCTGGTAGCAACCTGTCAATCACAGTAAGCCCCGCCCTAAAGCATACCGTGCTTTATGGTCCGTTTGACTCTAAATGGAGCATAAATTACTAAATGAACGTCATGCTGTATTCAAGAAGACTTGAAACTAGAGATTGAGACGAAACTCATGTTTACAATGACAAAACAATGTTTACTGGGGGAATAAATCAAGAGAGAAGTAGAGTCATTTTCTATAGACTTATATACAACCAGACTTATTATTGCAAGCAGAGGAGTTGCCCCCTGCTGGTCAGTAGAGGGAATGCAAATTTAAAACACTTTCTTTAGATCTGTGCCAAGAAGCCCATGAAATAGCTTTTAAAAGAAATGTTACGATTGTCTAAACTGTGCGGGAACAATCTGCCAGAACGAGGTGTGTATTTAACTGACAACAGACTTGTTTTGACTTGATGGCGCCTCACCTTGTGGCAGTGCTTCTTGAACAGCTGTTTGGTAGATTTCAGTGAAGGAAGAGCAGCCTCATGAGGAAATGAATGCTGCAGGAAGAAGACAAAGGACTTTACTTTCACAAACACAAACTTCCTCCTGTACCTTCTAACCGCATGTTACAGTTTAATTTTTATGTGTAGGCCTTTAAAAATACGATGCTTAGATAAACTAAATTCACTCTCCAATTAGCATTAGAATCGGTCGGCGGCAATCGGCGCGCAAAGCATGCCGGTTAGATTTGTGTCCGACTTGCTCTGACGTCATGCACACGTGATCAACGATACTCTCACGAGATCAAGCCGGCCGTCGAGTCAGCCGCCGCATTAGCTCTTCACAGACTGCGTGGCCCAGTGCATGATGGGAAACGTCTGGCTGTCGCCACATCAGAGAGCTGATTGGCTCTTAGATCTAACAGCAAACACCACGTGTTGGAGAAAATCCTTATTTTATGTGTAGTTTTAATACTAAACGCTCGATTGTTGACTATTCGTCTCATGTTTAATCTTAAAACATATCTTGTGTGGTTGATAATACAAAATCGCATGTATATAACACATAAAAAGAGCAATGGATGCAGCTACACATACATTTCTACATAAATATATATTTACAAACACATGAATGAATCCAAACGTGATCTGTGAACTACAAGTAGACAAAAGTTCGGAACTAACAGGAAGTCATTTGTTCTGTGACTTCCTGTGTATACTTTGAAGTCAGCTGAAAACTGTCCGACTTGATCGCAGTTTTGTATGCCTTATGCTGCGGCCGCCTGCTCTCGTCTGGATTCTAGGCTAGGCGCAGCTCTAACGAATGAGCCTAATATTTTTGCACGTATCTGCTCCTTCCTTGAGGTGGAAGGTACTGCTGTGACTTTGTGTTTCCTGTTTCCCTCTGAATTTTCATTCTTCTTAATACAACGTCGATGTAAAGGTTTACAGAACCGAGCGTGTGAGAAACACTAACAAGAGGTTTTCAAACATCAATACTGTAAGTTTTGGAAGTATTGAGTTTTCATAGAGATAGAGATAAAAATTAAATAGAAGTGATATTTAATGGAAGAAAGAGCCTGGATAGCTCAGACGGCAGAGCATCAGACTTTTAATCTGAGGGTCCAGGGTTCAAGTCCCTGTTCAGGCGGGACTAGTTTTAAAACACTATAAAAGGGAAATCTGTCAGCAGATAAATTTTGGCTTTGAAAACCAACAGTGAACAGCTTGAGTGTCGTATTTAATACTTCCCGGGGGTTTTCTGAGCTTATGCATTTCTATTTTATTGTAAATCTCTGCAGCTATGTGAGTAGCTGTTATACTTTCTTTGTGTGCCAGTTACATTATATGTAACACTTGGATGTGAAGTGGAATTGAGGCCTAACAGTGACTGTGATGCAGATTACTTGTGTGACTGAACCACCACGGAATCTGAAAACGAGCATAATGGACTGACAGATGGCAAAGTTTTCTTGTTACTAACTGCAGAAAATGTTTAATTTGACTATTTTTGTGAACTTTGCACTGTTTACCATTCGGTACTGTACATCATTATACTCAAGATAGAGCTGCCGATAAATTTACTTTCTAAAACATGTCTCGCCTGAACAGGGACTTGAACCCTGGACCCTCAGATTAAAAGTCTGATGCTCTACCGACTGAGCTATCCAGGCTCTATTTACAGTCATTTACAGTAAAAGAAAAAAAGACAGCATATGTTAATTACCTCTGTTAATGGAAGGCTGTCAAGTGGCAGTTTGCGGGCTGGACTAAAAAACAAAACAACACCACATTAAATCATCATATTAAAATCATCGTACTCCCCAAACTTGAAACACGCAGTTTAATTCTTTTTTTGTATTTATTTTTTAAGTTCCTAAACCCTGGCTGCGTGACTCACATGGCAGCGTTGCCCTGCTCCGTCAGCACCCGGAGGAGGAACGCTCCCTGCTGATTGGTCTCGGCGGTTGAAGAGATGATGATGTAGCGGCCCGGTGGGAGGGAGCCGCGGAGCACTACCTCCCGCCGCGTGGAGTAGTTGGGGCAGCAGAGGACCGGGCGGAGCACGCTCAGATCCTCAGGGGACAGGTAAGTGTTCTTGGGATGGGCCTGGAGAGACAGCACACACTTAGAACACACGGACACACAAAGTAGTGAGCAACAAGGCTTTAGTCTTCCTCACTGTGAAACGTGTCTGAACAGGCACTTGAACCCTGGACCTATAGATTGTCATGCTATCCAGGCCCTTATGTAGCATGGCGTATTAGAGCCGTAAAATATAGATATATATATATATTACGGGGCTGGTCAATTTGAATTTGTAGTTTTTGTGAAGGAGCCACATCACCCATCAATCACACTGCGGTCAGGCCAGCAGTCACTTGCATCTCTGTGGTCACACACAGTTAAGATGAAACCACAGCTCCCTAGTATGAAGAGTAGTAATGAGCTTTTAGTGGACTTCAGGAGGAGCCCCCCAACACTACCCCCCCGTCCCCATACACCATGCACTGTGTCTGCGGTGGAGACCTTCAGGTTTCTGGGATCCACAATCTCCCAGGATCTGAAGTGGGCCACCAACATTAACACTATCCGCAAAAAGGCCTAGCACAGGATGTACTTCCTGCGCCAGCTCAGGAAGTACAACCTGCCTCAGGAGCTGCTGATCCTGTTTTACTCCGCCATGATCCAGTCTGTCCTCTGCTCTTCCATCACTTTGTGGTTTGGATCGGCCACCAAACAGGAGAGAGACAGATCACAACGAATAGTCAGGTCTGCAGAGATAACTATTGGTTCCAGCCTGCCCTCCATCCTGGACTTGTACACAAGTCAGGCGCCTTGTTCAAAGACCTCCTGACGGCCAGCAGGACTTGAACCAGCGTCCCTTCATAATAATAATTAATAGTTAATAAACGTATGTGTTTTTGTGTGTGTTTTTGTGTGAGTGTGTGTGTGTGTACCGGGTAAATATGCAGGGCTATAGCCAGGTTCACGCCTCTACGTCTCTGGTGTTTCTGCATCAGAGCCAAAACGAAGGAGCAGGTCTTGTGAGAGTTGGCTGTGCCGCTGTCCACCTCCGACAGGGTGAAGTAGTACTGAGGGTTCTGCCAGAAAAAACCTAGAACACACACACACACACACACACACACACACACACACTATTAGTACCAGACTTTACACTGCATTCCTCAGCCTTTAACCCTAAACTGATATAGAACCACTCCTGCTCCTTCGTTCCTCACTATGAGAACAGCTCATCAGCACAAATGTTTTAACCGCTTTTCACATTTATACTCTCAGATTTACACAACATGCACTAGGAGTTAATGCGCTATGGAGACATGCAAAGCTCTTCTCGTGGACGGCCATCAGATTCAGTTGTGCACCGGGCTCCAGAACGGTTAAATCGGATCTTAAAGTAGACAGACAGACATTTTCTTTATGGTCCATTCCATCTCATTCCATGAGATCAGCGTACATCTGCCTGGTCAATAACGAGCTGACCGATAGTTACCAGCATACTTATGTTGCGAATGAAACTCTTTGGTCAGGATTTTTATTTTTATCTGATCCCAATATCTGCTTAGTACAGCGTGAGACACATATCATGGCAGAGGGAAGAAAAAGATCCAAAGTGAGGCTACAATTCACTCCAGTAGATGCTGAAAACTCTTTTTGTATCAAACGCAGTAAAACCCTCACTAGTGAGGGAGGAAACAGCAGCTTTATTAACATCAATCTGCAGAAATGCTCTACTGTTTGTTGAGCAGCCGTCCGTCTTCGTCCGCTGCAGGTAACGTTAAGTGATGTCATACGAGTTTCATCAGAAGAAAAGGACAATCAATGAAAGATAATCACTCAGCTAATTGTTCAGCTGTGAAAGAATTATAGAGATTTTCAAACTTTTTGTATTGCTTGAATAAATATTTTTAGTTAACATACAAGAATGATAAAACACTGACGATTCTTTTCTTAATTAATTGCATTTTCTTCTCACAAAATAATCAAAGAGAACCAATAAAAGTGCCAATAAAATCTCCCTTTTACCTGCACGATTTTTTTTTTTTATTAGTATTTGGATCTGCATTGTTCTCAGATTTTTATCGCCAACGACTGAAGAGAAGTAACCGTGATGACACACACGGTACTGTGGCACTACGTTGGTAACAGACGAATAAACGTGTCTCAGCTCGACGTGTCTGCATCTAATCCTCAAACCAGACAGATCATTAGCATTGCACCAACACACCTCAGTGGGCGGGGCTTACAAAAGGGAGGAGGGTTATTTCTGCCGGCAGTCCTGTACAACGAGGTCAGAGGCTTTACATTTTCAGATATTTGCTGTTGTGTAAATAATGGCCCGAGGTCTGTTTGAACAAAAACACAGGCACAACAAAAGGACCTGTCTCACATTAAACATTTTAGTTATTTTATTATGAAAAGGTTGGCGAACACATTGCTGTAAATGTGCGAGCTAAGATGCTCTTTTTCCAAATCAAACTTCTCATTGACCTGCTGAGAAACATTTTCCTCAATGAGACGTTTATTATTTCTGGTTGACTTAGCTTTGCTGTATTTCATTGAACTTCCTTACTATATATGTTTTACAAAAAAATCCTTAATAGAATAGAAATGATCCTTTATTAATCCCCTTGGGGAAATAATTCTCTGCATTTAACCCATCCTTAATTATTAAGGAGCAGTGGGCTGCCCTGTGAGGCGCCCAGGGAGCAACTAGGGGTTAAGTGTCTTGCTCAAGGACACTTCAACATGCGAACTATGGAGATCAAACCGGCTACCTTGTGGTTACTGGACGACCACTCATCCCCCTGAGCTACCAAAGACAATGATTATTATTATTAATACATTGTGAAACAGTAACAACAGTAAATCAACTGCAAATGGGAGCAGATCAGAAAAAAATCAATTCTGATTAAAGGAAATTTGCTACTAAAGGTTTTCTTCCGTTTATAAAAAGGTAAATAAAATAATGGTGACATTTGAAGAGTTAATGGTGCAAACACAGGTACACAGAATGATAAAAACACAGACGTGTGTCATCATGGATTGCCATGTGTCTTATTACCCCCTTGGGCGGAGCCTCCCGCCGTGGTGTTTGGCACCCAGTTCCCATGATGCATCACACAGCACCAGGGCCGCACGCTGGAGCCTGGTTTGCTGAGAGCGTTCGTCAGGTGACACACCTCCATCAACTCAAAGTGCTGCCGGAAGTCTGATATCGACATCCTGATGAAGAGAGAAATAGGCCAGTTGTAGATGCCCTATGATGACCAGCAGGGGGCGACTCCTCTGGTTGCAAAAAGAAGTCTATAAGAAAATGACTCTACTTCGCTCATGATTTATTCCCTCAGTAAAGATTGAAACATGAGTTTATTTAGTAAGTCAAATACAGCATAAAGCAGGGTATGCTTTAGGGTGGCGCTAACTTGTGATTGACAGGTAGCTAAAAGAGCAGTATGCAGCTCCTCTTTTATGATGAAACTCCTTCACAGTCCAAATATGACATCAGCTTGAATCTGCTGATCCGCCGATATTCAGTATAAATATGCGATCAGCACATCTGCATTCATGCCTTCTGTGACCGGAGGAGAGCTGGTAACCGTGGCAGCATCACTGACGTCCAACAAACGAAGGTTACATTCACTTACATTATGATGCGTTCAGGCTCTGTTCAATGAAAATTAGTATTGGACAAAGGTAAATTATAAACGTTACAATGTGTTCATAGTAATTTTGTAAAAAGCAGTGTCGGTGATGGTCTTCACAACAACAAAAATAAATATTAGAGATAAATTATGAGTTGTTTAAAATACCTCTAAACAGCTTATAATACATCATTAAAAAAATACTAATGACTAGATTTGTTTTAATCAATAAAAACACAATCTTTTATTTCCTACTCATTTGAATTGTGTGTTTTTATGAAGAAAGAAAAACTATAAATTACTAGAACAAAGTAAAAGGATAACATCTAGAATTTGTTATGGTTAACTGACTTCAGAGCAGTTGAAAAGGTTTTTGGGAAGATGGGAAACAAATAATAGTCTGGATCCTTGTCGGCAAGCTGCTATAATAAAACAACAAAGGGATTTGTATCTGCCGCTATGGATCATCAATGATTGGCAATTCAGGGATTGATCAGGGATCTCTAAAAGCTATATTTGCTCCCTAGTTTTATGATCCGTACATATGTATATGTGTTCCATTTGTAAGACGAGCTCAAGTAAAACATGAAAACATTGTCCAGCTCACCACTCCTCCAGATCACCAGTCACAAAGTCACATTCCGTGCGACAAGGTAACATGACGGCTAAACTGACTTGTTTTCCTCATTGCGGTTAAGCCTCGCATGTCAAAGACTTTTGTTCCGTGTTTGCTGAAGGCGGACAGCCAGAGAGAGCAGCGATGAACAAACTCACCAGAACTCCCCGTCCTCCCGTCTCACTCGGTCCAGCCTTTTCTGCTCCTCCATGCTCACCGTCTTCCACTCTGGACTGAGAGAGAGAGAGAGAGAGAGAGAGAGAGAGAGAGAGAGAGAGAGAGAGAGAGAGAGAGAGAGAGAGAGAGAGAGAGAGAGACACACACACACACACACACACACACACACACACACAGGGAGAGAGGGGAGACCTTTACACGTATGCCAAAAACGAACGGGTCAAATGTGTACTTTTCAAATGTTACTACACTCCCAGAAAAAACATATTTTACTATTACTTACTTATTTTTTACTTTATATTTTAAATATGTATTCCTACATTTGGAGTACTCCTACCTGTTTTCCTACTATCAGTACTAATAATAAATAGTAAATGTAAAATATAGCAAAAGCACATCCTGCATGATGTATAAAAGTACACTTGCAGGATAGTGCATTTCAGAATTATATATATTGAAATAGTGGATTATATTATTAAAGTTTGATGCATCAATATATATATATATATATATATATATATATATATATACACACACACACACACACTTGGACTGAGACAGACAGACAAAAGCAAATGCACAAAAAATGTTACACTGTGTACCTTTGAAGGAAAATTTTGATTCATCTTGTAGGTTAACTTCCTTGTGAATACATTTTCCTTTAACAGAACTTTAAGCTGTGTGTACCAACCCTTTCAAGTCGCTCCAGGGCCCCTCCCACTCTGTGTTGCCCCAGGGGTTGAGGAGCCGCACCAAGTCTTTGGTGCCGTGTGCCGTCTTCACCTGGCGGAGGAGGACAAACAGAAAGAGCAGGCCAACATGAACACTTACAAACCCTCCAGGTACATTTTCGTCACTAGTCGCCTCAGTAGAAAGGCTTCCCTTCTTCCTCCCTGAGGTGCACACATCTCGATTAAAATAAAAGAAATTAGAGGGTTGTGATCAGACTTTTTGTTATCCAAAGCATGCTGCTCCCAATATAAGTATATAATATAGCATGATGATAATATTTTAGGACCTTATTTAGTTTGAGGTCAAGTGCGTCCCTCAAAAATAGGAATGTTCATAGGCATCTTTATTTACCTCCTCTACTGCAGTCAAAGAGTAGGCATGTCGGTACATGATCCCCAGTTCATCCCTTTGCTCCAAAGGACCCTGGAGGGGAAACAAAGAAACACATTCGCCCACCCGCTGTCAGGACACACCAAATGTGACTCATCGCCCACAGGTAAACCTTTCATGGGAACATGTTCTGCTGTGCCGTTTTCTCAACGGGTTGCGAGGAATTAAACTAGACCGAACACGTCGATCCCTTCAGCTTCCACGCCACCACTAACCTCCCCCCGTCCCGTACCTGGCAGTTAGCACAGTTGATGAGCGCTCCTTTAGCCAGCAGGTCTCCGAGGAAGGCCGGCAGGTCTCGGGGCAGTGAGGAGATTTTCAGCACCTCGGCCACCCCGCCCGTCATATCCACCATGGCCTCATGAGGGAAGCCCATGTCCAGAGCTCTGTAGCCACCTTTCAGCCTGGGAGAAAAGACACAGTGAGGATGGACAACATCAGAGAGAGTCCAGTTGGTAAACAAAAAGGTGAATCACTTGAAAAACAAAAGGTCGTGGAGAATCTTATTCTCTAAGAAAATATAGGTGAACAAACAGAGTTTAATTCGTAGAAAGGTCGACTTTCCAGTATGTTTATATTCTGTCTGGTGGCATAGAGAGGGAAAAGTGTGTCGAGATGAAAGGACTTGAACACTTCCCTGCAGAAGAGACCTGCTGAACATTTGATTTCATAGAGCTCATTACTGCACTTCTAACTGCTCACTGCTTACTCCAGATGGTAAATGAAGGAGAAAAGCTGACAGACAGGCAGGTTATCCACCGTACAGTCTCGAGTCTGACAGCGGAGCTGCAAGGCATTTTTTTAAACTCATAGGCAGATCGGAATGGAGATATGTAGCTGACGACTAGACCCGCCCCTTTCTCCTACCAAGATTCAAGACTGTATATAAGAAGTGAACGTCGTCATGGTGACGTCACCCAGTGGTTTGTGGACGGCCATCTTGGATTACAGCCGTTGCCATGTTGGGTTTTTAGCAATGAACGGAAGTTTGCAAATTTGGAAGTCAGAGAAGTGACGTAGAGTGCCGTATGCGACTCTGGTAGCAACCTGTCAATCCCAGTAGCCCCGCCCTAAATCACATCCTGCTTTATGTTCTATTTGACTCTAATTGGAGCATAATTTACTAAATGAACATCATGCTGCATTGAAGAAGACTTGAAACTAGAGATAAAGACCATCAACTCACTCATGTTTATTGAGGAAATAAATCAAGAGAGGAGAGTCATTTTCTCATGTACAATCAGACTTTTTTTTGCAACCAGAGGAGTCGCCCCCTGCTGGTCAGTAGAGAGAATGCAAGACACTTCCGCATCGGCAGAACCAGAGGTTGCCTCCTGATTCAAGCTTGAGGACACTGAAGTGTCACAAAGCAAAGCCTCTTATCCCAAATAAGCTCTTCTAAATGAGCAACGTTTCTCGAGTACACACACACACACACACTCACTCACTCACTCACTCACTTGGCGTAGGCCTTCTCCAGCAGGGAGCTCCAGAACTCGTGTCTCTCTGGGGAGCTGAGGTAGATGAGCTGGTTATCCCGAGTCGGCAACAAGTCGTCAATCCTCACCTCCTCCCACTGACCGTACTGCCAGAACTACAGATAGGGGGTGGGGATTATACATTGCTTTTCGTCAGTGTCCTTGATTATTTTGAACCCCATGTCTGTATCGCACTTCAACCCAAGTCCCAGTGAAATTAGAATACATTTCCCCAGTTTACACCCGTGTCCCAGTGTTAATTGATCATTTATCTCTGGTCTTTATGCTAAAAATGTACCATTACAAGTGTGAAAGGGTTTAAAATGTTTGAGGAATCACCCTGCACTCTACAAATTCATTCTCTGGGCGTTTCAGGAGCGATGTGCATGTACGTGTTTGGATATCGGTGGCAAACACTTTGTTTTCAAGTCCAAACCATGGTCTAATTCCTTCAAGGGAAACGTTGCAGATATTCAGTTGCAGTGCGGGCGGGACATGCAGATGAATGTCCGCCGCATGACGCCAAAGGACCAGCAGAGATTGGCTGGCTGCTGACATGTAATGTGACACAGAGCTGGTTAAAGAGGTAGTTACCCAGAAGATGAAGCAGCCCTTGTATCCGTCTTGGAAGCTCTGCCCCAGAGGCATGACCTTCTTGAGCAGGAAGCGATGCAAGGAGAGGGACGCGATGGCAGAGAGCAACCAGCAATCATCTGAAGGACAAAAGAAGGTTGGACAGGTAGGTCAGGTCTTCAGGAGGGGGCGTCTGCACTTCAAGCGCCATGAACTGGTTCGCACGTTTCGATATTAGAGGCTCCACAATTCGCAGCCGTCTTTTGCAACAAAAATATATTTTACACAACTTGTGGATCCTCAGTCGTACACTTGCCAGATTTGTCATCGGGAGACAAATGTGAATGAGAATCTACTTTATTGGCCAAGTATGTGTGCACAAGCAAGGAATTTGACTCCAGTTTTTGTGTGAATCCCCGAATTGCTCCCGAGGGCTATGATTGTTGAGTTGATATACATCAGAGCCAGATAAACTCCACGGTACAGTTGTGTGGTGTGAACTAGGCATAAAGAACGCGACCGCAGACGGGGCTCTTGTGTGCACAAGTGTGTGGCTAATAGCTGTATGAATAATGATTAACCACTGGAAAATAAATCACATGAAGTGGACCAGTGACAGGAAATCCAGATGCAAACACCTGGAGCACAAACTTTACTGTTTGTTCTCGTCAGCTGCCGGGATCAAATATTGATTTTGTTATCAGGTCACGAAGAACGAGTCTTAGCCGTGTCCCATGAAAACTACACAGACACAACGAAAACGTACTGGAGGGTAAACTTAACTTTTAAAACTTTGGTTTCTACTCAACTTGTCTTGAGGAAGGAACGGGCCTCGTGTGTTTGTGGACTCGTCGTCTCTGAACAAACACTGTTACTACTTACTGAGCTTCCCCTGGCGGACGTCCAGGCGCGTGGCTCCGTTTACGATGAACTGGGCCGTCGAGGTGAGCTCCTGGAGATAGAGAGGAGTTTGGTGATAGCTTGAACAACAAAACACAAAAAAAGGAGGAGAAGGAAACAGGGAAGAAGCGAACAGTCACATGTCAAATAAAACAGGATTTAGAGTGAACAGGGAGTGGCGGCAAATGAATAAAGGTACTTTATCAAGAGTCTTATCCGGAGTCAGACCTATATAATAATTTATTATATAGATATTATTAATAAATAATAATATCTTACACAAGTATTAATTTTAAAAAAAATGTGATGATCTCAGAAACAGCACTGTAAACTACAGCCCCTCTGGAAAAGCCTCTCGTTCGGCACAGTAATAAACCTGCAACCGAGTGGGTTTCGAACGCACCCTGTCGCAGCAAAACGGGTTGAGCCTCGATGGCGGCGGCACATGTTTGTGTCGCCAACAACAGCCTGCATCCACGAGGCTCAGGGCTCAAGGGAACACATGGAGGGCAAGGCAGGTTCGAGAGCAGCGGGAAATAGAAAACAAGCAGGCGTCTCTCGCCTTTCCTTTCTATTTACTGTACTATCAAATCAAGACAGAAAAAAAGCCCCAAAAATAATCTTTAAATACAGAAAATAGTAATAGAAATTTGCTTTTGCTGTAAACTTTTAGTTATTTACTTTATTCCCCCCGCAGTCCTGAACTCTTTTGGTTCCTTGTTTTGAAAGGTACATTCACCGTAGATTCGCTCATATGTCATAAGTCACGCCTTTTGTGTCATTATTGTACCAAGTAAACTATCTGTGATGTGTGCTTACAGGATGTATATCTGTATGTGCACGAGTGACAGTCCACAGGACCAATAGAACCGAATTGATGTCCCGGATTGAACACGGTGACTGTGCCCAGGCGAATCGTTGTTTTAACTTCAGTGTGTGTTGACGAAATGTGACCACAAAAGAAGATTGACAGATCAAACACTCGGCCGATGAATGACGAGGACGCCATCACACAGCCTGATAAGTAGAGACAGAAATCACTGTCATAACAAATGAAAACAATTAGACAGTCCTACTGGTGTAAACAGGTGACACCAACCAAACATGTTAGGGTTTGTGCTTTAAGATTAAAAGGGCCAACTGCCAGCTTCTGTATTAATTTTCATCCTATTATCGTGTCATTATCTGCCTTTGCACAGAACACGTGTGCACATTATTGCTTTTTGTTTTGTTTTATGGAAATAGCTTCTGAGGAATTGGTTTTGGGGAAAGTGAACGAAGTAAAGTGGTATCAATACACGCTGCGCACAGCTAATTCACCTTTGTGAAGCTTGTTCCGTTTTTATTTGTGTTGAGAGGTTTGGGTTTCCTTCTGCAAGCTTGTTCACCCCTAGTCCATGAAGTAACTCGGCAAAGGAACCTACTCGTTGAACTTTATACAGTATAGTATTTAATCCGTTTTAGAGCTACGTGGTGCTCATAGGACAGAGACGCCACAAACATGTGATGATTATATAGAATATGATGCCTTGACGTAGATTAAACTAACCAACAGGATATAAAGGAGTTAAAAACATCTACAGCAGTAAAATGTATATTAATGCAGCAGTGATATTAATCACTAGCTTTCCATAGCGACGTCGTCAGTGAGACAACAAACACAGAGCGACTTCCTCCTCTGCTCAGGTGCTTTACGCCACTCTACCTTTACAGGGATACCAGCCCTGCTGGCCTTTGTTTGTGTTTGTTTTCCCTCTATGTATTGAACAATAACACACAATTCTGAGGTATCTGAGGACAGGTTTACATTTGGCACATGGTTACAACTGGTGTTCATGAATGTCATGTCAGGTCTGCCTCAAAAAGATATCCCTGTGTGACTCACTAGTAAATGTGATCTTCATGAGTCTGTTACATCACTTTTCTTCAATGGCAGCAGCTTGATCTATAACCTCCAGCACTCTGCATTTACCCACAGTTTACAGCCCACTCAGTGGTGGTAGATCATTTACTGAACAGGGGCTTCCTGCGTAGATAATTACGAGACATAGAGTACACAATAGTACTACACCACGTCATATACAAACATTAAAATGCAGTTGTCATGTCAATGCATCAACACATCTCTGTCGACGCATGCCAATAAGAAGGCTCAGATACGTACATTTTGCTTTTAATTTAATCTTTAAAAATAAATACAAGACAGTGGATTGTTTTTCCCCATCCTGCATTCAAAATATTAAGTAAAAGTACAAAAGCAGATAGTTTAAAATATATAAATTATACAGAATGGCAGAATGATTTCAGAATAATATATATTCTCGGATTATAATTATAGATGCATTAATGTGTTCATTGCAGCTGAAAAAGGTGGAGCTTGTTTTAACTACTTGTTAGGCAGCCTGGGGATGAATCTCTTTAGATGTATATGAATCCTTTATTACAACATCTGAATATTAATCTCCAAAGGAACAAAAGGTATCCAATACATGTAGTTGAGCGTATACACTGCAGTGTATCCCTCCAAAATGCAGGCCTCGTGGAAAATACAAATAGTTACGCAAAGTACAAGATCGTCGTAAGTAAATGCACGTGGTCACATCCCATCACTGCATCTTTCTCTCTACCTTTGGTCGTTTCCACTTGACCCCGGCTTGCATCTCGAAGTCCCCCAGTGGGAAGTGTTGGTCCACGAACAGCCCGTCCCGGCCGACGTCGTTGCTCTCCGGCAGCCCGTCACTGCTCTTCATGAGGTCCGCCAGCCAGCTGCGGGACTGAGACCCGAGCAGCTCATCGGAGCAGATCGAGTCCACGTCGTCCTCCAGCGGCGGGAGGGAGCCTTCGGACGACACACTCAGCGACTTGATCATGGCGGAAAAACGATACGCGCAGTCTGAAACTGAGCTTTCCGACTTCCTGCCCTTCACTTAAAGAAGACGAGCAAAGACTCAGACGCCACGCCCTGTTCGGTAGCTCCACAGGTGAGTTCGGTAGCTCCACACTCACCTGAGCGCGAGGCGAGTGGGTGGGGCCGAAGTTTCCAGTCGAAGTACATGTGTTTTGTTGTGATTTTCCCACGAAAATAATATTGGTAGAAGTATAAGAGGGTACGGAGGCCTATTTCACAATAGCATCACACTTAGTAGGACTTAGTATCTCATAATAATGATTTACCATCTCATACTTACAACTTAGTTTCTCAATTTTATGATTTGGCTGATTCTCTCATTTATATTTATTTAAGTCATAATTTTGTTTTTACAAAACGTGTCTGTACTTGTAATTTTCCTTACATTCATTACTTTGCTTTGCTTGTAAAACACTTTGAATGACCCGTTTCCAAAGTGATGTACGGATAAACTTGCATTGTCTAGTACTGCTACTTTTACTCACAAAGTACTTCTTCGACCTCTGACCAGGTTACCAAAACCTTTAGGTGTTTAGGACCTGACCTTCAAATGTTATTATTTCAAATGTCTATGGCCCATTTAGAGAATAAAAGGATGAATGAAACACTTAACATGATGACTCAGCAACAGTTTTAAGCCCTGATTCATATCAGGTTTTTATTTTTTGCTCAATAACAGAGTGCAGCCAACACCCTGATATGATTTTTTCTTTTTATTAACAAGGAAGTTGAAATCATTTGTGGGAAAAGCTGCCAAACATGTCCGCTACAAGAGTTCACTTTTTGTTAATGAAGAAACTAAAAGGATTTCAAGACGTTCAGAGAGCAGCACGAAGTAACAAACTCAGACAGGCTGTGCGGGATGAATTACTTTAATTGAGAAGAAAAAAAAAAAGTAATTAAAAAGAATGACCTGGTTGAATCTGTCTTACCAAATGTGTGTGTGTGTGTGTGTGTGTGTGTGTGTGTGTGTGTGTGTGTGTGTGCATCACTGAGACGTAGCCATGATGCTGGATACACCTGTGAAGAGAAACAGAGAAGATGTGTAGAAAGAGTATATATCAAAATGTTAACTTCCAGTCACTTATTATTAACACAGAAACAAATCATTCACTCAATGTAAAACATCAAATGTGTTCGTCAGAAACAGTAAACGGTCAGACAGCCTTTTCATGCGAACTCAAAATACATTTGACCACAAATATGCAAAATGTAAATGTGCAGTCTTATGGGCGAGTCCAATATTTTTTTATTTTCATATCACTCTTAACTTTCCAGTGGTGTTCCTTGTTGGTTCAAATCTGTATATTCAAATATTGGTTGAGATATGCTTCAGCGTCAAAATTTTATTTCCCCATGTGCTTCTAAAAATCCTTTCCCACGTCACCCAATGTAGCTTTGGGGAAGCAGACAGGAGTACCGACAGGGAAGCGAGGCAATGTACTGCTGAGGACGCTAAGCTAGCTAAACTAGCTTAGCTCCAAAGCTCACTCCATGACACAAAACAAACTAACCGATGGAGGCGGCGGTAGACCAGCAACCCCTGTGCTCTGAGACCCGCCCTTTCGTGGCACAAACTTACATATAGCCGTTTTTCCCCCACCAAATCTGACAACATTTCTGCCACGTTACACGATCATTCATTAATTGGCAGCACACTCACTCTCAAAGTCGATCTTCTCCACAATGTTCTTGGGCTTGACGCTCTCCTCCTGGTTGAAGACAAAGATTTGTCCTTCTTCGTCCTCTGTCCAGCCGTATTTGTTCATCCACACCTTCACCTGCGTGTCTAGACAAATGGAGATTGACAAAATGAGCGGGTTTTTGCTTTTTACTCGCGGCATATTCTAGATGTGGTTCATTGATCTCTCTACACTTCTTACCCAGCGGGTCTCCCAGCATCTCCGCCAGTAACCGGTGCTCAATGGTCTGGTAGGTGATGCCCACTACGTGGCAGATGACTGGAGAGGAAGAACAATTCATTTAAATAACGGACAATGCTGATGAAGTTTACACCAGTTCAATGTGGATATTTTCAGCCCGTGTGCGCTCGTTTCCCGTTATCTCCCACAGACTGTTCATAGTTACTGTCAGAGCTTAATGTCCACTGAGTCCGAGGACGACACTCACACTTGCGAACGGAGTCCTCGAAACCGGTAATGCCATCGATGAGCTCTCTGTTCTCCTCCAGACTCGTCTGTCAGGGTGGACGAGAAAGGACCCGATTAAAAGAAGACAGAGAGAGAGGACAGACGGAAGGGAAACAAAAAGGCCTCAGAACGAGGACGAGAGAGACGTTGCAGGGAGAGTGTGTGGTGATGGATTAGTCAGCGTTCATGAAGCTGCTATCCCAGGTACAAACCGCACTTAGCTAAAACACTGGAAGTGACAGTGCACAAAATATAAAAGCGGCAATGGTCAGTTCAAAATTATTAATAATAGTAATCTCATTAAAAATATGTTCCCTTCCATTTCTCATCCCTGAATTCTGCTATAAAAAGAGATTCAAAATAAAACAAAATCTTCTTAATGTCATTTAACATGGTACTGCCAGCACCGATCGCTGCTAGATGCCTGCTCAGCCGCCGCGTGGAGTCAATCCCTAAATCGTGGATAAACTCTGAATTTGAAATTAAGCACCTAAAACATTGTTTATGGCATTCCACTTAAAGTTGTAAAACCAAGTTTCCCCTTAAAATTCATTCAGATATCTTATTGGAACAATAAGGCAATACAGCTCCATTGATAATCTATGAAATTGTGTGCCATCTCTCTACCTAATAATATTGTTCCTATGTCTCTCTATAGTGTCATTTAACTCTGTGTGTGTGTGTGTGTGTGTTACCCAGAAGCTCTGGAAGTGACACGTCTCCAGCAGGTTCCCGAGGTAGAGGATCTGCCTGATGGGACGCTCCTCTTGCTGCGACACTGTAGTCAAGGAAACACCCCCGACGCAAAGACAGAGGACCCCCCCTCCCCCCAATCCTCTCACCCTGGATCTATTTCCATACACTTCTACGGTAACACTTGATAGACATTGATACTTAAAGTAAACACTACATTTTAAGCTTCTAAATCATATCTTTGTAAAATGTCGGGTCTCAATGTGAATAAATACAGCTTCACAAAATACATTTAAACACAGAATAACTGGGCGACATTGCCTGGAGCATGCCAGAAAGATCAACGTCTCCCTGACCCAACACCACCCGCTCTTCCCTTTTACTTCAAAGCCCAGCCGTATCGGTCTGTGTTGTCCAGTACATACTGTCAGTAAATTAGTGAATGGGCACTACAACGGCTACAACAGTCAGACGAGTCGGATGGTTGAAACGGCACCAAAAGGATACGTGTGTTTGGTCGATCATACACTTGCACAGAGTAAAGTCGGTGTGCGGCAGGTTGGTCAGAGCCTTCAGCAGGATCTGTGAGGTCACCGAAACCTGGAAGTAAGCTGGGTTGAACTGGTACCTGCAGAGGAAAAGAAGGTATTTATGTCATCGTTTCTCTGAACTGCTGTGGAAACGGGCTGAAACCAACTGTTATTTTTTTAGTAAGTTTAACGATCATGTTATAGATTAGTGTTTTTCTGACCAGGCATCAGACAATCTTAGTCTATTATTTTGTTTGTTTTTAAGAGAAGAGTGAATACGATATTGAACTATTCATCAGACACGTTTTTTATGTTTATTTTGGGTTAATTAATTGGAATATTTTTTTAAAATCTACTGAACCTCAAATTCAAAAGGATTGCTGTGACACAGATTATTTGAATCATTGTATGTCAGAGCAACCCCTTCCCTGAGCAGGAAAATCTGTAAACAGGACAGTGTGCCGTCTTCGAAGCGCTTTGGGACGTTCTTTCACATTAGCAGATGTAACAGGTGTATTTATGTAATAAACTGAACCCTCGTCGAAACTAATATTTGCATCATAAAGGTGTCTCTCTCTCTCTCTCTCCTTACAGCTTCAGGACAGCCAGGTTAGCCTCCAGGTCGTAGGCGTTCTCTTTGGCTTGCGTCTCCACGTAGCGCTCCAACGTTGGAAGGTTTTCTGGGTTGTACCTGTAAAGAGGGACAAGCGTAGATTAATCAGGTTAAATCCTGGATATACGTATTCTACACTGCATGTTGCACATCTTCAGCACCTTGTAACTCAGCATTTTTGGTGAAATGTTTTTTTTGCAAGGCGGTGGATGTATAAAAATACAGGTGTATTTTGAAGTGTTTTGCTGCTGAAAACATGACAACCCCCCCCCCCCCCCCCCCCCTCCTCCTCCTCCTCCTCCTCCTCTGTACAGGTGAACAGAGGCACAGAGGCAGGTAGAGTGGAGTCATATTGAGCAGGTAACATCTGTCAGCAGGTGTAAAAAAGACACCGGCTCTGAACAAACTTTCATTTTTGAATTGGTCACTAAAGCAAAAACTATATAATAAAAGACAAAAGTAACTTAATAAACAGAATTAGCTTGCAGAGCTACGGTCAGCTTCTGAAAAAAAAAATGAGAGTGACTGGGCCAGTGTCATTTGATTCATACCAGTGATGGAAGTACTTAAACTCAGGTAATAGGCTAAAAAAAAAACTGTCACAAGTAAAAGTCCTGCATTCAAATGGTAAATAAATGTACTCATTGTGCAGCCAAATGGGCTCTTTTTTTAGATCATTATTATTAATGCGGTAACATGCAAGACGCACTTCTATGTTGTAGCTGGCTGCAATAGAGCGAATTCTATTCAATTTCATACTTTTGCATTCCATTATAACTATATGTAGTTAAGTAAACAGAACAATATTTAACTCTGGAATGTGTTAGAGCTGAAAGCAACATCAAAGTTGCAACGTACTTAATTACAGTACTTCTGTCACTGATTAGTCAGATTGGTCGAGGTGTATCTATCGGACTATGTACACCGCTGGTCCAAATGTGTGAATGGAAACATGTTTGCATACGGTTTGAGCAGAGCAAGCCAACGTTAGCTGCTTGTCATATCTGCTCTTCGGTTATACCGTTCATATAACGTTATATGAACTAATGTTGTTGTAAGACAGAAACATCACCCCCCGAACTGAATAAAAAGGCGTATAAATTAGTTGAATGAACGAACCACCACTGACTTTACTCAACGGATGTTAGCTTACATCATTAGCCAACAGCTAAGCTATCGCTAGCTTGTGCGCCGGGGTGTCAACTCGTTGGGAAAGCCGCACATACCTGTCGATTCCCCGCAAGAGCTGAACCACGCTCGCCCGCACCTGCTCGAAAGGCGACGACATTTGGTCCAAACTTTTACGGCAAAATTTTAAGGTGAAAACCGAATTAAATCCGCACGTGGAAAAAAGACACCGGGCGGAGGGAGAAGAGAGTCGGAGCGGAAAGGGCGACGCACAAGGCGAACCGGAAAGTATACGGACCGGCAAGACCGAGGGACCGCTGTCTGTATCCGGCAGCCTCCCATTCCGCGAGGGCGTGAACTTGGTTTGTCTTCTTCTTCTTCTTCTTCTTCTATAAATTTGACTGGCGGATCGCACCCAATTTGTCTAGGTGCATACCGCCACCTACTGTACCGGAGTGTGCAGATTCAGGACTAACTGTTCTAACTAACAAAGAAACAAAACTAAAATACATAAATAAATAAGTAAATAAGTAAATAAACCAAACCAAACCAACAAAGCAAATAGAAACAAAACAAACAAAACAACAACAAAGCAACAAACCAAAACCCAAAATACTACCCATTAACAGCCAATCTACTTAATACCCAAACAAACCTATACCTAAATCCTGCGTCCTAGTCCTGTATCTTTGGCAAATCGCAACAAAGCCCTATAACCCTCATGACCCACCTGGTTCGCTGCCAGAACTCCCTCCAGACTCCACCTCCGTCCCAGCTGAGAAATTTTTGCCTTCAAAAGTTTCCTTTCAGCGTTGTATTTACGGCACTTCATGATAATGTGCTCCACATCCTCAGTCTCATTACAAAAAATACACTTATCTGTTCCCACTTTTGCCATTAAAAACAGAGTTGCATTCAGTCCTGTGTGTCCCAATCTTAGCCTTGATATGATTACCTCCTCTCTCCGACACTTCCCTTTGAAAAACTTAACATTAATGGATTTTTGTATATTGTGATAGTGCCTTCCTTTGCAGTTGTTGTCCCACTCCCTCTGCCATAATTCCCTCACTGCCTCTCTAATAACAGCTTTCGCTTCCCCTTTTCCAAACGGAATACTCAGGATTTCCTCCTTTTTAAGTTTAAGTGCTTTCTTAGCGATCCTGTCCGCTCTCTCATTTCCCTCCACACCTATATGAGCAGGAACCCAGCAAAAATGCACACTAGTACCCAGCCTTTGGAGTCTCAGCATTATCATAGATATTTCCAGCACTAAGTCCTCTCGAATAGATCGTTTGGACTTAATGCTGTTTAATGCTGCTGCAGAGTCTGAGCAGATAACCACTCTCTCCGGCCTGACCTCTTCCACCCATTGCAGCCCCAGGATTATAGCAGTAACTTCCGCCGTGAAGACAGACTGTCTGTCATTAATTCTTTTACATATAGCCCTATTAAATTCAGTTATGAATACCCCTGCACCCACGTGACCATTCCCATTGTCTTTCGACCCATCGGTGTATATTTGCAGATAGTTATAATATGTGTTGTTCATGTATTCTTGTGTCTGCTGTCCAATGTCACAGTTTTTCCCCACCCATTTTTTTCATTTGCTCTATGAGTGATAAGTCCACCTTGTTGGCTGGTAAAATCCACGGAGGAACATTTCCCCACATCACACTGGGACCATAGTCATACTTATGATTTGTACGGAGCGTGTTCCATGACAAAACAGCGGTGCACTTGGTCAGTAAGGGCAGCTGGTTAAGTCAGCATCACGCAGACTCGCTGTCTGAGGCTTTTATAACCCACTGACACTCCCCGCTAATTGGTTTGGGATGGCACTTAATTTGGCGGACGCACAAACGGAGTAGAAGTGGGAAGATAGAGGGTTTAGGGGGCGGTTAGGAATTAGGCCCAGACAATTCAAGGGTGCATCCGAAGTCTCCTCAATTGTATCCATGTTTGCTTCCCTTGCGTCCTTTTCCTCGCGTCCCAGTCAGTTCTTTCCACAGGGGACACATGGAGAGACGCAGGACGCCATGGAAAGGGAGAAGAACCGATGGTTGATTTTCAATACGCTGACGTGTCTCCTTGATTCCTTTCCTCACCCTCCTCTCTCAGGCCAGCCCAAAAGAGATGCGAGTAGAGGAGGTGAGGTAGAGACACAAGGTGAGAGGAGTCGAAGAGTTGAGGTATTGAGACAAACGAGACATACTTGCCTCGGAGCCGTCATTATAAAGCAACAATTAAACTAAATGTACATAATATTGTATAATATATACACACAAACATGACAACATGAAATAAAGCAGATTAGTTTGGAATGCAAGAGTTCTTATTGAAACAAGCCTAATCATTTGAAGTGAGCAGCTCTTTGCACTTCTTGTAAACATCATGTCACAATTGTATCAGTTGAACTGGATGTTGCCAACACTCAATATAAAAAGATAAAGGTAACATGTACTTGAAGGAATGCATTTAGAATCAACCTTCCAAGGAGCTACAGAAACGGTGTTTGATCTACATGTTGTGATACAGATATGCACAACGACTGCCCTCTGGTGGTGGAAATCTGGCCATTGTAATTTGATTTGGCTATTAGCAAATGTTTTTGAAATTATATTGTATTTTGTCACTAAAACAGAGCCTGTACAGAACTTCCCTTCTCATAATATGTTAAAACAAAGAAGATGTATTTTAGTATATATTCAATTAAATTTTCCTCGGAGGGCTTTACAATCTGTACACATGACATCCCTGTCCCGGGACCTCACATCGGATCAGTAAAAACTCCCCCAATAAAGATAGTAAAAACCCTTTATACATATAATATTATAGTAAAAACCCTTTATACATATAATATGTATAATCCTGTATTACACACAGTGTTACACCAGCAAGGGGGTTAAGTCCAATAACAGGAAGCATCAGTTTAAAACAAAAAAAAACACACACACAACAGAAACCTATGATAAATGACCAATCTTTTTTTACATAAATGAACAGTTGAATTCACATTATTGCACATAGGACATGGCACATGAGTGACTTTTCAGTTTTGGTAGCCCTTGTGCGGTCTGCTGGGGACCAGTGGTGATTACAACGTGTGACAGCAGCAGGAAGGAAGGACCTGCGGTGTCTCTGCTTCCCACCACGGAGGAAGCAGCCTGTCACTGAAGGAGCTGTTCACGTAGCCCGCATGACCTGCCATAATGAGATGACATGGGGGTGCAACTGTAGCTGGGGGTACGTATCATTGCGTGCAGTCTGCATTCAGTTGGGACATACCTGTCATAACATTGCACCTTGAACTTTGACCTTCTTGCTTATTTCTGCAGCATAGAGGATAGTAGGTCAGGATAACCAGAAAAGCATGCTGGCTTCCATACTGTAAAATGCGACAGTTGGGACATCCTGGTATTTTTGACATGCATTTGACACACTATTTATTGGAACTTCCATTATTACAGCGTTTATATTTTTTTATATATACTTGTATTATAAATTGTAGCATTATGTACAAAATACATTGTATTTGACATATATTTTACTTTGTCCTTTCTTAAAAATGTTTTCATATATTTCCTTATAAGAACAACTGTAACATACTCACGTCTCCTCTGGGATCAATAAAGTATTCTGATTCTGACATACATGTGTATTGTGGCATCACGATCCCGGGTACAGGAACAAGAATGTTTCTTTTCCAGACGACATAACGCTAAAAATCATAAAACCAAGGGTTAGAGGAGTTTGTCCATTAACTGTTTGTCAAGTGAGTTCACAAACTTAAATCACTGAAAAGGCATTAGTGGATGAAACAGTATTCAGATCTTCTACTGCAGTAAAAAAAAAAAAAACTTCATCAAGTATAAGTATGTTGTACATTCACACTGGTGGAGTAAATTAATAATTTAGCAACACTAAACCCATGAATAAAATGGAGGTGCAAGTGCAAAATAAACAAAATAACTCAGTAAAATAACAAGACACCGGGGATTGGTTTTCCTTCTGTGCTCCCCAATTGTTTTACTGGTCTCTATAAGAATGCCTATTTTATCTTTCTTACCCTTCATGCTCTTAGATCTGATATTTTAAAACCCACTATGAGAGAACAACACATGGAATTTGTCACAAATGTTTTCGTGGTTCTCAGCAGGACTTTCAAACTAATGTATTTTAATTGGAGGTATCTTTCGTGCCAGTACCGCATTTTTTTCTGATCGTCAGTCGGGTAACCAACATTAGGGTTCGGTTTAGGAAAAGCATCTTGGTTAAGCTCAAAATAAGTACGTAAACTTTGAGGTTTAGTGAACAAAAGAACATTAGGTAAAAGCAACAAAACCACTTAGTTAGGTCTAGGAATAACGTCACTAATTCACAACAACATGCACACACCAACTCCTACTTAAAAGTCCTGTTTATGTTTGAACCACACATGAATAGTGTGTGGTTCAAACATAATTGTAATAGCTATCCTCCTGCAGTTCTTTCTCCAGCTCATCATGTCACACTCAACATTCAAAGGTATGTTTCACATTGTAATATAAACCCCAGTTCCAGTTCTTTATGCTGCATAATAATTCCGTGGTCCGACGACTCCTCCTGGATACTCCTAAATACTCAGGGATGACTGCAGGAGAAAACCAAGTGGCAACCTGCCTCACACAGTCTGGTGGTGAAGATATAAAGAATCGGCATTTCAACGAGGGGGTCTATCAGGATTGACTCGCTTTTGGAGCCAGCCTCAAATGGCACTTCCGCGTTGGCTTCGTTATTCACCATTTTATTGACCAAACTATAAATAAATAGAATAAATAACTTGATAACTTGATCAATTTGATAAATTGATAAAGAAAACTATTATTAGTTGCAGCCCTAAGGACATGAGATAACATAACATGTATGCTATGGATTAAATCCTTGGCTATTCAGTTACTCCTATGACTGAGTTGCAGTTCAGGCAGTTATATGTGGTTAGCTGGCCTGTGTTATGTGTCTGACACACGTGGGTGTTTATGAGCCGTGTAGCAGAAATGAGACCAAGTAGATAGAAGATAAATGTCAAATGATGAAGATGGTCTCCAGTTTAATGATGTTGTCTCTCTTACACATATTCTGCTTGTCCCTCTAATCTTCACAATGTCTCTTATGATACAATGTCTCCTCATGATAGACTCGTGGGTTCATTACACAAGGAGAAAAGCAATAACTTTCTTTACTTTGCTCTCAAGCAAAACGTCAAAGCCATCACTTATCCAGCGAAACAACATCCACTTTGACGACAAAGTGTAAAATGTTATACAGACATTTATGGTTACGTAGCTAAAGAGGGGAAACAGTCGGTGCCACAATATGCTAGCAGAAATGCTAAAAAATACTTTGGCCTTCTGGCGACCCGTCTAACTAACTAGTTCTGGTTGAACATGACCCAACCTGACAGAGCTGCTAGCATGGCTGCAGACTCTTAGTCTTGCTAGCTATTTTGTAGCTGTAACAGCTCTTTGTAAATGTCTGCGTTTAGACACGACAGACAACTGTGAGTGACAGCATGTCACCGTGGCCTCTCAAGGCCATTCACATGTCTTACACCTGTAAGTAGAAATTAAATGAAATACAATAAACAAGTAATAAAGCATATTCAGTACCAGACATACAGCTGATGAAGTGATTTTAACCCACAGGATGTAAACGGGTGCCCCTTATTTATATACAGGGAAACGCTTCTGAACAGGAAGCTGACAGGGAGCTCCAAGCACGAGTGACTCGTCTTGCAGAGCTGCAACACACACTCATATTTCAGTGGGCGTAAAGCCAAGACTGAAACTTACGCTGAAAAAAAGCAGAACTGCAATTAATCAGCTACAAACCATGCATACAGAATATAGACACCACACGCGTTTTAACAATTTTTAAAGAGAGAAGAACAATGTTTAGGACACAAATATTAACGGTGCCGTAGAATAGATTCACAACATCATGGACTAGTGACACAATAGAAAACATAGTAGGCCTACTCAGTTCCCAAGATTATAAGTACTGTAGCAACATCTATATATTGCGGCTGCCAAAGATAAAAGAGCCAGCAAAGTACTTAACTTTTTTTGGGCATCCTTACGACTGACCTTTGAGTGGGTCGGAGACAGAAAAACAAGCAGTGTGCAACTGTGACCCAGCTCTGAGATGGTATGCAAGGAGTGGTTGGTGTTTGGTTAGTCAAAAGGATTCCTCTTGGCGACACACAGACACAAAGATCTTTCTATTGCTGTTGAGAACGTCTTAACCTTTCATAAAATCTTCATTCCACCCACGTTAGCTCTTTAAAAAGTGATAACTGATACAATTTCTTCATCTTGAAAGATCATCAGAGTTCTCTTTTTATGTACACACGCTACTACACACACATACACACACAAGTGTCTCTGTCTCTGTTACACGCACACAAGCACACACACCCAACAGGAAATAAAATTGGATTATGCTAAAGAGCTGTGAACAAAATGTTTGAGTGAGAAGAGAGGAAGGTGTGAGAGAGGGAGGGAGTGTCAGAGGTAGGGAGGATCGATAACAGTCTGAGACGCAGAAACAGGAAGGTGAGTGTGTGTGTGTGTGTGTGCGTGCGAGTGTGTGTATGTGTGTGTGACGGCAGCCGAACAACACACGGCCAAGTGTGTTTCGTGAGCAGCTCAGATCTTCTGAGAGTTTCATTGCCTGTGAATGTAGATACCGTAGAGTGTGCGGCATGCCTTAAGAGGACTATTAGCAACGGCAAAGGTCAAAATGGATTTCCAACACAGGGCAGCGCTGGATATCTCCACCAGGAACCCTCAGGATGATTTTGAGATCCTGCAGAGGGTCGGAGGAGGAACTTACGGGGACGTTTACAAGGTCAGAACTCCTGTACTGTTACCAAATTTGAGTCTGTGACAACAAATCTCAAAATTTTCTTCAATCTTGAAACAGTTTGAAGAGACAGTGTTTTATTTTAAGAGGAAATTGAAATGTAAGGCGTATTTAAAGTAAATGAATTAGTATGAAGGGGATGCTTGCATCAGTGACTTCTGGAAAGTCAAGCGTGTCTTACTTCTGCCTACTTTACATGTTGCTCAGTTATCTGTTCTTCACAGTGTACTCTACAAAAAATGCGTTACCACTTGTGAAGGAAGTATTCAGGTCTTTCACTTAAGTAAAAGTATCAATACTACAGTGTAAAATATACTTAGAAGTACCAAAAGTAAAAACACTCCCCCTACCCCATTTCACAATCATATATATTATATCACATTATAATGACTGATGCATAATGCGTTCATCACTTTAATGTTCCAGCTGGTAAAGGTACGCGATACTGACAATAATAGGAATAATTTATTAGTTCCTATTTCGTCTTATGAATTTGAATCTGGAAAGTATCTAAAGTTATCAAATACATGTGGCGGAGTTAAAAGTACAACATTTATATGGAGTGGAGTAGAAGTATAAAGTACATTAAGATTGTACTTCACTACAGACCTCGAGCAGATGTACGTTAATATGTTCTACAGGTGTGATTGATTTTAGTTACATTGCTTGAGAAGGAAGTGGTTTTTACGAGAAGTGAAAGTATTCCTGTCAGTAGCTGATGGCTCATTGTAGTCAAATGTCTTCAGAGCTGATCGTCTCCTTCGGTGCTAATTTAATATGTTCACTTGTTTAGACAAAACTATAACACAATATTTAAAGAACAGAGTATATAAATATATAAATATTCTCAGGTGTTCTCAGGAATCTTTGGTATACTTTCCAAAAAGATAGTCACACCTGAAACAATCAAGTATGGAAAAGGTGATGCAAGCTGTTATAAATCATCAGTGTTCCTCATTTCTATTGGCTGTGTTTTTGAATGACTCAACTATACTCAGTCAGTCACTGACCAGCAGACCTTCATTCACAGAACAGCAGGAAATAAACATGAACGGCCAAAGGTAGGTCTCATTGATGGGAGTCTAACCCGGACCATAAGCAGTGCAAAGCCAGCCGTGTTGGAACAGTTGTACAGTACATTTAATCAAGTACTTTACTTGAGTACAATTGATACGTTTTTCCGCTTAATGCAACTTTTTACCTTTGACACTATAATGTAGCATGGTGATGACTGAGACACCAGCATTGTGCCATGATAGAGACAATGGCACGGTACAACAGATAACAGTCACCAGGGCACTGTGTCTTCATACGCAGCTGTACATGGTACACGGTGACACTATATGTAAGTAATGTCCCAAAAAAACATTGAATTATATCTAATTATGATTTTAATTATCCATTTGAGAAATTAATGTGTTTCTTTTTTCTTCTTCTTCCAAACTAAATGTTATTTCAAAGCTTTAAACAGATTTAATATTTGTGGTGACAGTCTTTTTAATTATGTACTATGATTAAGTAAACTTAACATGTTTGTCAATTGAAAACATTCTTTTGCACATCAAGAAAGCTGCATTTTGTCCTAAAACTGTTGAAGCATAATACTGTGAAAATACGTAATAAGAAAGACAACACACCCAAAAATTGCGTAGGCGATGTCTCTTTACAATGCATGTGTGTTTCGTTAAAATTATTCCCACAATCATATAGCAGAACCTGTCCTGCATTTAAATTGATGTAACAATATGGCGGCCTTGCTGAGGGTTCCTATTAATACAATTCATGAATTAATGCAATAAGAATGACTGATGTAGCAGAGTGACTGTTTGCAGCACATCTGTGGATATTTGTTGACAACCTTGGAAACTATCAGGCTTCACAGAGTCATGCAACACATTAATTTCTGCTGCGCTCAAACAGTTCAACAGTCAATGTTGTTGATGCAAAGCAGGTTAGCTGTACAGCGAGCACACTTCCCTCAAACGGGTCAGCCAGCCCTGCTGTTCTGTTTTACAGAGAGGGAGATTTGCATAGTTGTTCTGCCTCAACATATGGACACACACACACACACACACACACACACACACACACACACACACACACACACACACACACACACACACACACACAGCCACTCACAGATAAGATCACAAGTGCAAGTATCCAAGTACAGTTTTTGCTTATGCATTGCTACACTCGCAGTTTAGCGGAGGTCAATGCAACGCTTTTGCATCGAGTGTAATGAGTGTAATGACCATGAAAGAGATCAGTGGTGGAATGCAAATAAGAACAGTAACTGGAGTGCTGTCCCAAACTACAAATTTGAGGGAAATCCCATCTCTCCAGATGTTGTTGATGTTAAATGTTTGTAATAAACTGAAGGATGAAGTGTTTATTTATGTGGTGAGAAAATCCTCCTACTTCCACTTGGATCAGAGATATGTGGTTTTCACAGGACAGAAACGCTTCAAACATGAAGATTTTACAGAATATGAATGAATGTGCAACATGCACATTAATACATGCACATTAATGCAGCAGTGATATTAATCCAGAAACATATATAATAGTAAAACACTGACAGGGGGTTATCTTTTTTTGTGGGTCAGTCGCCACTTTAGAATGGTGTTTGGTTCATCCTTACCACGAGATTTGAGCTATGGTGTCTTTTTACTACTCAGGTTTATTCGTGAAAAAATTGTTGGGAACTGAATGTCGCTACGTGTGAAAGAAGCTGTTTTCAAGGAAAAGAGTTACTATGTAAAAAGATCAATGAATCCCTAGTGTGTCATTCCAACGAGCGACACAGTCATATACATACAGTATCGCTTCATTTAGCCTCGGTCACTGCTTGAACACAAAAAATTGTATATTACAGGAAAAAAAGAAAATAGAAGCAACTGTACATCAACTACTTCATGTCTACGTTTATTTTTTGAAACAAGAAACATGAAACTGGAGCACACATTGGTGGCATGCGACCAGACAACATTTTCTGCCTCACCCTTCCTCTCAGTCCTTTTCATGTGCTGTAAACAGCAGCAGGTTTTACCCGTTGGACAGATTTTGCACACAGCAAAGGGTGCCTGCAGTAACGAATACCACTGGAGCATTCATTGTTTGCAGTTTGAGTGCAGTTTATTCTTATGATCAAAACAGGTCTATCCTATCCAGCCAAGCAATCAACAATAATGTTATACTTACAACTAGAAATACTCGTTGACAGAAGAAGATCTTTTTATGACAGACATGGCCGGAGGTGCGTTTTCAGGTTCTCCTCAGGAACGCCGGGAGGGGATTTCTTAAAATTTGGCACAAACAACCAATGGCACTTAAGTAATTTTGTGGGCAAAGGTCATTGTGACTTGACAAAACACAGCTTTTGCCATAACGCAAGAATGTTTATGCTAATTATGACAATTTCACACAAATGT
Organism: Taurulus bubalis; assembly: GCF_910589615.1. Classification (NCBI taxonomy): domain Eukaryota; kingdom Metazoa; phylum Chordata; class Actinopteri; order Perciformes; family Cottidae; genus Taurulus; species Taurulus bubalis. Next base: position 13,076,707 of record NC_136598.1, read on the forward strand.
CTAATAGGATAAAAATTATGAAGTGCTCTTTCACAAAATCAGCCCAAACGTATGTAAATGAAAAAAATATCTCAAGCACAAATTTCAAAGCATACTGTGTAACTTGCGATCAGGCAGTATGCACAATAGAGAAATAAGTCATTGTTTATACAGAGCTGCTGTTTATGTCCTGTGTGAAACCAAGTCAACATTTACTTATTTTTACCGTAGTTTTGTAATATAACTTCCTTGGATAACAGCGCACTTGTAATTGAACCCAAACCACAATCTTTTCCGAAGCCTTTCTTGCAAAAGTAAACCTTAAAGCTAAGTAAACCTACTTTGACAGTTTATTTTGAAAATAAACTATTCATGTATCAAGTAGAAACTTGACAAGCCGGCCTCGATCCCAAAACTGTACACGGAGTGATTTACTATTAACCTATTATTTACTTCAGGAAGCAAATTTAAGGGAAAATACTCATTTATTTTATTTTATATGTCAGGGTTTGCTATGTTCATGCTAATAAGCACTGAACACAAAGTACAGCCGCGGCTGATGGAAATGTGATTAGTTTGGCAGAATCTTAGTCAGAAACCAAGACAGATTTCTTTGAACTGAACATTTTTGACCTGAGGATGGCGGTAGATGAAATTAATAATAACAATTCAGTATTTCAGCAGCATGCAGACAAAACTTTGAGCTCCACGGGTCCACGGGTTTCCACGTGACCACATTTGCATCCTTTAACAGTGCAAACAGAATTATTAAAGTAGGAATCACAATTTATTCCGAGGGGAACAGGAATGTCTGTACATAACATCATGACAATCCGTCCATTAGTTGTGGACATATTTCAGTCTGGACCAAAGTGGATCCACATCACCACGCCGCCACCTGGCAAACAACTACCTCAAAGATATATGCAATGTGAGCTGATAAAGAAACTGCCTTTTCCTCCCGGGTGCTACTCAATGACCCTGAACGCACCACTGTGGTCAGTAGTTAGTTACAGATGCAGATCTGTGGAACACAAGGTTTTTTTTTTATCTTCTTTCCAAAACAGACTTCTGAGAGCTTCCTGATGGCTAAATGGGCTAACCTTTACATCACGTGTTCATCATTTTATTTGTCATCTTCTACAGTCACTCTCCACATATGCTCTGGTCTGGTCTTTGGTTTTTGTTTTGATAATAAGAGAGTCAAACGATTACAGCAATTTCCAGGATTCTTTTGTGTTTCAATGTTTCACCTTTCACTGCACTGTTTACTTTCTTTCACCCCTCCACAAATGAATCAAGTTCATGACCCACAGCCCTATTTCCTTGAGCAAACGACTCACGCAGCATCACTCTGTAAGATAAACAAACTAAATGTCATCACTGCCCTGATGCATTGAGCCTGTTAAAAAACGCAGCGAGCGTATTCAGCGGGCTGTCCGCAGAGATACGGTCTTCTTGTGTCTCCGCACATGTTCAATGGCAATCAGACGATCACTCTTTTCTGGCGCCTTGTCGGTTGCACGTTTTGTGAATTCGGGAATTGGCTCAGAGTTGACCAAACTGACTGAAACGCTGCATCAAGGTGTTCCTCCGTGTTACAGTAAAAGCGTGAGCCTCCTTATCAGATGTGGCTTGTGCTACTAAGCTGCAGTCGGAGTTGCTGTTCAACACTTTGCAACTCTGGTTTCAGGCCTCACAGATGCTGTGGGCTGCACCTGTGTTTGTGTGTGTGTGTGTGTGTGTGTGTGTGTGTGTGTGTGTGTGTGTGTGTGTGTGTGTGTGTGTGTGTGTGTGTGTGTGTGTGCAACCTCAGAGGCAAAAAAATGAAGATGTGAGATAAAAGAGCAGCGGACTACATGCAGAACCTGCCTGCAGAGTCAAGTTAACTGTGTCAGTTTTCTGCTAAAACGGAGTGTGTGTGTGTGTGTGTGTGTGTGTGTGTGTGTGTGTGTGTGTGTGTGTGTGTGTGTACATGCGTGCGTGTGCGTTATCGCAGAGATCAGTGAAAGGAAAGACCCCCGAACCAAAAAAAACACTTCAAGATGGAAATGTTGCTGCGGCTTCAGCTGTGACGTCCAGCTTGTGTGTGTCTGGTTACTTGTGGTGCGTCTTTCCTCTTAGTGACCTCTCTGTTGTCTCACACAGACACACACACACACACACACACACACACACACACACACACACACACACACACTAACATACACTCCTTTTGATTGAGTGGAGTTTCCATCGTCATTGTTGTTTTCACTATCTTACCCCTGAACTAAAGCTAAAGGCTTTCCTTTGTCTCGACAGTGTACTCCTCATGTGAGTACACAGCATCTTGTGCTTCCCAGGATATATAGTACACCTTATATGAACCAACCCAAAGTGTTCTGTAGCAAGGTACTTTACTGGAACATGTAATCTACTCTCTGACGATAAACAGGACTAAACTTCATGGTCAACACATTATTTTCATGATCAGAATTTGATGGCCGAAAAGACAGTTGGTGTCATGCTGTGTACAGAATAATGGGCTATCCAAATATAACTTGCAACACGACTCTGATGGGACTTTCATGTTGCTCTGTGTTAGTAAGCAACTGCTTGCTGAAAGCTTAGCATTTCTGGTCAATAATTGCTTCATGCAGCTATACATTTTGGCAGGTAAAGCAACTTTGGTCAGGTTCACATTTAAAGTGACAGTGAGTAGGATTTGGTGCCATCGAGTGGTGTGGTTGCAGATCAGAAAGTGATCGGGACTTCTTCATTCAAAAGTAGTTCCAGCGAAAACTGTCCAGAGTGAGGTCAGCGAATTGACCTGAATCTTTCTGGAAGGACATGTTGATAAATGTACCATATGAAAGCTATGAGCACAACAAACCAAAGCGGAGGAAATCTCAGACAGATATCTCAAACCCCAAACTCTGCATGCCCAAATACCACGAGAGGAAAGTGCTGCATGTAACTGACCCTTGAAGGTTAGTTTGCGCTAACCTTTGTGTTAGCGCAAAGGTTGTTTGAATGAGGAAAATAAAGCCGTCTCTTTCTTTAATGTGAGCCAATCGTCTTCCACCGTGACCGCAGACTTTCCACCGTACCGTTTCAGCATCAAACCCAGAGCCCACCGACATCCACATACCTCACACTGTGACGCGTCAGCTTCCATTACAGTTTGGAAAGCAGCACTTTGACAGCGGAGGAGGCCACCGCCTGCCTTCTAGTCTTTCAAAAGTTGTTAATTTGTTTTGTTTTGGGGGGGAAACTGAGCTCCTCGTTGATTAGCGTCTTAACGCGCATGCTAACGGAGTCCTGCTCATTTCATGAAATATGTGACAACAACATTGTTTAGGTAGAACAGCTCAGCAATGAAAGGGAAAGACACGCAGAAAAACATTAATTACAGAGCAGTTTATCTTTTGATTGTAGTCATAGTACTTTCCAGGTGAACTTATTTACACGTTTGATGATATTTGATGTGTCATGGATATTTAAAACTCTTTCTGAGTCAATGGAGTTTCCTGTGTCTGTGTGTACGACCCGTCCTGCCCTCGCTGACCGACTACACTTCTGACTGTGTTTGTATGCGACCAGTGACGTGATGAGAATGGGTATTTCCTCTCAGTGAAATAGGCGGGCAGAGACGTCCTAACTACAGTCTGCTAAATGCAGTGGTGGAAGAAGTATTCAAAAGTTGTTAATTTGTTTTGTTTTGGGGGGGGAAACTGAGCTCCTCGTTTGATTAGCGTCTTAACGCGCATGCTAACGGCGTCCTGCTCATTTCATGAAATATGTGACAACAACATTGTTTAGGTAGAACAGCTCAGCAATGACAGGGAAAGATACGCAGAAAAACATTAATTACGGAGCAGTTTATCTTTTGATTGTTGTCATAGTACTTTCCTGGTGAATTTATTTACACTTTTGATGATATTTGATGTGTCATGGACTAACTACAGTCTGCTAAATGCAGTGGTGGAAGAAGTGTTCAGATCTTTTTTACTTTGGTAAAAGTATCAATACCATCGTGCATAAAGAGTCCTGCATTCAAACCTGGTTTAAGAAAAAGTACAAAAGTATTAGCATCAAAATATACCTAAAAGCTAAAGTTACTCATCACGCAGAATGCCCCTTAATATATATAATGTATGTTGCATCACTGCATTGTAGCAGTGGCGGGCCGTCGGGGCCTGCTAAGCCTTCTCTGCTGGCCTGAACAGAATCACAAAGTTTAAATTTAAACAGCGCCGTCAGCTGTTATAGCAGCCATAGGTGCACAATCCACGGACCGCCACTGCATTGTAGTTATTGATGCATGAATAATTACTTTAATATTGCAGCTGGTAAAAGTGGAGCTAATTTAAATACTTCAATCTATAATGATATATTATAGTTGATTCATATTTTGTTTTATAATCTGAATCTGCAAGGTAACTTAAATTATTAATTTGATGTAGAGGAGTAAAAAGTAAATTTCCCAGATCTGAGGATCAAATGGATATACTAAGTTCAGTACTTGAGAACTTAGTCCCCCGTTCCTCTCACTCTCGAGCCTTCACATCCAATATAAAGAGGGGTTAATTATTTTCTTCCTGTCTCCATTTTTATTGCTCTAGAGTCTATGGTGTTCTAGATTTACAATGTCAAAAAAATATTACATAGCATTTTAATCTACATATAGCACGGTATTATTATGGTTATAAACAACTCATAAATATTCATAACTGTTTATAATAATATTCCTAGCATGCTATAGAGCATTTTATGACTTATTAGGTGTCATTATACCTAATAATTGCTTGTCACTCACTGAGTCAGGATCGTTGTGTACCATAGTTATAATCTATATACATTATGCATAATAGTTGCTGTTACAAAGAAACTTAATCAATTGTGACAATAAGGCATTATATTCCTAGCAAAACAAGTGTTTTTAAGGGATATGATCCTTGACCTTTATAAGTCATTGTTAAACGCTTTACAATGTGTTATAAGTATTGTTTTAAAGCATTGTTAATATTTATCAGTGTTTATAACTACAATTACTCAGTGCTACAGGTGTTAGAGGTATGTTCCAGAGAGCTCCCTCAGATAAATTCTTATTATGTGGTCCTTTAGATAATAATATATGAACTCTATGGGGTTCATTTGGTGTAAAGCTCCTTTACTGTCAACATCATATACACAGACATCAAAGACACAAAGTGTCTTTCTCTCTATATTTACTGTATCATCCTTGTAAAAGAGACCTTTTAATCACAAGGTTCCTCTGGCCTAATAACATATGTAGTACAATACAGTGGTCAAGTTGCTGCCTGGAGTCATTTAAACTATATTTCTGTTTAAAGGAAGTTCTGTTGTGGTTTCTGTTTAGGAATAGTGCGAATGAGCAAAGAGAAGTGAGACCATTTCATGGTATCACACTGTTAAAGGTCAGTGTGATACCATTTCATGGTATCACACTGTTAAAGGTCAGTGTGTGTGCGTGTGCGTGTGTATGTGTGTCATTACAAAGTGTAAGTACTTCTCTGTCTAAATGCCACATACTGGTGCGGTGGGATGTTTGTTGCACTCTACTGATCTGGACAGAAAACATGCAAATGAAGCTCTGCTGGCGCTCAACAATAAACAAACTTCTGTCGTCACCAGTTGTGGAACACGACTAAGTTATTTTTATTCAAGCACTGTACTCTGAGGTACTTTAACTTGAGTATTTCTAGTTCATGCTACTTTTACTTAGGAAAATACTAACCGTATAGTGTACTTTTTACACCGCGTTTATAAATGTAGTTACTTTGCACATTCTGATTGAAAACTGAATATAAACCAACTCATAAAATGTGATGTATTATTATAGACTAAGCTACCCAGCAGGTTATAAAGTACATACAATGACTCCACTTTTACCTGCTGCGACATTAAGGTTACAACCGATAATTATAATGATATTAATGTGTTTCTTTGTGTGTTCAGGCCCGTAACAAGGAGAGCGGAGCGGTGGCAGCAATTAAGGTCATCAAGATGGAAGCAGGTGAGAAGTTTAATGTTTAATGTGAATGAACCTTTTTCCAGCCTTGTATATTTACCCAAGTCCTGATCTTAAGAACACGTTTGAAGTGCTTGTACTGTACTTGGGTCTTTTCTTTTCATTTCATTGTTCTTGAACTTAATTTTGTGTGACGTGCTATATAAATACATTTAAACATCCATGAAACAAGTAGCACATACTAGAAACAGGAAGATGTACTTAAGTTATTGCCCCTTGGGCTGTTCTAGTATTATAGATTATATCATTACATTAGTACTACTCATGCAATAATGTAAAAACAGGATTTACTGCTGAAGTTGGTTGAGCTGGAGCTCATTTTGAACTATTAACTAATTATTATTTTAATTAGGGATTAATAGGATGATTATTTCCTTCATTAATTGTTTGGTCTGTAAAAACTGTGAAAATATTGACCACCTTTACTGTTTGTTCAGTCCAAACCTCAACATCATTAATAATATAAATACATTACCTTTTAACATTAACCATTAAAGGAAAAGCAGCCAATCTGGAGCGCTGAAATATTTTAGCATTAAAAGAAAACGTAAAAAATATAGTTTTTCTGTTGACTAATCTATAAACTGCAGTCAAACTAAACTTCAAATCATATACACTTTTCATATGTTTTGAGAGCAAAAATCTGCTATGTAACTAAATCTGATAAATGTTATGGAAAGGGAGTGGAATAGAAATACATTTATGGGGAAGTAATATGTGAGCAGAGTTGCATCTGCCAGTATTCATGGTGACAGGAAGAAGTAGTCAGATTCTTTACCACACTGTAGCAATACTCCACTATGAATAAAAGGCCTGCATTCAAAGTAGTAGTAGTATATTTCAGCAAAATACACTTAAAGTACTTTTAAGTAAGAGTATTGATTGTGCAGTAAAATGTTCCCTGCCAGTGTTTTACTATTATGTATGATGTTTCTGGATTAATATCACTGTGCATTAATGTGTATGTTGCATTTTACTGTTGTAGATGTGTTTAACTCCTTTATTTACTGTCAGATAGTTTAATCTTCAGCAATGCATCATATTCTATAAAATCGTCATATGTTTGAAAAGGAGGGATGAAAAAATTTAATTTGAATAGAGAAGTAATGCAGTCAGACAGATGTAGTGGAGTAAAAAGTACAGTAGTGGAGTAGAAGTAGAAAGTAGCGTAAAATGGAACCACTCCATTAAAGTACCCCGAATGTGTACTTAAGTACAGTACTTGAGTGAGTGTACTAAGATACATCCCACCACAGCCTCAGTGATAATTGAAGCTAATGATGATCTATTATTTAGCAGCCACTTTTGTCCAAAGTTACGCGCAATAAACTCAAAAGGTACAGGAGCTAGCAAGACATGGTTGTATGACCTGCTAACAACATGCTAGCATGTGTTTACATTAATATGATGGAAATAATCAATATTGTATCCCCTTTCTCTCTCTCTCTCCCTCACTCTCTATCTCTCTCTCTCTCTCTCTCTCTCTCTCTCTCTCTCTCTTTCTCTCTCTCTCTCTCTCTCTCTTTCCACAGATGATGATTTTTCTGTCATCCAGCAGGAGATAGTCATAGTTAAGGGCTGCAAACATCCCAACATAGTGGCTTATTACGGCAGCTACATACGGTGAGCCGTGTGTCTCTCTCTCCCCCTCGCTCTCTTCATCACTCACTACACTCGATTAACTCGTATTCTGTCCGCAGAGACAATACGCTGTGGATCTGTATGGAGTTCTGTGGAGGAGGATCCCTGCAGGATATCTACCATGGTGAGGGTGTGTGCGTGTGTGTATGTTTAAAACAACATACATATATATATATATATATATATATATATATATATATATATATATATATATATATATATATATATATATATATTATTACAATTGTTAAGGTACTTGTACTTTACTTGAGTAGTTTGTGCAACTTTATATTTCTACAACAGTTCAGAGAAAATATTGTACTTTTTATTCCATTACATTTATATAACTTTTGGTCCTTTATTTTTTCTATTGTATTGGGTATGGATGAAGTCCTATCTTATCTTCTAAAGCATTATAGTCAGGTGGAGACAGGGGGACAACAGAGGCTTGTAAACATTAAGGGGTCACTCCGGACCTACAGGGGTGCATCCTCCTCAGGTGGCGGACCCCCCCACACACATTTTCAGCAGCAATACACACACTATTTGCCAAACTATTTGAATTCATAGAATGATTAAAAATCATTTGGTAAAAGCACGATAGTCAACTCCTAATTCCTACTTTCTGTTTTGTATCTAATTGTTCTCCAATATTCTGAAACCATAACACAACATCTGTTGAGGGTGACTCATTTTCACTCCTGCCACCTATACTTTGAAGTTACACCAAACATAACTTACATAGGTAGGGTAGGAAATTGGGGTAAACAGCATTACTCATCTTGAAGCCTATTTTCATTATACTACGCTGGAGTAGAGTTCATAGAATGAATGTTTTAGAAAACAGTGGGTTGCACCCTCTGGGGTTGGGAGTTGGTCACTGCCCCAAGGAAGGGAGTTCAACGCCCCCCCCCCCCATTGAAAAGGGCCAGCTGAGGTGTTTCAACATGTTATCCGAATGCCTCCTGGACACCTTTCCAGGTATGTCTAACTGGTAAAAGGGTCCCGGGGTGGACCCAGAACACGCTGGAGAGATTATATACAGTATCTATATTATATTACATACCGCCTTGGGGTTTAGCCAGAAAGAGCTGGAAAACGTTGCTGGGGAGAGGGACGTCTGGATTAACCTTCTCGGCCTGCTGCTGCCCCAACAACCCCGGTCCTGTATAAGCGTAAAGAGAATGGGTGGATGGAACCCCAGAAGCCACGCCCCCACTCCGCCCCTGAGGGACACTGTGAAAACACAGTTTTATATGGGGAATTAACAATGCAGTGGACACTTAAACACTTTAAACACACAGTGCAGGTGCAATAATGTTTTCAGATCCAGCTGTTTAGATAATTTGGTCATACTGGACCTCAAATTAGTATTCACTGTGGAGTAGCTAACAGGTTACTGTGAGCCTCTCTAGAGTAAAATTTGTTCACATCCAAATTTACGAAAGTCAGAAATACTCCTTTTAGTCTGAATTTAAATGTTACAGTCCTCAGTTCTGAAAGCCAAACATTACAGTCAGACTGTAACATTACAAAGCCTTTGTACTGAGCCTTGTCCATTATTACAAGTGAATCTTGTCCCACAGTGACTGGTCCATTGGCTGAGCCACAGATCGCTTACATTTGCAGAGAGATGCTGCAGGTAAAATCACACTTTTTTAATTATTAACTGAGGTTTTACTCTTAATAATCTGATGCTGTTGTTAAAGGCACAGAACCACATTCCCACAATCAATTTTGTTCCCTTTATTCTTTGTTTGCTCTCCATGACTGAAGTGTGTTTAGCAGGTGAAATTAATAGTCAGTAAAAGCTTTTATTTTGGTGACAAACTCAGTTTTGTGTGTGTGTGTGTGTGTGTGTGTGTGTGTGTGTGTGTGTGTGTGTGTGTGTGTGTGTGTGTGTGTGTATGTGTGTGCGTGCGTGCGTGTGTGCGTGCGTGCTTGTGTGTGTGTGTGTGAGACCAGGGTCTGGACTACCTGCATGAACAGAAGAAAATCCACAGAGACATCAAGGTGACTCTTCTATTTTTTTGCGGTAAACACATGTTAGACGACGGTTGATTAAGAGTGCAGCGGAGATGAATTTTTACGTTTAATTGATTCGGCTTCCACCTGAATCTGTATTCCTGAATAGTAAACTAATCCTTATATTTGTAATGGAACCAGCTGTTGCTCTATAATCCTGTATCTTAAAATCCCTGTTTTACTGAAGTAAGGTTTTGAATGCTGGACTTTTATTTGAGTAAAGAATCAGATCATGATCATGATCATGAAGAGAAGCACACTCCAGCATCACATGGACCTTTATTGTACTCTCAGAGTCCACAGGCTTTCCATTCTGTGTGGGTTCAGTGAAAGATCACTGAGTGGGTCATGATAGCATGTCTGTCTGGTTGTGTCTGTGTTGACGTTTCTCTCGCCCTCTTCTGCCTCCAGGGTGCCAACATCCTCCTCAACGACCAGGGCGAGGTCAGGCTGGGTGGGTGGATGTTTGCATTGTCTGCTCTGTGGTGTGGTTGAGATGAGTCACAATAGAGCTGCTTGATTGACACATCTAACGCTGTCTCGTGTGGGTGTTAGATAAGCACTACACATGGGTTTCCCGAGAGTATTTAACACTTGATATTGATATTGCTGCAAACATTTTCATTCACAAGCAAAGTTCTTAGAATGTATATTTCCTGATGTGATTTCCTCAGGAATACACCACAACAATTAGAATTATAATACAGAACGGGAGGAATAATCTTGTTGGGTGCATTTAAAACACCACAATTAATCAAAATAAAAAAGTTTTTTTGCAAGAGAGAAACTCGCTTAATAAATATTAGAAATACAAAGCACACAGACTCAGAGAAACCTGTCTTGTTAAGTGTTATTTTTTAGTCAAATGAAATGAGAAGATATTGTGGTTATGATACTTTTCTTTTTGTTCCCTCTGTTATGTAGCTGACTTTGGGATCTCGGCACAGATCACTGCCACTCTGGCCCGGCGGATGTCCTTTATCGGGACGCCTTATTGGTGAGGTCATAACCCAGAGATTAGTCTCCTGTAAAGGTCCTGAAAAACACCTAAATCTGAACATATAAGGGCAAAATAACTGCAGGTGGCAGGAAAGCAGAATTGCTTCACTTTCATATTGAGCTTCCTCTTCTTTTCCTGGGCTGTAGTTTGATGTAGTATAACTATAGTTTCTTACTGCGTCACTCGTTGCTGTTGCCCTCCTGTCCTCAGGATGGCTCCGGAGGTGGCAGCGGTGGAGATTAAAGGTGGCTACAATGAACGCTGCGACATCTGGTCTGTGGGCATCACAGCCATCGAGCTGGCGGAGCTGCAGCCGCCGATGTTTGATGTCCACCCGCTGCGGTAAACGCACACTGAAAGACACCACCGTCACCTTACAAATTGAATCCATTACAGGGTGGATTAAGCCTATGTATAAGTATATGATATGCATGTGGATGAATACAGACACACACAGATTGTCATCACCTGTGCTTTTGTCCTGCAGAGTCCTGTTTCTCATGTCCAAGAGCGGCTACCAGCCTCCCAAACTGAAGGACAAGGCTAAATGGTAATTAAAAACACGGTATATGTATTCATTCAATCATGGGAGCACATGGTTACTGCAGTATCTAGAACGCTGTTGCTGTTCATTTATATTTACAGCCGTGAACAGCTGTTTTTCTGTTGACACACATATAAAATAATTAAGGTCAGATAAAGAAACCTTGAGAACAGGCTAACATGAAATATAAATGTCATCAGTAACATTAGCAGATTAATTTAAGCTTAATACAATCATCCATTACAAGTATTTAAAGTATTTAAAGATTTTAAGTGCTCCTTCTACCAACATATCTCCTGTCTGCAGGTCCTCCGTGTTTTATAACTTTGTAAAGGCCATGCTGGTGAGGAACCCGAAGAAGAGACCCAGCGCCTCCAAGATGCTCTCTGTCAGTACTGCTCACATACTACATGCTCCCCTCCAGCTTTACATGGCGTCAGTCCTGAATCAAATTAACCAGCCTATTGTGAATTTAGAGACAACTTTTTCTGTTGGTCCACCTGAAGATTATTTCTCGGAACATGTTAGCTAGCAGGCTAGCAGGTTTTGTTGGCTTGTCCTTTTTTCTGTCTATAATGGCGAAAGAAAATACGAGGCTCTGTTCAGTTTCATGCTGTTTTGAAGAAGACTTGAAACTACAGATTGAGACCATAAACTCATGTTAACAATGTTTACTGAGGGAATAAATCAAGAGAGAAGCAGAGTCATTTTCTCATAAACTTCTATACAATTTGACTTATTTTATAACCAGAGGAGTCACCCCTTGCTGGTCAGTAGAGATAATGCATGTTTTAAGACACTTCGGCATTGGCTTCACTCGGCAGAACCGGAGGTTGCTGCCTGGTCATAACAAGTCAAAGTATGTCCTTCAAATTATGTTTTATAGTATGTCGAGAGATGACAGAAGTAATAGTATGGTATAAGGAAATACGTTGTGGGAAGTCACATGATAGCGTGCCGCCTTGACGCGTATCTCTGGAAGTTGATTCTGTTTTAACTTTTCACCACCTTTGAATAAATGGGAGGACAGGCTTTTTCTCTGCAATGACTGGTTTGAATCCAGCCTTTAATGTCTTTTGTGCGGCACTTTTGAAGGTTCCTCTTGTTTGCAAACAGAAACTGGCACCACTTATGACTCACTAATCTAGTGAGTCATAAGTGATGATCGAGATGGATTATTTTTGTATGTGGCATATTAGGAAAAATCCTACTCATTGTGCCTTTACAAGGATATGTCAGTGTCAATATATGTTTCCTGTTGCCCCCAAGTGGCCAAAAAAGTGAATTATTTGCATATTTGCATTAAAAAAAACTGACAGACCTTCCTCCAGTCTTTTTCTTTCCTCGATCAGGTCTGAGCTGGTTTTTATTTTTCACCTGCTGCTTATAATCCTCGTCCTCTTCAGCTCACTCACCGTTTCCCTCCCGTGTCTCCTCTCCACCTCGTCCCCTCCCTGCAGAACATGTTTTTGACCCAGCGGTGCCTGAAGCGGGAGCTGACCCTGGACCTGCTGGAGAAGTATCGACACCCTGAGAAGCACAAGTCCTGCCTGGTGACGGAGGACGACGAGTTGGAGGTCTTGAACAGATTCTTATAGTATTAGTCTGGTCAATCATAATCCCACCTAATTTATTCAAAATAGATGAGGCAAAAAGTGTTTATTGGGTTATTGCAATCCATTACTGTTGTTGTTGTATGTTTTTTGTGGGTTTAACTCAACTTTATGTTTGAAATTTAAACTTGAAAATACAGAATGTCTATTGTTTTCTGACCGGGTGTCTATCACAGCCGAGATCATAGACCGTGACGGAATGAACCATTATGCTTTCTTGTTGGTTTAGGTGACGCTACCTGGATCCCTGAGGAGGATCCAGTCTGTCAACAAACACAACCAGGCAGGGAGGACAAACTCTGACTCTAGCAGTAAGGAGACACTCTTTTACTTTAACTGTGTTGAAACTCACTTGGTCAAATATGTCAGACGTTTTGGCACGATGGCTTGAGGTAACACAATATTGATTGAGCTGATGGCCCACTGACAAAAGTCCTTGGTAAAAAATGACAGGCGGCGCATGGTAAGTGGCGCGTTTTCCATCACCCAGCTGTGGTTGGTCAGCCAGAGAGAGTAGGCGGAGCTAATGCAACACACTTGGTCACAGTTACAGGTCAAAGTTGTGCATTGATGGTTTTACTCTGGGGGGAGGAAAGTATTTAACTTTAATTACTGTATTTAAATGTATTACTTTAAATACTACTGGGCAGCTAAATCTTTAATAGTATGACATTATTTATTATTGAATTTATATTTTGTAGTATCTGAATTAGCAAAGTAACGGAAGTTGTCAATTAAATGTAGTGTAGTAAAAAGTGATGTAAAAAGTGTCATTGTGTGAAATACCTTTTGCTTGTGGTCCCTCAGTGGAACAGATCTATACTCTGAGACCGATGAAGAACAAATCGCCAAACGAAAAAGTAAGTTTATTACATATTTGATGTCAATAGTACAGTAGTACTTCTTATGCCGTGTTCACACCAAAAGAGTTGCGAATTTTTGCAACTCTTTTGGTGTGAAAAGAGTTTACTCGCTCGACTTTATATGGTTAATTCACTTTTTCGCTTTTTCGCAACCATTCGCTGCGGAAAGGGGGCGGGGCTTATCTCTGTGTCTGTGAAAACATTTACTATTTCCACCATTCACCATTAAAGTCACCACTAGTTCTGCTTTATACTTGTTGAGGAAGTTTGATTCAGTAACGGCAGCGGTGATGCCGGGCGGAGCTTCTCAACGCCGATTGGCTTTCGCAACTCCGCGTCGGGCAAATTATTTGCTGGAGTTGAAATATTTCAACACCAGCGAAAAGGCGGAAAAGCGGATTTGTGAATATTCGCAACGCCTTTTCGCTTCTATCACGCCGCCCGGCGCGAATATTTCGCAACTCTTTTGGCATTAGACATACATCTATGCACACATGCACCATATATATTTGACATACTTGCAACTTACTACATATTTGTATGTCTCGATGTACATATATACATCCATACGAACATATACATGTATATATTTGTACTGTACGTACTATATGCATGAATGAACATGCATATAGTACGTAGACCACACTCCCACTTTGTACATATTAATACAAAAATGCTCTGTCCAGTATATCTTTGTGTTGTATGTGTAAAATACATATGCATAGACATAGATGTTGTACACATGCATACCTACAACTGAACAGAGATGGGCAAAAATACATCAAAATGTATTTTGATACAAATTAAAAAATTGTCAACGACTGTCTGAGATTCTGCACGTCCTGCTGGACCTCTTTTGTTTAATACATGTGTGCATATGTGTGATTCCACACCAAGTAAACTGTACAGCAGCTTTACAGAGCAATGTGCCAAAGGTACGATTTTCTGGTTTTATTTTTGGGTCCCGATTCCAGTCTGAGTATTGACAATATCAAATCTGCCAATGCCAAAGCTGATTGGATTCACTTAAATGACACTGCCCTGGGAACACTCAAGCTACAAACTGTAAAGGGTACAACATCTAATTCATCCCAAAGGAAGTATTTGTCTCAAAGCTGATCAGAATACCTAGGCCTTTTGAAATTACATAAACACACTGCAGCAGAAGAAATGCAATGTTGCTGATAACTTGATGAAATTGACGTGTTGCATTTAGCATTTGCATTTGTTTTACGAAAGAATACTGATCAGTCCGTTGTTCTGGCTGAACCAAACAAAGACTACAATACACATTTCACAGTTTAATGACCTGTCATCATCTTATTTAGAGAATTATCGTTATGTTAAATTAAAAATGTGTCAGCCGAGTGTCGTTTTAACTGCCCAAAGTGTTGACCAGCTGTCGCTAAAATTAAAAAGCTACCTCAATGTTTAGTCCACTAGTCCTTGTTAATACTCAAGAGAGATAAAGAACAGTTTAGCTGATGGAACATTGGAAAATGACCATTTATTGTTGACTGGACTCTGGGTTAAGCTGGGACTCACCAGCCTGCTAGACTAGTGGTTCTCAACCTTTTTTGAGTGATGCACCCCTTGTGAAATAGTTTTTTAGCCAAGTACCCCCAAACCAGCGCAAAACAGTTTTGGTTGAAAAAAAGATGTAATACACAGCGCTGTGCCATCAGGGTCTGATTTAATATAGAATTTATCAAATTCAGTTTATGCACTTACACTGTTATTTTATTTAATATTTATTAAGTTATTATTTTAAAGGATTTATGAATGGATGCTAATTTTATTTTTTTATCTTGCGTACCCCCTGGAGTGCCTCCACATACCCCCCAGGGGTACACGCATAGATGGGCAAAAATACATCAAAATATATTTTGATACAAAATACCCCTCAAATAAATGTATAAAATAAAATACAAAATACTGGTGCCAGAAAATGTATTAAAAATATAGGAAATATCATGTTATCATGGGTGGCGCACCTCGTCTGCCCGAGGAGAAGGAGAGACGGGACCGCACAGCTTTGGGCCAACTGAGTTTGGCCCACCCGGATGTCTTTGTTAGGGCACTGATTGGATAAATTGTATGTCATTCATTTATTTCTTTAATCAGTGATTGGCTAAACTGCGTATTCGACCCGTCTTCCTTGGGCCAAATCGATCTGGCCCCACGACGTGCACGGCGCAGCAGAGACGTGCACGGGAGCAGCTGAGAGGTGCATGAGCAGAGAAGACAAGCAGAAAAAGCATATATTTTGCACAGATATCCTATTTTACAAATATTACTATATAGTATATTCCATAGCTCAAAAACACAAATACTGACAATGTGTATAATTTATTTATATTATTATATTTTTGTAATTAATAATATAAATATATTTTTTGAATTTTTTTTTTGGTGGCTCAAGGTGGGTGGGGCAGACAATCCGTTGGACTTGAAGATCTGAAGACTGAACTGTTTTTTGATTCTTTTTTTTTAGCGTAGTATTTTGAGTATTTTAAATACAAAATTACAAATTACGTTTGATTTTTTATCGCCCCTATCAAATCCAAATGTAAAAATACTCAAAAGTAATTGAAATACGTATTTAAAATACAAGTAGTAGAAATACTGCCCATCTCTGCAACTGAATGCATATTTTGTATGTATCTATGTACAGACAAATGGAGACAAAATATACCTATACTTCTTACATATATACAAACATACAGATGTATACGTGGTGAATATACTGTATATACCTTAGTAAATACATGCACTAGTTGATAGGAGCTGTATTAGTATGCATGTACACACAAACCAATTCCACACAGGGCATACAGTACAGAGTGCTGTAGTGGTGTGACCTTTATCCCTGTCAGTACTGCAAAAGTACATTTTTAATTTGTAAATGTACACTTGACTGATTTTGAGACACATTATATTTACTATAGTTATTGTACTTATCACAAGAACAAAAACATAAATGTATAACAACAAAAAGAGGATTGTTGGGTTGTTTTATAAGTTTATACTTATGAGGATATCATGTGTTTTATTCAGTTAAGAGCTTCACCTGGATCCACCGGCAGCAGCAAGAGTCTTTTGAGGTAAAAGATACATAACAGACAAAAGTTTAAAACATAAAATATCTGTTTACAATATTTAACCTCTCCTTTCTGTCTCAGGGATCAGGACACAGATGACGATGACGACTATGACGATGTGGGCATGTAAGAAAACATCCAATCCATGTTAATGAAATACTGAAATGTGAACTGTTTGGTCATGTTTGGAGTTAAATACTTGACACGTGGTGTACTCAATGTACTCAGTACTCAGTACTTTTACTTGAGTAAAAGCAGTCATGTACTATGGTGTTAAAATATTCTGCTGCAAGGGAAATTCCTGCATTCAAAATCTTACTTTTGTACAAAAGTATCAGCATTAAAATATACTTAAAAGACCAAAAGTGAAAGTACTCATGATGTAGAACTTCATATTTCTAATATATATTTGAACACTAGATTATAATTAGTGATTCATCACTTTAAAGTTAAAGGTGGAAATCACTTAAATTACTTCATATCCTGCTGGGTAGCATAATATATAATAATACATCATATTTAAGTAGTTGATGTATATTTTGTATAATTATCAGAGTCTGAAAAGTAACAAAAGTTATCAAGTAAACATAGTTGAGTAACAAGTACAATATTTGCTTCCTAAATGTCATGGAGTAGAAGTTCAAGTAGCTCAAAATTGTGCAGTAGTTACTAGTAAATGCACCACTGAAAATGTTTTTATTTGGTAGTTTGTTAAAGCCAGAAGTCACTTGTTTCTTTCATGTGTTTCTTTGCTCTTCATATGATTATAACAGACTGACGCTCTGTCTCTTTCTTTTGCCCTCCTCAGCCCTACGATGCCATTCCCCTGGTCAGTCTGAATAAAACACAAACTCACTGTGTATTACTGTGTATTTGTCTAATGAACACACCAGACTGACTCAACGCTCTCTCTGCCAACAGTCACTCAATGCCAGCCGATGAAACTCCACCTCCACTCCCTCCGAAGGTGATTATTGACAAAACACCTCAATCTACACACAACACAGTTGCATTGTGGGTCACACGTTCAGTTGCCTGGAGCACATCAAGCACCCTCCCTGCTCCGTCATTGCACAGTTATGGATGAGAGGCCGTTTAGGCTGTGAGGAGAGCGCGGCCCACATGTTGGTGTGTTTCCTGTGTGCAGCCCAAAGCTCGGACCAGCTCAGAGGAGAGCGTGGCGGGAGAGGACGACCGGACGAGGAAGCACAGCTCGCTTTACGCCCCCGTCCCTCTCACCAGGACCTCCAGTGGGACGCACGTTCGACCAACGCTCCTACCGCAACCCTCGCGACTCTCAGGTGAGCCGCCACACCTTTTTTTTTTGTGCGTCTCTCTGTCTGTCCACGGCTAACCTCTAGTAGGAGCCGGTGGTTACAGCTGAGTGCATCTCTGACCTGCAGCTGCTGCTTTGTATTAATCCAGTCCAAACATTAAAGCAGTGGGCGTTGCAGACACACCTGGAGGAGATCTGCTCCTTTCTAGTTCGTCCAGTGCCATCCTCACATCCACTCACACAACAACACAGTAGTTATTGTGTTATTGTGTATTCATGTGTGTGTGTGTGTGTGTGTGTGTGTGTGTGTGTGTGTGTGTGTGTGTGTGTGTGTGTGTGTGTGTGATCCAGACCCTTTGTCCTTATCTGTCCAGTTGATTGACAACCCGGCAGACCTCCTTCCTCCTAAGCTCCCCCCTAAAAACAGACGCAGACCGCTACAACCCCCAACAAAGGTAACACTGTGCCTGAGAGTGCATGTACATGTACCTAAGTACTGTGTTTCAGTACAAAATTTGAAGTACTTGTACTTTACGTGAGTCTTGTCTTTTCATGGCACTTTATACTGTCTTGTACTGCTCCGGCTGTACATAATGCATTCTTCCCATTCTCCACATCTCCTCACCTTTACACTGTTTTCTTTGCTCTCAGGAGGCGGCTGAGTGTGTCAGCCCTGTCATGAAGAAACCACCTGTGAGTTTCTCCTGTTTCTTTTCCAGACGGTCTCCTCCCTTTGAGTCACCTCCACTGTGTGAAGGGAAACTGTCCACCATTTAAACCCAGCAGGCTCTGTTTATAGTAGTACGTTGAGATAATGGGGTTTGGAAAAATCCTGACTTTCAACATTCAACCTTAAATACTTCAGTATTTTTAAATGATGCTTTCTTACGTTTCAAACATACATGTTTCAAACATACATGTTTCAAACATACATGTTTATATTACTAGCTTTCACCGTATGATATATCTCATATCCCATTTTACATAAATGCATCATAATTTACCATATTATAATACATTATCTTAATAATTAACTTCTATTTTTTTATATTATATTTATATTACATATTTGAATCAAAACAGAAAAACACTAAGCTATTTAATCATATAATGTATTAGTCTGGTGTACACAGATGACAAACACAGAAGATGCTATTAATAAATACTGTCACCTTTTTTGTTGTTGTTCTTCTATAACTTATATATATTTGACATTTATTTCATGTAATTCGTATTTATTTATTTGTTTGAATTTATTTGTTTATAATTATTTTGTCTAAAAATAATAACACGTGATCACATGTTTTCAGTATATGCCTGCTGTGCAAGTCTCTCCTTTGAAGGCATTCGTCATAAAACCGATGACCTCCTAGACTTTTACCATTGAAACAGTATCGATACGGTTTGTGTTTATTTGTTCCAGGTCTACTTTAAAACGATCTTCCATGGCTGCCCTCTCAGAATAAACTGCTCCACGACGTGGGAAAACCAAGCTACCAAAGGTTGTATGATATGCATCCAATAGAGCTCACAGTGAATCCTCAGCTGTTCTTTGCGTCTGACCGGCCTGCGTTTCCTCTCTCAGACCAGCACCTGATCCTGGGGGCAGAGGAAGGGATCTACACCCTGAACCTGAGCAGCTCAGAGACCACGATGGAGCTGGTAGGACTTTGATCTATTGAATACACAGAGTTTTACAACCCGTGCGGCTGTGAACTACAGCTGGGCTGTGACTAGGTTGAGCTGAGCCCCAAAATGACTAAAAGGGGTTTGGTTTAGTTTTTGGTAATGTTGGGTGGACAAGCTATTGTTCCTTTTTGTTCTGTAAGAACGGCCCTTATGTACACATTTAAAGTACTTGTTTTTTACTTGAGTATTTGCACTTCTCTCAAATAATATTAAATGTGTTTTTTCTACTCCATTGACAGCTTTAGTTACTTTTCATCCCCCTCTTGTCCAGTGAAAACAACGTATTTCCAGATGCAGCCTCAATATTACTCCAGTAACATCATTCATCCATGATAGCAAAACACTGACCCTCTTACGTCTTCCACCACTGCACTGACAGATTGAAATAAGGCACGCTTGAGCAGAGAAAATCAATCAAAGTGCATTTGAAAGACACACAGGAAGCAGTGAGTGAATGGACGTCTTCTTTTTGTCTTTCAGCTGTATCCGGGGAAGTGTACCTGGGTCTACACCATTAATAACGTCCTCATGTCTATATCAGGTAGATTTAATAAAACTCTAACTCTCAAAGCAACTGCTAACTGACTTAGCTACATTTAAATAAATATTATAATAATTACTTTAATTAATCCTTTCGACAAATCACTCTCTCTCTCTACTTCAATGCATTGACTGTAAGATGTTTATTATTTCATAATCTACCAACAGATTGTTTTACATACCGTACGTAAACATTTGTAGGCGGCAAAAATAATTTCATTTGAGTTAAACATCAGTGACAGGGGGCCGTCCATGTATTTAATGCCAAGTCAGGTGGTTGAGTATCTAAACTGTCGTGAGTGAATGTAAGTGTGTCTGTCCACTTGTCAATGTTGATTTATCTTTCACCCAGAAATGAGGAGATAACTTATGATGCCGAGAAAATTGAACTAATTGCAGCAGCCAAACATCAGCCTCTGTGTGTGTGTGTGTGTGTGTGTGTGTGTGTGTGTGTGTGTGTGTGTGTGTGTGTGTGTGTGTGTGTGTGTGTGTGTGTGTGTGTGTGTGTGTCTGGTGATCAAATACGCTTTCAAACTGTGTCTGATTTTGTGTTCACAGGTAAATCCTCGCAGCTCCACTCCCATTCACTGAAGGAGTTGTACGAACAGGCTCGGAGGGACCAGAGGATGGTTTCATTGTCGACTCACAGACTGTTACCAAGGTAACACGGGAATATCTCTCTTGTTTGATAAGAAATAATCCCCCCAAAAAAAACACATTTGTTCGTGCCAGTTAAAAACGTTATTTTACATGTCTCTTTGGTCTTCAGGAAATGTGCAGTGACGAGTAAAATACCAGACACCAAAGGCTGCAAGACCTGCTCAGTTGGTGAGATAAGATACTGAACTAGAAAATTTCACAAGAAATTTTGAAAGTGTGGCTACTACTGCCGTAAGACGTCGCAATATGTATACATTACCGGTAGTGAGATGTGTTATTGAGGTAACACATCTCTCAATAACACAATAACCTCAATAACCTCTGCCACCTTCAGAATTATCAGATCAAATGACTTTCTTTGAGAGGGTGAAAAACGTAGTTTTTTACACAATGAAAAAAAAAAATCCTTAACCGAAAGCCAAATAAAAAAGAGCCAATCAGACTTCTTCTATGGGAGGAGCCTAATCGGATTCGTTGTGTTGTCCATTTTTCCCCAGCAACAACAGACTCATTGGGTGAAAGGTCGATCCAAGTTGTATCTCCTCACTCACCAACTTTCTGGGGTCAAAAAACGTGCGCGCACACACACGCGGGCGCACATAGACACACACAGTCAATCGTTTTGTGATAATTCTGTGTGTGTGTGTGTGTCTAAGTCTAATGTATGATATATAAGAATGTGTGTGAAACGTTTTTTGTAGAGTTTAAAATAGAGTGTCTTGGATGTCAGCTGACCAACGTCAGTTGGCTCCTCCTGCGTTTGTATCACCGGTTGTCGTGGTGACAGCCCTGATTGGCTAACTTAAAACAGGTGTGACACTGTCACAGAGCAGGAGACTGAACTGTGGATTTAATGAGAAAACAACCTTTCAAACTATTGTATTTGACAGACAACCGTGAATCCCATCACGAAAATAATGACATCATGAGAAGCACAAGACTTCTGAGAACATTTCCGTCTACTTAAATATTTTCAAGGATTTATAAATGAGAGCGTAAATTCAGTTTGTAAAGTGCTCACGTTTCCGTCATGAGAGAAAATTGTGGTCCGATTTAACATGGAGGTTAATGGAGCAGTTGGCCGGTCTTCATGTCGCTTTCAGGCTTGCTGACAAAACAGTATACATTTGTTGGATTCCACGACGCATGTGTACCACCGGCACAATATTTCCAACGTTTTCATATATAAATTATGCCTCAAAAGTCAATATTGTGGAGTGAATGGCAAAATACAAATACAAAAAGGTTGTTTAGGACACAGCTCTGTAGTGGATTTCTATGTTCCTGAACTTGAATAAAAGCCAAGGGGATTGAATAAGTTCAAGGATTTAGAGATTAGTTTATATTTAACATTAATTAGAATAGGAGGAGGGGAGAGGAGCTCTTTGCAGGGGTCTGGGTGAAAGTCTCTGTGGGTGCAGCTCATTTGCATAAGGCGGGAAAATCGTGGGTGTGGCTCATGAGCGTCTGACAGAGGACGTTATTAATGGTCTAAAATGTCTATTTGTGTGCCTTATTGGTAATATTAGGATGTTTAAACCGTGTCTATGAGTCTTAAGCTTGTTTAAGTGTTTAATAAGAGGAAGCATATGGAAGAAAAGAAGTTAAGAGGCGTTTATTTGTGTCTTGAGACCGGTGTAAGTGTAGGTAATGAAGATGGGCCATTATTCGAGGTAGGGCGCAGAATTGAGTAGGGAGGTGTGGTTACAACAAGAAATAATACTATTGTATTTGACAGACAACCATGAATCCCATCCCATCACGAAAATAATGAAATCATGGGAAGCACAAACAGTCAAGTGTCAGCTGACCAACTGACAGTTCCTCCTGCACGTGTGTGCGTGTGTGTCACCGTTGCCATGGTGTTCACTGAGAGAGAGACAGGAGAGTTGATTTAATGAAAAAACTAACTTTCAAACTACTGTATTTGACAGACAACCATGGATCCCATCACGAAAATAATGACATCATGAGAAGCACAAGACTTCTGAGAACGTTTCCGTCTACTTAAATATTTGTAAGGATTTATAAATGAGGGCGTAAATTCAGTTTGTAAAGTGCTCACGTTTCCGTCATGAGAGAAAATTGTGGTCCGATTTAACATGGAGGTTAATGGAGCAGTTGGCCGGTCTTCATGTCGCTTTCAGGCTTGCTGACAAAACAGTATACATTTGTTGGATTCCACGACGCATGTGTACCACCGGCACAATATTTCCAACGTTTTCATATATAAATTATGCCTCAAAAGTCAATATTGTGGAGTGAATGGCAAAATACAAATACAAAAAGGTTGTTTAGGACACAGCTCCTCGTGCTCTAGCGATGACATCACAGCTCTAACCTTCCCCACACACACCCATTGTAAACTCTGAAATGGTTCCCACATTTTCCTAAACTTGAACAATAATTACATGAAAACTGTGCTAGCTATCAAAAAATGCCCAATTGGGCAAATAAACTCCAGACTTTTGTCAACGTTTTAAACTTTAAATCATTTCTCTACGATACATTATGGCGAGTCACTGTGGGCACAAAGATGTATGTTTTTTTGCTCTCTTCAGTCCGAAACCCCAGTCAAGTGAATGGGACAATTTCTCGCCGTTTTTCGCACTTTTCGGGAAAATGGCTGGTCGAATCTCTTAGAAAAGTCATAGCTCACGATTCCCGATCGGGCCGCACGTTTTGATGTATTTTTTACGCATGTGCGGGCAACGCTGTGGGAGAAGATACGGTCCAAAGTTTGGCGGAATAAGAAGAATAATAATAACTAGAAAATTTCACAAGAAATTTTGAAAGTGTGGCTACTACTGCCGTAAGACGTCGCAATATGTATACATTACCGGTAGTGAGATGTGTTATTGAGGTAACACATCTCTCAATAATACAATAACCTCAATAACCTCTGCCACCTTCAGAATTATCAGATCAAATGACTTTCTTTGAGAGGGTGAAAAACGTAGTTTTTTACACAATGAAAAAAAAAAATCCTTAACCGAAAGCCAAATAAAAAAGAGCCAATCAGACTTCTTCTATGGGAGGAGCCTAATCGGATTCATTGTGTTGTCCATTTTTCCCCAGCAACAACAGACTCATTGGGTGAAAGGTCGATCCAAGTTGTATCTCCTCACTCACCAACTTTCGGGGGTCAAAAAACGTGCGCGCACACACACGCGGGCGCACATAGACACACACAGTCAATCGTTTTGTGATAATTCTGTGTGTGTGTGTGTGTCTAAGTCTAATGTATGATATATAAGAATGTGTGTGAAACGTTTTTTGTAGAGTTTAAAATAGAGTGTCTTGGATGTCAGCTGACCAACGTCAGTTGGCTCCTCCTGCGTTTGTATCACCGGTTGTCGTGGTGACAGCCCTGATTGGCTAACTTAAAACAGGTGTGACACTGTCACAGAGCAGGAGACTGAACTGTGGATTTAATGAGAAAACAACCTTTCAAACTATTGTATTTGACAGACAACCGTGAATCCCATCACGAAAATAATGACATCATGAGAAGCACAAGACTTCTGAGAACGTTTCCGTCTACTTAAATATTTGTAAGGATTTATAAATGAGAGCGTAAATTCAGTTTGTAAAGTGCTCACGTTTCCGTCATGAGAGAAAATTGTGGTCCGATTTAACATGGAGGTTAATGGAGCAGTTGGCCGGTCTTCATGTCGCTTTCAGGCTTGCTGACAAAACAGTCAGCAAGCATGTGTACACGACGCATGTGTACCACCGGCACAATATTTCCAACGTTTTCATACATAAATTATGCCTCAAAAGTCAATATTGTGGAGTGAATGGCAAAATACAAATACAAAAAGGTTGTTTAGGACACAGCTCTGTAGTGGATTTCTATGTTCCTGAACTTGAATAAAAGCCAAGGGGATTGAATAAGTTCAAGGATTTAGAGATTAGTTTATATTTAACATTAATTAGAATAGGAGGAGGGGAGAGGAGCTCTTTGCAGGGGTCTGGGTGAAAGTCTCTGTGGGTGCAGCTCATTTGCATAAGGCGGGAAAACCGTGGGTGTGGCTCATGAGCGTCTGACAGAGGACGTTATTAATGGTCTAAAATGTCTATTTGTGTGCCTTATTGGTAATATTAGGATGTTTAAACCGTGTCTATGAGTCTTAAGCTTGTTTAAGTGTTTAATAAGAGGAAGCATATGGAAGAAAAGAAGTTAAGAGGCGTTTATTTGTGTCTTGAGACCGGTGTAAGTGTAGGTAATGAAGATGGGCCATTATTCGAGGTAGGGCGCAGAATTGAGTAGGGAGGTGTGGTTACTCCAAGAAATAATACTATTGTATTTGACAGACAACCATGAATCCCATCCCATCACGAAAATAATGAAATCATGAGAAGCACAAACAGTTAGGATGTCAGCTGACCAACTGACAGTTCCTCCTGCGCGTGTGTGCGTGTGTGTCACCGTTGCCATGGTGTTCACTGAGAGAGAGACAGGAGAGTTGATTTAATGAAAAAACTAACTTTCAAACTACTGTATTTGACAGACAACCATGGATCCCATCACGAAAATAATGACATCATGAGAAGCACAAGACTTCTGAGAACGTTTCCGTCTACTTAAATATTTGTAAGGATTTATAAATGAGGGAGTAAATTCAGTTTGTAAAGTGCTCACGTTTCCGTCATGAGAGAAAATTGTGGTCCGATTTAACATGGAGGTTAATGGAGCAGTTGGCCAGTCTTCATGTCGCTTTCAGGCTTGCTGACAAAACAGTATACATTTGTTGGATTCCACGACGCATGTGTACCACCGGCACAATATTTCCAACGTTTTCATATATAAATTATGCCTCAAAAGTCAATATTGTGGAGTGAATGGCAAAATACAAATACAAAAAGGTTGTTTAGGACACAGCTCCTCGTGCTCTAGCGATGACATCACAGCTCTAACCTTCCCCACACACACCCATTGTAAACTCTGAAATGGTTCCCACATTTTCCTAAACTTGAACAATAATTACATGAAAACTGTGCTAGCTATCAAAAAATGCCCAATTGGGCAAATAAACTCCAGACTTTTGTCAACGTTTTAAACTTTAAATCATTTCTCTACGATACATTATGGCGAGTCACTGTGGGCACAAAGATGTATATTTTTTTGCTCTCTTCAGTCCGAAACCCCAGTCAAGTGAATGGGACAATTTCTCGCCGTTTTTCGCACTTTTCGGGAAAATGGCTGGTCGAATCTCTTAGAAAAGTCATAGCTCACGATTCCCGATCGGGCCGCACGTTTTGATGTATTTTTTACGCATGTGCGGGCAACGCTGTGGGAGAAGATACGGTCCAAAGTTTGGCGGAATAAGAAGAATAATAATAAGTAATAATAATAATAATAATAATAAGCCCGAGCAATAATATGAAGTGCGCTTTGCTATAGGGGTCTATGACCCCTCTAGCTGAAGCCACACTTAACTAGAAAATTTCACAAGAAATTTTGAAAGTGTGGCTACTACTGCCGTAAGACGTCGCAATATGTATACATTACCGGTAGTGAGATGTGTTATTGAGGTAACACATCTCTCAATAACACAATAACCTCAATAACCTCTGCCACCTTCAGAATTATCAGATCAAATGACTTTCTTTGAGAGGGTGAAAAACGTAGTTTTTTACACAATGAAAAAAAAAAATCCTTAACCGAAAGCCAAATAAAAAAGAGCCAATCAGACTTCTTCTATGGGAGGAGCCTAATCGGATTCGTTGTGTTGTCCATTTTTCCCCAGCAACAACAGACTCATTGGGTGAAAGGTCGATCCAAGTTGTATCTCCTCACTCACCAACTTTCTGGGGTCAAAAAACGTGCGCGCACACACACGCGGGCGCACATAGACACACACAGTCAATCGTTTTGTGATAATTCTGTGTGTGTGTGTGTGTCTAAGTCTAATGTATGATATATAAGAATGTGTGTGAAACGTTTTTTGTAGAGTTTAAAATAGAGTGTCTTGGATGTCAGCTGACCAACGTCAGTTGGCTCCTCCTGCGTTTGTATCACCGGTTGTCGTGGTGACAGCCCTGATTGGCTAACTTAAAACAGGTGTGACACTGTCACAGAGCAGGAGACTGAACTGTGGATTTAATGAGAAAACAACCTTTCAAACTATTGTATTTGACAGACAACCGTGAATCCCATCACGAAAATAATGACATCATGAGAAGCACAAGACTTCTGAGAACATTTCCGTCTACTTAAATATTTTCAAGGATTTATAAATGAGAGCGTAAATTCAGTTTGTAAAGTGCTCACGTTTCCGTCATGAGAGAAAATTGTGGTCCGATTTAACATGGAGGTTAATGGAGCAGTTGGCCGGTCTTCATGTCGCTTTCAGGCTTGCTGACAAAACAGTATACATTTGTTGGATTCCACGACGCATGTGTACCACCGGCACAATATTTCCAACGTTTTCATATATAAATTATGCCTCAAAAGTCAATATTGTGGAGTGAATGGCAAAATACAAATACAAAAAGGTTGTTTAGGACACAGCTCTGTAGTGGATTTCTATGTTCCTGAACTTGAATAAAAGCCAAGGGGATTGAATAAGTTCAAGGATTTAGAGATTAGTTTATATTTAACATTAATTAGAATAGGAGGAGGGGAGAGGAGCTCTTTGCAGGGGTCTGGGTGAAAGTCTCTGTGGGTGCAGCTCATTTGCATAAGGCGGGAAAATCGTGGGTGTGGCTCATGAGCGTCTGACAGAGGACGTTATTAATGGTCTAAAATGTCTATTTGTGTGCCTTATTGGTAATATTAGGATGTTTAAACCGTGTCTATGAGTCTTAAGCTTGTTTAAGTGTTTAATAAGAGGAAGCATATGGAAGAAAAGAAGTTAAGAGGCGTTTATTTGTGTCTTGAGACCGGTGTAAGTGTAGGTAATGAAGATGGGCCATTATTCGAGGTAGGGCGCAGAATTGAGTAGGGAGGTGTGGTTACAACAAGAAATAATACTATTGTATTTGACAGACAACCATGAATCCCATCCCATCACGAAAATAATGAAATCATGGGAAGCACAAACAGTCAAGTGTCAGCTGACCAACTGACAGTTCCTCCTGCACGTGTGTGCGTGTGTGTCACCGTTGCCATGGTGTTCACTGAGAGAGAGACAGGAGAGTTGATTTAATGAAAAAACTAACTTTCAAACTACTGTATTTGACAGACAACCATGGATCCCATCACGAAAATAATGACATCATGAGAAGCACAAGACTTCTGAGAACGTTTCCGTCTACTTAAATATTTGTAAGGATTTATAAATGAGGGCGTAAATTCAGTTTGTAAAGTGCTCACGTTTCCGTCATGAGAGAAAATTGTGGTCCGATTTAACATGGAGGTTAATGGAGCAGTTGGCCGGTCTTCATGTCGCTTTCAGGCTTGCTGACAAAACAGTATACATTTGTTGGATTCCACGACGCATGTGTACCACCGGCACAATATTTCCAACGTTTTCATATATAAATTATGCCTCAAAAGTCAATATTGTGGAGTGAATGGCAAAATACAAATACAAAAAGGTTGTTTAGGACACAGCTCCTCGTGCTCTAGCGATGACATCACAGCTCTAACCTTCCCCACACACACCCATTGTAAACTCTGAAATGGTTCCCACATTTTCCTAAACTTGAACAATAATTACATGAAAACTGTGCTAGCTATCAAAAAATGCCCAATTGGGCAAATAAACTCCAGACTTTTGTCAACGTTTTAAACTTTAAATCATTTCTCTACGATACATTATGGCGAGTCACTGTGGGCACAAAGATGTATGTTTTTTTTGCTCTCTTCAGTCCGAAACCCCAGTCAAGTGAATGGGACAATTTCTCGCCGTTTTTCGCACTTTTCGGGAAAATGGCTGGTCGAATCTCTTAGAAAAGTCATAGCTCACGATTCCCGATCGGGCCGCACGTTTTGATGTATTTTTTACGCATGTGCGGGCAACGCTGTGGGAGAAGATACGGTCCAAAGTTTGGCGGAATAAGAAGAATAATAATAACTAGAAAATTTCACAAGAAATTTTGAAAGTGTGGCTACTACTGCCGTAAGACGTCGCAAAATATATACATTACCGGTAGTGAGATGTGTTATTGAGGTACATTATTTATATATATATATATATATATATATATATATATATATATATATGTATATATATATATGCCAACATTAGCTGTGTGAGAGAGAGAGAGAGAGGCAGGAGGAGAGAGAGAGAGGCAGGAGGAGAGAGGGAGAGAGAGGGAGAGAGAGGCAGGAGGAGAGAGGGAGAGAGGGAGAGAGGGGGAGGCAGGAGGAGAGAGAGAGGGAGAGAGGGGACAGAGGGGGAGGTAGGAGGAGAGAGAGAGAGGCAAGAGGGGGGAGAGAGGCAGGAGGAGAGAGGGGGGGAGGGAGAGATAGAGAGGGAGAGAGGCAGGAGGAGAGAGAGGGGGGGAGGGAGAGATAGAGAGGGAGAGAGGCAGGAGGAGAGAGAGGGGGGGAGGGAGAGATAGAGAGGGAGGCAAGAGGAGAGAGAGAGGGGGAGGGAGAGATAGAGAGGGAGGCAAGAGGAGAGAGAGAGAGAGAGGGAGGGAGAGAGAGAGAGGGAGGCAGGAGGAGAGAGAGAGGAGGAGGGAGAGGGAGGGAGGCAGGAGGAGAGAGAGAGGGGGAGGCAGGAGGAGAGAGAGAGAGAGGCAGGAGGAGAGAGAGAGGAGGAGGGAGAGGGAGGGAGGCAGGAGGAGAGAGAGAGGGGGAGGCAGGAGGAGAGAGAGAGAGAGGCAGGAGGAGAGAGAGAGAGAGGGAAAGAGAGGCAGGAGGAGAGAGGGAGAGAGGGGAGGCAAGAGGAGAGAGAGAGAGGGAGAGAGGGGGAGGAAGGAGGAGAGAGGGAGAGAGGGGACAGAGGGGGAGGCAGGAGGAGAGAGAGAGAGAGACAGGAGGAGGGAGAGATAGAGAGGGAGAGAGGCAGGAGGAGAGAGAGAGGGGGAGGCAAGAGGAGAGAGAGAGAGAGAGAGGGAGGCAGGAGGAGAGAGAGAGAGAGGGGGAGGGAAAGGGAGAGAGAGGGAGGCAGGAGAGAGAGAGAGAGAAATCAGATTAACTAATATCATGTCAGCCACGGAAAGGGGGGGGCCAGACAGAGTTAGACAGACAGGGGGCGGTATATAGATCGAATGGCGGGAAAAAAATAGCACTCAAACACTCATGCGAAAAGCCCATTGGGAGGGGCAGAAGAGGGAGAAGACCTTGAAACAATCATGTCAGCCATCAATTAACCAGAGCTGCTCAATGTAAAAAAGTACAACTTTGCCTCTCTCCTACCCAAGACTTCAGTTGGTTTGTTAAAATGAAATGAAATGAATAACCATGTTTAAATCCATGAGTCAGTCACAACAGATATGAATAAAAGCAGCAAGCAGAACATCAACCCACAGTGCATAAAACATTTACATCCAAGTAAAATCATACAAAAACTTACAAAATCATACAAAAACCTTAAATTTTAAGCCATTTTGTCCTGTCTAACAAAAAGCTAATCAAATGCGATAATCAAAAGCATTACTCTGCATTACTGCAGTTGGTTTGTTTTAATTAAATAAAACCAATGTCCATGTTTAAATCGTGTGTGTGTGTGTGTATCAGTCACAATCAGTCTCAAGGATTAAAATCCAATGAAACACTCTTATATCTCAGCCTAGTACAACCTAAAAATGCTGAGACTAAACAGTTCAGTTAGCTAGCTAGCTAAATATGTAGCTAGTTCATGAGTAAACAGCCACTCACCTTAGACAGGAGTCAAAGATGCTGGAAGGTGATGCTGTAATGCACTTAACCGAAAGCCAAATAAAAAAGAGCCAATCAGACTTCTTCTATGGGAGGAGCCTAATCGGATTCGTTGTGTTGTCCATTTTTCCCCAGCAACAACAGACTCATTGGGTGAAAGGTCGATCCAAGTTGTATCTCCTCACTCACCAACTTTCTGGGGTCAAAAAACGTGCGCGCACACACACACACACACGCGGGCGCACATAGACACACACAGTCAATCGTTTTGTGATAATTCTGTGTGTGTGTGTGTGTGTCTAAGTCTAATGTATGATATATAAGAATGTGTGTGAAACGTTTTTTGTAGAGTTTAAAATAGATTTCAGAAATTTCTAAATTTCGGTTAGGGTGTTGTCTGAGATGTGTGTGTTTGTGTGTTAATGGGAGGTTATTAAGGGGTTAAACCCGTATATTCAGGCTTAACGAGAATTATACCGAAGAAAGATAAGGGGTAAAGTACCTGTAGTGGATTTCTATGTTCCTGAACTTGAATAAAAGCCAAGGGGATTGAATAAGTTCAAGGATTTAGAGATTAGTTTATATTTAACATTAATTAGAATAGGAGGAGGGGAGAGGAGCTCTTTGCAGGGGTCTGGGTGAAAGTCTCTGTGGGTGCAGCTCATTTGCATAACGCGGGAAAACCGTGGGTGTGGCTCATAAGCGTCTGACAGGGGACGTTATTAATGGTCTAAAATGTCTATTTGTGTGCCTTATTGGTAATATTAGGATGTTTAAACCGTGTCTATGAGTCTTAAGCTTGTTTAAGTGTTTAATAAGAGGAAGCATATGGAAGAAAAGAAGTTAAGAGGCGTTTATTTGTGTCTTGAGACCGGTGTAAGTGTAGGTAATGAAGATGGGCCATTATTCGAGGTAGGGCGCAGAATTGAGTAGGGAGGTGTGGTTACACCAAGAAATAATACTATTGTATTTGACAGACAACCATGAATCCCATCCCATCACGAAAATAATGAAATCATGAGAAGCACAAACAGTCAGGATGTCAGCTGACCAACTGACAGTTCCTCCTGCACGTGTGTGTGTGTGTGCGTGTGTGTCACCGTTGCCATGGTGTTCACTGAGAGAGAGACAGGAGAGTTGATTTAATGAAAAAACTAACTTTCAAACTAGTGTATTTGACAGACAACCATGGATCCCATCACGAAAATAATGACATCATGAGAAGCACAAGACTTCTGAGAACGTTTCCGTCTACTTAAATATTTGTAAGGATTTATAAATGAGGGCGTAAATTCAGTTTGTAAAGTGCTCACGTTTCCGTCATGAGAGAAAATTGTGGTCCGATTTAACATGGAGGTTAATGGAGCAGTTGGCCGGACTTCATGTCGCTTTCAGGCTTGCTGACAAAACAGTATACATTTGTTGGATTCCACGACGCATGTGTAGCACCGGCACAATATTTCCAACGTTTTCATATATAAATTATGCCTCAAAAGTCAATATTGTGGAGTGAATGGCAAAATACAAATACAAAAAGGTTGTTTAGGACACAGCTCCTCGTGCTCTAGCGATGACATCACAGCTCTAACCTTCCCCACACACACCCATTGTAAACTCTGAAATGGTTCCCACATTTTCCTAAACTTGAACAATAATTACATGAAAACTGTGCTAGCTATCAAAAAATGCCCAATTGGGCAAATAAACTCCAGACTTTTGTCAACGTTTTAAACTTTAAATCATTTCTCTACGATACTTTATGGCGAGTCACTGTGGGCACAAAGATGTATGTTTTTTTGCTCTCTTCAGTCCGAAACCCCAGTCAAGTCAATGGGACAATTTCTCGCCGTTTTTCGCACTTTTCGGGAAAATGGCTGGTCGAATCTCTTAGAAAAGTCATAGCTCACGATTCCCGATCGGGCCGCACGTTTTGATGTATTTTTTACGCATGTGCGGGCAACGCTGTGGGAGAAGATACGGTCCAAAGTTTGGCGGAATAAGAAGAATAATAATAAGTAATAATAATAATAATAAGCCCGAGCAATAATATGAAGTGCGCTTTGCTATAGGGGTCTATGACCCCTCTAGCTGAAGCCACACTTAATAATAATAAGCCCGAGCAATAATATAAAGTGCGCTTTGCTATAGGGGTCTATGACCCCTCTAGCTGAAGCCACACTTAATAATAATAAGCCCGAGCAATAATATAAAGTGCGCTTTGCTATAGGGGTCTATGACCCCTCTAGCTGAAGCCACACTTAATTATGGCAACAACTAGCGCACTTATTTTACGCAACAAATTTAGCTGACTTATTTCAACTCAATCCACAATGTTTTCCAAAGCCTAACTAAGTAGTTAAGTTGCATAAGTAAGCCTAACAACTAAGTAAACCTACGTTGGAAGTTTATAGAGGGTTACCTCAAGCGTCATAGTTTGAAGTGTAGAGCCACTGACTGAGTGGTGATATTTGGTGTATATTGTCGCATTTGGTTGGTAGGAGGAATTAAAAATAATTGAAAGCTGATACCAATTACAGAAAAGATTAGGGTGGATAAACTTCGCAGTTGAGCATAATTTACATTTCCCTCGCTTAAATTGAATAAATTCAACAATACAATCCTGTTATTTTCAACACTTTTCAACACTTTCAACGCGTTTTTTGGTCACTCATTTAAATATAAATAATTTTAGTCGTTGTGGATGTACATGTGTAAATGTCAGCCAAACTGTATATTGTGGTAACGTACAAGCACCACCAGATGACAGTCGCTGCATCTGAAGTACCTCACAAGTCACTGAATTCCCCACGACACGCTGCGTCTCATCATAAAATCAATTTTAAGAAAGGATTCTGGGCTTTTAATTTGGCACGCCATTCAGAGAGAGAAAGACAACAAAAAATGTGTCTCCTGCAGCAGATACCATGCAGCGAAGCTGCGTGTTCCTGTGCTGCGGTCTGGAGGCCAGCGTAGTGCTGCTGCAGTGGTACGAGCCCATGCACAAGTTCATGCTCATTAAGGTACGTGTGTAAAGTCGTGGATTATTAATACGTGTGGCTATTTTTTTTTTTATTTAAATTATTATTTTTGTTTTATCTTTGGGCGTGGAGGGAAGGTAACAAGTATTTTCAAGTCAAAAGACTCAAGTGCAAGTGAAGTCTTTTTTGATTTGGTAAAGTCGAGTCTAAAGTCATAACATTTGTGACTCGAGTCCAAGTCATGTGACTTGGAGTCCACACCTCTGAAATACTGTACTTTTCAATCCACTACTTTTACTTTTGGTACTTCCAGTCCATTTTTATGCTAATACTTTTGTATATTTATGATGCATTGTGGGATGCCTTGAGCCTATCTTTGTCTTTCTGACAGCGGCTAATAAAACAACTGCTGGCAGGGAAATAAAGCATTTCATGGTCCCTCTTCAATTAGTTTATGAGTTAGTTTGACCATAAATCGGTTATGGTTTTGGGAACAGGCCCCCAGCTCTGCGCTGTGGCTTAAAGAAAGACTGCAGCTTTTAGTGCCCTTGAACAAAACACTGAACCTCTCTGCTTTTGCTTGCTGCCCTGCCTGAGATTGAAAACCACAAAAACACAATGCCAAGGAAGTAAAACTATTTTCTGTCTCATGCTCGCAGCATTTTGACTTCCCCCTGCCCAACCCTCTGCGGGTGTTCGAGACGGTGAAGGTGCCCGAGCAGGAGTACCCGCTGGTGTGCATCGGCGTCTCTCTGGGATCCAGCCCCAACGTGCCCGTCACTGTAGAGTACATCAACCTCAACTCCAACACATCCTGGTTCACTAACCCTGGCCTCGGTATGTTGATTCTGCATTATTCCTCCATTATCAACAGAATAATAATATCAACAGTGGCAGAAATTATTTTATTTTTGTTGAGTTAAACATTAGTTGTTGCAGCCAAAAATTAGTTTTTCAAAACACAAGTTAGCAAAGAAGAAAGTGGTCAAAAGCTGGATAACAATATATTCTTTTATTTATCGTATTAGTATTCCTTTTTCCATCATATTATTCAAGACAGCATCATGATCTGAATCCTCCGCAAACTTTCTTCACTTTTATTTTCTCAAGTTGCTTTTTTGTTGGTGCTGTCTGTGTTTGTTCTTTATTTTATATTTTGGATCCCCTTCCACAAAGTGGTCGCTAGTCTTCCCGAAGTGCGCACAAAAACAAAAATAAAGGTCACCTATACACAGCAATAATAACAATAATAATGTGTGTGTGTGTGTGTGTTCCTTCAGAGAGACCTTGCCCAGATGTAGTTCAAGTAAACCAGTTGAGCAGTAGCTCACTGCTCGTCCTCATAGAAAGTAAGTCATTGCAT
Source organism: Taurulus bubalis (assembly GCF_910589615.1). Lineage (NCBI taxonomy): Eukaryota > Metazoa > Chordata > Actinopteri > Perciformes > Cottidae > Taurulus > Taurulus bubalis. Next base: position 13,111,791 of record NC_136598.1, read on the forward strand.
TAACACTAATATCTAAGTACTCACATTGAAGAAATTTTTTCAGATACAAAACACAAATATCTGTATCATGGTATTATTGTATCTATTGTGATATTACTGCGTCGTATTTCTGCAGCAACTTCTCGCAACTTTACCTTAATATATTTGACTTATTGTTTCACTTCCTGTCTACATAACTGTATATATATATAGAATAACTTCTCATTATGTAGATACATTTATTACATTACATTTCAACTCACATTCAGTTAATTTGCTTTGCAATAACACTACACCTGTACACGACACATTCATATTACATTGTATAACTATATTTGACTGACAATAAATAACTTTAAACTTGTACAAATGATAACAAAAAATATTTTTTATAATACCGAAATCATTTCTTGACAGTGGAAAATATTTAAAAACTGTAATTTGTTTCTTTAATAGGTGTATGATATGATAAGGACATTATGTAACAAGGTGGAAAGGATGATTTTCTTCCACAGGCAGACCATTTTTGTTTATGGTTTTAGGGTTTAGTTTGAGGCAAATATGTCAAAACTCCAACTCCAACAACACCCTCCAAGAAAGATGAAAACATGTTACATTATGTTCTGTCTAGTTCTACTGCTACTGTCTCTGCCATTCCAACCCCAAGCCTCTCTCCTCCACAGAGTCAGTACATATAGTCGGTCTGAAGGGAGAGCTGAAGAGCAACAGGCCTTCAACACAGGACACCTCCTTCTCCCATCCTATTGAGTCTATAGGTGAGAACATCAGTGACAAGTACAAATACTTTCAGTATTTCCATTTCATGCTACTTCATACTTCTACTCCACTACTTCTCAGAGGTAAAAATTGCAACAGGATATAACAGGATATAAAGTAGTTAAAACCATCTACAGCAGAAAAATGTACACATTAATAGAGCATTGATATCAATCCAGAAACAACTTATAGGGTGTCACATCGCAAAACCGCGGTCCCCAAGGTCATAGGGTTAAACACTAAAAGGGAAAATGTTACTGCACTATCAGTACTTTTACTTTAAGTACATTTTGCTGGTCCATACTTTTACTGAAGTGTGGTTTTGAATTCTGGACTTGTATCTAGTCAGGCATTAGTACTTTTATTTTAGGAAAGGGTCTGAATACTTCTCCCAGCACTGCTGACCAGTGACAGTTGGTATTGTGGGTGATGGAAGCTCAGCCTTGACTCTGTCTGTCTGTCCAGTGTATTTCGAGGACACGCTGCTAGCAGTGTGGCGTCACGGCTGGCAGAGGAGAGGACAAGGTTTCACTGAGGTGCTGGAGGAAACCACCGACCACAGGAAGATCTACAGACTGGTGCAGTCTGACCGGTACGGCATGTCTTCACTCCCTGCCATTGTGGTTGCTTTGGGGTTTTTAGTCAGTGTCTGCAGCTGGAGCTCTCTTGTTGTGCTTTTACTTGAGTACCAATGTAGGACTTTTACTTGTTACTATTTACTTAGGCCTTTGTATTCCTTGTGGAACATTAGCCACTGATGAAACCGTTCACTTTTACTGAGTACTTCTTTCACCACTGTTTAAATAGCACTAAAACTTAAGTTATGGGAATATCATTAGTTTTGCAGGTATTTGGTCACAAACCAAAGTATTAAACGAATTTTCAAAAACATTACGTGGAGATGAATCACCAAGATTCATCCTCTGAGAACCATGAATATTTGCACAAAATGTTGTGAGTTTATGCGGGTTTAAACTGCACTGTATTTGTTGCTCGACCTCCTCTGACCTCCCTGACCTTCTCACTGCAGGATGGTCGTCTTGGAGACGCGTCAGAGCGAGGACCAGTCGGGGCTGTCCAACCTGTACATCCTGGAAATTGCCGAGAACTACCTCATGCTGCCCTGACTCTCCCGTCTGCTGGCATCATGGGAAACTCCACGCAGGATTTTCTTAAGTCATCATCACCTATGACGGCGTGGATGCCGCAGTATTTAGTTTTCTAACGCGGCGAGAGGAGATACGTCGGAGGGTTAAAGGATGGAAGGCTGTTACAGAATTGGAACTGAACAAAGAGGAACGTTGTGTTGTGGCCTCCAATGTGAGGGAGTCTGCTCTTATTTATGCTGCTTTCTACTTGTGTGATCCAGAACAACTTCCAGAATCCAAACAGCTGAGAAAAGCCTAAGATGAACAGTGAAGGAAGGTCCTCCTCTAGCACTAAAGAGGAGTATCTTTCTCCTGCAGGGACGGAAATAGTTCCGATGTCTTCCAGCAAATGCGTGTATGGACTCATGCTGTATTTGTATGCCAGTGTTCAAGATACACACTCCTCACTGCCGTTCGTAATAAAGTCAATAAACACATGATGAGGTGACCTGTTCTGATCTTGGAGTGTACGCGATTAATGAAGCATGAACGTTTATACATTTAAGATTTGGACAAAAGTATTAATAAAAGTATTTGCTTTATTGTACGCAGTAACTGTGAACTTCCAGTCCACCATCGGGGATATTCTCATTATTACTTCCAGAGATACATGTGAACGTTTTGGGGAGGATCCAAACATCAACCATATAAATCACATATATATATACACACTCACCTAAAGAATTATTAGGAACACCATACTAGAACTGTGTTTGACCCCCTTTCCCCTTTAGAACTGCCTTAATTCTACGTGGCATTGATTCAACAAGGTGCTGAAAGCATTCTTTAGAAATGTTGGCCCATATTGATAGGATAGCATCTTGCAGTTGATGGAGATTTGTGGGATGCACATCCAGGGCACGAAGCTCCCGTTCCACCACATCCCAAAGATGCTCTATTGGGTTGAGATCTGGTGACTGTGGGGGCCATTTTAGTACAGTGAACTCATTGTCATGTTCAAGAAACCAACTAGAAATGATTCGAGCTTTGTGACATGGTGCATTATCCTGCTGAAAGTAGCCATCAGAGGATGGGTACATGGTGGCCATAAAGGGATGGACATGGTCAGAAACAATGCTCAGGTAGGCCGTGGCATTTAAACAATGCCCAATTGGCACAAAGGGGCCTAAAGTGTGCCAAGAAAACATCCCCCACACCATTACACCACCACCTCCACCAGCCTGCACAGTGGTAACAAGGCATGATGGATCCATGTTCTCATTCTGTTTACGCCAAATTCTGACTCTACCATCTGAATGTCTCAACAGAAATCAAGACTCATCAGACCAGGAAACATTTTTCCAGTCTTCAACTGTCCAATTTTAGTGAGCTCTTGCAAATTGTAGCCTCTTTTTCCTACTTGTAGTGGAGATGAGTGGTACCCGGTGGGGTCTTCTGCTGTTGTAGCCCATCCGCCTCAAGGTTGTGCGTGTTGTGGCTTCACAAATGCTTTGCTGCATACCTCGGTTGTAACAAGTGGTTATTTCAGTCAAAGTTGCTCTTCTATCAGCTTGAATCAGTCGGCCCATTCTCCTCTGACCTCTAGCGTCAACAAGGTATTTTCGCCCACAGGACTGCCGCATACTGGATGTTTTTCCCTTTTCACACCAGTCTTTGTAAACCCTAGAAATGGTTGTGCGTGAAAATCCCAGTAACTGAGAAGATTGTGAAATACTCAGACCGGCCCGTCTGGCACCAACAACCATGCCACGCTCAAAATTGCTTAAATCACCTTTCTTTCCCATTCTGACATTCAGTTTGGAGTTCAGGAGATTGTCTTGACCAGGATCACACCCCTAAATGCATTGAAGCAACTGCCATGTGATTGGTTGATTAGATAATTGCATTAATGAGAAATTGAACAGGTGTTCCTAATAATCCTTTAGGTAAGTGTGTATATATATATATATATATATATATATATATATATATATATATATATATATATATATATATATATATATATATATATATATATAATATATATCACTGGACCTAAAGTCATGTGGTTAGTGACCAACATTATAGTGTTGCTGTTTTATTCTGAGACACCATATCTATATATAAAAGTGGTGCTGCTGGGTGTCAATGGAGGTTAATGAGGATAAATTAACCCTGTACAGACTGTACTGTATATAAGAAGGTATTCACAGAGATGTCAGTGAATATACAGCAATGAACATTTTCCCACAAAGCAATGGAAAAGTCTTCAAAATGTATTGTTCAATATTTGACCAATAACATTGTAAAGACTTTTCCATTGTTTTGTATGAATGCTGCATTTAAATAACCAACTGTTGTTGCCAAGTAAATGTTTCAGTCCAATACATTTTTCTTTTGTTTTGCCTTCCCTAATCAGTGAGTGGTCGTTGCAGTGAGTGTTGCTAAAAAAATACGTTCGTCCCTGCTGACCAGAAGTGCCCCACTGTACTGGCTCTGGATCAGCTCGCACTCATTTCATCCCTCTGGTTTGAATTTGGGTGCAGAAAAGAAAACTGGTCCACGGACAGCTGGGCCCGCCCCCTCCCACGAGTGCCCTGCTCTCTTCCGCTTGAAGCGCACGACCCTGGCCTGGGCAACTCTGTTGATGGGTCACTACGGCAACAGCGCACCTCCGGAGTTTTTCCTACGCTCCTTGTTTTTCAGCCGAAAAGGAAGAGCGAAAGAGGCACAGCAGAACCTACTTACATGGCGATACTTATCACATAAAGTCACAGAGTCTGAGCTGAACTTTGAGGGGATGGATCCAGAACAATATACGTATATACTGTGCAGGTGGCTGAACGAGGAGTTTGACAGCCCCGTCTGTCAAACGCTGTTGGTAAGTTACCACCAGTCTGACGTCAGCATAGCTACTTATAGTTAGCTACCTGCTATCTTCGTTATGCTAACTAACGCTTCGTGGTTTCACGTTAGTCACCGCCGTGTCCAGCGTCACGTGGTCACACTAAAGGGTAAAAGGAATTTAGTTTTGGTGAAAGAAGAAAAGCTGTGAGTTTGTCCAGACAGGTGTTCAAACTGTAACGCTAAATATGTTTTGATAACTTACTTTGTCCAATATGTTTTCAGTTGCAAGCTTGTGAATTTATTTATGAATCACATTTCAGCAACAAGGCAATTCAAAGAGCTTTAGCTTACATAAAACATCAAAAGCATCGAGACAACGCACCACCAAAGGACATATAACTACTAGAATTACATAAATGTCATGCATGTCATGCATGTTCCTCTTCAGAGATCCAAAGACCTTTACCAGGGATTTCTCCAGTGGTTACCTCATTGGGGAGGTTTTGCATAAATATCCGTTGCAGAATGATTTCAGTATGTTTGTGAAGAAAGAGTTACACTCCCTATCTATCCATGATCATTTGCTTGTTTTGCCTAGAAAAATAGCTAACTGTTCTATTATAATTTAGAGTCTTAATTAATATATTAAAGTTGTTCACACCTTTTCCCTCAGAACCTCCATCTCCAGACTGAATCATTTATCCTGTGTTGAGCCTACTCTCCGGTTTCTGGGGATCTCCTTTGACATAAACGCAGCCCAGGAACTGATGCAGGAGAAGCAGGGTCTTGCCACGCACCTCCTTTACCAACTCGCTTGAAAAGAAGAAGAAGAAGAAGAAGAAGAAGAAGAAGAAGAAGAAGAAGAAGAAGAAGAAGTAGTTAGAAATCAGCGGTACGTTGATGGAAATCATGGAGTCTGCAGCCAATGTTGGCCTGCACAAAAAAGAGCATGAGATCTACTCTGATGTAAGTAGTATAACAACATGTCAATATATATATATATGTTTAAAGTTCACATTATTAATTCAACACAACGCCAATGTATATAAAAGCATGCGTTTCCAATCATCTTAATGTCTTTCTTTTGACCTAGCGACTGCATAAAGTGGTAAAAAGTCATGCAGAGCTGAAGCTACAGAAAATCTCTCAGCACTATGAGGAGAAATACCAACAACTGAACGACAGGCTTGTGATGACCCTTCCCATTCAGCAAAAGAGACAACTCAGAGTCCAGAATGAGAAGAGATTGAAGAATATTGAGGAGGTACTGGAGATGTCGGATAAGAAAATGCTGTATTGCAATATATTTCCTTGTAGTCATTTAACATGAGGCAATGTATGAACAAGCCCAGTCTCCAGATTTGTATCAACTTTTGACATATTGTTTCTCAGTCTCGACTGTCACGCAGCAGTATTTTGGGTGTTGGACATTACTAAACTGTGAAAAGGTTCCTGCTAATGACTGGGAGCTGGTTATGTTGCAGCTGCGTCAGAAGCACAATGACATCAGGACTTTTAACCAGGCCACCATTGCCCAGGTGCCCAAGCCACCTCCCTACACTTCACAGCTACACCTAAAGAGGAGGCAACAGCAGCAGCAGCAATGCAGAGAACAAGAAGTGAAGGTGTGATCCAGATTAATTAATGATGTGATAATTCACCAACACACAGAGGGAATTTCTGTTTCTTACACAGGGTCAGCTGTAGAGTGGTTTGTAGAGGCTGATGCTTGCTATAAATGGGCCTCACAGTAAATTTAGATCAAAGTCCTTTAAAAAATATCCCTTCGACAATTTTAGATATCCAGGAGCAAGAATGTTGATGTTCCCAGGTCTTGTCCAGACCAATAGATTGTTATTTCTTAACGTCCGTTAATGTTTACAGAACAGTATTCATTCAAAATCAATTTCTCTGCAGAGGTTTTCCCATATTTTCCAGATTAACTGATGACCCTCTGTAAACAATACTCCCTTTAAGGCAATCGTCATGCCTCAAATTGGGCAACAATTAATTAAATTTCTCACAACACACACAAACAACAAATGACTAAAATGTCAGTTTTTTGCAATTTCTCTTCATTTTGTATACAGACAGTCCAGACTGAAATAGCCCAGTTTGAGACAAGGAAGAAACTGCTTCCTTATGGTTTAGCTTCCTTATCAAGGTGAGTGAAAATCAAACATTTACCTTGTTGGCATTTAGTATCATGTTATATAAATGTATAAAAAAAAGAAAGAAAATGCGATTTGAACCTTTTCAATTCTAGTGGTCAGCTGCCCTCTGGAGATTTACCCGTTGGTGGCATCAGTCAGGGCTTTGAGGTCCCTGGAAGTGGAGGGAAGCTGACATTACAATCTAATAGCAAGTATATACAGGATATCCGACACAGGCTGGAGGAGAAAGCAGTAGTTCGCGAGCAGAAGGAGAAAAGACAAGACAGATTCCTGGAGGAGCAGCTCAAGGCCCAAGAAGCTCAAGAGGTGCAAGGTTTTAAATAAATCGTACACATCCTACGCTCTTTGACTTCACAGTCTGTTATTTGGCATTCATAATTTCTAACCCAAAACCAGACAACTGATCAGCCACCTCTGCCTCACCCTGCAGGAGTCACAGCGGGAGGAGCGGCTGGTGAAGCGGCTGACACGTCAGACTCAGCAGGAGCAGCGTTTTGCGACACAGCTCCTCCAGATTCGCGTGCAGAAGGACGGGATCCAGAAGAACCGCCTGTTCAGAGAGCAGCAATACCAGCAGCGGAGAGAGAGGGACTTTCAGGAAGCTCTGGAGAGGGAGGCGGTGAGATAGGATGATTAAGGAAGAAGAAGAATTCTCTCTATTGTTGTGTTGCATTAGGCTGCATCCGTCATAGCATGAGTAGTGTCATAGGGAGAGAGAGGGCAGGGTGGATGTTGGTAGTTTGAAACAGGGTATTTGGTTTTATGAAGAGTGATATTGGGTCTTTAGAGACAGATCTGTTATGTCCTTCAAGTGATCACACATGTACAGTACATGCAGTTGAAAAGAAGGCAGATACTTGGATAAATTAATTCCTCGCAAAGGATACAACGTTGGTTCAGTATGGGTTCAGTGTTAAATATTCAGCATGTTGTTGTTAAGTATGGTCATAGTGTCCTTATTTGTCATGCAGATTGTCGCACTGTTAAGTCTCGGTTTCTGTGGTTATTTGCAATTTACTCTGAAGAGTGAAATAATCTTTCTTCTGAGATTATTTAGAGAAAATCATACGATTTAAATTAAAGTTTTAATGGAGTATTATTGATACTGTGTTTTTTAGCAAACTAGGAAGCTGTATTAATTGTTACTTGTTGTTTAACATCAGTTTTTCAGTTATTTAGCAGATACAAAAAAATCTTTCTTCAACCTCCAACATCAGTAACGTACTAATTCCCCCCAAAAATGTCTGTTAGTTTGTTTCTCCCTAATTTCCCACAAAACACCTAGTCATGTGTTTTGCACAATAAATGTCCTCTGTAACATCTTTCATCTTCCTTTATTACTTGCAAACTGTGGTGTTTGGCAGGAGCATGTGTGTGCCATGCCTTCCCCACTCATTCCATCTTTCTGACTGGGGCCTGGTCTAGGCTCTCGCTCAGCAGGCTAAGTTGGACCGTGCCGAGGAAATCAGAAAGGAGCTTGAATCCTGTAAAAGGATTGCTGCTGAGCGAGCTCAGAGCAGATTCAAGAAGCACTCTCAGACCTGCAAGGACATTTTGGAGCAGATAGTGGACTTGGCCACCAAAGTTGGAGAATATCGACTGCACACTGGGAAGTACGTGACACAATTGCTTTTCATGATAAAGAAGTAGAAACATGCACACAGCCAACCTTGAAAGTGACTCTTGGTCGGTCAATTAATGAACATGTGGAAATTCCCAAAAAGTGTTCTAAAAATTGCACTAGAACTAGAAGCAATCAATGTACCAGGAAAGTTCAGCTTTACTTAGCTCAAGACACGCAAAGGTCAACACCAGGGGGGGAACAGTCAGACAATGTGGGAAAAGGTTCAAGCCGAAATAGAAAATGTTGTAACACTAAACAAGGCACACTAGAGAATCTGGCAGAGTTCTAATGAAACTAGACTGGTATAAGTACTGAGAGACGCATGAAGGAATGAGCTGCAGGTGAAGGGAATGAGAGGATTGCAGGGCAGGAGGGAGTTACAGGGTCTGAAATGAAACGAGAGTTAGTGATTTGGCATGAAAGCAGAACAGATCTACTATTGGAAATCAACAGTGGTCCAATTAAATCAGAAGATGTCAACATCCTGTCTGCTTCTACTCGTGATCAAATAAAACATCTCCACAGATACGCACCGCCCACACAACCCTGCTCTACACTCACTTTGTATGTAACCTGCTACCTAGTGCTCTTACATATATATTACATATGAGCTCTTCTACCCGTGTTTGGATGAAACATATTTTGATTGTTTTTAGGCTTAGTTCATTAAACACTTTGATTTACTGTGAATACACTTGCGCTCATTAAATCTAGCTTTGCCTTGTGTAATTTATTATCCTGTCATGTGCAGTCTGATTCCAGAGAAGCCGATGAGAGAGTGGAAGGAACTGCTGTTCAGTGGCCTTCCTCTCTATGAGCCCGTAAAGTGCCAGCAGCCAGGGTTTGAGTTCTCGGCCCCACTAGACCCCGTAGAGCTTGAGAAGCAGGAGATACTCAAAAACCAGGACTATGAGGAATACACTGTGAGTTTCGAACACGAGTGCAGACTAAATCAGTAGTTTTTAAATCACACTTTCGGTGTGTCCGTTTGCCCACATGCCCTGAACTGAGGCCCTGAACGGTCTTGAGTGCTGAAGGTCCTCTTTGCCTGAGCCGTATGTTGTGTTTGTCAGAACATGGTAGGTGAGTGGGCGTGGCCAGAGGAAGCCGGGGAGACCAAAGTGCCCCTGACCAACAACAACATTTTTGGACACATTGTCCAGCGACTGAGGAACATTGTTCATCAACCCATCATGGAACCCTCCCCTCCCTCATTTCCTCACTTTACCATCAAGGCCTGTGTCCTGGGCAAGTCCTGCTCGGGGAAGACCACCTGCCTGGCCACGCTGGCTGAAGGTACACAGCATGCAATCCAAACACAGACGCAAGCACAGAAAAAGATTGGATGGCTTAAACCATATCATCAGATACTTGATTTCTGAGGTGTTCTGGTCCGAGTAAAATAACTTCAGTCTTGTCCAAGTTCAGCAGCAGGAAGTTGCAGGTCATCCAGGTTTTGATGTCTTTATTTATTTATTTATTTTTTTTATTTATTTTTGATGGTATTTATCAGTGTGGATATCATCGAAAATTATCAATATGAGGCTGTTTTTGTTTTGCAAAGGCATACTAAATGATGTGGTTTAATATGTAACGTACTCAGGAGTGTGTGTGTGTGTGTGTGTGTGTGTGTGTGTGTGTGTGTGTGTGTCCTGCTTCAGCCCATGGCATCTATGTCTTATCAGCTGACTCACTGATTGAGGAGGCACTGAATGCTTACCACAATGGAGAGGAGGTTAGTCAGATACAGTAGAACTGTATTGTAACTTCACTAACATGCCTTTATATATAATCTCAGAATATTTTGCTTTAAAAATATTTTTTAGGAATACAAAAATCTCACTAGTCTCCCCTGCCAGCATCAGAAGTGTATCAAGCTGTAAACGTTTGGTCGTAAGAGATCCTCAATGATCTTGAACATTTAAAACATGTGCAGGTCACAGAGCATCAGGGAGAGAAAGACAGCAAACTACTGCTCACATCCTCCACATCACTGAAGCCTGGTGGGTTACTGGAGCGAACATGATTCTATTACATACTATTTTATACTGTGTGTTACAATGTGTTGTTGTTTTTTGATTGGATACCTGTCACTCATAGTCTTATTGCTTTTCCGATCTTGACACTCAAGAGGAAAGCAGAGACAGCAATGTAAGAGTAAGTGTTCACGATCTTCTGACTCTATTTTGTATTTACTTATAAATAAAGTAACCTGTATTTGCTTTATATCACTAACTAACCTTGCTAATAAAACGGTGACATTTGGGATAGTGTAATCATTTGAAATGTTGAGTTATAAACGTGTTATTTTTCCCCCCAGATTTAAACACTTAACTCTTTTTACCTGCTTACATGTGCTTATGCAGCTGTCTACCTGGGCCATGCAGGGAGCAGCTGCAGAAAAAGTGCTGAGGGAAGGCAACACCATCCCTAATGAGCTGTTGGTGGACATCATGGTAGAGGCTATCAGGTAAGCACATAACCTGCTATGAAATACTTGATTTCAGTTGTTTTATCTCAATGGTACCATCAGCAATTAATTTCACAGTCAGTATTTCAGTGAGATCCCAACGATACAAACAGCAAACCCACAATCACTCTCTAGTCTAGACAGTAAAATATAGTTTGTGTCCTCGCTAGGCAGGTTCCAGCTCAATCAGGTTGGATCCTGGATGGCTTTCCAGTGGACCTCACTCAGGCCTACCTGCTAGAGAAAGCCCTGGGTGGGTCTGTAGATGAAGGGGATGGCGTCGTGAGCAGTAGGACAGAACTCGCTGCTGATCCTAATCCACCCGAACCCTCACCACCCCCGCCTCCTGTGCTGGACCTGGCTCTGCTGCTGGATGTCCCCGATGAGTGTGTGACCGGACGTTCGTTCAGTCAAACGGGTATGTTATACTAGTGCGGCTTTAGCGGTATGTGTCTGTGTTCACCTAAACATTATGCACATTATTACGTATACATAAACAAGTAACCAATCAAATGTAAATTATATGTTTGTGTGTTTACGTGGCGCTCTTGGTGCAGAGACAGATAATATGGCTGCTACAACCTCCCATTCCATAGACAAGAACTTGTATCTGGGGCAGATTCCACACAGGTAAAAAAAACGAGAAGAAGAAGAATCAAATAAATTATCTTATACACTACTGCTACCTCATGACTGTGTGTTGAATATCTGACATCGTTTTTCCCCTCGTAAGGATCACAACTTTTCAGGACAGCTGGCCAAAACTAGAGGAATGGTTTGGAGGAAGGCAAAACATTTTGGTCCGTGTTGACGCAGATGTGGACGAGGAGGAGCTTCACAAAAGGGTGGAGTCCGTCCTGCAGCGAGTTATGATGCAAACACAGGAAGGTGACTGGTTGTTATTTTAGCGTTAAGCAAAAGTCTTGTGTTTTTTTATTTATTTATAGTGCCATAAGATTAGGTTAAACATAAATCACACGCTGATCATGATATTCTCGATGTTTCTACGTTAAATGATGTACAGTAGACAATTTGTCCTCCCTGAAAGAAACAAAATAATTACTCACAATATTACGATATATTAACTCATCAGCTCTAACGCCTCCTCCTGTTCAGCTACACCTACACCTGTAGATCAAGCTCAGGGCCTCACAAACGAAGCACAAGCAAAGTCCGATATCAGCTTTGACGAAGAAAAAGCCCAAAGTGTGAAGTCACTGTCCGAATCCAACACAAACTCACCACGAGGTGGTTTCATCAGCAGTCTGTGGATCAAACTATACCTACTGATGATAAACATGATGTGTTTTAGACATGTTTTACTCATTAACTTTTCTTCTGGCTAATCAATAGGGCAGGGGTCAACTTCCTCAGTGACCAATGAGGACTCTCAGGGAGTCCCACCGAAGTCTGCCTCTCCCTGCCCTGGTTCATCCAGCTGGGTCTACGTGGATGTACCCCTTCCTCCAGTAGGATACAACTCTTTTTTATGTTTGTTTTGTTTTGAGTTGGAAGAGCACTCCTAATCTCTTTCTATCCTGAAATATCTTGTCGATGACATATGACATTCAGATGCACTCACTGGGAGTTGCCACAGGGTGACCCTCTAACATGATTCAGCTGGTGGAGCTGTGGTTCCCGACCTGTGTTGCCCTTATTAGGAGCCTGTTAAGGAAAATAGATGTCATGTGATCGTTTTTTCTATTACACTATGTCTTGTTTGGTTTTATCATCCTCTATCCAATGCTTGGTTCATCTTTCCCCCTTCCCGTCTCTATCTCCAGGAGCTGCCAGAGTCCCTGTGCTCCCATTGGGACACGGTGTGCGATTCTTACGTGAACAACTTAAAGATGGCGATGCATCAGCTCCGTTCACAACAATCTGTGATTCAACTTCACCTATTCAACATCAGGTATTCTGCCAGACCATTGAAGTAGTGTGAACATGGTTTATTTAATCCTCCTATGAGGAACTTTCATTTTGTGTGAAGTTTGCCTGTGGACGAAAGCAGTAGTGTTTCCGAGCATAAGAATCCCTTTAGAAAACCTCTCATGAAGATGCATAAATCCCTTCGCCATTTTGCCATACACCTTTTGCAGAGCCACAACTATTTTTCTTAGTTACAATCAATTATCCTTTTAATACTAGATGTTGTCATGTAAGTTTACAGCTGCAGTATTAGCCTCTGAGTACAGTTATCTTTGGATACAATTGAATGTGACACCAAATGCTTAAACCATAAGGCTAAGAGGACATTTATGGTAATGAAACAAATATTACATGTATTACTATTTAATTATTACCTGGTCCCCTGTATTTGTAGAGAGGAGTACAGACTTGAAGACTTGAAGCAGGAGTTTGTGTCTCACTGGCAGAAGGACTTCAACAGCATACCTGATGACATTAGAGAAGACGAGAATACCAAAGCAGAGATACATCTGAGGCTGGACGTGAGAAAAATTTATAATATATTACAATGAAATGCAAATATTCTTCAACTGATCACGCTGATCCGCTAAATGAAAGTACAAAATATATGGGGATGTTTTCATGTGTACAGGAACTGCGCGAACATCTGTGGGACATTAGTGACAAGCATAAGGAGGAGGCCGAGAAAGAAAAAGCAAAGCTCGACAGCTGGTTGGAGGAACACACTGCCGTCCTCGTCAACCACCACTCTGTACTCATGCAGGTAACTGTTCTGTTTCTGTGTCACTATTTGACGGAATAAACTTTTTTTTGGCCTTTCCAATTTTGTCATTCATAAGCTCCAGCTATAGACCTCTTACCTTTTCCATGGCTTCTTTTTGTTGAGTCGCTGTGTCTATGGCGTAACGGCCTGTGTGTCTTCTACGTTCTTCTTCAGTTTGACTTGCAAAACCATAATGTTGAAATTTTTTTTGTGTTGTCCAGGTAGAGTTGGACCGCTTCCAGGACAAGCTCCATATTCTCAAGGTCTACTATTTGGGCATGTACGGAGAGGTTCTGCCTGAGTTTCCCTCCAAGTTGGATTCTATCCTCCTGCTGCATCTCACAGACGTTAAGAACCAGGACGAGAGGCAAGGAACTCGCTATTAATAGCAACCGAACTACGTTGTGACGAGATAATTAAAGAAAATTGTAAATAGTTTTACGGATAATGAGTGTGGAGAGTGAAAGATTTATGTTGTTCCACCAGCACGGAGTCAGCGGGCAGAAGTGTGTCTCATCAGATGGACAACAGAGAGGACAAGACAAAAACTAAACTGTAAGGGAGAGACACTACTAACAGTTTTCCACAGTCTGTTTGAAGATTAAATCGATGTTGTCATTTCCTCATAGTCCAAATGCTCCCCAGCACAAACATATACTCACACATAAACAATTTCCTCATCTTCTCCCGTTTTCCCCTCCTTCGCAGACATCCTGACTCCCAGACGGAAAAACGGATTCAGGCTGAATCTGTCGAGGTCGTTTGGGCATTCTGCCACTTCCGCAACATTTTATTGATGATATGCTGATAAGCTAGTCAGAGATATTGACTCTTTTCATTGTAAACTCTAGCTACCCCATGAGAAACTGATCTCCGACTATGAGGAGGCACTCACAGCAATCAGAAAATTGGTAATGCTCTGTGTGTGAGAGTTTGCATGAGCATATTAGGAAGGTATATATACATTTATATATATATATATATATATATATATATATATATATATATATATATATATATATATATATATATATATATATATATATATATATATATATATATATATATATATATATATATATCATGTTTTATTGTATGGGTTAAATATGTGTGTAGGTGTCAGCAGAAGCCCACCAGGGAGAGACAAACGAGCAGAAGGAGAGGGCGAGGACAGATAATCAAGAAGTCAGAGACAAAATATATAAAGAATATGCAGCCGCACTGGATCATGAGGGTATGCACACACAGAAATTCAGTAGTTTTTTTTATATTACAATATATTCAATCATCATATAAATGTATTGTCTATGTTCTGAGTGGCTCTTTTTTCTAAGAACTGTGCCACATGAGATACATATGACTTGTATCCATGTTTCTATGCATGTGTGTGTTTGTGTGTTTTCCAGGGAATGTATCAAAGGCGCGCATTGCGCTGGTGAAAGGTCATGGTCTGGTGATGGTGCAGTCTCTGCAGCGCAGAGCAGCACAGACATCAAGTAGCATGGAGAAGTGGTTAGAAGCACACTATCTTGCAGAAATGAAGAGGTATGGTACATGTCATGTCATGTGTGGTCCCATATGGTGTGGCTCAATCAAATGTGATTGAAGCTGCCACAGTGTAGCACTGCACCGCTGTCCTGTCCATCTTTGTGCCCATAGTGATTTGCCATAATTTAACGTAGAGAAATTATATAAAGTTTAAAACTTTACCAAAAGCCTGGAGTTTATTTGCCCAATTGGGCATTTTTTGATAGCTAGCACCGTTTTCATGTAATTATCATTCAAGTTTAGGAACATTTTGGGACCATTTCAGAGTTTATAATGTGTGTGTATGGCGCAGCTTAGAGTGGTGATGTCTTCAGGATCTTGCGAAAAAAATATTTGTCTTTTGCCATTTACTTTACAGTTTTCACTCTGCACGCGCACACACACAAACAGACACACACACAGACACACATACACACACACACAGGCAGGAGGAGCTCCAGTTGTCTGCCCCTTCACCCTGGTAAACCAATCACCATGGTAACCAGTGACCTGTGTCTATGAAGCAATAACTGCTCTCAAGTCCATCACAAATACAGAAATGACACCTCAATAACACATCTTACTACTGGTAATGTCGGCGTATATATATATATATATGTATATATATATATATATATATATATATATATATATATATATGTATATATATATATATATATATATATATATATACATATATATATATATATCTTGCGACAGTTTACGGCAGTAGTCGCCACACCAACGAAATTTCTTGCGCAATTAGTGCTGTTATGTTTTTGATTAGTGAGGGATGAATGCTTTCTGTATTTTATCACCATGTCATGTCATCATGCTACAAATGTCTGCGTATATTTGAGCCACCAGATTCAAATTGTTGGACAAGCAGTGTTACGATAAAGTTCTTTTAATTCTATTTATTTGGCCAAAAAAAGTCACAGACCTGGAAGGATTTCAAAATGTGCTCTTGCAAAAACTATTACTTGAGAATATTAAAACATGCAACGCTTGTGAGAAACACTTTTAGTCCCTAACTAAACGTTGCAAACATGTATGACATTTTATCTGCACCTCTCCTTCTCTCTAGTATTGACCGACTGTCACAAGTGATCGGCCACCACATAGAGGCAGGTGCTAAGTTGCAGTACGAGCTGGTGATGGTACGTAACGACTTTATATATTGTTTTTGTTTTTTTTAGTATCTACCCCAGGTGAGTACTGTATTATTTAGTGCTCAGTGGTTAAAAGGTGGCTACCGTAGGATGACATGTCAAATGTTCTTCCAGAATGTGACCACGGTCTCCTTTACCTCACTCCTCACATTTTAAGATTCCCTAAATTCTCTTCCCCAGGAAGGTACTGACTTCTACTTGAATGGAGACTGCCACATGGTGGCCGGCCCGGCTCCCCCTGTCTGTCCACCTCCTCTGGAGAAACCCACAAGGTCTACGCCGACCGTCACTCAGCTCGAGTCACTGCACCGACAGCTGTGCATTGTAGCTCCATCAGGTTAATACAGGGGAGACAGGTTGCAATGTCATTGGGTCTATTAATCATGCTCACCAGCTAGCCATTCAATTTAGTTTGTATAGCCCAAAAACACAAGCACATAATTTGCGTCCGAGGGCTTTACAATCTGTACACATAACATCCCTGTCCCAGGACCTCACATCGGATCAGGAAAAACTCCCCCCAAAAATAGAAAAAACCCTTTCACAGGGAAAAAAGGGAAGAAACCTTCAGGAGAGCAACAGAGGAGGATCAAACTCCCCAGATGGACAGAAGCAATAGATGTCATGTGGACAGAATGAACAACATAACAGAGTTACAACACATTCAATGAATATGACAGAAATTATTCATATAATGAGTAGTAGGCATGGACCAAGATCCAGATAACCACAATCCATGTCAGCAGAAGGAGATAGAGAGGTGGGGCATCATCCAATTATCTTTTTCATTCCTTTCTGACTTTCAGGCCTCATGTCCAGTTATCATTTCCTTGATTTTCTCATGGATATCATCTCTGTGAACATGGGCAGAAACACCTTGCCCGAGCCCTGGATGAACAAGAATGAAACACAGGTAGTCTTTAAGCATTGCATTCCAGCTACTCAAAACATGAAGTAGAATAATTGTTTATTTTGTCTTCGCCTCAAAGAACCAAATTCTGCTCGGAAGACAGTTTTCATAAACTATTTCAGTCAAATGACCATTAAAAAAAAAGTAATTGTCCTTTTCTCTTCTGTCCTCAGCTGTTGGAGATTGTATCTCTCCTGATTGACGCCTATGAGTTGATAGACTGGCGTCAGTTTCTGCTCAGTGCTGCCCTCCCTTGGCCGTTTCCCTCCTTATCACAGCTGCTGGTCGTGCTCCAGCGTTTCAAGGCAGCAGATACTGGCAACACAGGCTATGTTAACGAGGACCAGTACCTACAGGTCTCTATGCAGACAGCACTCAGACCAACACCAAATATTCAGATTCTTTGGTCAGACACTCAAACTGTGTTTTAAATCGCAAAAAAAAAATCTTTGAATAAACCTGTATCTTTAAATGATCTATCCACTTTCATACCCCCTTTGCCCCTCTTTGTTCTTGTGGCGTTATCATGCACTGAGACTTTTTCTACAAGCAAGTCAACGCAACAACACATTTAGTATTCATTGTATACGTTACATAGTATAACGTGAAAACTGTAGCTTCCTGAACGTCAAAAAACACATGTTTAAGTTGCTCCTCCTGACTCCTTTCTCACCAGACAGAGTTGTGGTTTCACCAGCCCGTCCCAGAGGACCCCTCTGAGCCTCGACCTTATGATCGCCTGGCTAACCTACGCAAGGTAACTCAATTCCGATGTAAACATCATTACTCCTGATATGGAAAACCAAGTGGTCATGGTACACAAATGATTTAAAAGGCATAAAAACAAACAAAGACATAAGAGACATGAAAGAAGTAAAAAATGCTCGACCCAACTCATAGGCCTACCCAGGTGCATCCCGGTCCTGTACCCGCCCACTCCTTTAAGTAAACCCCAGGTGCCTACATCATTACCTAATTACTAAACCAATAACCAATCTAAAGACTAAGTAAATAATTACAAATAATTCAACTAAAAACAAAAAAAGAAAAAAAAGAAAAAACTATCCTAATACATAAAAAAATCGAACCTAAATAAGCGAACAACTAGAATTAAACAATATTACTTGTGAATAAAAATAACTTAGAATATTCAATAAATTACGCCTACAAGAGGACTTTTCAGATATTTTCAATTATATCTTTTTGTAGAACAGAAATTAATTAAAAACACTGACTTATACAGGACACTGACATCACAATGCCATGCACTTTGATCTAAACCTCGAAGGTGTCAAACATCTTAAGTTTATGGTTTATCCACATGAACTGCACCGCAAGTAGAAAATTAAATAAATTACCAGTAACATTTGCCACTGTTCTCCCTTCTCAGTTCTTTTTCCAGTTGTTTGCGGATCGCTCTTTCTCCCCCCCTCGACTGGACTATGTGTACATGCTGCAGTACTTTGCGGCCGACCCTAACCCCAGACAGGGCTTCATCAGAGCACTCAGTGTAGTGCTGGGACAACATCTCCAGCACTCCTCCCCGGGCCATCTTGTTAAGGTGAGTCCATTTAGGTGAATGAAAATTCTACTTCATCATCTTCTGTCATCACCAATGTATCCAGATGGTTCTGAGTTATAACATAAATGTGGTAGTATTTATAATGCCAAAAACTTTTCACAGTAGTTGGTCATTCATTTTTGGAATGAAACATGCGAGTGTTGATGTTGTAACACAATCTATTGCACATCAGCAGGGGAGCAGTTATCAGCAGTATCACAATGTGTTGTGTGTACAGTCTATGCCCAGTATAGACGAGGCTGCCGAGCTCAGCTCCTCAGAACTCGATGGAGACTACAAGGAAGAAGACACTCCGTGTGCATGGAGCGGCTCGTTGGTGAAAAAGGAGGTGTCCATCCCCGCCCTCCTTGCTGTCACCTGCCACAAAGTCACCCAGTTGAGAGACAGCAGCCCTCTTCCTCCAGGCTGCCTGAGTCAGGAGGAGCACACTGAGGTAAAGCCCTGTGAAGGTTAAAAAATTAAGGAAATACATAACTGAAAAGGGTCAAATTTACAAAGGAAATAAATCGTTGACTAAATGTAAAACATGTACGATTTCATTTTCAGTTTAGCCTAATTAATTTGTCCTTAGCAAGGTTTGGTTTTCTATTATGCCTTCATTCTTTACAATGTGCATACAAAGGCATGGCCTTTCTTTTCTTAACTAATAACTAATATGGCTGACTGGCAAATCTTTATGGCCGTGTGCGGGATCCATGATTAAAAGGTTACTTCCCAGACTTGTATTACAGCAGTGGGTGGTTTACAGGGACAGTGCTGGGGGACAATCAACACCTTAATTTGCATAACTAACAGAAACTATATATATATATATATATATATATATATATATATATATATATATATATATATATATATATATATATATATATATATATATATACATGTATGTAATTTCCATGATGGGGGAAAAATAAATCAGACAAAGTCCCCTTGGACACCCCAGTATACGATACAATCCAAGCAGAATTATTAACCACATTATTCAAACAATACTCAAGGTAATACCTTAATCTCTTCTGGCCTCTAGCAACTGGTGTGTGTGTTCAGAGAGCTGGGCTACAGGCCTGGGGACTGCGCCCCCTTCTCCGTTCTGGCTCAGCATCCTTTCATCCAGGGCCTGATGGAGACCTCGACACAGTACCAGCTCGTAGTAAGTCTCCATGTTGGCTCGTCTGTTTGTTTTTCTTCTTCTTGTTCCCCTACAACAAGTAGGACACATCGTAGGACCCGATGCTGTGGTTAGTCACACATGCTTATCATCCAAACTGTTCACCAGCACATGTGTTAACATTTATAAACCTACAAGAAGATTCACCTCTATCTTTCAACTCTCTCCCTCCCCCACCTTCTTTCTCTCTCTCTCTCTCTCTCTCTCTCTCTCTCTCATTCACTCACTCACTCACTCTCTCACTCTCTCTCTCTTTGCCCCTCAGAACATTCATGGAGTGCTACTGGCCAATCAGGATGAGATCCCTGAAGGATAATATATATACAAGTTCTCATTACTTAAAGTGTTTGCTGAGATGTACGGCTCACTTCAGTGTTGAATACATCCACTTGTGTCAGCATGTAGCCATATCTATAACCGATGAGGGTTGGAATGAAACCAAAATTGAAATGACAACAATAAAATCAATGATGGCAGGATTGACTCCTATTACTTTTTTTTCTGACACATTCCAGCAGTTTTTCTGACTGACTTGTTCTTCTAATGACCTCTCTGACACAGAAAAGCATCGGTCGCAGCCACAATGAGCACATTATCCAAGATAACCTACACCAGCAACTGCCTGCCAGGGCACCCGCAACCCCATGACAGTCCATTCAGCAGCGATATGTCCCGGTAGCTACTCTGTCCACCAGTCACGTTAATGTGCATGCAGCCTTCAGAGAGTGAAACTCCGGTAACATTTACATTTTTCTAATTTTATACAAACGAGGGCTTGGGGAGCCACCCCTCTGACCCACCTCCCTTTTCTCTCCATCCCTCCCTTCCATGATCAGTGCAGGTCCGAGGCTCTCGGACCTCTCAGTGTCTGACTCGTAGAGAAAACAGAGCCGCTAACACGTGTCACATAGACAGATTCATTCACTCGCGTCGAAAAGCCTCCTGAATGAAAATGCATAAATCCGTGCCGTTACATTTGTTGCGTGACAAAGCATGCAGGACACATTCTAGTTTGTTTTTGTGTTTCCCCCATGTCGACTTGCCAATGCAAACCGTATAAAAGTATTTAATACGGTGCACTGAAAAGAATCAAGAATGTTTGATTTTCTTAGTTTCACGTTGGTAATCCTGCGTTTTCCTTCCCGCTAATATCTTGTGGGAAATTCCTCATTTGTCTGGATACACCTCCCGCCCCAGTTACTCACTGGCTTTAACTTTGTCACTGTATTAGTTAAGGGCAAACTTTCTTAAAAAAAAAAAAAAAAACTGTTCCCGTAGCAAGGTTTTTATTGCAGTTTATTTGGGAATTGGAGGACTATTTCCAGAGGACTTTGGCCGCAGGTCAGTGTGTGGTACTCTTATAATGACATGGGGATTGTATTTTGGATGTTTTCTCTTCTGGCTCTTCCAGTGCTTCAGTCTGCCAAAATCCTGACTGAAGTGAGTGTTGAAGTGCCCTTTGCGAGTAGTAATAGAACCATTCATTGTGAGTATTTGATCAGAAATATACGAAGAATAAGGAATAACACCTTGCCGAACTGGTGAGCGAGGAATGTGCAGTATAAGAATGTATATGAATTTAAAGCTGCAGGACAATTCAGTTAAATTCATTTTTCTAAAATTAAGTACTTTATTTTAAGAGTCACATTTTTCAAAAGATGTCTGTTTTAAATGCAGACTTTATTTTTAATCATAGATCATAGATTTATTATTAGAGTATGTATTATTTATAATTCCCCCGTCAGTGGGAGGATGTGCACCGCCAGTAGCAGTCGACGCATCACGTGCACGTACTTTACGCACAACTGGATGAACGGAGGCAGACCCGTGGTCGAGGATGATGCTGACACCGGCTCAGAAGGGCTTCCTCTCGGGGTTTATTTACCAGGGAGCAGCGGTATGGTCCCCGGTAGTGGTGTGAAATGCACTGGCGCAGACCGGGTGCGCTGGTCGAGCCTAGCTGATCTCGGTTGCTCAGCTTCTCCTCTCCCGTTTCTATTCTAGTAGGCTACTTTTTTATTTATTTATTTTTATTTCATTGTTGCGATTATTTCCAGGTCACAATCTCAGTTTCCTGTGCTGCTTGTTTGTACTAAAAATGGCCGGAGATGGCGGCGCTCTGAAGGATATCAATGAGATTAAATCCCAGTTCCGGACCAGAGAGGGTTTCTACAAGCTGCTCACCCTCTCGGACTCGCAGCAGCGGGGCGGGCTGCCGCGGGGTCCGTCCTCCGGAGCCACGCTGGGCCCCGGGGCCGGACCCGGTCCGATACCGGGCGGAGGGGTCGGGCTACTGCAGGGGCCCGGGGCGGCCGCCGCTGCCGCCTCCTCTTCCTCCAACGCCACGGCCAACTCCTCTCCAGCGGGCTTCCTGCCGCCGGTCCGGGTCTCTATGGTCAAGCTGCAGCCCGAAGACCCGGGCGAGGAGTCTGAGCGGGTGTGCTTCAACATCGGCCGGGAGCTGTATTTCTACACGTACACCAACATCAAGAAGGTGAGCCCGTCCTCCTCACCTCCTCCGGTACAGCCGGGATGACAGATAGGATGGTCACGGTTAGCTTAGCATGCTAGCCTGCTCTGCTGTTTTAGTATTGTTAGCTCATCTTTTATGTTTTATTTTAAACAGAGGCTCTCCGGCTGCTCGTGAACATATTCCATCTGTACGTGTGTAATGCGACGTGATCCTTTTTTTTGTTTTTATGGTGCATCATGTGTAGACGGATGCAGCCTCTGACTTCACTCCATTCATAAAGGCTGTTTATTCTCTGCTGCATTCTGAATGTTTATGTGAACGTTTTCTTTTCTTGAAGTGGAGTATTTTCATAATATGGTGAATTAGTACTTGTACTTAAGCACAATATTTGTCCCTCAAAATCCCACAGTTTGTATTTAGAGTAAATGCACTCGTGCTGATGAGGGACATTGCAAGATGAGTCAGTTCCCAGCAGATGGTTTACAGAGACCCTGTTGATATATCCCTGTCCACTCAGGGAGTAGATGATGTACAGATGACATATGAATCTTCTGCCACAGGTGCATGATGGGTGTCTGATACTACTCTAAATGTCTACATGGCCTTTCATCATTTTATCTTGGAGAAGGTTTGGTTTTGTACGTGGAGGACAAATCTCTGAACAGCGCTTCAGTCAGACGGACAACAGAATAAATCAAACAAACTGATTTAAAACAGGAACAGCTTCTAGTGTTTCTAACCAGCTGGAATATGAACAGCAGAGCTCTTCTTCAGCTTCACATAGAAACAGAAGGTGAGTCTCGTGTTCGAGTCATGATGGAGGGTCACTGAGAACACATTCTACATCCTGTCATGTGACACTGTGGGGACGTCAGACACATTAAGTTTGACTCCTTTAAGCCTTCAAAACTGTCAAATGTCAATAGAACACTTGGTGTATGTATTATTGGTGTTTATTCTCTACTCTGAACTGCAGGTCTGCTGAGACCCTCAGCTCCTTTAAATCCAGATGGAAGACTTTTCTGTTTGCTGTTGCCTTTAATTGACCCAGATTCAATGGCTGCATCTCACTACTGCATTTTATTTCTTAAACTGCACTGCAACTTTTATTACTTTTTTATTTAGCTTTTTGACTGTTTTAATGTTTTCTTAACTGTTTTAAATCCTGTTTTCTCTGCATTATGTTTTGATGCTTTTAATGGTTTTATGTGAAGCACTTTGAATCGCCTTGTTGTTGAAATGTGCTATACAAATAAACTTGCCTTGCCTTACTACCTTTTTTAAAAAGGTCATGGCCTCTCTTTCACTGCACATCGTCTGTCACACGCGTTAGATTAATTTCTCTTCCAATAAATGGAGTTCATGTGCCAGGAAGTTGTCTTTATAGCTTTAATTTGACCCACATGGTTTCTGCAGGAGATCACATGCTAAAACCTTCCCATGCTGCAACAGACTGACAGTGCACCATCAGTGTTCTGTCCATTCAGAGTTCAGGCAGCGGCACACACCTTTTGTACTCGTGGCTTTTATGTCAAAGAACCTTCAGACAAGATGCTGTTTTTAAAGTTTGTGTGAGAGATTATGCACCGAGACCAATATTGACTAAAGTAGCAGGTGTTGGTGACAATGGGTCCTATCTATTCAACAAAATTCTATGTTTATATACTATATACATTATATAATGGAATTTTAGTTCCTGTTTCATTTGTTGCTCCATTAGTCATCATAATTCCTGCCCATTTTAAAGATTTTTCACCAAATTGCCGGTGTACCATATTATTGAAATAATAGGAAACAATTCAGTAAATTCATGTCTACTTAATAACTTTATTACATTTTATTTGACATATTTACATTTAAGAATGACTTCAACAAACCTTCAGAGATCAGGTGTGACATTTAAGTGTACTGAGTGTTTTCCAGTCATGTTGCTTTTCTGGTCCTTAGTAGTGGACAGAAACATCAGCATGTCTGAATCTTGCTTGATGGTTGTTAAACGTTGGTGCACAAAAGCAGCTCAAGAAACAAATCCTTTACTCCTTCGTTCAGACGCCAAAACCTGATTCAAAAAATATCTCAATGGGATTTTTTCCTCCTTTTAGGCTTGGCGATCGTCTGCAGAAATAGAAATGAGCAAATGACAAATGAATGGAGCTGTGAATGTAAGACATATTGTCAGCAGAGGTTTGTGACTGATCAATTGTTTCAGTGAGGATTCATGCCCTCAAATGAATCCTGTGGAACAAACAAACCCTTTTTTTTATAAAGACCTCTAAAAGTCGCTGAAACTCTTGTGAATCGCCATAAACATTGTTTTTGCTGTTGCATCACAGTTCTCTTTCTTTTCCTTTCCGTCTCATCTGCAGGCCGTGGACCTCAGCAAGCCCATAGACAAGAGGATCTACAAGGGGACTCAGCCGACATGTCACGACTTCAACCAGTACTCCGCCACGGCGGAGAGCGTAGCCCTCATCGTGGGGTTCTCGGCCGGACAGGTCCAGTACCTCGACCCCATCAAGAAAGAAACCAGTAAACTCTTCAATGAGGAGGTACTGTGTTAGCCTGTTGGCCCCTCTGTGTCGTCCAAGTGGCAAGGGGCTCACAGCTCTTTATCGTGGCGGTTATTAAAGCTCGCCACGATACAACGGAAGGCATTTGTCTTTCTTGTATCGATTTTATTTGGATGCTGCGATGACTTCCGAGTTGTCCCTTTCACGTTCTTTTACTGCCTCTACTGCACAGTCTCTAATGGGATTGTCTTTAATGGGCTTCCCAATTAAATTTAGGGGATGGGGTGCACGATGGCATGCAGGCAGACTTTGTGTTTGGGTGTCTCCCGAATCTGTTCATTTCTCTGTTCTTCTTCACTCGACCTTGCCCCCCTCTGGTTCTCTCTCTCTGCTTGTTTCTGGATAGCTGCTTCTGCTCCTCTCTATAGTTTATACATAGTGTCGACATCAAAGTATTTGCAGTACCTTCATTTTTACACTTTGCTTCCCATTCCTCCATTCTTTCATCTCCTCTTCCATCGTTCCTTCTTTCCCATCTGTCTTCCACCTCCTTCCTGTTTTCCAGAGGTTGATAGACAAATCCAAGGTGACGTGTCTCAAATGGCTCCCCAAGTCCGAGAACCTGTTCCTGGCCTCCCATGCCAGCGGCCACCTTTACCTCTACAACGTGGACCACCCGTGTGGCACTGCGGCCCCTCAGTACTCTCTGCTGCGGCAGGGAGAGGGCTTTGCCGTCTACGCCTGCAAGACCAAGACGCCGCGCAACCCATTGCTGCGGTGGGCCGTGGGTGATGGAGGCCTCAACGAGTTTGCGTTCTCCCCGGACGGCGTGCATGTGGCGTGCGTGGGCCAGGACGGCTGCCTGCGCGTCTTCCACTTTGACTCGATGGAGCTGCAGGGGGTGATGAAGAGCTACTTTGGCGGGCTGCTGTGCGTGTCGTGGAGCCCCGACGGGAAGTACCTCGCCACGGGCGGAGAGGACGACCTGGTTACCGTCTGGTCGTTCGCCGAGAGCCGCGTGGTCGCAAGAGGTCACGGCCACAAGTCCTGGGTCAACGTGGTGGCGTTCGACCCCTTCACGACTTCCCTGGAAGACGAGGAGCCTATGGAGCTCAGCGGCAGCGAGGAGGACCTCCACCAGGCGCCGCCGAATAACTCCATGCACTTCGGCCGGGTCCGAACGAGCAGCACGTTGTCACGTCTTTCTCGGCACAGCTCGAAAGGCGGCGGTTCGGCAGCTGTCACATACCGGTTTGGCTCGGTGGGGCAGGACACCCAGTTCTGTCTGTGGGACCTGACGGATGACGTGTTGTACCCACGCTTGCCGCTTTCCCGCGCATTCACTAACACTTTTGGACCATCGCTGACCAACTCTGGCAGCGGGGGGGTCAACAGCACCTCAGTTGTGGGAGGAAGTGGAACAGTAGAGGGGCACCACCACCCGCCGAACACCAACACCGGCACCGCTAACCCCCCAACGCTCCCCTTACCGCTTCCTCGCTCTCTCTCCCGCTCCAACTCTTTGCCCCACCCTGCCGTGGCGAATGTCTCCAAGGGCCAAGGCGCCACGGAGAGCGGCGGGGGAGGCGGAGGAGGCGGAGGGAGCGCCGTCGGAGGGAACACCACGCCGTTCAGCATCGGCCGCTTCGCCACGCTGTCGCTCCAGGAGCGCAAGTCGGACAAGTCCGGCTGCAGCAGTGGGGTGGAGAAGGAGCACAAGAGGTACCACAGCCTGGGCAACATCAGCAAGAGCAACGACAAGATCAACGTGGCGCCGAGGAGCAACCGGCTGGACGCCGCCAAGGTCCTGGGAACCACGCTGTGCCCGCGCATGTACGAGGTGCCGCTGCTAGAGCCGCTGGTGTGCAAGAAGATCGCACATGAGAGGCTGACTGTCCTGGTGTTCATGGACGACTGCATCATCACAGCATGCCAAGAGGGTCTCATATGCACCTGGGCGCGGCCGGGGAAGGCAGTAAGTCTCCGATCAACTGCATAATGTCCAGGAGGGTTTGAGGTGTAGGGTGATGGTTTTATCCTCTCCGTCAGGAGATAATGAGATCGGTCGTGTGTAGGTGGCTGTGTGAGTGGGTGGCTGTGCATCTTTGTGTCTGTCCGCAGCTAATCTCACAAACTGAATAATATTTTGGCTGCTAAGTTATGGCTCCATGCTCGAGGACCTCTTGTGGTTGCGGTTACACACACTTTCAAAACAGCTGTTATTGCATGCTGCTCTGCAGCTGAGGCACAGATCGCATACAGAAGTACTGCATACTACATAGTCGATCAGAATGTGTTCCGTACTGTCTACTTAATGAACAAGTGAGTATCATTTTACCAGCTGACACTGAAATATGCTCAAGCAACAGCACGGTTTTAAGGCACCCCACAAGCAGCTCCGTCACATTTCTGAAAACAATTGCAGCAAATTCACAAACAGGAATTATTATAGTTATTTGGATAAACTGACCACATATTTGGAATATAAATGGTTACTTTCTCGCCTGAAAATATTAAGACTGACGGCTGTTCTCAAGGCATCTGGACGGATACATTTTTTAGCTGAAGTTCATCATGTTTTCTCAGCAAACTATTATGGAA
Organism: Taurulus bubalis; assembly: GCF_910589615.1. NCBI lineage: Eukaryota > Metazoa > Chordata > Actinopteri > Perciformes > Cottidae > Taurulus > Taurulus bubalis. The sequence continues at coordinate 13,139,388 of NC_136598.1, forward strand.
CCTGTGAGTCTGTCTTTGTTCTCTTGAAATGCTCCACGTATGGGTAACGTTAGCAAAACGGCATGCATAGAACGCATTCAAATCCAAGCAGCTGCTTACTTGGCTGTGCTGCTTGCCAGAATAAAACGTCGGCATTGTACGTTTCTGCTAAGGATATGTTGGACCGCAGGAGACTCAACAGTCTTCTCCTGAACAGAAGGGGCTTTTCCACGGATTGTCATCAGTGTCTAACTTTCCTTCATGTTTTGTCTCTCTGATCAGAACCCGACAGCACAGAACGGGAACTCTCCGAGCGGCACGGTGGTATAGCTGCAGGAGAAGCCTTGCACCCCACCCCCCCCAAGTCCTCTCCATCACTCCTCAAGTATTGTATTCGGGGCCAACAACCAGAGACCCTTCCTACCACTGCAGTATTACACCGTCAGCGTAACCCTTTGTATCGGACACAACCCAAACCCTGATACCCTGCTGATTTCACTCAGGGTGGTAAACACTTCCTGAATCCCCCAACACACACCCTAGAGGAGGCGTTCATCAGGGTCTTCACAGGTCAGCAAAGCAAAGATAGCTTTGCATTCAGATGAAACAGCAGATTGAGGAAGACTTCAGGTGGACTTTAGAAGTTAGCTGGCAGTCTTGGGAATAACGAAGCAAAGATGCTAGCTAGCATATGAGCTAGTTAGCCCTTTAGCTCGGCTTAGACTAAGTGCTGGTAGCTAGCACTTAGTGGACAAAGGTATGTGGACACCACTTTGGTCGGAGATTTTCATTGTTTGGGTAACGCCCCTATGTTCCGGTGGTCTTAACTACGACTGCATTTAAACAACAGTATTTTTCCATCTGAGCATTTTGGGGTTCTTTTTTTTTTTTTTAATGGCCCAGTGCTTAAAGAAATGCTTCTCCCTGTGTCTGTTGGAAGAACTTGACTGACCTGCACAGACCTTAACCCCATTTCAAACACCTTAGGGATGACCCGGACTGTGAGCCACACCCAATCACTTTGTCACCTCAGTCACGCCCCTGTGTGATGCTCAGGTGTCCACATTCCTTTGGCCAAATCATGTATTTAAAACAAATCTGCCCCACATTGTCCCAAATTCTAAATTGTCATTCTTCTTGTGAGCAACAGTTAGATACACATATTCTACTACTATTCAGCACTATTATTTGTTAATCAAATACAACGATGATTATTTTTGACAAAACGCCCGACTAAAAATAATGAAAAGGTGTTCTGATTAAACAGGTGGAGCCCCCATCCTTCAGCTCCACCCTGTCCAGTATGAAACTCAAAGGAACAATGTAGGTTAGCTTCACTGGTCGGTATTCTGACCACGATGAAGTTTTGATAAAAATAACAATACTTTTTATTTGTACAGGCACTTTACACGGTAGAAATAGCAACAGAAACGATGAAAGCAATAAGAAACAATAATAATATGTAGATGTAAAAAATCAATCACACTGCATTGATAATTAAAACAATGAATCATGGATTAAAAGCAGATAAATAAGTGGGTTTGAATGCAGTTTTGAAAGAAGTGAGTTTCCCATCTCGTGCCACTGTGGAAGTTTAAGTTTATTCCCAGTCCCCTCCCTCCCCCCCGCACCAATCCCCCGACGCCCTCCTACCAGACAGACGGCATCCAACAGACAGATGTGCTTCCCGTCTGCAGCCTGAAGCAACAAGGATCGAGCAGCGCCATCCGACCCGTGCGAAAGACACTACAAAAGCCACGGCTATTGTATTTATGTTATTTATTTTATCACAAGACTGTGTAGTTATTTATAATGTAAATACTGGAAATACTCTATAAATGCATAAAAAGGACAAACACGTATGGGAACAATGACTTCACGGCAAGGAAGGGAAGACCAACAAACGGGAAAGATGAAGAATATTAATATATGAAGATCCTTCTATTGTACATAGCAATCACAGCTAAAAAAAAAATACACGAATGTCTGCTGTTTTAGGGAACTTGAAGATGTCAATGTGTTTTTATTTCGTGCGATAAGAGTTTCTTCCGGTTGGTCCCTGAAAAGCAAGCTGGTGGTTCAGGTCTGAATAATACCGATTCCCCTGGTGTGTGTGTGTGTGTGTGTGTGTGTGTGTGTGTGTGTGTGTGTGTGTGTGTGTGTGTGTGTGTGTGTGTGTGTGTGTGTGTGTGTGTGTGTGTGTGTGTGTGTGTGTGTGTGTGTGTGTGTGTGTGTGTGTGTGTGTGCGTAAAACGGTGTAGCTATATCATATAGTATATCTTCATTCCTGTTGCACCTCAATGGCCTCTTGCAAGAATTTGCACATCCAAGTCCATCGTGAGCTGCCCAGCAGGAGACACAAGAGTGTTGTTGTCTGGTCTGAGCTCTGCAGAAGTGATTCACTGGATATCTCTGGTGCAGAGGAGAGGATGCACATCCTTTGTCAAGATTCCCATTATTTATTTATTTCCTCTTTTTTTGCAATTTGGATTCTGCTTATCGAATACCGGCGCTCATTAAAGCCTTTGTCAGATTTCTGACATGTTATTTAAGTAACAAAAACTGTGTTGGGAAGTGAACACCACCTGTGTTTTTGTTATTTTAGTATACTTTGGGCTGTCTGTCGTAAACATGCCAATTTGTGATTGAAAGGTGAAATAAAGAAAAACTAAGTGTTCTTTTATAGGTTTTGCAGTTTTACGTTTGTTTTTGCTGAGGTTGGTGGTGCAAAAGAGAAGCTGATTTTGAGGCATCATGAACATGACAGACTCCATTTTGCTTTTCCATTCACAGTTGCCTGAGGTTGTGTAAAAAAAAATTAAAAATTAAGGCGAGCGTTTTCTGCCATGCTAGCGACGTCAGTCTGTCGGCCATTTTGTACAGAGATTTGTGATTCCCAGGGGATGAACCCTACTGACTTTGGTGACTTGGGTAGTTCCATATTTGGGTTTATGAACATATGCCTGTCTCAGCTAACAAAGGTTAGCACGCTATTGTGCTGAACTGGGATGGCGAACATGGTAGACATTAGCATTTAGCTCAAAGCGCTACACTGGGCCCGAGCAGAGCCGCTAGCACGGGTGTTCACTTGTCCTCTCGTGTCCATTTCCTCGAAAATGTGTTCTTGTTTTTCCAGAACACCGGCCGTTGATGAGCACGACATCAGACCTTTTGAATCAGTGGGGGACCAGCTCAAAAACGAAACTGTGAATACATTGTCAGTAAGCGTGCTACACACTTCCTCCAGCATGAAAGCCGTTTCATTTCATTGTATTTATTTATGGCTTTTTGTGACACTCCCGTCCGCCGCAGCACAATGGAGTCGGGAATTGGAGAACAGAATTGGAAAAAAGCGCCAGATAACGAATAATTGGTTTGGAACCGGTTGGAATTCAAAAACCTCGCTGATAATCGACACACCTGCACGCAGAACCATTTCTGACCTCTACGTCGTCAACCAGAGACACCGCAGCTCTGGTTGACGACGTAGAGGCGTCCCTTTTCACAAACTGCTTTGTGTTTCGGGCTGCAAACCACGACCTTTCACATAATATAACATTGGAGGCTCGCAGTGCAGCAAGCCGGCCGTGCTTTTATGCAGTTATGAAGTTACCTGTCTGACAATTCATCCTATAAATAGCAGAGTGACTTCAACAGCACTGCAGGACCCAAGGTTATACCCTTGCAGCAGCAGACAAAACTGCCAAGCAGCTCATGTGCACTGGTCGTTGCTGTCATAGCAACAGCAGAGAGTCCCAATTGAGCTCATGGGCCTCGATATCAACTTAAAAGCTAAATTAATGCTTCACCACGACGGGAATAACCAGATCTGTTTCAGGAATGATACCCTCCAAAACATCGTAATTTCTCCTAAAATATTGAAGTTAACCCGGAGAGAAGTTTGTGCAGCTTAATTTAAGTATTTTAAGAAGTTTGAGCACAGCCGTCTGATGTTTCAGTCTGGTTCAGTTATAAGAAAAACTAAACCCCCAAACCACGTTGTTCAACTGAAGACCAATGTATGTGGGTCATTAGAAGTGTTGTTGATGGATCCATGACCAAATCTATTTTTAGTATTTGAATTCTACATGTTGTGTGATAAATGTGCAGAACTACTGCCCTCTGGTGGTTGAAACAGCTATTGCAATTTAATTCAGCTGTTGGGATGGCAGGTGATGGAACACTGCATCATTTTTCCACATGTGGTTCCATCAGTGGCATTTGTTTTTATTGTTTTTTTTTGGTTATAAACCTGAAATACGTTATTTGGTAAAGAGATGACAACTGTTTTGTTCAACAGAATAAAATATGTCAGTGTCTAAATAAAAAGGCGGTCGCTAACAATCGGCTGAATGAGACTACTAGACGTCGGCCATCACAGTGTCCACCATGTGACCTCCATCATCGCTTCAAAGTTAGCTTTTTGTCTTCTGGTGATTCTATTGACACTTCAAAAATCATAAAAGTGTTGTTCATTTGTGAAGATTGTCTTGCTGAACAAAAATATGTTAGTATCACAATTTTATTCTTCATTTTTTGCTGCAGTCTAGGTCGCCATCAACCAACGTGCTAGAGATTGAAAGGGTAACAGCTATCATAACCAGTAATATTAAAACGGTATAGTCTGGCTAAATATTAGATATATATATTAATATTTTGTATCCATGGAAGATGCACTTCAACTGAATCTCCAGGGTTTTCTACTCTTTAAGGTTGAACCGCCAACCTCGTGGTTTAAGGACGACCCCCTCTGAGCAACAGCCGCAGGTTTTATATTTAATGTTTTTCTAACCACGGTCCTCTTCTTTTGCTCTACAGTACATCCAAGTACATGAGTATTTTCATATTTTAATCTGTGTGTAAACATAACCAGGATTTGAACTAAAAATGACAGGTTTGTGAGTCCTGAACTCGGGCATGAGAGGAATTATGGTCCTGATGCTGAAGTGAAGGGCTAAAAGGGAAGCAGACATGAGATAACAGCGCTTGTTTTTGTTTTATTTTGGAGCACATCCTCTCCCACTAAAGTCCCTTCGCTATTTGATATTTTTTATGCCCGTCAAACAAATGTTACTGTGAGTTGATCATGTGGAGAAGTATAGTGTCTACAGCTGCGCTCAGCCTCAGCTGGAACCATTACCATCAGAAAATATCAGAAATAAGTATGTAGGTGGTCAGAGGCTGCACCGCTCAGACGGCCGGAAAGGCCCAATTAATAAAGTTGAACTTGACAAATGTCAACATAATTTATTTAACACAACAAATATTTTCTGACGACAACTTAAACAATTAAAATAAAGCTCTTAATGTATTTTTGCACACAAAACAACTCATTGCCAAGGGAACAAACATCATTCCATGTATTTTGACATTTCAGGCTGAAACAAGACACTTTATTTAAGCTTTTGTTTTCTTATTTCTCTCTGTTTGTATATGTTTGAGATATGCATTGTCTATTTCCTCCGTACTGTTACCACATGTACACACACAAACACGCTCTCTTTCTCTCTTGTGCACAATACACACGCTTTCACACACTTTATATCTGTTCTGGTGGAAGTTCTAACAGCAGAATGACGCCACTGTGTCCAGTTTGTATATGGAGATCTGTTATTAAAACCTGAAACAGTCGTGTGTGTCCTGTCATGTATGCCATCATGACGTTGTTCCGGTTCAGTACCAGTATGATTGATGTGTGGGAAAAAAATGGAAATACCCAAAATGAAGCACCTTGAATTTGTATTTAAATACAGAACTCATCTCCATTGGTATCTATTTCCATATAGCATTAAAACATTTACTTGAAAGTTGCATGAATTGTGTGATTAAACACAGTGAGATCCATTCAGGACATTTATTTAAACAAATATGAAGATAGATGATCATACCAGACATGAATGGATCCCAGAATAGAATAATGGCAATAATAAATGGCAAAATACACACATTTAAACTAATGTTGGGCAACCGCAGAGAATAACTACTATAGAAGGAAAAAAACACTGAATAATAAATAATATAACGAGAGAGAAAAGGGGCACAAACTCTTGATTGTGCAATCAAAAACATACATCACAGCCAATGCATGCCAATTACTGTTCTTATGGTCTTTTTGTTGAAAGAGCATTCAAGAGTTTTAAATATATTTTAAGCTCTTTGTAAATATATATATATATATATATATATATATATATATATATATATATATATATATATATATATATATATATATATATATATATATAATTGGTCGATAGAGGGCGCTACAGTTCAGATACAGTCAGCTTCACTACTTCTTTGCACCGTGGAGGAAGATAACGACCCCCTGAGGTCTTAAACCCGACGACCTCACGGGGTTCACGCCTCATAGTCCGTGAGAGTGTGAGATTGGGGACGCACCTCCCTTAGAGTGTAAAGGGAGGCGGGATCCCCAATCTCCACACTACACTATATGCTCCCCACCTTCCTTAACACACACCCTTTTTTCTCAAGAAAACGACCTTCTTCGGCAAAGAAACAACAACATGGCGACGTGACGGACACGGGGCGTATACATCCAAGCGCCGGATCTGGTTCGTGAATGCGTCAAGCCGCAGACATGAACACCGGAAACCAGAATGCCTTTAAGCAAGGAAATAAAAGCTCCGTCAGGGGAAAGCGTTGTGTGATCTCATGGCCTACTTTTCCCCCTCTCCCTCTTTATTGAAGACTATGAACAAACAGACATATGATTCAGCACAATGTAAAATCAAATAAATATTACACGTAAATATATTAAATGTAAAAGATATGGTACCTAAACATATTATTGAACAATAACATGCAAAGTAAATGTAGTTTATTCAGGGACTACATAATATAATTATTTATATTATAAATATGAATTTACTTGAACATACAAAAGTCGTTGAGAATATTTTATTTTATTTTATTTTGTAAATGTACTTCTTTGAGTGTCCTCTAGGGTTCCCTTCAAGAAGAGAACATATGATATAGTGTCCTCTAGGGTTCCCTTCCAGAAGAGAACACATGATAAATTGTATCAGAATCAGAATCAGCTTTAATGGCCATGTAAGTTTGCACATAAATGAAATTTGACTCCGGTTTCACTTTGCTCTTTGTACTTTTACCCACACAATATACAGTAAACAAGATAAATATTAAAAAGATTTAAAAAAATACATTAAAGACAGTAGTCAAAAAAGTGCAGATGGAAGAGTCTGATGAACTGTTCATCAGAGTGACGGCCAGTGGGAAGAAGCTGTTCCTGTGTCTGGTGGTTTTTGGCGTACAGTGCTTTTTAATTAAAAAATGTCGTCCCTCAGACCGCCTGAGTTGGCCACTGATTACAGTATTTCAGTCCTTAAATGTCCTTAATTACAGTCCACCATTGACAAACAGCAGGTCTGAAGGACACACATCTTAAAATGGATCCTCACGCTATCGATTGGACCTTTATTTTGTTGAACATGACCGGAAACGGCGTGTCCTAACAGGTGTGAGCTTGACACCGCCGAGGGTTCGATACCGACACTGTTGTCCTCCCCGGATCAACATAAACCATATCAAAGAGCGAACATGGAGCAGAAGGAGGAGACCGCCGTGGTCAAACGGTAGGACCCGCTCACTGAAATGCACATTCCGTGTCTGTGTATTGTCCGTGTTCTCTTTTGTGTCGTGTGTTGGGTTTTCACTGCATTTAGTTTCGCAGGGAGAGTCCCAGTGACCCAGTAACCCAGTAACCAGTAAACCTCCCCCTCCCAGCAGCGGCTGTGGTCGCGACCCGGGCTGTGCGTTGTGACAGCATAGGATTTAGATTTGGTGTTTTAGGTGTTTGATTCATGTCTCTTTCACCTCGCAGCTTATTAATGCGTACATATTTATAATGCAATAGTATAATATGCATTATTCTAAAATGGGTCATGCTGCATAATGATTATGCTGAGTACATTAAGTATGTGAAAATGCTGAACATTTTGAATTTAGGACTTTTCCTGTTAACAGAGTATTTCTACTTCCACTTTACAAGTACAATATCTTAGTACTTCTACTGCTGGGTATCGTATTGTAATTACACATGTTGCAGTCAGGGTTGTGGTTTATTTGTGCTTCATCATCCTTATTTCAGGTATATTTCCATGATATTCTTTCCACGTGCCTGCATTATTTATCTGCATGTTGTATTGTGTTGCTCCTGTAGTTGCAGCTTTGGCTCCTGCTACACACTATTTATTATCTCCAGCAGACACATTTAGGCAGCTGGAATGATGAGTTCATGTTCATGTGCAGACTGGTGTCTCGTGACTCAATACTTCTTCCAAAAAAGGCGTATAAATAATTAAAAAAAGGAAACACTTTAAAAATGAAAAAGTAGAGCGAGAACATTAGTCCCTTTTCAGCTCTACGAGACTTCTTTTGATTAAACAGTGAAAGCAAAAGATGTGAGAAATGCATCATGTTAAAGGTAATTCCTTCATATTCTAACGCAGCATGTACATTATGCTCGATGTGCATCTGCCTCTTAACAAGCTGTTTAACAGCAGATTTCATCCACACATTTGGTGCAGATCTCATTTAGTTTCACAGGGAGAGTCTATGGTGGCCCGAGAGGACAAAGTTAGGAAGTAGACTAAAGCTGTGTGACTGCTTGTGTTGATGTCCAGCATGGATGTCCATATTTGGATTTACATTTTGGGCTCAGAGCCAATTTGAAACCACATCCAGCAGTGTTTAATGGAAACACTGAAGCTGGAAATAGCCGTGGGAGTGGACTCACCGCTCCCCACACGTGGGAGGAACGCCTGCACATACATGACCTGAGCGAAACCCTCTCAGCAAGCCACGACACAGCCAGCTGATCAGCTGATCAAACAGGTTCTACAACCTACCGGGCCGTTTGCTGTGTTTGCAATACATCAGGGAGAACCAAAGATTGCAATCATTTGTGTTTATTTTTGAAAGATGTTGTTCGTGGATCATAATTCTCTCTGAGATGACATGATAGGGGAAACAACGAGTGCATTCATCATTCAGTCGGTCCACATAAACAGATTTGCTGGTTCCATCTTCTCAAATGTGATTCTTTTATTACTAAATCTTTGTCTAAATTCAACCCGCTCTGTGATTTAGGGAAATTATCTCACACACAGTATGCAAACGCAAGATCGGGCTTGCAAACTTTAACATCAGATTTATTCAATTCAATTCAGTTTATTTTGTATAGCCCAACATCACAAATACAAGTTTGCCTCGGAGGGCTTTACAATCTGTACACATGACATCCCTGTCCCGGGACCTCACATCGGATCAGGAAAAACTCCCCCAAAAAGATAGTAACAACCCTTTCACAGGGGAAAAAAAAGGGGAACAAACCTGAGGGAGAGCAACAGAGGAGGATCCCTCTCCCCGGATGGACAGAAGCAATAGATGTCATGTGGCCAGAATGAATAACGTAACGGAGTTACAGCACATTCAATGAATGTGACAGAAATTATTCATATAATGAGTAGTAGGCATGGTCCATGATCCAGATAGCCACGACCCATTAAGCAGAAGGAGGTAGAGAGGAGGGGCATCCCAGGGGCAGTGGGAGGAGTAAGCAGGGCCATGGCAGCTGGCAGGACGGCTCCAGGCCAGTTGCATCAGCAGGGCCATGGTTGTATCAGCAGGGCCAGTGGGAGGACCGGGGTCCTCCCCCTGGTTCCAGGCAACCATGAATCCATGGAAAAAGAAAGTAGAGTTAGTAATATGCATTGAAGAGACAATCATTTATCCAGAAGGAGAGAAAGAAGAGGTGAAGAGGAGCGAAAAGAGGAAGAGAAGGAAAGGAGGAGCTCAGTGTATCCTAAAATGTCCCCCAGCAGTCTAGGCCTATAGCAGCATATCTAGGGGCTGGACCAGGGCAAACCTGAGCCAGCCCTAACTATAAGCCTGAAACAGCCCTAACTATAGGCGCCATCAAAGAGGAAAGTCTTAAGTCTACTCTTAAATGAGGTGACCGTGCCTGTCCCCCGAACTGAAAGTGGAAGCTGATTCCACAGAAGAGGAGCCCGATAACTGAAAGCTCTAGCCCCCAACCTACTTTTTAACACTCTGGGAACCACAAGTAACCCTGCATTCAGTGAGCGTAATGCTTTCGTGGGGTAATATGGCACTAAAAGGTCCTTAAGATATGATGGTGCATCACCAATTAAGGCTTTGTAGGTAAGCAGAAGGATTTTAAATATGATTCTCGATCTTACAGGAAGCCAGTGGAGAGCAGCTAGTACAGGAGTAATGTGATCTCTCTTCCGCGTCCTCGTTAGTACACGAGCTGCAGCATTCTGGATCAGTTGGAGAGATCCAAGGGATTTACCAGGGCAGCCTGATAAGACGGAGTTACAGTAATCCAGTCTTGAGGTAACAAATGCGTGGATCAATGTTTCTGCATCGCGTTGAGACAGGATGTGCCGGATCTTTGAGATGTTCCGTAGGTGAAAAAAGGCGGTCCTTGAGATCTGTTTCACCTGGGAGCCAAAGGACAGGTCCTGGTCAAAAATAATTCCGAGATTCCTTACGGTGGTGGTAGATGCCAGAGCGATGCCATCCAGAGAAACCATATCATCAGATACTTGATTTCTGAGGTGTTCTGGTCCGAGTAAAATAACTTCAGTCTTGTCCAAGTTCAGCAGCAGGAAGTTGCAGGTCATCCAGGTTTTGATGTCTTTATTTATTTATTTATTTTTTTTATTTATTTTTGATGGTATTTATCAGTGTGGATATCATTGAAAATTATCAATATGAGGCTGTTTTTGTTTTGCAAAGGCATACTAAATGATGTGGTTTAATATGTAGCGTACTCAGGAGTGTGTGTGTGTGTGTGTGTGTGTGTGTCTGTGTGTGTGTGCGTGTGTCCTGTGGTTGAGGACAATAGAGGACATTGTTTTCTGTAAATATTATCCTTTACCGTGCGTGCGTGCGTGACGGTGTGTCAGTGTGTCTTTTACTCGGCAGGTGTTTCCACTCTCTCACACTTTAACTTCAGTAACCACAGTTTGGTCTCCAGCACACACACATTGAGCAATAAGAAATGGTGGCCAGCGTGCTCTAAGGCTCCTCCCACCTGACTCTCTTGTTGATGTTGTGTTAGAGAGAGGGAGGCCGTGTGTGTTTCATGCGTTATTATTAGCAGCAGTATTATTTACAGTGGCAGTAGTACTTTGAACAGGAGCAGCAGTGTTACTGTGAGCAGTTGTAGTCGTGGTATGCTGTGCAGATCGTAGAGCCATCTGAGATGAACGTGTGCTTGTTATTTGTAACATAGTAACACCTAATGTGGCCAGAACGTTTGGTCTAACAAATTACGGAAAATTGGGAAAAATGGGTCCAGGGTGACATCATCAAATCACTTGTTTTGTCTGATACATTTTTTATAAATGCCTGAGAAAACCAACACATTTAACAGGCTGTAGGCATTGGGGGGAAATAATGATGAATTGAGTAATACCATTTAAGTTTAATTTACCTAATGTATTATGTCATGTGAAAATCCATCACATCCCAGCATGTTGGTATCAGACTGAACACGTGAACTTTTAAAATAAAAGTTGTATGTGACGTCGCCTACGGTAAAGTTTACAGTCACACCTGTACTGGTTCGGCAGCTGATACTTGTGTGTCTTCAGACGGCAGCAGGGGAACCGGCTGTGGTTCTGTCTCTAATGTTCTTTGGGGTTCTGTGCAGCACCTCTTGTCACCAACATCCAATGATGTTCTGGTTTTATCTCCCGTCGTAGAGCCTCCTGTCCTGTGCGTCCACATCTCATGTTAGTTTGTGATGTTTCCTGCTTTCTATTGCTCCTCTGTAAAAGTTTAGAAGAAGTTGGAACAGGCATGTAGCCGTCTTAAGTTTCCTGAAGAAATACAGCCGTTTATTCTCCACCAGGACGGAGATGTGAGGACCGCGTCAGGTGGTTTGTGATGCTGATTCCTCCTTTTATCTAAGATCACAGTCAGCTCCTTGTTTTTACTGCCGCTGAGCAGCAGCTTGTTTCTCTGAGCTCCTCTCACTCTAGACTCTGTTGCTTTCCTCTCGACAGGAAGTCTCATCGTTGTTTGTAATCCGGCCGATGACCGCAGTGTCCTCTGCAACAACTGCAGCAGTTTTTTTCACTATAAACCTAACTCAGATCGGTAGAGATAAGGTTGAAAATATGCCTTTTTAATATCGGCTCGCTGCTATTAATCACACTACTTCACTTCATATTGTTTTGAATTGCTCTTTTATAGTTACAATTTTTTCTACTATTTACCTTTTTTTTTTTTACTTATTTCTGTCCATGTGTGCTGCAACAACTGAATTCTGAAGTTAGTCGTGTGTGAGATTGTTTTCAAGAGGAGCTCAATCTTCCTTCTGTTCGGTTTCTGTGTTTAGTTTGACGTGATCACATCTCCGCCCGCTGTGTGTTTTTGGTTTGTGTGTTTGTGTGTGAGACATGAAACCCTGCTTTTGTCTTGTCAGCACATGTTTTTCATAAGATGGAGGAAGACAGAGGGGGATGGAGGGAGGATCTGGACTGTCTCCCAGTAGCTGAAATAAACAACATTCTGTTCTCCTCAGTTTGGGACATGTTTCCCTGTTTTTTTCCGCTTCAGCTCTGTTTTCACTTTGAAAAACAAACAAACATCCAGGAATGTCCTCCGAGCTGAACTCTCTGCTCAGGAAGTCTCATGAAGACGCAGAGCTCTTAAATGTCTCAAGATTAATTACAATGTAGAGAGAAACGGAGAGCGGCTCAGCAGCAGGACTTTAGGGTTTAAGATTTAATCTTTATTTAGCCATTTCTTCCATTGGTTTACGTTTTTGCCGAATTGAATAATTTAGATGTAAATTGTGTTGTTTTTGGTAAATCGTGGTTGTAGAGGTCAGAGGAAAGGGTTAACAGCACTGAGCATGTGACCTGGCACTCCTAACTGACATCTTGTTTTCTGCTTTTGTCCCACTTCCACTTTGTTTTTCTCTCCCCGTCTCTGTGACCTACTTTCACTTCCTTTTGTTCCTGTCGTCTGCTTTGATTCATTCCATCACTTTATCCTATTTTTATCCTCTTTTACTTTCTCCTATTCTGCTGTCCCCGTCTATCTTCCCCCCCATATCAATCTCTTCCTCCCCATCTATCATCCTTCCCCCCTCTTTCCTCCGTCAAAGAAACACTTCAACCTGTGCAATATTAATACACTGTTCATAATAATAGTTATATCTATTCTGTCGGTGTGTGTGTATACATATATATATATATATATATATATATATATATATATATATATATATATATATATATATATATATATATATATATATATATATATATAATTCAGTATTGTAGTGTTTTTTTAGTTTGTGTTTGTGTTTTATTAGTGTTTTGATTTTGACATGTCTCTTATGTGCATTTTACCCTGTTTGCTGCTTTGATCCTGCAAATGTCCCCACTGCGGGCCTAATAAAGGAATATCTGGTATAATCTCCTCTCTCCTTCCTCCTGTAGCAGCAGTTCGGAGCAGAGGAAGCTGCGTTCTCGTGATGCGGCCCGATGTAGGCGCAGTCAGGAGACGGAGGTGTTCTATGATCTGGCCAGTACTCTGCCGCTCCCCCGGCGAGTCTGCACCCACCTGGACAAGTCCGCCATCATGAGAGTCGCCCTCAGCTTCCTGCGGATGCACCAGCTCCTCCTCCGCCCCGGTAAGACGCACGTCTTCAGATGGCCATCTGTCCCGACGGAACTGAACGCTCCGAAGTTTTCTCATTTGTTGTTGAGTTTTTCGTCTTGTCGTGATGCGAATGCGACCTACAGTATATCATGTTTGTACTGTTCAAAATGCTGTTTAATTTTGAATGTTTCTCTCCTGCCTCTTGATCTGTTTTTCTTGTTGCATGACACTTGCCGCTAAGCATCGAGGTTTTCCTTCTTTCAGTGTGTTATTCTGGCGATGGGAGTCGGCTCGGTGGTGTTTTGCTTCCTCTCAGGTGTGAGAGCAGAGTAATGAAGTCATCAATAATAAAGGGACAATGCTGACTTTTTATTATTATTCAGGCGACAAACATAAAAAAATGCATCGGGATTTGGCAGAGTGGTCATACCCGAAAATCTCCTCACTGGAAGAAAACAATGGTTTTACTGTTCACCCATTTTTGATACTTTTAGAGTGAACTTATTTATGAGGTCCGAAAAAATGCCAACAATGTTGATGCAGAGCTACAGTTCAGCAGCGATGAGGAAATATTTTGGTCCGTTAAAATCCAACAGGCAATGGAAGTTTGAACCAAAGCTGTTCTGTTTGTAAGAATCACTTGGTGTGTGTTTTTTACTGCAGGTGAGAATCAGAGAGAGAAGTCAGATGAGAAGGTGGAAGAGGTGGAGAAGGATGGGAAGGAGGAGAAGAAGAAGAAGAAGAAGAAGAAGAAGGATGAGGACGAGGAGGAGGAGGAGGAGGAGGAGGAGGAGGAGGAGAAGGAGAAGGAGGAGGAGGAGGAAGAAGAAGATCCAATGGATTCTTTCTATCCTCAGGCGCTGGCCGGCTTCATCATGGTGATGACCGAGGAGGGAGACATGATCTACCTCACAGAAAACGTCAGCACCCACATCGGCGTCCCACAGGTACAGCGATCTGGTTTTGGATTCCATTCATTTCACTATAACCATTCAGGACGTTCGTTGGAACTCGATCGATACCCAGAGCCCAGGTAATCGCTATCGTAGCTTAAAAGGTCGGATCGGTCCATTCCTTACTGCATTAAACTTAAGAAGTTGAAGCACTTGTTTTACAAGAAAACAGAAATAATTTCTGTATTGACGAAAATATTTTTTTCATTCTAGATTTTGCTCGGATTTAATATATTAGATCTTAAATTAAATCTTTCCTGCAGTTCAAAGTGCTTCACAGATGACTGACGAGCTAAAAACAAGACGGATTAAGTGAAATCAACAGAAAAGAGCGTGGGGGCAATAACATTATATTTTATAAATATAATTAAAAGTACAGTAATAGTAGTGTGAAATAAAAAGTAGAATACAATCATACAACTTAATATGAATAATCTAAGTGATTAATAGCAGTCTATAGAGGCTCTAACCTTAGCCAATTTAAGACTCAGGGCCAATAGGGCGGCGACCGGGAGAGCATGTTCGGACACGTGTTCTTGCCATAAACAATTCCACTGCCCATTCCAGCACTCAAAAACTATTTTGCTTCCCATCCACACACGCCTGTTCCCATTACCTGGCACTTCCCTATATGCCTCATGCCAGCGATTCCCCCCCTTCTACATCCCGACCGGGTTCACGCACCCCCAATCCTCCACACCTTCAAAAAAAAACGCAACAGAGCCTATTTATAGCCGCATAAAATCGGACCAATGCGAGAACTGTTTGCTCGCGCTTGGCGTTTGTTACAAGATTTAGTCCGCTGTATAAATTTCAGTTACACAAGGCGTCACTTTTAAAGAGCAATAAGGATGGCGAGGACACACGCACAGGCTCAGAGGCAGATTGCATTTCACATTTATTTACTTAAACACAGTAAGCCACCTAAAGAACAAAGAGTGGCACATAGGCTCAGAAACAGATATAAATACCACACTTTGGGAATCCCTGGTGTAGACCCACACATGAATGAGACTGCAATTGTTTTTGGCTGTTTTGTAACTCTTCCAATTTTGATCTAAAAAATGTAAGGGGCTTCTGACTTGCACTGGCATGCTTGGTGTTCAGGTGGCGGCGCAAATAAGAGGCTTCAGACAGCTGTTAGCCAGAACCTCACTGCACAACACGCACTGTGGCTTCGGGCAATCTGCATTGCCAATCCAAGTGAAGCCCAGACCCAGATAATTGTCATCATATTTCCTCTTTTTTTTCCCAGTCTGATGCTCACTCTCGTTTCCTCTTTTTTCACCTTGACTCCACGATGGGCCTCTGTGCTCCCGGTCTCTCCCCAACGCACCTCTCCGTTTCTCTCGCCTCTGGTTCCTCACCCTCTCTCTGTCCCTCTCCTCTTTTATTACTGATAGCTTCAGATGTCCCACCTGACAGCTTCCCCGATTTCAGCCAGTTAAACATATTTTCATGGATGTTGCTGAATGAATGAAATGAAGTTAGGTGCACAAGCTAGGCTAGCTAGTGTGTAGTAAAAGACAGTCTGGCGGCCGGACCGGAAGTGCATCTATTTATTAAATTGTATGTTTTTAATTTTAAATTTAAATCTTACAAAGGGAATTTTTATAATTAAAAAATCCTACTTATTTTTTTTTAAATTATGTTTAATATTAATTATTACACCATTAGACCACCATAACATTTTTCCTCTTGCGCACCCCCTAGAGGCAGCTGCCCTATGCAGTTTATGTGCCACCCTGTGTTCAAATGAAGGAACTACATGTCCCCATTCACCCAGTATTTCCCTCGAACAATAAACCCATTTTGGCTCCAACACAATCCTTCTGAGTTTTTACTGTCGGCCTCTCAACAGAACGCGACTTACTCTGATTAACTGGAGCAGCGAGAGAAGCCTTCGCTCTATTCTCAGCTGTTTGGGATCAGGTTTGCCACTGAGGCACAACTAGGTGACGATAAGTGGCTCCAGGAATGCAGCGTGCTGTGGAGCTCTAATGATTTAACCCAACACTGACCGCACTCAGCTCCCTCAGCGGTGTTTTAATAACTCTAGTGTATTTGATTTAAGAAAAAAGATCACAGAGGAACCTTTAACTAATGCAGCAGTCATACCGGATACATGACTGTAAGGAAATCCATGCATAACATACGTCACAGTGCAATGAATAGTGTTTCAGCTGGCTTTCCAACCTCCAACTGGTTTGACAGCGTCAGTTGTTGTTGTTGTTGTTTGTTGTTTACAGCTGGAGCTACTGGGTCAGAGTATCTATGACTACGTTCACCCCTGTGATCAGGAGGAGCTCAGAGACCTGCTGATTCCACGTCCAGGTCAGACCACTATTTATTATAAACAACCAAAATCCTTCAAAACAGACAGCGTTCAAGATTTACTTGAAGTGAAAACATAAAGCTTGGTGTTAACGTTAAAAAACACACACACATCTTTGTCCAAGAATGTTTTCTCCACTTTCAGACTTTTCTTTTTATGAATGATAAACATTGAAGTTGATAACCCTCTGTGAGCTATAGCCGCGTTAGCTTTGTCATCGTGCTGCTTTCAGGTTCACGCAAGAAGCCGCTAGCAGAACGGCCGAGCGAGAGGAACTTCTTCCTGCGGATGAAGAGCACTCTGACCAGCAGGGGGCGCACCGTCAACATCAAGTCTGCTACGTGGAAGGTAGACACAGAAAGCCAAAGAGCTACTACACACACACACATACACATATACACACACACACACACACACACACACACACACACACACACACACACACACACACACACACACACACACACACACACACACACACACACACACACACACACACACACACACACACGTACGTACGTTCTGGAAGCATCCGATTCCTTCCAAATGCTCAAGCCTGAAGACTTGAGCTTCAGGACTGAAGTAACACTTCGGTAATTCTTCGCAGAGCCACACAGCGTTGATGTTTATATTTCGGGCTCTGCATTGAATGGCCTTGTTACGGAAGCGCATTGCGTTCACTGGATAAAAAAAAAAATAGACCCGTTTTCTCGTAATTACGACATCCTGATCTCGTAATTACCAGATCCTGACCTGATTACGAAAGGAGCCATACTGGCCACTGTATGCATGTATGTGTACAGGCGTCTTCTTAGACGGTTCCGTTGCCTTAGCTACTCCTTGGGGATCTAGGATTTTTCAGGATTTTTATCAGGATGTCGTAATTAGGAGAAAAGGGGTCTATTTCTTTTTTTTTATCCAGTGAATGCAATGCGCTTCCGTACCTTGTTGTCCAGTGATCAGAGATACTTTGATCAGATACTTCCTGGGGACAACATGTTATTTGGACAACTCCGTTGTTGGGGTGAAGGCGATATAAAAAAATTCTGCTTTGAATTTGATTGGCTTGAGAAAAATATGTTTTGTTTCCGGTAAATTATGGTATCAATTAAAGAGTTACACTTGGATTGGCGCTGAAATGGGATCTAAAAGTTAAAACAACACACGGCCCAACTCCTCCCCCTTAAATAATAGGTCCCGTCCACTCATGAATTTGTTTACGTCTCCTTAAAAGTTTAAACTTGACTATATTTAGTTGTATCAGCGCAAAGTTTGTCACCAGAGAGGCGTTGTCACGTTCCTCTTCATGAAATCTGAGATTCAAGCGTACCCAAGCTGGATTTGATAAATGTCACCGATTTTTTAAAAGCCATCACTGTCTAGTAAAGTAACTTGAACCCTCAAGCTCAGAGAACGAGAGTTTAGCAGAAGCGCAGCGAAGGTTTTGCCGGCAAACATGGTAGAGTGTGCAGTTTTTTAGATGTGAACCGACCCTGGAGCTTCCTTCCACTATCTAACAAGAAATCACACAAGATATCATTGAATATCTTTTAATTGTGTCTGGATGGGACCTTTAATCTTCGCCCTCGTGTTCTGCAGGTTCTCCACTGCACGGGTCACATCCGTCAGGTGGGCGGCGGCTCCGTGTCGCCTCCCGTGGGCGGAGCGATGACTCTGCTGTGTGAGCCCATCCCTCACCCGTCCAGCGTGGAGTTCCCCCTGGACACGCGCACCTTCCTCACCCGCCACAGCATGGACCTGCACTTCACACACTGCGAGGGCAGGTAGGATGAACGCAGAGTCCCGTGACTGACCCTGACCTTTGACCTCCCTGTGGATGGGAGGCAAGAGAAAAGAGGGTTTTTCATTTGGATAAAAAAAATACATCACATGACATGAGAGAGAAAAAAGAGGGAGGAATAGAACTCTTTGAACCTTTATTTTGGATTTTAATTCCTCTGTTTGTTATCTTCCTGTTTCCAGGGTGGCAGAGTTGGTGGGATACAAACCTGAAGATCTGATTGGCCGCTCAGCCTACGAGTTTCATCACGCTATCGACTCCGATCACGTCAAAAAGAGCATGCACACACGTGAGTCTCTCTCTCTCTCTCTCTCTCTCTCTCTCTCTCTCTCTCTCTCTCTCTCTCTCTCTCTCTCTCTCTCTCTCTCTCTCTCTCTCTCTCTCTCTCTCTCTCTCTAAAAACTACCAGAAAACATTATTATTTTATATATGTATATATATGCATGTAGACCTACTTTTTAATTGTTACTTATAGATGCTGAACCATGTGTCTCCAAATTGTTACATTTCCAGGAATTTTCTGTAAGAGAAGTATCATCGTTCTCTTTTCACCTTATTTGAGTGTCTTCATTATTTAAGCCCATAGAAGATGTTGTAACATTTTAAGTGGAAATTAAAACATGAGATTTCCACAAATATGTTCCAACTTCTGCAAACGAACAGGACAGGATGAGTCAGCGCACACAGAGGCAGGGTTTTGTCAACGCTACGATCTTCATGAATGTACCTTGTGTTTTATTACCGACCTCTTATTTCTTTGTTGATGTCCTGTCCGGTGTAGTGCTGTCCAAAGGTCAGGTGAGCACCAGACACTACCGTTTCCTGGCGAACGGCGGCGGCTTTGTGTGGGCGGAGACTCAGGCGACCGTCCTCTACAGCAGCAAGACGTTGCAGCCGGATGCCGTCGTCTGCCTCAACTATATTCTAAGGTGCTTTAAAAAGTGTTACACTCACGTCACGGACGTGGGGAGGATGTGTTGTTACCTAACGGAGCAGCTCACTCCTTCCTCACCTCCCACATCGTGCTCCTCTCCTGCAGTGCCGTGGAGCAGCCGGACCTCGTCTTCTCCGTAGAGCAGACCCGCTGCGGCCGGGCGCCTGAAGCCGAGCCCCAGGCGCCGGAGGATTGTGAGACTTCCGACATCAGCAACTCCTCGCCGGACGGTGAGCTCCTCGCCGGCTCCAGTCAGACTGAGGACGCAGGTTTGAATCCCGGCAGCGCGGTAGAGCTCTTCTTAAAACTGAAGGAGTTGCCGGAGGAGCTTCTCCAGTTGGCTCCCGAGGCCGGAAACGCCATCATCCCGCTGACAGGAGGTGAGACGCACCAAAGATATTTATAAATATATATAAATATATTCACATTATATGATCTAATTATCTGCCCAAAAAGAGAATTAGCTACCATATCTTGTAACATGTACACTTAGATAAATGACTTCTGGTCTGCACCGGAGTTTGACTTTTTGAACTTGCATTATTATTTTTTATTTCTTTCACGGCGGTTGCGCTCCAAAGCACAAATAGACACATAGACACATCGACACCTCCTCACAAACCCGCGGGAAGGTGTCCGAATTTTGATTGAATGCAGCTCAAAGCCGTTGAGAAGTGTCCAAGTGATGTATCTTAGATGAAAAACATTTTTTTATTTACAAGTCTCTCTGTGTTTTTTTTGTCTCTGTCAGATTTTGTAGAGCTGTCGTTCGCCAACCTGCCCAGTCCAAACTCACTGCCGGACCCTCAGGAGTTGTGTAGTCCACAGCTGCGGCAGCTGCTCTCACCCATCTTCAGCCCCCTCACTCCACCTTTATCTTTATCGTCATCATCATCACCAGCCTCCCCACTGGATGTTGAGTTGGTATATACGAGCCCCGACATCTTTTTATTTTAAACTTTGAAAGCCTGATGGAACAGTTAACTCAATTCACTTAGCTTTATTGGCATGAACAAAAATAAAGCAGTTTCCAGAATATTATCCACACAATACATATTAAATACTTTTGCTGATGCAGATGCTCTCTCTCTCTCTCTCTCTCTCTCTCTCTCTCCCTCAGAGCCCCTGTGAGGAGGAGATGACGGACACCAGCAAGGTGGAGAGGTTCTTCGCTGTTTGGCCCGGGGACGGTGAGAAGAAAGAGGAAGCACTGGAGGTAACGTGCAGTCTTCTCTCAGAACTCCATGTTTGTGTCTCCGCTTGTGTCACACAGACACAATAGAGGGGCCATTGCCAGTGTCCTATTTTCACCTTTTTTTCTAAATAAAAAATAGTGTAAGTCTCATTTTAAAACGGCTGTAATTCAAATCTCAGAGAGAAAATCCGACGATGAGAATACCTCTTGCAGCCCAAACACAGTGTGTAACGGTTTACTTTGAACAGCTCCTCCTACAAATTGTTCTGTTCGCGTCATAACAGTGGGATCATATTGTGACCTGCATATGCCAGTTATTTTGTGGAAATTGCTCAAAGACAAAGCGCGTGAAACATCATTCCAAAGTACAGACTATGTAAGTAACTTTAAACCATCAACAATCCATCCGATAGTGTGAAGATCTGACGGCTGTAGAGACTACAACCCAGTGTAGACGGCTGTAAATAACATTGATGCTTGGGCCTAAAATGTATTTGGACTTTTCATTTGTTTGTACACAACTAAATGTTTTCCTCTCTGACTTTAATTTCCTGTCGCTCCGTCCTTTCCTCTGTGTAGATGGAGGTGATGGACCTGGACATGCTGGCTCCTTACATCTCCATGGACGACGACTTCCAGCTGACGGTCCTCAGCAGTGTGCCGGAGGAAGCCGACAAACCTCCGTCTTCTTGGTCCGAGCCCTCGGCTGAGGCATCTGCAGGGAGCAGGAAGCGGTATGGCGGGCTGCTTCCCTCCGTACAGCAAGCCTTCAGGGATTTGTCAGTAGTGTGAGGAAGTCACTTTGACGGCCCTGAACGGATCATAAGAGAGGAATAAAAGTGTAGCGCATAAGATCTGATGCAAAGTATGCAAAATAGATCAATAGGAAAAGATGCAACATCTGGCCGTTCAATCTTACGTTTGTCTGTTTACAAACTTTTAATATTTAGACCAATATTTCTAAATGAATTTCAAGGAAACTTGCTCATTCTTTTTTGAGATTTTGGGTAAAACAAAAAACAACGAAAAAAGTGGAGCTGCAGACATAGGAGCATATTTGATTTGTTTGTGAGCAGCCATTGTGAAATGTGAAGGGTTTCACTCCAAACTAAATGAGATAAACAAGTGTACCCTTTTTGCTACAAATTGATTATTATAATACTAATGCTGCAATAATTCCTATCGCACATGAGTTCACAAGCTTTCTCTATACAGCGTTATAAGTTGAGACTTTATCTCGTCGATCATAAACAGGATTTATTTTGTATTGATTCATGCACAATTTAGAAAACAGGACTCCTTTTGTCCAAACACTACACACAATTCACACAAGCAGCAGAAAATCTCAGCTCTCTTTTGCTAAATGACACACTTCTCTCAAAACAGTTTCAGCAATGTTTTGCATTATGTGTCCATTTTAGTGTTTAAGCAATTGTAAGAAACCTGTATGACAACTTTACGATAAGGAAGGGATGTTGGAATGTAGGCTAAGGGATGGGAGGGTCGAGGGGTGAAGGGTGTAGGGGAGAAGGAAACAAGGAGGGTAGAGGGGGTCGTAGAAAGAAGGTTGGAGGGGTACAATGAGAGACAGCTGGTGAGTGGGGGTTGTCTCTTCAGGAGAGAGAGAGAGAGAGAGAGAGAGAGAGAGAGAGAGAGAGAGAGAGAGAGAGAGAGAGAGAGAGAGAGAGAGAGAGAGAGAGAGAGAGAGAGAGAGAGAGAGAGAGAGAGAGAGAGAGAGAGAGAGAGAGAGAGAGAGAGAGAGAGAGAGAGAGAGAGAGAGACTCACACTCACGTGTGTGCATGCTCTTAGAGGTAGGGATGTGGAAACTGAGTCAAACAGGAAGTGAACGTGTTCGTTGTGCTTCAGTACTTACTGTGTCCGGGCTGTGGTCCTTGATCCCGAACTAAGTTTTATAAAACACCATAATGCAAAAATAAATCTGCATTTAAAAGAAAGGCAGCAAATGTTTCTCATGGTTCACGATCTCCCGGTCTCTCCTTTAGGGCTCATAACCCAGACAAGGAGCTGCTGATTCAGGATAAGAGACAGAAACAAGACCCTTGCTCAATAGAAGAGGAACTTCTTCTCAGCCACAGGCTGCTGGTGAGTGATTTAACAAATACAATGTTTTTTTAAAGCTCACGGGGCAAGTTTATGAAGCGCTTTAGAGAATGAAAGAGAAGGAAGTTCGAGGACTTTCCACTGAAACGTATTCAAGATTTAACATTTACAGAATAGTTAAAACTTTTAGAAAAAGGTTAAGAACATCATTTATTTGAGATGACAGAGGAAATGTATAAGAAATGAAACATCTCATTCAGTTATCATTAGAGTTAACATCATCTTTCAAAAAGAATTGAATAATTTCACCTCAATAATGACAATTTGTTCAAGATTTGACAGTTTTCTGAAACAAAGCGTTCCCTTTGGGCTCGCTCCCTCTGACCTTGCTCCCTCTGACCTTGCTCTCTCTGACCTTGCTCCCTCTGACCTCGCTTCCCCTAACCTTGCTCCCTCTTTCTTTGCTCTGCATCTTCAGAGCTGTCTGGAGGAAACCGACCAATCAGATTTTTTCATGGACCTGGGTGCTGCAGGGCGAAGTCAGCTGCTCACAGACAGAGACCCCGTTTTAGGAGGCACACAGGGACTCTGTGATGACACTGCCTGTAAGATGAAGACGCACGTGCACGCGCACGCGCACACGCACACGCACACACACAAAATTAATTGTTAAAATTGCACACACAAAAAAGAAAAGAAGAAAAACTTCCTGAGCAGGTAAACACTGGGCTGATGTCTGAATTTTTGGTCTTTATGTTTCTAGTTTATTGTAGAAAGACCTTAAAATAGGGTTTATCATCCAAACACCTTCACCGATGATTTAAACATAGAGAAATATTGTCGTTATTATGCTGTGATTTTACTGGTCCAGCCCACTTGAGATCCAAATGGGCAGCATGTGGCCCCTTAACTAAAATGAGTTTGACGACGCCTGTGTGGATAAACTGATCAGAGTGTGTTGGTCAGAGATCAAGGTCACTGTGACTTGTATTCTATTGAATGCACTCTTCTTCTTTTTTGGCATGATAGTCCTCGACTCCTTCCATAATTTGGTGATCAAATGTTACTTTGACCTCACAAAACAAGTTTTTTTGTGAACTCAATAATTCATCAAACGGTTTATGACTATCACATAAAAGTCGAACAGGATAAAAGAATGAAGCGATGACATTTTGAACATACGTTGATGTAAACTGCAATTTGACTTGTTGGTGGAGGCATCCTGCTGCGAGGCGGTAATAAGCAGCTAGTTACTTTAATATTACTTTTTTATGTACACCGTGACACACTATAGTATAAATGTTATGACTTTTAAATACTATACTATACAGTCATTCAGTCTATTGGGGATTTGGCCTCAGAGGGTTGCATGTTCAAGTCCCTGTGCAGATTGGAACGTTAATATTGTGTGTAAACAAGTTCTTAAAGGGCCATACCACCCAAAATCTTTTGAGCATCAAACACCCTCTGCAGGTGAAGAAAGACACCTCTCACACGTTTGTGTTGCTCTCTCTCTTACAGCTCTGATGAGGGATATATTCACACCTCGTCCACAGGACCTGTCGCCGTCTCAATCGCCCATGACTTGACGGGAGCCCCTTGTTCGATCAAGAGAAGAGACTTCTGCGCTCAAACAGCCGGAAGCAAATGTAGACCGACGCACGCTGTGTAACCACGCTGTGAGGTCCAGCGTGACCTCGATGCTTTAGTTGCTGAACCAGGACAGGTCCAAGTGAGAACTGATGACAGGTTGTAAAGCAAGTGGGAGGTGCCCACCGCAGCCTAGTCGCTGGTTCTCCCTCTACATTTAACACTTAAGCTCTAATTAATGTGAGAATCCAGCAGGTGGTGCTAGACGAAATCCTGAGACAAATCTGGAAATATTTCTCTGTGCAGCTAAATGAAATTCATCACGGTTTTCAACTTTATCACATTTAATCTGTTTCAGTATGTGTCATTATTTAGGCATGATGCTCTGCTTTAACTTTGAGCCAACGTCCGCCAAGTATGAATGGTATTCCTTTTTTTTTTACCTCACCGTCATTTTGTGTTTTTCTTTCAAATTTCACCTACAAAACAACTCAAAACCTTATATCAGTGAGGCGTTTATTTCAGTGGCATATTTTTACTGTTATTCTTATACACTGTTATTTCCGTGTTATCTAAAACCGTTTGTTTTAATCTTCCTGTGTTGCCAGGTGGTTAGGGTTTACCATAAATTAACGTGAGGCGATCAATCACATGTTTGGTGCCAGCCTGAAGGTGTTTACCACGTTGGAAACACAATGTGAGCAAAACAAATTAAAAAACTGTTTGGTTTGTTCTTTTTATTATAATTAAAACTAATTAAGAAATATAATGTGATTTGAAAACTGATTGTAATGAAAGTAGTAGATGTTTTGTTTTTTTAAGTAGCAGTTTGCTCATGCACTCTTTAGAAAAGCATTTATAACACTAGTAATGTGTCAAATATGAGTTTGATTTCATGACTAATTGTGCCTCAACATACTTGGTGTAACAAGAGTAGACTTGTATTTTACAGTTGTAGCATTTGATGAATATATCGTATTGTGTCATATTGTCATTTTATTTTGGCCTCAGACTTGTGTAAGTTTCTACGAATAAACCCTCAAACTGCCCACTGTCCTAATTCAATGTAAAATATTCAGTTATTATATTTCAAACCAGTTCTTGGTGCCTTTCATCATTTGTGTGTACATTTTTTGTAAAGCTACCAATCCATGTTGGAACTGACAGAGCTAGTAACGTTAGAAGCAAAAAAAAAGGTTGTTATCGGTTACATTGTGATGCGTTCAGGTTCTGTTGACGATCAGAATCTATTTAATGTCAAGTATGTTACACATATAGGAATGTGGCTCTGTGATTTAGTGCGTAACAGTAAAAAACAAACAGTGCAAAAGTATGACATCATTTAGCAATATAAAAATGTACAATAAAATATGGTAAACAAATAAGAGTATGTTAAATCAAGTATATTAGGAAAGTGTCAAGTGTATATGAATGCCACTGTAAAAAAATAATAAAGCTAGTTCAACTTAAAATGTTAAGTTAGACAAGTTAAGGAACTTAAATTGTCTGAACATCAATTTGAGTTAATTCAACTAGAATACATAGTTGGTTGACAAAGGGAAAGGTGAAAAATAGTTCTTACAACTTTAAACTTCAATTTTAATCAACAAGCGTTTTAGTACTACCAACAAGACATTTTAAGCTGAAAAATAGTGACAATAGTGAGACAACAAAGAATGACTAATATAACCAAAAAACTATTACTGATATCCTGAGCTGTCCAAACATGAAAATAAAAGTAGTTTGAACTAATCTTCTTGTTGGATCAATTTATAATTTTTAGTAGGCCAAATATAATACAAGTTAGTCTTAGTTTCAATGGTAAGTTCACTCAACTAAATTAAATTGCTTAATTTGCCCAGACAACTTAACTGTCTTTTTTTCTAACAGTACACATACAAATACACAGAGCATTCATATTACTATTGTATTTCATTCCAATTCCATAGCAAAAATGCTGAGGCATATCTAAATATTATGAAATATTTAACAAGTTTCTCATTTAAAGTTTCAACATTAATAAAAACTGCAATACAATGCAAATAGACATAGTATTGTTATTTTAAAAGTCAGGGCATAAAAGAAATTCTGGTACATAAAAGATTACCGCTCAATTTACACTGCCGTAGTTAAATTGCACAGGTCAAGATGTACTCGTCACTGAACAATATACTTTAAGAACATCTGAATCAAGTTGTCTACAACTTTTGATGGTGGTAGTGTTTATGTTATGTTTATTATGTGTTTTTATTTAATGGTGGTGTTTATGATGTGTGCGATTCAGTGTGATGTAGTTTTAATGTATGAACATATGAAGAAGTCTAGTAAACCATCCATCCATCCATCCATCCATTATCAGCCGCTTATCCGGGGTCGGGTCGCGGTGGCAGCAGGTCCAGCAGGCCGACCCAGGCTTCCCTCTCACCTGCAACACTTTCCAGCTCATTCTGGGGGATCCGAGGCGTTCCAAGGCCAGCCGGGAGATATAATCCCTCCAGCGTGTCCTCGGTCTTCCCCGGGGTCTCCTGCCTTGATGGTTTACTAGACTCCTGGTAGGAGTCTAGTAAACCATCAAGCGATATCCATTAACTTGGCCAACTTGCCATTTCTCTTATGCTTGAAGCATCCTGTTCCGGAGTCCAGTCTTTAATTCCTCCACTGTCTCTGGAAGAGTTTCGATCTGGACCCTCTGGATGTCATCAACCGCAGGAATGACGTGCAGCAACATGCTGGCTAAACAGAGGAATTTTTTTTAACATTAAATTAGTTCTTTCAATTACAGATTCACTAGCCCAATTCAGCCCAGTATGTAATTAACTTCAATTAAACCTACATTTTAAAAAACTAAATATTTTTAACAGCTGAACAAATTTGAATTGAGATATTTTATGGCAAGTAACTTGGACATTATTGATTTAATACATCAAACAACATTTTCACAATAAAATGTTACCTCAGTGAAGTAAAAACACCTTGGGTGAGACCATCAGTCTTCCTTGCACCATGGTAAGGCCTCAAAGAGCAACTGCCTGTGGGCTGATATTTTATCTTCCAAATAGCAGTGATTGATTGATGAAAGAGGATGATGCCAAGAGTTCTACCAAGTCCTTCAAAGAAGCACACCCCATGTTTTGTCATTCTCTGGAATTTGTTCACCTATGATCAATGGCATCAGTCTTAACAAAGTCCAGTTCTCATGTCCATTTCCACCAATTGATCCATTGCTTTTGGGGGTATTCTGTTGGGACGGTTGGTCTTATCAGAGAATAAGTATGGGAAATTCTGAACAGCCGAATTTAAGTCATCAAATGTGAAGTACTTATTTGAGATCAAATTATTCAGGCACAGGCTTAGTTCAACCGGCACTATTCCCTCTTAGAGGTCATGCAGAAAATCTGGTGGGAACCCCATAACTGTGTGTAAGTAACTCAACAGAATCTCTTTTCTCCCTATTTGCATTTGTTAAACTTGGATTTTGTTCAACCTCCAAAGCATTTGCCTCATAAGTCACTTTTGTCCCGAGTTGAAATAACCCACTCCTTACTTCAGTGGTCTGAATGTCACAATGACTGCCTGAACAAAATCTGCAACATTTATCAACATCGAATGATTCTTGAAAGCCTGCAAGTGAATGAGCTGCCAAGTTATCAGCAGAGACAGACAGCACTGTTCCTTTGATGCTTGCTCCTAACCTCTGGATGAATAGACCTTGATTCTCAAGTACCTGTTTGTCTCAAGAATTTTCCCATAGCCAAATGTTTTAGCATCATTACTGTTACACAGCACTGCAAGATATATAGATTGTAGAGATGACCAATATTTTATAGGCAAATTTGCTATAACCCAATACACAGCAAACCCCTTTTTTCCTAGATGTACCTAAAAGGATTGTATATTTCAAAGTCATCCGAGTACAGTCCAACAGAAATCGATAGCTCCTCTCTGGATAGCAATAGATTGTCTTTGAAGAATAAGCTGTCACGAAAGGTTTTAAAATGACCAGACTGCGTTGTAATTGATTCTTCAATTAATACTTTTTCTAAAATATCATTTCTATTGAGTAACTATGTTAAAACACTTAAAATGGGGACATATACAAATGTCTTCTTCCTGCTAGTATTATCTAAAATATATTCCACTGGCTCAATGACAGGAAAATTATTTTTTAAAAACGAGGACCTCTTGTAATCAGTGCCAAAAGCTCCCGTCTTTTGAAAGTAAAAAAAGAGGATTGGTTTCCTTAAGTGTTTCCCTTACCACAGTTAAAACTGTTAAAAAAAAATATAATATTAATAAATTACACAAATTGTCAATATTTGTGTTTGAGCTATGGAATATACCCAGTAATATTTGTAAAATAGGATATCTGCGCAAAATATATGCTTTTCCTGCTTTCTTTGCTAGTGCACGTCTCTGCTGCGCCGTGCACGTGCTGGGGTCAAATCGATTTAGCCAATCAGTGATTAAAGATATAAATGAATGACATACAATTTATCCAATCAGCGCCCTAAAAAAGACTTCCGGGAGGGCCAAACTCAGTTGGCCCAATGCTGCGCGGTCCCGTGTCTCTGTCTCATCAAGGCAGACGAGGCGCGCGCCACCCATTTTAACAACATGACAGCGGCGAGTGCGAGAAAACCAAACGCTAACTTGGTATAATCTCTCCTCCAACACCCGTTTGAGAGAAGAACTACAGGTAAAACACCTGGTCCCAGATCAGCCTGACCTCACCATAAGACAACAGACTGGCATGAAAGGGAGCAGCTTGAGCTTCTGTGTAAACGACTATTTAACTGTAACACTGTATAAACTACTGCCTAACATATTGTTAAATAACTGTCTTTGCATTTGGTTATTGTTTTTTCAAGTGTCTTACAACATAAATCCATTTAATTTAGGGTTAAAATATACACATTACTCCATCAAAGATCAAACGCACGTTATTACATTAACTTTGTTCAAAGCTCAAAAAACTGCGGTCAAGTCGGACAGTTTTCTGCTGCCTTCAAAGTAGTCAGTAATAGGAAGTCACAGAAAAAATGACTTCCTGTTAGTTCCGAACTTCAGGCTTCTTGTAGTTTACAGATCATGTTTGGATTTATTCATATGTATTTATAAATATATATTTATGTATAAATGTGGGTCTAGCTACTGGTTTTGATATGTGTTGTATAAATACGATTTTGTATTATCAACCACACAAGATATGTTTTTAGATTAAACATGAGACTAATAGTCAACAATCAAGCGTTAAGTATTACTACACATAAAATAAGGATTTTCTACAACACTTGTTTGCTGTTAAATCTAAGAGCCAATCAGCTCTCCGATGTGGCGACAGCCAGGCAGGCAGAAATCGGGGGCTGCCTTGCTCTCGTGAGATTATCGTTGACTGCATGGGCATGACGTCAGATCAAGTCGGGATCAAGTCAGACTAAAATCCAACCGACCGCCGGCGAGAATCGATTGCTTCCTCGATTCTGCGCAGAACTGGCTCATCTCGAACAAACCTATTATTGTCAATCACCACGGACGGTGCGCCCGCAATGGTTGGCAGCTTGAATGTGCCTTGACTACTGTAATTCCCTCCTGGAAGGTTTACCTGCTAGTGCCATCCGACCTCTGCAGATCATCCAGAATGCAGCAGCTCGACTGGTCTTTAATCTCCCGAAATTCACCCACACTACTCCGCTTCTCCGCGACCTTCACTGGTTACTGGTGGTCGCCCGCATCTGCTTCAAAACATTGGTACTTGCGTATCGTGCTGCGAACAGATCGGGTCCAGTCTACATCCAGGACATGGTAAAACCGTACACCCCAACTCGTTCGCTCCGCTTCTGCCAATCGGCTTGTAGCTCCGTAACTGCGATCTAAACACTCAACAAAGTCAGGACTGTTTGCTGTCCTGGCTCCTCAATGGTGGAATGAGCTCCTCACTGACATCAGGACAGCAGAAAGTCTCTACATTTTCCATCGCAAACTAAAAACACTTATTTTTCGCCTACACCTTGAATAGGGAAGGTAGCGCCATAGTAGCACTTTAGTAGCACTTAAATGGCACTTACTAATAGCACTTTGTGGTTTAACTTTGTTGAAGAAACTGTACTTTCTTGATTCTTGTTGTTCTGAGTTTGTACTCGCGGTTGAATTGCACTTATTATAAGTTGCTTTGGATAAAAATGTCAGCTAAATGAAATGTAATGTAATGAATGGATGTATTGCCAAGTACAGGAAGGACGATGTTTTCCCCGACTTCCTTAACTACCACTGCACAATACACCAACAAGCATTATGTGCTACAATGCTAAACATGAAAGAGATCATGGATGTGGCAACGAAGATCGCATGTTCTGTTCGAGCGAGAGCTCTTCAAAGACGGCTGTTCCGTGCGCATCTGGAGAAGGCCGACTGTATAATAATATTATAAAAATATTAAGTCAAAACACCGTTACACCATGACTGATGACGATTTGGAAGTCTGCCTGATGCTGGCTACCAGCAGCTACTGTCCGGACTATGCAACCCTGCTGGTTCCATTCAGTGAAGTCATCAGAGTAAATTGTAATGACCAAAATTGTACAGAATTGTATTGTGTCATAACGGTTCATGCAGTTATGCAAGGTATGCTAATATTGTAAATATAAAGTATACTCGGTGTATATAAATAAATAGGTATTTACCATTATTAATGTAGGTAGATATTTTTTACTTGGTCATTTTAAAAGTAGCTCGCGAGCCAAAAAATTGTGGGCACCCCTGCTGTACACTGTAAAGCAGCATTTTCAAGCTGTCGCGGGCCACATAAAATCTGGTGGATTGGGTCATGGAGGATGACTGTCCATCATCTTTCAAAGCAACAGTAAAACTTGTTCAGCTGGTTTGCCAGGCAGTCGTCCATTCCTGGCGTGGGCGGGGGGCTTTAGGCTTATCGTTTGTCATCTGCCTGAGGCCTCTCCAGACAGAAGCAGAGTACTGATGGTTAGCTTCTCTGACCGCCTTGCTAAACCTGTATAGTGACTCTTTAAACCTGTCCTTGTCCTTGTCCCCACTCGTAAACACCTGCTCCTTTTGCAGCCATAGCTGTCTGAGTGTAGCTGTGAATCAGGGCTCAGAACTCACCCTGCTGGTGCTGGTTGGAACACAGCTGTCTTCACAAGCTGATGTCACAGCCTGTGTACTCGTCCAGACTGTTGGTGGCCATCCTGAAAACACCCCCGAAAGTCGTGACATGGTATATATCATACACATTTCATTAAAAAGTCATAGCCTAGTTTGTCATAAACACTTTCATAAAATGTGATAGTTTATAGTATATCATAGTAAAACATGTCACAGTATAGCAGTGACGGGCTGCAGATTTTGACCTACGCCTGCTGACAGCTGATTGATTACAAATGTCATTAAGCAGGGGGCGGTGGGAGGGAAAGAAAGGAATGGTTGAAGAATAAACCATGTGTGGTATGTAGTCTCTACTTGCATTCCTCTGTGTTCATGTGTTTTTATGGACCATCTTCAATATTTCATATTTCTGTGTAAATGTAACGGCTGAACACCCAGGTACCGTGCTCTTTGTTTACCTTTTTTTATATGTAAGGCAATATCTCACACTACGTACTCTGGCCCAGTAGGTGGCGGTATGCACTTTATAAGCATCGGTTGCATCCCACGAATAATCTGAAAGAAGAAGTAGAAGTATTTTAATAGCCATTCGTGTGTTTGTAATAGGAAGGGGATTTACCT
This sequence comes from Taurulus bubalis, assembly GCF_910589615.1. NCBI lineage: Eukaryota > Metazoa > Chordata > Actinopteri > Perciformes > Cottidae > Taurulus > Taurulus bubalis. The sequence goes on from NC_136598.1 coordinate 13,171,663, forward strand.
AAAAAAATATGAACGCTGAGCTGCAGACAGCTCCTCCCCAACGCAAGTCTGTGAGAAGAAATCTAAGAATGATTTAGATATACATTTTACATTTTGCACAGCTCAACCTGACACTGTCAAAAATGTTGTATTATGCTGTGAACATGTTATATTTGGATTATCTACCTATGACAGAACATTTAAAGAAAAGGCGTTTATCATGAATCTATTGATTATTCTTGCCAACTTCTATATGGATGCGTGTACGTTAAGCCAAAGACCTATTTTTGTGTGTCCTTTACAACGAATTTGAACTATTAAATGCTGTACCAACAAAAAAGGCCATAAAAACAGCAATATATGTATGAAATTACACAATCAAACACAATTTCTTTATATTATTTACTTTTCTGGTTATCGTTCTTATCCTCTGCGGTTACCCCCTGGCATTTCAGATTGAATGTTTGTATTTTGATATTTCTTATTGAATATTTGTGAAATTGTGCATGTGTAAAAAAAAAACAGTCCGTGTAGGAAGACGGTTCAGCTCCCACGGTATCACGTGACGGACCCGGAAATTGTTATACCACGATTGGCCACTACAAAACCCGGCGCTCTTACTGTGAATTTGATTGGGACAGAGTAATTTTTTTTTTTCTTTCTAGCATACTAAATAGCAGGGCTCTCAAGTGTCACGCATTGAGCGTGACTGCCCTCCCGCCACACATCGTATTTCTCACGCTGAAAAAAAAACTCTAGGCTATTTAATGTGCTGCAGCGCGCAAACATGACCTGGTCGCGCTGCCCTCACCATGGAGGAATCAAGCACGTCTCCCCCGAATCCTCTGGAGCTCTGCCGCGAGGTGGCATTCATCAGCCAATCAAAAAAAAGAAATGGGCTACACGAATAGCCAATCAGAAAAACGTATCTGTTGTATCTGGGTGAAATGTAATCCCGGCCCGCGCCCCCGCGCCTCCGTCCGGGGGGGGAGGGGGGAGATGTCACTCTTACCTGTCTTAAAAACTTGAGAGCCCTGAAATAGTATGTTAGTATGGTTATTGTATCGTAACGCACAGTCGGACACTAAGTAACCGGCATACAGTGTCTCTTATCTGACGAGCCCAGTAACTAAGATGTAGACCGTATATAACAGTACTGGTAACTAGTTAGCATTCGCTAGTAGTAGCATTAGCTAGCGTCAGTGTGCTAACCTACGCCGCCGCTAGTTAGCAGCACACTGAGCTACAGAAGCACAGACGGAGCACCAGGTGAAGTTAGGTTAATTGTCCCGCTGAGCTGCGGTGATATCGACCAGTGAAGGTGCAACGTTCAAAGGGCGATGTTGTCGGTGTTCGTCAGGTCAGCGCTGACCAAATGTAAGTCTGTGTGTTTTGCGTCGTGATATTAATGAAAATGTGTTGTAAATGTAACAAAACTTCACAATGCACCTGATGTTAGATGTACAGGCGTTTTAGCGCGCAACAGTTTGGGGAGAAAGTATTGTTTAACTGCGATTAAAAAAAAAAGCTTTAAAGGGCGATGTAGGTGAAAGGTCACCAGCATTCTTATTTTCATGCAAGGTTGTGTTGCAGAGCTGAGCTTTAACCAGTGGTGGAGGTGGCAGGCAGGTCATTTAGTAGAAGTACTTTTCAAAGTCCTACATTTGAAAGTAAACTTAAAGTTACTGTGAGGAACATTTAACTGGTTATGAAACGGTCTAATGTTAATACTGATGCCTCGGTTTGACCTTCATAAATAAACGAGACCATCACCATAAAGGTTGGCTATTTGTATTTAGTTATTCGTAATTCAGGCCCTGCCTAAGGTAAGGGGGCAGGAGAGAACCAGAACCGAGACCAGGACCGAGACGAGCAGACTGTCAGACCCCTGCTGCAGTGAAGTGAGAGGTTTTCTAAAGTCCATAGGGACCTCCAAAACCAATACAAAATGAAAGTTCCTTGTAGTAACTTTAAGTGCACTTTCCGGGTTAGACTTCTATACTTTTACTTAAAGTATTAAAAGTTCTCTTGCGAAGAAAAAGTGTGCATTGTGCATATACACATTATTGAGGCTTGCAGTGCAATAATGTATATCTTATTAACTACTCTACATGCGTGTGTTCTATTGTGCATAACAATATTATTCACACAACCAAAAGGCATCAAATCTCTCACAAATGAGAAGTCTGGAATTGTTGCTTATTATCTAAATGACTGAACTAAACAATCGATTCTAATAATAGCAGGTGATTAGTTGTGTGATGGTTTTCTGATCAGCTTCCATTGCTCTCTGTATGGATGTGTAAATCTCAGCTACTGTTTGTCGCTCGCGGAGGATTTCCCTCTCATCCTGTTGTTGCTGTTTTTCGGCATGAGCTGGTCTTGTTTATTGTATTGTGTCTCTCTCCTCTCAGACCGGAGGTCCTGGCTGCCCGGTCAGGCTGTAGTCAGGGCCATGTCGTCCTCAGGTGGTGCCGTCTCTCCTTACACCACCCTGGCCGTCAGTCACCCAACAGAGTGCGTCACACACGTGGAGCTGCACCGCCCTGAGAAACGCAACGCCATGAACAGAGCATTCTGGAGGCAGGAATCTGTTTATATTCATATGCAATCATTTGTCTCAGACCATTTTACATGACATGCTTAAAGAAATGCTAATTGCTAATTTACTGTATTACATAGTTTAAATACAAAGGTGTATTTATTAGAGTGCAGATCTCTGCCAGGTGTGTCGGCAATGACCACTTCCTTACTGTGTGATTTGAATACAACTCACAATTTGCTTTATTACTAAAAAGTAAACTACTACTAAATCAATTCATAATTGAAGCACTTACCCAAAAGTATTTGTATAAATGTTTATCCAACACTGATAATATGTTTTTGGTTGTTCTTTCCCAAGTGAGATGGTGGAGTGCTTTAATGAGATAGCCGGGGACCCGAACTGCAGAGTGGTGGTGTTTTCTGCAGCTGGGAAGGTCTTCACAGCCGGTGAGTATCGGACCGTGCGCATTTTAATTTTTATGACTATCTTTTATTGTAACGTATGTATTCTGTGCTGTGCGACCGTCCAGGTATCGACCTGATGGACATGGCCGGCGACGTACTCAATCCGGAGGGCGACGACACGGCCAGAGTTGCCTGGAACGTGAGAAAAGTAATCGCCAAGTATCAAGAGACGTTCTCCGTCATAGAGAAGGTCAGAAAAGTGGTTCAGTTATGAGATCGGACCGGTCACAGACATTATATGTATGGACTGTATAAAATGTTGCATTGTCAGCGTATGTTTTCTTTTTCTTCTAGTGTCCGAAGCCCGTTGTAGTGGCTGTCCACGGAGCCTGTGTTGGGGGAGGTAGGGCATCATCATCATCTCATACACCGTGATAGTGTTTCCATGAATTCAGAATTTAAAGACCAGGTAGCCCAAAGTTAGATTTGTGGGTTAGCTGCCGAGCTCAGGTTTCGTGTAGCTGCCACACTTTTAATAAATATATTTTACATTGTATAATGTTACACTTTACTAACTAATTAACTCGTTACGCTAGCCCAGAAGTATTGGAGCCAGATTACAATCGGCTTTGTGATGGCAGTTATCTAGAAAGGCAAACATTACCAGAGACAGGCAGACGAAGTTGAACTTGCTTTGTGATGCATGCGTTTGTATGGAAAAGATGGCTGCTCTTTTTTTAGTTTTAGTTAAGTTATGTCTCACTGTTTGCAATCAGAAAATGTTACAAGTGATTTTCATACCGTTATGTTCACCGTGGGTTGTTGCTCTCTGCGGCAGGTGTTGATCTGATCACAGCCTGTGACATTCGCCTGTGCACCCAGGACGCCTGGTTCCAGGTGAAGGTATGTACCGGTCCATCTAGTTATCAGGACTTGTGCTGAGGAGAGATGGGAAATGTCTCTCTGGGAAAGATGCATTAAGTTTGAATTAATTTAATCACCTGACTGAAGGTAAAAGAAAAGGCTTTGTATTCGTTTTTGCACTCAGTTTTAGATATTTAACTATTTCTCTTACGGAGAATTGTTATATTTTCTTGCCTTTCCATATCAAAAAAATAATAAACTATCATTTACTTATTTATTGGTGTTTTAGTTGCAAGACAAACAATAAAGTAAACAGTTTTAAGAATATAAAAAAATATATACACACACAGGATTTTCATTCATAAAGCACAAACCAAACTACCTGATGCTACCAAACACCATAGATATACTGGTAGGATACTCAGGGATGATGTCACCACAGTCTTAGTGTCTGCCTTTGTGGTCGGCCCTACAGGAAGTTGATATTGGACTTGCAGCAGACGTTGGAACTCTCCAGAGACTTCCGAAAGTCATCGGCAGCCGCAGGTAAACTATTTAAATCAACAGCTCTATTGTACATGATCATCTTTTGCTCACTCTTAAGGTCACATGATTTATGTAGAAATACATGTGGTAAAGGGCGACGGACAAATGACAAAGCATCAGCAGTTACAAAACATTACAAATGACAAATAATTTTCTTTAATGATTTTCCTTTTAAAAATCTGGATCCCAGGATGGAATTTGTTTCAATTAGTTGCAAATAAAATCAATGACTATTGTGGATTTTTGTGACTTTGGTAAATCTGAACTCACTAAAGTCAGTCTGATCTGTGACCAACAGGCAAGACAACATACATACTGAACTCTTAAGCTACAAATTCACGATTGAGATTCCTGTTCCTTTTTTAAAGTTGTCATGTGACCCTTTCTCCAGCCTCGTGAACGAGTTGGCTCTGACCGCCAGGAAGATGTTTGCCGATGAAGCCAAGAGCAGCGGGCTGGTCAGGTAAATGTATGCAGCAGGCGTTTTCTTTTCTTTAGTGCTAATGCTGAGCCGGTTGGCCAGTTCTTTAGTCGATTATGATGCGTTCGCTACATCTCATTAAAAAAAGTGAACCGGCTGCATCAACATTTATTGTTAAACTGATGTGGCGGTGCAGTGAACATGCTCAGGATCTTCATGAGCTGTGTCTCAGTGGAATCGCATGCAGTGAAGTGTTTTTATTTTTAGTGGCAAGCTGTTTTACCATTAAACAGATATGGATATGTTGCACATATTCACAATTCTATTTATTCCAGTCAAAGTGAACATTTCAGATGGCTACAATCTACCAGTCATCACTTTTTTTTAAACCATTAAATATATCCATAATGCATTACATTAGTGGATATCTGCAATTTCTGGATATATATTTTGTACTATTATAATCAAAGTTGTAGATACCCAGAAATACAGTTTCTGCTCGTAAGAATATCATTGTGGGTATATTCAGCATTCTGACTAGGAGAAATGCTATTTAACATATTCCACACGTTTCCTCTCCAGCCGAGTGTTTGCAGATAAGGAGGCCATGATGGCTGCAGCTCTGGAGATGGCCGGGGAGATCGCTGGCCGCAGCCCCGTCGCCGTGCAGGGCACCAAAATCAACCTGGTCTACTCCAGAGACCACAGTGTGGCAGAGGGACTGGACTACATGGTGAGAACAGAGCCTTATAGTTTGTCCGCATCACCCCGATGCTATATTATATACACATTTTAAAAACACTGAGCACTTGTTGGTCCCTTTCCAGGCTACCTGGAACATGAGCATGCTTCAGACTCAGGATGTGATGAAATCAGCTCAGGCCGCCATGGAGAAGAAGAGTCCCAAGACGATAGCCTTCTCCAAACTCTAAAACCGCCAAACGCAACAAGAGATGCTGTTTCATTTCGTGTTTGATGGGCCTCCATGTGACTACGTCTGATAAAGAAACCAATAACTCCTAAAAAAGGAAAAATAACGTACACTTTCTGAATTAAAGTTTCTCCCGAACTAAGACGGAAGGCTTTAGTTTCTATATTAACTCATGAAAAACTAATATTCTGTACTCGTGTTTCTGTGTTGGAAACAAGTGCACGTTTTCCAGCTACCGAAGCGGAGTGAAGCACTTGGTCGTTTTTTTCCGTGTACCAAGTGTGTCACTAAGGTGATGAAGAACAGATCAGCAACAACGGCAGACGTTTTTCCCCCACTATATATACACATACTTGACGTATGTAAATGTGATGACTCCTCCTTGGGATTTGTTTCCAAAGATCTGCATTGTTTAGTGGAAAAAGCCTCTGAAACGGGAAACTCTACTTTCCATGTAAAGTCATTCTGGGTGAACACCAGATGACGTCTTACAAACTGAAATATGATTTTCAGCTCGTCATGTCGCTGAAAATATAAATAAGAGCAAGTTGTTGTAATTCATTAATCAACTTCATGAATGTTTAATCTTAATAAAGAAACTCATCTGAAAGTGGAGACGAAATATCAATTTTGTTAAAAAATATTGCAAGTGCAAAAAGTGGATTTAAATAACTTAAAATGCTTTATTGATAGAAAAATAAACTTTACACACATAGAACTAGGACACATTCAGAGTCTGCTTGGCACGGAGCTTCTGTAAGGTTTTCTGTGAAGATATTGGTAAAAAGCAGTTATGTAAGAAGCATATAGTCTAATTCAAACAGTCATAATGAAAGAATTTTACCTTGTGGAACTCTTTGGCCTTTACTCTGTTTGTTGCATACGCTTGCTGTCTGTTACTGACAGCTTTTTGACGCTTCACCTCCTCCAGCTGCTCGTACAGTCTGCAGAGACACGCGATTGATTACAGATACGCTGCATCGTTTAGACTGACTGCAAGTAATCACGTTTAGGCCTTAGTGAGGACAAAGCAGAAGAATAAAGTTATTTCCAGATAGTTTCAGAGCAGTTACGCTCTAAAGCACAAATTCACAAACCCATTGATGTTGAATGAATGCACTTCGTGGGTCATGAGAGATATGCATCAGTCTGTACATAGATTTTAGGAAACCTTTAAACCAGGGGTCGGCGAGCCGCATGCGGCTCTTTAGCCCGTTTGTTGCCCTCCCTGAGGCTTTGACCAAAAAAAGTTTTTATTTTATTCTTTTTTTTTGCCCAGTGGAAAAACTTTCAAAGGAAATTCCTCTTATCTTGGAGTTTCAGGTAATATTGGGTCACTAAAAATCTAAATAAATGTTTAAATATTTATTTAACTAAAATGTGTGTCACATCCTGTCACGTAGCTGTCAAGCCTCTTCCCCTGCAGGTGGCTACTAGTGATACAGAGCCCCGCCCTCGCTAAACTATTAACGGATAAATAAAAAAGAAAAGTCACGGAGGAAAGTGGAGCGTTTAATTCTGCGTGGACGTATTCATTTGCTTTCACTGCCAACGATGCTGCTGACCTGTCTGCTTGATATGTGGCGAGAAATTAGCAACAAACTAAAAATGGAATGTTGAAAGACTCTTCCAGAACAAGCATCTGCTGAAAGGTGTCAAGCTGCAGAAGAGCGATTCCTCAACTGCTGCAGTAAACTGAGCAAAGTAAATATACTTTCAGAAAGCTGATCAAGTCTCCAGAATTAACTACTGCTGCTGGTTCTGTGGCAGCTCATGAGACACTGAGGCGTCCGCTAGTAAAGACGGATCCGTCCTCCTCCGTTTGCGGAGCTCACGTAGCAAAAGATATGCGTTTAAAATGTAAAACTCACGTGAAGACGGGTCGAACCTGCTACCTTGTGATTACAGGGCGAACACTCTACCACATGAGCCACATTTATAGACAGTATTCAAGGTTTGACTAGTTGTGCTTTTAATTGATCTCAATGTAGCCGACACATGACTATTTTTTGTCTCCTCTTCGTAAGAGTTTGATAGTTAAACAGGTAAAATAGCAATACAATGTCAAAAAATGTCTTTTCTTGTACTATAATTTCATAAATACAACAAACTATAGTTTGCTATATATATATATATATATATATATATATATATATATATATATATATATATATATATATATATATATATATATATATATATATATATATATATATAAAAAAAACTTCAGAAGCTGTGAGATCAAATAGCTTTTGTGGCTCCAGACACATTTTTTTTTGTGCCAAACTGGCTCTTTGGATAGGTTGCTGACCCCTGCTTTAACCCTTCAAAAATGACCCTTTACATTTTAAAAGTAGTATAAGCAACTTTTACTCCACAGTAGACAGTGTAGAGGTTAAAAGTGAATAATATTGCAGCGGTACCTCCGAGTTCTCTGGTGCATCTCAGTGACATCACGCTTCCTTTGCTCCGGTGTGCAGTTCTTCACCTCGACCACTGAGGGAGCACAGAAAAAGTATACCAGTTCTTTACACAGATTGTTGCTGACCACTTCACAAAGAGGACTTCAGATTAAATTGAACTGGTCCTTGTTTCGCTCAAGGAAGACACATGACGCATAGTACAGCACTCAATGGTTATAAAACAAACACTCATTTCATTCTCATAACCCTTTTATTCTCAGTCAGATATCCGTATCAGAAGTCTTACCGTACCATTTTAAACAGAGCTCACTGAGTGCTTACACATTCACCAGTAAGGATTAATTGATGACTAGCCATAATGCAATGGATCAGATTAAAGCAATTTCAAGAGGGTGAATAATTGTGACGTTTTAAAATCCAAATAATATAGGTTTTATGATGTAAAAATGTCCACCAAGAGACACAAATCATGACAAACCTAACCAACCTTTGAATTTTTGTAATAACATTTTTTAACACTACATATTTGTGCATAGCTTTGATAAAGTTCATGGATACCACAAACTTGGATTGGCTCCTTGTTGTGGCTCCTATCTATAAACTGCTTATACATTAAAGTTGCACAGAACTATTATTAAAAGTCAGCCGGTGAAAACATTATCCATTACTTTCAATGCACCTTCAGGATGCATCCGTTTGCTTCCATAACATCTAAAAGGATTTACTTTTCTGAGGACGAGACGAAAAAAACAAAAACACAAATGGGTTGAAAGTAGTGATGTGTCCTTTCGTGTCGAGGCTTCGATGTGCGTGTCGAGTAATCCTGGTAGATTTTAGTGAAGCGTGTATCGAGGTTTGTGTCGGTAACGTTCGAAGCCTCGCGAGCCGGCCGTACCACGTGACTGATTCAGAAAATGGTTTGTGGGTTTGCCGTGCGATTTGAAATATAAGGGATATAATTGAAGTGTGAAATGGTATAAAGATGAGATACCTGGAGGGGGGAGCTGGGACTTTTTCTGCTTGGAGCCAGATTTCTCAGTAGTTTGATGCGGCTCAGCGTGTCCCGACTTTGACTTGGTATCAGCCTTATGTTGAGTTTCTGACTTGGTCTTTGCCTTACAGGGGACTGGTTTAGATTCCTTAGTTTTAGATGGCTCTCTGGCTTCAGATGGAGCTTGGATCTCAGGTTGAACCTTGGCAAGAGCCGCTTTGGCCTTGATCTCCTTCACCCTGCGGGACGATCTCTGGAGCAGCGCTCTGCGCTTCTGCTGCTGGACCTCCTGCTGGCCTCTACTGGAACCCCACTGAAACTCCAGGAGCGTCACTGGATCTATGGACAGGAAGTTTTCACAAGTGTACAATGTTCTGACCGAAAAAAGGATTACAAAAATTATCAGATTTGAGTTGCATTAAAAATGAAAAAGGGTGCAATGTGTAAGATCTTTTATTTTTGTATAAAACATAAAATGTTTTTGTATTATCAAGACATCTTTGTATTCTGTTGCAAAGATATCTACCGAAATTAGCATGCTAACCAGCTAGCCCCAGGCCGTCTTGTAATACCACTTGCACCCCTCGAGCTGCCCCAAGGGCTTGTCGCGTTGAAGCCCCTGGTTAGTTGCACAGTAAACATAAAGACTGTTGTCGCTCTTGGCAAGGGACCTTTATTGCCATTCCAACTACCCGCTATCTACTGAACCCACAAGTGAAGATTCTCTCAGTTTTAGAAAATGCTGAAGGACGGTATGAGGAGGTGTATTACTGCCCCCCATTTGTTTGGAGTGTGTGGCCAGGCATTAGATCTCAATGAAATCTGTTTGAGTATGTTGATTAGTGCTACCTTTTTGTTCCCGATTACTATACATCTCATATAGATAGTCAGTCTGTAACTTCTGGGATTTTACCTGGGTGTGTGTGGTTCTCTTCTGGAGTCCCATCCTGCAACGACATGGATTCAGACCCCTAGAAGAGACGACGTTAGTGTTCAGAAAGACGCCTGCCCTCGGTCTAAGCACGTTTTTATTTCTTTTACTTCAGTCACCTCTGTCTCTTGGGCTTGCTGTCCCTCTTCCCCCACTCTGTCTGGATGTTCGTCGTCCCACATTCCCCCTTCCTCAGTGTCGGTCGTCTCTTGGTCCTGCAGCGTGGTGTCGGTCAAGCTCACTAGTGTGATCTCCGACTGCTCTAGGATCCCCTTCTCACCGGCAGCTTCCTGATGGACAGGGAGAGAGGACAAGCACGCAACTCAGCCAACGACATTGCACACAAGTTCTAAAGCGATAAGGATAACAAGGTTAAAAAAACATAACAGAACTGATATTTTCCAAAATAAACTGACAGTCTACAATTAACGTCCTGCAGCTGTAAGCGTGACAGAACGATGCTCTTAATGGGCAGGTGTTGTGTTTATGGACACTACAATAGTCAGTTAATGTCTGAAGGATGATGCTTTAGTGAACAGGAAAACATATCGTACCATTATCTTATCCGAGAAAGGCCAGACATGGTTCCTGTCTTCCACCACTGCCTCTGGCTGCGGCATGTCCACAGGAGCTGCATCATCACACATTGTTAAACGGGACAAGCTCAGACCTGTTGGCTCCATGTCTGCCCCCCCGACGGGGGACAGCATGAGGACAGATTCATCGGGGTGGCACTGGGAGCTGATGTGCTGGGCAAAGGAGTCATGCGAGGCAGGGGAAGCTGCCGTGCAGCTGGACGGCTCCTCCGCTCTGAGATACTCGGGCGACGGCTCAGACTCGACAGATGGGTCGGTGTGGGCTTCAAACTCCTCAGAAGACGCAGAAACACTATTCTCCCCGCTGGCCGGCTGTCCCTCAGGGGACGTAGGCTCATCGTGTTCGGGCAGGTGAAAGATCATGGAGGGGTCTGCCGTTTCGTTGTGGGTGACCTCAGCCAGCAGCGGGTGAAATGAGTCGGAGTCTGGAAACACCGAAGCTGGAGATAAACATGAACATTAAGCACACCATGTTTCCATCTAGGTAAGGCTGAATTTATAGCGTTTTCCTCTGGCAGGCCGCTGGGGCACTACACAAAAAATTTAAATAAAATGATGTTGCAGCTCTTCATCTCTAGGTGGCTTCATGAGTTTTTTTCTTATTGGGAACAATTGGAAAAGACGATGGGGCTGAAAACGCTTCACACTCACAAAAATACATGCCAATATGTAAAATAAATGATATTTAATGGCTGACGTTTGCTAAAGAATGTGCAGTAGAAATAACTTACTCTCATTTAGACTACAAAACAGACTCTAGTCTAGATATACAAAATGTGCATGATCGTAATGCACTCCAGCAAACAGACAAGATTTTAAAGTTCACTGTAATTACTCGAGTAGTTCATGCTTCACCTTCAGTCCTCTCTGGGCCCAGGTCCATTGGACTGGTTTGGTTCTGCACAGTCTGGTCTTGTGGCTCTGGATTCACACCGGGGGCCGAGGCACTGAGCGGCGAGGTTTCAGGAGGCAATGGTGGGTACGCCGGCACACGAGCCTCAGCCGAGACACCAAGAGCCACGAGGACTGGAAAACAAAGTCAACATCAAAGTTTTCCCCTGTCCCATGTAACACTGTGGGGACATCCACTTCATGGAAGTTGGAGTCTGACTAGGTTTAAAACTATTTCCTTAATCTGATTACTCTGATTGTGTGCATGTATTTACATACATGCACACAATCAGAGTAATCAGGTTAAGGAAATAGTTTAATTTAGTTTGAACAGATTTTAATTTCTGAGCATTTTTAGTCAGTATGCACTGCTTATTATTATCAACTTTTTTTATCACTTCATTTCTATTAATCTTTAATTGTTTAACAATAAAACATTGCAAAGATGACAAATGGCCATTTAAATTATTATGAAAGGTTGCAGGTTTGTCTTTCACTAGCAATTTAGAACCAGTTACCCCACACGCTCCTTCCTCTACCTGAGCTTCCACTGTGCTGGCCAGCAGACTCATCCAGCTCCACAACCAGCGGCCTCATCCGGCTCTCCCCCGGACCTCCATCCAGCCAAGTGGTCGACTGCTCGGACGCTACCCGACACGTCAGCTGGCCGGCATAGAAGTCCTGCCCGCCGCTCAGCCAATGGGGGCTGGACGGATGGGAGAGTCGATCGATCAGCCGACTGAGAGTGGAATCCCATCCGCCGTGGCCGAAGCTCACCGAAACCGGCGGGCCCGCTAGCTGACCGATCATGGACGAGTGAGCGACCAGCTGCTCCATGGCCGAGTCCCTATGGTCGGCGGTGAGGCATGATGACTGCTCCGTCAGCTGGCCGATCAGAGGTCTGAAGGAGTCCTGCGCCTCAGCCAGTGACGGGTCCTCGTCCGAGAAGTGCTCCGGGATCGGAGTGACGGTATTTTGCCAATCCTGAAGCAAAAACAAAATCGGTTAAATGGTGAGTATGTTTTCACAGCAAAAAATTATTTCGAACTGACTTTAATAGGAGTTCTGAAATAAAATGGAAAATATGCACACCGTATTCACAGCTCTTTAAAGTAAAAGTTTAAATATTTTGCCCAAGTGGCCACAAAAAAAACCCGAAGTGTTACAACTTATTATTGCAAAATAGCTATTGTTGATTGTGAGTCACAGACCAGGCCACTCCTCTGTGCTCCTGCGGTGTCTGAGGGAAGAGAGCGTCGAGCCGGAGAGCTTTCATCCTCTCCCCTACTCTCAGAGACCCAAGCCTGCTGGGAAACGGAAGAGCCGGGTTCCTCCACGTATGAGCCTTCACTGTCTGCGGACCAATGAGAGAGGAAACACTGTACTAAGGGGATGCCGCCTCCTGGCACAAAATGATGATGTGTGTCCAACCAGTGAGTTTGGCCACGCAAGTGAAAGATTATGAGTTTCATTTTTGGATGTTCGCTATACCTTCAAATATAATATGCATCTATGCAGTTTAAATTTTTTATTTAAAACATGTATAGACAGATATAAACAGCAAGGCATTACAGCACACCAATAACAGTGTTTTTTTTTTATATATATATATATATATATATATATCTCTCTCTCTCTCTGAAGGGGGGGGGGGGGTATTCCTGTAAAATGTGTGACTTATACCTATGGTTTTGCCAGTGGTGTTGAGGGAGATGTTTAGCTCCCTTGTGTATCTGTCTATAATGTGCTGGATGCTGCTGTCGTTAAACAGAGAGGCCACAGCCAGACCAAGACTGTCTGCGGCAGAGCTGTCCTCTATACGGGAGCTTTGAGCGGACGGAGAGGTGACGTAGAGTAACTCTGCTCCTCGTCCTGGTTTTGCACAATGTCCAAGCGGCGGAGATTTATCTAATGAAGTGGTGGGAGAAGGAGAGAGGGAAACAGATTTAGGCTGTAATAAAAAAGAGAAAAGCATAATGAAGGACATTCCTGTAAATCAGCCTTCAACAGACTGCAGAATTTAAGCCTATTACAACACGTCCCACAATAACGCAGACTATTTGACGCACATCACCAGATTCTTTAGCAAACAGTAAAGCCTGCCAACTCACGTCAGTTTCGGTTAAGATCTTGCAGAGATTTCACAAGATGCAAAGCCAAAATCAACCACACAAATCAGGAACAAACCACGAAGCCAAAGCTACGAAGCACAAGCCACACGTGTCTGCTGTCCCTCACCAGCATCGACGCTTAGCTCAGGATCGGTGGTGATGTAGCTGCCGGTAGAGATGGAGGTGGAGGAGGGGCAGTCAGGACCTGGAGTCCTATGTGCAGACTGACAAATGCATATGAAATAAATGCGTTAAAAAGGAGATACATTATTTGGGACACTCGTACATGCACACAGACAGAGCTCAGTTCAAGTGTAGCAGCCCTCATGAAGTGTATTTTCATCAAATACACTTTAGGTCCATGTAAATTCACATCATTGCTCTGTGTACAGAAACAACACAACATATAGACAGAATCACATGCAGACACACAATCACACACACAGAGCTCAGTTCAAGTGTAGAAACCCTCATGAAATGTATTTATCAAATACACGTCATGGACGGTAAATTCACATCATCGCTCTATGAACAGAAACAAACCACACACACACACACACACACACACACAAAAGGTTTGCCACAAGGTTTATGACATGAAGGAGCGCAAAGAGCCAGTTATGTACGTCCTCAGCAGGATCAGTTACCTCTGTGGTGGGCCTGTGTCTTGTGACCGCAGGACCAGAGTAGTCGGCTCCTCTTCCAGAGTCGAAGGAAAGCGCTGAGATCATCCTCAGGACTGAATCTGGAAAACGGTGTTCCAACCGAGAGGACATAGCTTTATTTTCCTCACATTATTTTCCCTCCCATCTGTTGCCTTTATCTCATCACCTGCCCTCTACGTACCAGATCCTGAGGATTCAGGAGACGTCTCTGCCCCGATCAGCAGCCTCTCTCTCCAGAGGAGACGGCCGGATCTCCCCGAGCTCGTCCCAGAGCCGGTCGATCGTTCAGATGTCCACTGCCCACCGCTGGACCAAGAGGGGGTCTGCAGGGTCGACATCGACGATTCAGAGTCCTCCTGCCGATCCCAGCCCAGAGCGTGTGAGGGGACTGTCGCACTATCCTCCAGTGGGCCTGCGGGTAGGAAACAGACAATCCAATGACAAATAAACTCGACAGCTTGTGCCGCGTTGTGGCCGTGCGATGAAAACAGTCTTGCGGTTCTGAGGCTGAGCCGACCTGCGACTTGGCTGGTGTTGACCGGTGTCTCCACCTCCTGAATAGCACTGAGCTCGTGTTGCTCCTTCATCATCTCCATGGCGCCCAGCCTGATGCGGGTCACCGGAGGCTTCGCTGCTCGAGGAGGCGGCAAGAAGAGCCCTGAGGGGAAGGCTGAGGCAAGGCCGGCAGGAACATCACTCGGACAGATGAGATCTTAGAACATTAAAAAAAAATATATATATATATATTTATATATTTATTAATTGATGAAACACATTACGTGCACCCCTTTTAAATAAAAATAAAAAATCCATGTTTAATGGTTTGGAATTTAATGAGACATGCGGCAATCCATGCAGTTGAAGGGGACAATGTGGCACTTTGGCAATACAACATTTTGGCAAGATCACTAATATAACATTGTATTAAGTGGAAAAAGTGTTCCATTCTGTAGATAAACGTCAATTGTGGGAAAAAAGGTGGGCAGAATCTGTCAGTTACCCGTCTCGCCACCATCAGAGGGCCGTTGCGGAGGGGAGCAGTCTTTCTTCTGCGGGGCTTCCAAGCGAGATAAAGTTCCTCCGTTCGACTCCTCTATGGCCTTCAGCAGCGATGAGAGTAATTTGAGGCGGGTCTGACCGATGTCCTCTGAAACCAACACTTCACTGGCAGCTTCTGGAACTGGCTGTGGGAGGGAAAATGCATCAGGAAAGTATTTTTCCCTTCCCACTCTATCCATGCACACGGACTCAGAGCTCAGCTCAAGTGTAGAAACCCTCATCAAATGTATTTTCATCAAATACACTTTAGGTTCAGGTAAACTCACATCATTGCTCTGTGTCCAGAAACAACATCTAGACAGAATCTCTCTCTCTCTCTCACACACACACACGCACACACACACACACACGCACACACGCACACACACACACACACAGAGCTCAGGTCAAGTGTAGAAACCCTCACGAAACGCATTTAAAAAATATTAAATACTATTCAGGTTAGGTAATTTCACATCATCGCTCAGTGTAAAGAGTTAAAAAACAAAACATATTTGTCTACTGTACTGCAACAAGAAGGTTCCCTCACTTACTTGTTCTTCAGTATGAATCAGAGTCTGCAACGTCTCCTTTTGCCGCCTCATCTGCTCCATCTCCACTTCCCGTCTCCGGCTCTCCTCTTCTCGCCGCCTCTGTTGCAGCGCTACGGCCTCCCTCTGGTCCAGCACCCGTCTCTGGACCTCCAGCAGCTCTCGTCTCCGACTCTCCATGTCATCGTAGTCATCCTCCCTGGAACTCGGGGACCCGGACCGCAGGGAGCTGTTTGGCACGGGCCCTCTCTCGACCAGAGGTGCCCCATCTGTGATTGGCGGGCTAAAGGCTTGGATGGGATCAGATGTCGGCTGGGTCGGGACACTGGCTGAATGATGCGTTGGGAACCGTTTGTGAGGCGGCGGCTCCGAGAAGGGCCTCGCTCTACCTGGAAGGTGCTCCGTCACTCTCTGCATTATGTTGTTGGTCAGACAGGCAGTGACATCTGGTTCCCGGTTCATCGGATTGCTCGGAAAGAATCCAACTTCATCCGATGGCGACAGCTCGGAGACAAAACTCGCACTGGGCCCGGGTATGGGAAATCGTGCGGGCAGAGCCGACATGTCAGACTCCCTTGGGGGAAGTTCCGCAGGGGTTTGCGGTTTGGCATGAATGTAAGCAGTCACCGCAGGGATCGTAAGGAACTGCAGGGGAGCTGGAAGATGCGAAGACTGAGCACCGTGCAGAGGAGGGTGAACAAAGCTTGGAGGTGCCGCCGACGTGGCGGTCATGTTGTAACGAATCTGCAGAGCTCGCTGGTATTCCTCCAGGCGCCGACGAGCCACCTCCACCGACCTCTGGTGAGTCCTAAAAAAAAAGTCAAGTCAAGTTTATCACAGGCTTAAGGGGCTTTACAACATATCAGGCATGAAAACGGGTCAGGAGTGAAAAAGGTGAGAGGGGTCCGGGCGGTGGGGGGGGGCTGGAGAAACTTAACTTCAGGCATGAGTCAAAAATTATTATGGCCTCCTTACTAAGTATTATGCAAGCCATTTCATGCCAGCCTGTCACTGGGTCTAACATGTACAGTATATGAGGCACAATATGGTAAGGGCACCACAAATGGCTTAATACATAACCCCCACAAGAGATGATGGACATGCTGTAACTTAACTTGTCTACTCTTCCATCATGATTGACAGCCAATACAATATAATTCAGATTGTAATACATTTTATTGGCAAAGATAACAATTTACAGTTCGTAATACTCTCAGAACCAGATTATTTTGTCTTCTTTGCCTGAACCACCAGTGTCTCCATCGCCCGCTTTCGCTGTTTTGCCACATGTCTCAGCCTTGCCCTTTTCTCTTCTTCAGCAGTCTGTTTCTTGGCCAGCTGAGCTCTGCCAGATGCTTCTGATGGTGGTCTGCACTGGTGATGCAAGGTCCTTCGCATTAATATTTCCATGCACTCGCGCTCCCTTCTGGCACGCGCACCTGTTCGCAGTTCACTGAATATAAATACCCCCCGACAAAAAAATTCTCATCAAATCTACACGATTCACGTAGGTCACCTATTTTGGTTTCAAAACGGCGAATTTCATGCACACCTCTCTGTGTGACAGTGATTATAACCGCATAACTCTATAGTTTATAATTAACTAGAGGATACACTTTTTCCTACACGTAGATCTTACTTAGACCCTTAAATATAAACAGTAGCCTGGCCACCCTACGGAGGAAACTCATTTCGTTTTTTTTATTAAAATAAATGTTGGATAAAATCTTCATTGTCATCTCCTTATATGTAGTGAGGTGTCGGTAGGTAGAACTTATATGTAGTGAGGTGTCGGTAGGTAGAACTGAGCCGCCGCTGAGCCGCCGCTCTCCTGTCTGACGTCACACGGTGCCACGGACTCTCCGCTGCCAGTAATCTCACTCGCTGTTTCACCAACAACGTTAGCTAGCTGACTAGCTCGCCATTAAAAAACTGGTGGGAGGGGAATGAAGCCGCTGTAGACATCTTAACGCTGATTGGCCAAGACTCGACAGTCAAAGATCTTCTATTGCGAAGATGATCACGACCTCAGTTTTTTTTCCGTGTCCCACTCCAATCTCAGAAACGGCGGACAGTTGACCACCCCCTCCCGAAAACAAAAACTCTTCGGATCTACACGATCCACGTAGGTCACCTATTTTGGTTTCAAAACAGCGAATTTCGCCGAAAGGTGAGGGATTTTCATGCCTGACATATACTTCGAGCCTCTGAAGCTGTTCATTACCACAGTAAAAGTGGTTTAATTTCAGGCTTTAAAATAAAAAAAAAACCTGTTTTGTTCCAGCAGCCGCTGTTGGTACTGTTTAATCCGTCTGGTGTGGTCATCTTCACCTGCGAGAGGCACCAGCTGTAGAGTGCAGAAGCAGCAATTATTCCTCACTGAAGTAACTTTACAAAGGGTAGGAATTCCCCAACAACACCTGTAAAAACTGGAAGTTGACAGGAATATAGAGGGCCCTACCTTAGTGGCCACTTCAGGAGTGACAGAGTTGACTTCCTGTTCATGGACGGGTTCGTCCTGGGTCCCAACAGCCTTCAAGTCTTCTCTCTCCTGCTGGGCCTCGAGCAACATATGCTCCAATTTGGCCTTCTGCTCTTCCAGCTCCTGGAGCAAAACCACCTGCTGCTGCTTCTCCCTGTCAAGTTCCTTTTCCTGAAAAAATGTAAAAAAAAAAAAAAAAACAAGGTTTAAAAACAGCAAACTTTCACCAGACATTTTTTGTAAAGGAAAAAAAAAAGACTGCAAGAGTTTGAAGACCACAGTTTTCTTTCCGGTCAAACTGCAGAGGATCACCCTTCTCTGCAGGAGTTGCCAGCAAGCCCAGATCCTGTGTTCCTCTGCTGGGTGTAGATGCAACATCCACCAGCCTCCATTGTACTCAACTTCAAATCTCACCTTCAAGACGTTTGTATTTTTAGGCCGCAAAAAAGGTAATCAAACCAAAGTCTGTGGTTGTTTTGTGTACATATAAGACAACAAGTAATGCATTTTGTG
Organism: Taurulus bubalis; assembly: GCF_910589615.1. NCBI lineage: Eukaryota > Metazoa > Chordata > Actinopteri > Perciformes > Cottidae > Taurulus > Taurulus bubalis. The sequence continues at coordinate 13,190,545 of NC_136598.1, forward strand.
ACATACACCGCTCAACACAATCCTGCTTTAGATAGAGCCAGGGCTAATTAAGTAATGAGGAACACCTGGATCAATGAACTCAAACGACCAATCGCAAAAAAATGCATGAAGCCAATGGGCTCTTTCGAGATGGGCTGTGCTTCACCTGGAAAGTAGACGAGAGCAGGCGGCAGCATCAGGGGGCGGAGACAAAATAGTCTGACAGTTTTCAGCCTAATAAACAGGAAGTCAAACAAAACATTGACATCCTGTTAGATGCTACCTGTATGCTACTTGTGGTTTGCAGACCTTGTTCAGATTTATTCATATTATAAATATATATTTATGTGGAAATGTGCGTGTATCTGGATTGTACGCTGTCTTTTGTTCTTTTTATGTCTGCCTGTGAAACACATTGCTGCATGTTTTGATAAGTGTGATATAACTCATCATCAATCACACAAGATATGTCTTTAGATTTAACCTGAGGCCACCAAACGAGCATTAAGTATTACAACTACACAGAAAAATAGGATATTCTACAAAACGTGGTGTTTGTTCTCAAATCTAAGAGCCAATCAGCTCTCTGATGTGGCGACAGCCAGGTGTTTCCCATCATGCATTGGGTAATGCAGTCGGTAGAGAACAACTGCGGCGCCTGACTCAAAAAACTGCGACCGCCTCGCTCTCGTGAGGTTAATGTTGACCACGTGTGCATGACGTCAGAGCAAGTCAAGCTCATGTCGGACACAAATCTAACCGGCATGCATTGTGCGGCAATCGATTCAGCGCAGGACCGGCTCATCTCGAACGAGCCTATTAGGATAATGACTGAACCAGATGTTGGATTCTTTGAAAAAATTCAAATATACAGAGAATACAGACTGACGTCTATCAATTTGATGTTGTGATCAACTTGAATGTGATCTAACAACCGTTACTGGACGAACATAAGGAGAAGCATTAAACCGGTCTGATCAGTTGCTTATGCCCATGAGTAGTGTTTAAAAGTAGCCTCTGCATTGTATCATATTAAATGGGAATCAACATATACCCTTCTCTTTCGTTCTTCTTCAAAGTCTTGGACTCTGCTTGCAAGTCCATCAGGAAGTGGAGGACCTGCGGCAGTTGACTGCTCCGTTGTCTCTGATGCTGGTGGAATTAAATACAAGAAGAACACAAAATGATTATCTTACATCTAAATATTGTAATTTTGTTTGCCGTCGTGGGAAAACAAAACAGCAGCAGATCTCAGATGTAATGTAATGATTTGAGAAGAATTAATAATAGTAGCCAAGTAGTCGACATCACTTTGAACATAAAATGTAATTTCTGAAATGTTTAAAAAAAATATCAATATTTGAGTTAAATATTACTAAATATACAAAAGTATCAACACTTAAAAGCAAGGCGACTCATCATGCAGAAAGGACCATTTCAGAATAATATACATCATAATTATTGATGCAAAACTACAATATTTCCTGCTGAGATATAGTAGAGTAAAAGTATAAAATAGAAATACTTGAGTTCCTCCATTCCTCCACTCATACATTAAATAAACTTCTTTTCTTTTCTTTTTAAAGATTTTAATGTTATTTGTGATATTGGGCTGTATAAAATATGAATACAATTGACTTGACATTACTGATCACTATTAATATAGAGCTTGCCAAAGCCCAAATAAATTAGTGTAAATAGGAAAAAAATCTCAAAATATAATTTTTAATCCCATTGTGCTCGGCCTTCTGATGACGGTGAATGACTTACCGGGCGGTGAGTGGGCCGGCACAGGGAGCTCCGTGGGCAGCATGGGGTCATTCTCCTTGCTAGTCAGAGAGCCTGTGTCGATGGTCGTGTCCCGCTCTGGGATCTGATCGGTGATGGCGGTCGGTGAATCGGCTGCAGGGTCAGTCCACTGGTTCCTTTGGCTCCTGATGCGATCCAAGAGTTTCTTCAAAGCCCGTCTGGGAGCAGGTTTGAAGGACTCTGCTGCAAGTATAGAAAAACCACGGAATGCCGTTCTGGCTAGATGACTGCCTGGTCTTGTTCAAGATGCTTGTCCGTGACTGGATAATGTACCTAGTTCATATAATCTATTGCAGTAAATCAAGATCTATGTATTGATTTTGTAAAAATGACCTCGTTTTTTTTTTTAAAGAAAAAAAATCTTGTAACATCCCTTAAAATGTAATAAACTTATGTTTTCTGTGTATCTGGTGCTTCTCCCCACCTTGAGCAGATGCCTCCTCCTCAGTGCTTCCAGCTTCCCGCTCAGCGTCACGTGGCGTTGTTACTGCTCCTTGCGTGGTGATTTCATCCAGCGAGACGTCCAGCTCTTGGTCCTGGCTTCCCGTGGACGGAGCTGGCAGAGGCTCGGGTACCAGCTGGACCACCAGGTCACCTTTGACCCCTGGGATCAGACAGTCAAAGTTTAACGAGGCTCCATTGAAACTGTACACTGCATCTCCCACCGAAGCACATAGGCTATTTTGCTACGCAAATATACAACTAAGGCTCAATACGATGACGATTTGAGTTCAAGAGTGTCACCTTCTGACTATTTCAGAATAATGCACTGAAATCCAATGACGTACTGAACCGTCCTTACTCCTCTCTCCGGTGTACATGTCCTCAAAGGCAAACTCCATCTCCCTCTGGAAGTCCTCCCTCATCTCTTGTCTCTTTAGTAGAGGCTGGAAGATCTGAGGAGGCATCTGGTTCACCTGCTGTCTCCTCCTCAGCAGGTCCGTCTGCTGCATGTGCTCCAGTTCAACGAGCAAGCGCTCGCGATCCTAAAGGGTATCATCAAAAACAGATAAAGTAAAAAAAGAAGCTCACAAGACGCTGGTTACTTCCTTCCAAGTAACAACAAATTTACAGAGGATAAACTGCATTTGGATTTTGGATGACAAACGTGTAACACAGCAGTGTTTCCCCTACCGTTATAATAGGGGGGCAGGGCGCCCCCCTGAAGAAATCCCCGGCCCCTCTGTAATTTTCTCGATAGCGCCAGATCACAAGTCGTCATTTAAGGTTCTCTAAATGGACGTATTTTATTTATATAATCCATACGACAGCTTGTCATTTCTGTTTCATGGTCGCTTTAACACTTCTCTGATCTCTGCACGGCGGAGTTCCCCCCAGATGCGCACAGACACGTACACACAGCAGCGGACAGAGAGCGTCGAAAAATATGTTGCGTGAAAAGCAGACCGCTATATCTGCGTTTTAAACGCTCCCAGGGTGAAGATGGCAACAGTAGCTCTCATGTGAGGAGCACCGGAGCAGCTCCTCACACCGGCGCAGCTCTCCTGCTCCAAGTGAACGAGCCAAAGTGCTTGTGTCTTCTACCCAACAATGAGCCTTCTGGCTTCACATATTACAAAAGGTGCAAAGTACACGGGCATAAAACTAAGTCATTAATAAATACATGGAGAAATGCCTGTACTTTCGGGTAAATGTTTACGTTACGCCGTTAACAGGTTACGCTTGCGCGACTCGCCAATTCTTGGTGTTTTGCCAGAAGTCTCCGTGACGTCGTCCATTTTGGCTGCTGCGTCTCTCAAAACAGAAAACAGATCTCAGCTCAAGGTTGAGCATGAATTGTTTCAAATCTACAAACCCGTTTTAAAAGATGTGTAAAGGAAAGCAGCTCACTGCAGCCACTAATACTGATACAACCTGATGCTCACATATCTGCACTCATTCTGTTTGGCAAAAAAAAATAAAGCTAACTAAATATTAGTTATTTTTTTGCACAGATAGAACTTCATTTTCATTGTTCTAAGTGATTGCAATTTTCTTTATTCTGTTATTTATGAAAGCACAGATGGAGTCACAAAATGATACTATTTACAGAAAAAGTTTGAGAACCACTGCTTTAAGTGTTTGTGTCGTCGCCTAGTGTCTATCTGCTCATTTAAGTAACCAGTAAGTTGTACCTGGACGAGATGTTCTCTCTTCAGAGCCTCCTTCCCTCTCAGGCGAGCCTTCTCAAGATGCTCCTCTCTCCTCATCTTTTCCTCCCTCTGCAAATCCTGCAGTCTCCTCACCTCCAGCTCAGCTCCCTCGTGGGCATTCAGCTGCAGGCACATGCACAGATTAGACAACTCTGATAGGGGGGAGGACAAGCAAACTGTGGGGTTAATTGTATGCAATAAGCGGAGGGATCACCTGCTTCGAGTCGGCCTCTTTGTCCACGGTGCTCTCAGGCATGTGGTAATGTGTGGCGGCGAAGGCACTCACGTCAGATTTCTTCACTACACACAGCTTCTTGGAATCGATGCTCTGCTGAAACAAGAGAAGCCAACGTTACCTCAACTCCTTCCAGAACCTAAACTGTGCCACTTGAAAAGTTTGTGTGTTACTTTGTAGACCGGACAGGACAGATCAGCAGCGATGCTTAGTTGTGTGTTGAGAGGATGAATGGAGATATCAAGCCTGAGCCAAAACATCCGTGATAAATAGTGTCATTAATATCGCTGATCGGGCACCTGAATGGGGTTTGGGAGAGGCGGTGGGAGATTGGCCACTTTTGCTGATCTTTCCTTCTCGGCCTGTAGCGCCTTCCTTCTGGCATTGATGGATCTACAGAAAAGCAAATTAACAGACATAATATTTGGTTTATTCTGACTAAATCCCCAACATAGTCGGGTAAATGTTTGTGAAGGCTGCTTACCGGCTTTGCCTCTCGTCATCTTTAAGCCTCTGTGATTTGAGCTCCTTCAGGGCTTCTCGATAACGCTCCTCTGCTTTGACATGATTTTCTTCCTCCCTCTGAGCTATGGCTTCCAAGTCGGGCTCCTTGTGCAAATAAATGAAAATTACACAAAAATTCAATGATTGGTAGATTGTTTTCACATTATTGTGAGGTTGTTATATTGTGTTGTTCACATTTTGGTTTCAGCTGTTTCTTGGTTGGATGTTAATCTCACTTTCGCTGTCTCCAAATTCATCTTACATTTTCTTTTGCACTCCTGTGTCCCTGACCGACAAGCTGGAGGCTCTCCTGGTAGAGTTTCTGCAGCGTGTGGAGTTTCTCCCTCTGCTGTCGCTCCCAGTCCTCCCTCAGCTCCTGCTCCAGCTGCTCCAGCTCACACTGCCGTCTCTGCTCGACCTCTCGGCGGATCTGCAGCGAGATGTACCTCTGCTGCTCCCGCACCTGGAAGTCAATGTAAAAATATACATTTTGAAATCCACCCAAAGGAGTGTTCTTGACAGAGGTGTCAAAAGTATTCACATTCATTACTCAAGTAGAAGGATACTAGGGTTTAAAAATACTTCTGTAAAAGTTGAAGTATCAACTCAAGCTTTTTATTTAAGTAAAAGTACTGGTTTCAAAACTACTTAAAAGTATAAAAGTAATGTAAGGGGATTTTTTTTTAAAAAGTCATCTGAAAAATAAATACTCCAGTAAAGTATAGATACCCAACATTTCTACTTAAGTAAAGTAACGAAGTATTTGTACTTCGTTGTACCAGAGCAGACTCAGTCAAGCCTGGTTTCAGAACAGTTTGCTTCTTTGAAAAAAGACCAAAGACTACAAGCAAAGATCCCATACGCCAATAGTGAAGAAAATGGACGTGTTAAGACAAATCTGTGATGTTCACTGCCACAGAATACATGTTGCAACATATCACAGTAAAAATGGCCTACACCATTTCAATAACCACAACAGAAGAGAACTTATGGCAAACCGAAATCAACTCAAATACTATACATTTTAATTGATCTTTTAACTTCCATATTGCTGTTTTTTGCTTATTCTTTTTTTGCTAAGTGACATTTAAAGAGAGAACAGATGCTTCTGATTCTGATATGTACACATTGATCAGATTCCTTGTATGTGTACACATACTTGGCAAATAAAATCAGTTATGTATTGTGGGATCAGTGTTGAAAAATTGTATTCGGCCAAGTTATGGGCAATATTTCTTAATGAAATATCTTTCCCTTCGTACAGTCAGAAGTTGTATTCAAGGACATGCAGAAGTCATGGACAATGAAGTGAAGCAGGACGCAGAGACATCACTGCAATTAACTTGTTATGTTGGTAACAACTGCCATTAACATTAGCTTACCTGCTGTATTCGTAATTTTCTCCTCCGTTCATGTTCCTCTCGTATTATCCGAGCCTCTTCGTTCGGACTTAGTCTTAATTTGGCTACATTCCTCTTCATTTTCCTCAAATATTGCTAGTAGCCATTTCCGAAAAAGCAGGTAACGTTAGCAACTCCGTTATCCGTGCTAACGCTCGTTAGATTTAGCTTCATTGTGCTGCAGGGTTCACCACCATGGCCCTCCTGGTTTAAGACGTAAAGCCAGTTCGAATTTATTACGGAAATGGTGACATTACCGAACAAAGACGAAGTGAACCCCGTGAGTTTTGTTTCTCACCAGAAAGCCATGCCAACCTGAAAAATAAACCGTGAACGTTTTTGTCCCATACGTCACATCCGGTGGTTTAAACTGCCCGCCGTACCCGTTCCGTGACGATCAAAAGTCCCCTTGTTTCCTACCATTGACTAAATGGTTCCTACCCATAATACGTCGGATTGAAATAATTTATCCTGCCTGTATTATATTAAACTAAACAATATTTGTATTAATACATTAAAACGATTTGAAATGAATTAACATAAAGTACCTCGAGCTGCTAAACTCCTAAAACCGTTAGCATCCCGCTAGGAGGCAGCCGAGTGCAGTTGTTCCTGTGCAGACCAGAGAGAGAAGACACTCACTGCACTACTGGAAAGTATTCCACAACTCCAGTGAATAACCGTTTACACAAGTGCATACTGGAGGTAAGATATACACGAGAAAAAAAAAGATTATGTTGTCATGTGGGCATTTCTTTCGAGCTCCGGTTCTTCCATTTATCCTGTGAGATTAGCAAGGGGCTAACGCTAGCTAGTCTCGCTAGCTAGTCGCAGACATACACAATTAAGATAAATACAGCTAGTGTATAAGTTGGTATAAGTAACATCTATGTATGCAGTTATTTAGAAAAAAATCCAGCAAACTAACCAGCAATAGAGGAATACATGTTCATAACCTTTACTGAGGTACACGTGCTTATACCACACTGTGGAAATACTCCACTTCAAGTAAAAGACCTGTATTCAAAACCTAAAAGAATGCCACTTTAAGTATTATGTTGCATATCATCAACATGTTGTGTGTGCGCTCTACTCTCATTCAAACTGGCTGTAGAATGTCAACTGCAGAGATCCACTGTGCTGAGTTGCTTTGTCAGTTTGATGACTGAATCTCGCTGCTTCATCTTCCTCCTATCAGCTTTGTCATCATGTCTGGCTGTCCAGCGGTGAGGGTCAGCATCGAGTCTACCTGTGAGAAGCAGGTGCAGGAAGTGGCCTTGGATGGAACAGAAACATACGTGCCCCCTCTGTCCATGTCCCAAAACTTGGCCAAATTGGCTCAAAGAATTGACTTCAGCCAGGGATCTGACTCCGAGGAGGAGGGGATCGAGGGCGAACCCAGGGACCCTGATTGGACCAAGCAGGAGCCGGAGGAAGAGGAAGGTAACATGTGCTCAAGAGAAAGCAGGGAGTGACTAGAGAAGGAGCCAAACTATGTTAAGCTGACTGGCACCAGCTAAGGTTGATCCACCGCTGATTCACTAATTAGATAAGTGTATTTCAGTTGAGAAAAAACAAACCATATATTCCCCTGTCATTTTCAGCTCCATGGCCCTCGTCAAGGTGGTGCATTAACTTGCCAATTTAACTAGACAGAAAATTAAGTACTTTCACATCAATATCAAGTCAGACCATCTTATAATAAATCATTAACATAATAAGATACATTAAAGTAAAATAAATCTTTCTGCAACATTTTCCCTGTCTTTCATAAAGAATGCTCAAGTCGGTCGCCATGACTAATACGAGTTATATGGATTTTGTCTTCTCTGTTAGAATCAAATCTGACTAGCGATTTTCTCACGCAGGCACAGTGAAGTTTCAGCCATCTCTTTGGCCCTGGGATTCAGTGCGCAACAACCTGCGCAGTGCCCTGACAGAGATGTGTGTGCTCCACGACGTGCTCAGCGTGGTGAAGGAGAAGAAATACATGGCCTTAGACCCAGTGTCTCAGGATCCATCAGCTGGCAAGGTAAACTGCAGAAGAATATCACTGTTACTACTATCACTTAAAGGGGCAGTACACCTCAAAATCCAAAATACGTATTTTTCCTCTTACTTGTAGTGCTGTTTATCAATCTAGATTGGTTTGGTGCGAGTCGCCGAGTGTTAGTGATATTGGCCGTAGACATGTCTGCCTTCTCTCTAATATAATGGGGCTCAATGGCGCTTGAGGGTCTCAATACAGCAACAAATACATTTGGAAAACTCATCAGCATTGTCTCTTTCCAGAAATCGGGAAGAGGTTACTGGAGATGTTTACACAGACGTTTTGTGTGAGGAAATATTTTTCCTTCAGCCGAACTACACCAGCCAATGAGTGAGCGTGATCTTCTCGTCCACGAGTAGACGCACACTTCCTTCTGCACAGTGATACTGTTGGCGGGTTCGGTAGGAAGAAAATAGTTCCTGCATGAAACTGCCCACAACAAGGTCTGTGGATTGTCTTGAGTAATCGGGTTACGATTTCTGGAAAGAGACGTTGCTGTTGAGTTTTTCAAATATAGTTTTCTTGCCAATTGTGACGTTGTCCCATTTTATATAGATGAGACAACTGAAATCTTTCAGGCCGATAAATCCCAAACTCACAATAAAACAATCTAGATTGATAAATAGCACCACAGATAAGAGGAAAAATATGTCTTGTGGATTGTGGGGTGAACTGTCCTTTTTAACACCTAAAGTATGGTGATGAAAGATCCTACAGGTACTACACAAGTGTGATTGCAACACTGACAAAATGTTCAAACGCTCTAATGTTTGTACTCCTCAACGAGATCTGTGCACTTTATCTTTTTTTACACACATCTTTACCTCCATCCATAAAGTTTTAATTTCTCGCCCTCGTGCAGACTCCCCAGGTGTTCCAGCTGATCAGTAAAAAGAAATCACTGGGCACAGCAGCACAGCTCCTGCTGAAGGGAGCTGAGAAGCTCAGTAAGTCGGTAGCAGAGAACCAGGAGAACAGGAGGCAGAGAGACTTCAACTCTGAGCTGCTGCGACTCCGCTCCCAGTGGAAGCTCCGCAAAGTGGGAGACAAGATCCTGGGAGACCTCAGCTACCGGAGCGCTGGTGAGGAGGCCTCTAATGGATCCTCGGTCAAATGTGTACACTTTTAACTTTTAACCAGGCTAACCATGTTTTGACCATTTACCCACACAGGCTCCCTTTTTCCTCACCATGGCACATTTGAGGTGATCAAGAACACAGACATTGATCTGGACAAAAAGCTCCCAGAGGACTACTGCCCCCTCGATGTCCAGATCCCCAGTGATTTGGAGGGATCTGCTTATATCAAGGTGAGAGGGAAACCGCAAAGGCAGGTTCCATTAATATACTGTACAGTCTTTCTTTTGAGCGGGGTAAAAAAAGATATGTTTTGATTTTAGATATGTAATAGTCAAATACGGTTTATGTCTTCAGGTGTCCATCCAGAAACTAGCTCCAGACATCGGTGATCTGGGAACCGTCACCTTGTTCCGGAGGCTGCCGAAAACCAAAGCCGGTATGGTTTAATATTCAGAGACAAGACATTGCTTGTCTTCCGATCGCCGTTAAACTTTTCTCTTTTTCTCCACATCCCTTTTACAAAAAAAAAAAAGATATTTCCATTCTCCTCACTGACATCATCTCTTGGCTACCCTTTGTGTCTCTCCAGGGACCCAGCAGTGGCATGTGAAGCTGGAGGCGGCTCAGAACGTTCTGCTATGTAAGGAGATCTTCGCCCAGCTGTCCAGGGAAGCTGTCCAGATTAAATCCCAGATCCCTCACATTGTTGTGAAGAATCAGATCATCTCGCAGCCCTTCCCAGGTCAGAATGCTCATGATGTGTTTTAGTTGGGCGCCATCAAGAAGAGATCAATGTTTCTTCCATATTTAACCTAAAAGTGCATTAGGATCTCTAATAATTCTGCAATGATACAATATTTTACAAGTGGAGAAATTACATCTGTATATGTTGGACATGGAAAGTGATGGAATGAAAGATTATTCCAGAACAACAAGGCTCCCGCATGCTCATTCATCAAGTAAACTGGTGAAGGTCAAAGGACAGAAATGTATATTGTCAACCTGCAGGTGTTCACAAGCTCTTATGTGAAAAAATATTCAAACAACTTTTTGGAAGAGCTGTTTCTACCGTAGTAGTTCATCCACAGCTCCATTGCTCCCCGGTACAGATATTATTAATAATATATGCATTTGAATTACAGGCCAAACTTTGTTAACAGATGAAACATTTATTTAATCTCTCTGGAGTTGGCTTTGATTTTATAAAATTGAAAAGTTCTCTATGAAGGCATAAAACAAACACACTCACGTCCTGTTTGCTTCCTTCCAGGTCTGCAGCTGTCCATCTCACTGTGCCACTCCACGGGAGAGAAGAAGATCCAACGGGCGACTCCAGAGAAACCCAAGCCGGACGACCACCTATACGTGCTGGAACACAATCTGCATCAGATGATGAGAGAGGTGAAGCGCTGCGTGAGGTCACTCTGCATGTCGTCTGAAACCGCTGCCAGATAGAGATGTTAGCTCATTGCAGATGTAGGAGAAGTACAGGGGTTACAAAAGGCTCGTTCGAGATGAGCCAGTTCTGCGCAGAATCGATCGGTGGCGATCGGCGCACAATGCATGCCGGTTAGATTTGTGTCCGACTTGGTCCCGACTTGCTCTGACGTCATGCACACGTGGTCAACGATACTCTCACGAGACCAAGTCACCGTCGATTTCAGACTCAGCCGCCGCAGTTGCTTTCCAACGACTGCGTGGCCCAGTGCATGATGGGAAACGCCTGGCTGTCGCCACATCAGAGAGCTGATTGGCGCTTAGATCTGACAGCAATCATCACGTGTTGTAGAAAATTCTTATTTTATGTGTAGTTGTAATACTTAACGCTGGATTATTGACTATTAGTCTCATGTTTGATCTAAAAACATTTATTGTGTGGTTGTTAATACAAAATCGTATTTATACAACACACATCAAAACTACTAGTAATGTATTTCACAGGCAGACATAAAAGAACAAAGGATGCAGCTACACACTCATTTTTACATAAATATATATTTATAAACACATATAATAAATCCAAACGTGATCTGTAAACTACAAGTAAACAAAAGTTTGGAACTAACAGGAAGTACTTTTTTCTGTGACTTCCTGCGTATACACAGCTGACAGCTGACAACTGTCCGACTTGATCGCAGTTTTTTGTCAACGCCTCCTGCTGCGGCCGCTGCTCTCCTCTGGATTCCAGGCGAGGCGCAGCTCTAACGAACGAGCCTAAAGATAGGTTTTGGAACTGGGTCATCATTCCGTAGTTTGACCACCAGAGGGAGAGAGGTTTATTTTTCAACAAGGAAATTTAAAATGTTTATTTATTTTATGGATTGTGGAAAGACAGTTAGTTCCAGTCACTATATCATACTGGAATTATTAAAACTATGTATCTGCTTCAAATATCCTTTATTAATTTCCTATACTGTCCAGGAATGTGTGTGTTTTGCTAAGTTTACTGGGCTCAGATTTTTAGGCTTGTTCACAGGATACAATTACATCATAGAATATATTTATATAATATAGAACCTAAATTATAGCTATAATTTAGTTTGACATTTTTGTGCATCCTGATTTATATAAATAATATAACCAGTAGAGTATTGGGGTACAGTTTACCCAACTTTGGCAAAAACGGACACACCGCAGAAAACTCATCTGTCAATTATTGGTGCTCTGCATGGAGACATCTTGCCTGGGATTAGGGGTGTTGTATTGATATCATGTTAACAACACACATATTATAATAGCGTGTAAATAATCCAGCAACTCTTAAATCGTTTTATATATACAGCCAGACGATGGCTGCCACTGGCGTCGTCATCCTGCAACACATTCAGATCATGATAAATACCCCCAAAATCATTTCTAGAAAAACTACTATCAGTATAAGTCTCTCTCTTCATTCACAATTCCATTTGACCAATTCATCTGTGGTTTCTATTCCAGTTCCACAAGCAGCAGCTGAGCTCCGTGGTGATGCCGCATCCTGCCAGTGCCCCCTTCGGCCACAAACGCATGCGCCTCGCGGGTCCGATGGCCTACGACAAGGCCGAAATCGCCAGCCTCCAGCAGAATGAGGGACTTCTCGAGAAGATCATCAAACAGGCCAAACACATCTTTCTGCGGAGCAGGTAACTTTAGCTGTGCCAGCTACGTTTTTCAATTCCAGGGCTGATGTGATCGCAAAACCGATTGGCGGCTGTCCTGGCATTGTGTCACATTCATTACAGTGACGTAAGAACGGTCAACTCATTTTTGGTTTTCAAAAGGATTATTAATAAAACAATGTTTAAGGGTTACAAGTGTGAATGCAAGTATATCGAAGATGTATGTATATATTTATGTTATTTTTGTTTTTCTTTATTTCAAATTAATTATCTGATTTAATTGATAATAATAATTTAGGATAGGAATATATATATATATATATATATATATATATATATATATATATATATATATATATATATATATATATATATATATATATATATATATAAAAGCATTTTTGCTTCTACCTATACCTTTTCAGTCTTTCTGTTTGTGTATATTATATAGTATTGTAATGATTGATTGAATAAAACACACAAACAAACGTTAGGAGCGGACACACTTTCAGCTACGTAAATCCAGGCGGGGTTTGCAGTGGAAATGAATGTCGTGCCAGTGAGTCATATTTGCCCAGTTTCAGTGAGGAAGAGCAAACATTGCTCTATTCACATGATATGAAACTTCCAAACATGCCCCCTACTATATGCAATGCCACATTTGGCCAGAAGGCCGCGCGCTTTGTCTTCGCTTATCATAGTTTGAGCTCAGGAAAATACAATTATGAGCAAACAGTTTTTTGGCAATATTTGAACTATTTTGTGAAGGCGGTGTTGAGGATGTAATGCCGAGTGAAGCCCCGCGTAACATGTCATTTTTGCGATCACCAGGACGGCACGGACCATCGACAGCCTGGCCAGCCGCATAGAGGACCCCCAGATCCAGGCTCACTGGTCCAACATCAACGATGTCTACGAGTCCAGCGTCAAGGTGCTCATTACCTCTCAGGGCTACGAGCAGATCTGCAAGTAAGTGAGAGGACACGGGGGAAGGATTAAGGGAGAACCAGAGCAGGAAGTGGGACACAATGTGGGAAATACAGGGGACAACCTGCTAACGTATTTAGGAGCCATTGTGGGCATCTGCAGGCTCCTTAACAACCGTTCAAATTATGTAAATTGAAAGCTAGGATTGCAATCTGAGGCAAATTGTTTATTTAGCATTCTACACTTGTTTAAGTTTGTGTGACTCTTTAGTTCCTTATTCTGGCGCATGGTTGGCTTGAATGAATGAATATATACTTTATTAATCCCCAAGGGGAAATTTTTTTGTCTTCTTCAGTAGCGTCTTGCAATTGAAGATACAAACACAAGATAAAAGATCAAATATATAAAGAAGCAACAGGGATGAAATATATATATATATATATATATATATATATATATATATATATATATATATATATACACACACAATAGAATAGAATACAAGTAACTGGAGAATATATTTATATTTACAGCCGCAGAGTGTATTCATTAATTAAGTAAATTAGATGAACAGTAGAAAGTGCAAAAAGCAAAGTACGTATGGTACAGTGATGAATTAATCCACAGAGGAACTAGCAAGCGGTGACTTGTTATAAAGTCGTATAGCTGTCGGCAGGAATGTTCTCCTGTAACGGTCCTTATTGCAGCGGAGCGTGAGGAATCTCTTGGAGAAAGTGCTCCTCTGACCCTGCAGCAGGTGGTAGAGAGGGTGGTCCAGGTTGTCCAATATGGACAAAAGTTTCTTCAGCGTCCTCCTCTCCACCACCTGCTCCAGAAACTCCTGCTTGCCATGCTTGACATGTTTTGCGCCTTTTTAGGTCCATCCAGCTGCAGCTGAACATCGGCGTTGAGCAGATCAGGGTGGTGCACAGAGATGGACGTGTCGTCACGCTGTCGCACCAGGAACAGGAACTGCAGGACTTCCTCCTCTCACAGGTACCACAGCAAACTTCCCACACTGGTGGAGGCTGTGCCCAATTGATTTGATTTGAATTGCTTTGCTTGTTAATTGTTGCATACTCCTGGTTATAAATAGTCATGGAATCTAACCAGTGCTGTACTTAAGTACAAATTAAAGGTACTTGTAGTTGAGTATTTCCATTTTAAGTTACTTAATTATTGTACCCTACTACACCTCAGAGGTAAATATTTTCTTTTCAGATGACAGTTTTTCATCCCCTTTCTGTCAAATGAAAATCACTTTAGTTTACACATCAGTATTTCCTGATGTGTAAACTGAAGGAGGAAGTGTTCCTTTATGTGTTGAGAAAATCCACCTACTTATTAAGCTGAATGAAGTATGTTAAAAAGCCTCTTGGATCAGCTGGAAAAAGCATCGTCACAAAGCTGGAGCTAGAGCTAAGTGGTTCTCACACGACAGAGATGCAACAAACATATGATGATCTTATAGAATATGATGTGTTGATGTAGATTAAACTAATCAACAGGATATAAACATCATTAAAAACATCTACAGCAGTAAAATGTATCATTTTACTGCACTATCTATTCATTTCATACTTCAAAGTACATTTACCTGATGATACTTGCATACTTTTATTGAAGTAAGGTTTTGAATGCCGGACTTTTCCTTGCAGTGAAGTATGTTCACACTGTGGTATTTCTACGTTCACAGATGTCGCAGCATCAGGTGCACGCAGTCCAGCAGCTGGCCAAAGTGATGGGCTGGCATGTCCTGAGCTTCAGTAACCATGTGGGCCTGGGCCCAGTGGAGAGCATTGGGAATGCCTCCGCCGTCACTGTCGCCTCTCCCAATGGAGAGTACGCCATCTCAGGTGAGATGAGTGACGCTAAAATCCAAATAGGAAGTGCTCCATCTTGAAACATGTTAAACTTCTGCAATTTTTTAAGCATTTTGTGGTTATTCTACTGTATTTTTTTTTTAGTTCACTAAATATATCCAATGCAAGAGGGTGCACTGACATTCAGCAGTCACAGGGGGAGAAATGCTTGAGAATCACTACCACCGTTGGCCCTAACTGACTAAAATGCATCGCAGCAAAGATACGACCTGTTGCATGTTCAGTGAACAAGCCCAACTTTCCCTATTTTCCCCCAAAACAAGGGCAGCAACACCTAGTCTCAACTATGAAATTCAAACAGACTGGTTGATACAAGTTGAGGAATCATTGCGAAAGCAAACACTTCACCACATAATAACTCCTGGAATGCATTACGTCAACCTTATGAATACATGTTATCTAGCATTGAGAGAATATCCTACTGCAGTAATACAGAACATCCTCATGAACTCAAGATACCAAAACGACCAAGTATGGATGTGTTAACGCAAGCAGAGCCCTGATACATTGTCTGTGTGTGTGTGTCTGTTGTGTCCGTTCAGTGCGTAACGGCCCAGAGAGCGGGTGCAAAGTCCTGGTCCAGTTCCCCCGCAGCCAGACCAAAGAGCTGCCGAAGAGCGACGTCATCCAGGACGCCAAGTGGAGCCAACTCAGGGGGCCGAGCAAAGAGGTCCACTGGAGCAGGATGGAGGGACGGAACTTTGTCTACAAGATGGAGCTCCTCATGGCCGCGCTGACTCCCTGTCCGTAGAGCCGGTCAGTCCGCGGACTCTTCCCCCCCCCACACACACACACACACACACACACACACACACACACACACACACACACACACACACACACACACACACACACACACACACACACACAGCCATGGTTTGTATACAGCTGAGCAGCAAACTGGACAACCAAACGCATAGCAGCCTATACTTTTTTTTTCTAGAGCTTATTGCCACAATATTTGGACAGGGCTTTGCAGCCACGGCAATGGCCTTTTTGTCAAATGTGATATTTCCATACAATTCAGACTTTTTGAATACTGCCATAATCCCCTTTCCACCTCCAGTAGTGTGTCGGTTGCCTGCTCTGTTTTTGGTAATGCAATGTTGTCGAGTGTGTGTGCAACTGAAACAATTTGACAGAAAATAAAACGTTACGTCTGTATGTATTTATGCTGATTGGTCATATCGTCATTAAAATAATGATTTGATTTCAAGGTTTTCTAAGGACTTCCAGGTTGGTGTATTTTTATTGTGAGGAATGCGTTTCTGTAGTCTTTATTTTTATTCAGAGTCTGATTTGAATGACAGCATTTTGGAGAAAGCAACTTTCCTCATAGTCTGATTTAAAAAAAAAAAAAAAAAAAAAAAGAACCATTTGAGGTTTCTTAAAACAAGTAACAGTCTTCTTCGTGTTTATTCTTTCACTCTGAAAGCCAGATTCAAGTTTGTGAAGAAGCCATAAGTAAAAAAGAAATCACACAATTCCTTCGCTTAGACAATAAATACAGTATGTATTGTTTTCCAGTATCATGAGTGATACATTTACATTTGACCCAGTGTCATCAGCAGTGCGCTGTAAAAGCATGTGTGTTCAATACAAATGTAAACATCTTGGGTACACAGTTTCATAATTGGCAAACCATCTTTCTGTCTGAGAGTAACTTAGTAAAAACAAAAAATTACTCAGTTATTTCATGTAGCCTTACACATCTGACTTTATAAAAGGTAGTCCTTAGGTTGGATTAACAGTCTCCAGTGCGTTTTCCTGTCGGGTCCAAAGCACAGCGAGACGTCCATCAAAGGCGCTGCAGCTCTGTCGCATCGGTTTCTGAATGGAAAAAGAAGGATTGAATTTAACACAAGGCGCTGATGTAACAAAGCAATAACAGACCTGTGCAGACCTTTGCACTCGGAAACACCCATGCTTAAACACAATTATAACCTCAAACCACATTCACGCCCGACGGGCCAAGTCTGTGCGCTTTTAAACGATGCAGCAGCGGGAACGTAAACTCCAGTGCAAACAAACCTCTCGTATGTTAACGTTTATATGACAGGAAGTGTACCCGAGAGTCAGGGAATACGTCTATTCATGGGGAGATGCTACAAGTATATCGGGAACATTTTGATCTACGATATATTACCATGAAACTTCCGTAGTTAATTATTTGCATTTTGTCTTACGAGTTTTCTGAAATTGTATGCAAATGCGGCATCAATACCTAAATGTGTATTTTGCATGTTTTCTTCCCACCAGTCAGAAAGAGTGCATGTCAACAGTGGCAAACTCGCTGAAAACATCAAAATAGTAAATAGCTTAAAAAACTGTTTTTTTTTTTTTTTTAAACATGATGGCGTCTCCTACAAACCGGACAAAGGGCCATGCACTTTACAGACTTATTTTTTAGTTTTTTCATCCTTGTCTTACCTGGCATCTGTTTCCTGCGTCTCCATGCCACTATCTTCCTGTAGGCCTTGTCCAGCAGCCACATGGCCAGCATGAGAAGGCCGGCCAAACAGGCCAGTGCTAAGGCAGAGACGGACAGGTACTGGAGATCCTCATACAGCACCTCTGGAGGACAGGGAGTACATTTTTTTACAAAACACAGGTCTACTTTCCAGAGATGCAAACACAAAACATACTTTGGGAATGCAGTTTGTGCGCAGAGAGAGAAGAGGCATCAGGGAGCCTGTGTTTGACGGAAAGAAATAAAAGCGTCCTGATTATTACGCCACGGTCACCAGTAACAACGTCTTACAGTTAGTATGCATAACTATTTCCATGTATCATGCTTTTAACACAAAATATGATGAAATACTGCTCAGGTTGTTTACTAATGATTGACTATGATGGACCCAAAGTACCTTGATCTCAAGGGCACATATAATATTCAAAACGTGACTCCGGACTTTAACTGCCGTCACAGATACCGGAGTATCATCGTGAATGTGTCCTTCTGCGGCGTGCAACCACGTTGAGCAGGTCCACTGGAGCGGTTGGGGGTTTAGGGCCTTGCTTAAGTGGTGGTAATGACGGAGGAGGGCAAGTGCTGTTTTTCCACTTTCCTGCCCGGCATTCAAACCAGAAACCCTCCCTGTCACGAGCCTGCTTCTAATACCCGCAAACAGGTTTGGGAAACTTGGGCAGCACAACTGTCATTTCAACTACTGTTATCACGATGCTGTTGAGCAAGGCCCAATCAAAAGTCAGACAGCACCCTATGTATATATTTACATAGTTGCAGGTAATTATACACTAATGACAAAATAATATGGAATATTCCACTTTTGCCTAAAGCTACGCGCCGGCTCTTTCAACCTGTGACTCTAGGCTGTGAAAGAAAATGAGGTCAAATTAGTTTTTCCCCAAAACGTAGCACTCTATCTATTTGCTTCAGGAATGACATACGCAGAAGCCCAGACCCACTCACCGTTCACTTTCAGGACAAAGCCAGTGTCCTTGCTGCTTCCTGCGCTTTCCGTGACGGTGACCACATAGAATCCAGCATCCTGCAGCCGCAAGTCCGACAGGCCCATCGAGCCATTGTCGAAGGTCTGCACTCTGCTCCCGTAATCCACCGTTATGTTGGTGTACACCCCCGGCTGCCAGGTCCCGATGGTGCGGCTTACCGCTCCTGACATAAAGGTCCATTGTATGGTGGGTACCCCACTGCAGGTAACGTCCACTGAGAAAAACACATCGTCCTGCACTGACCTAGTCAGGCTCCTCTGGGGTGAGTGGATAGAGATGGCTCCGGCTTCCAAAGTGCGACGAAGAAAGAAAGATAAATACATGTCAAAATATGAGAGATAGATGGATGATTGTTACGGGTCACACCTTTAACCTTCCTGCCCAACACAGTGGCAACATAGTGGCATTTAAGCCCTTGTACAGCCAGAAATAGTGCCGCTATGTAAGTTTATTTTTTTGAAATTGCACGCCTGTTGCTGGAGGAATGAAACTGGTCAAACAAGCTGAGGCGCACCGATTGAAATGTAGCCAGCAGTGGCCGGCCTCCTGTCTGTTCTGGCCGCCCCTCATCAAATATTCCCACAGGAGTTTCTGTGAGGGGGGGGGGGGGGGGGTGGTGTTGTGTTTACGTATGGTAAAGAATTCCACCTGAGAATACCAATGCTTTTTTATTCAGACACAAAAGGGTTCTGTGTGGGGAAAATAAAATCTATATTTAAATCTGATTTTTCCCCGTTCATTTTTTTTGTGCAAAAGATGCTTCTTTGTGGTTTAGTTATTCTTAGCAGCTGGACTTCAATTTGCAAGGACATGAGTTACTGCTCTTTTGCATTATTGCTTCTTATTCTCTTTAGGATTTCGATTTTTTGTGTGTACTTAGACCTTGGGTGTGAACCAGAACAATCTGATGTTTACATGTACACAGTCATATGTACATGACTTGTGCTTTGTTCATCGACGAAGAGAGTGAGAAAATATTATATGTTCTATCTCCAGTTTGCACTTCTCAATTTCAGATCATGTTGAACGGGCTGGGCCTTCAACTTATTTAACCCAAAGCAAATATTAGATTGGCATATAGGTATGCTTTCTAACACAGTAATCCAATACATGAGCTCTCTGGAGGAGCACAAATAATATACATGTGTTGGAATGCTTACCTAGGTAACACATATACAATGTGATGTTGAGAAACACAGCAACGTCTTGTACATCCCAGAGCCTGAAATGCCACATTGGAATCCCAGACCCATTGATCGAACTGCGGTAGAAGAATCTCCTCTGGGTTATTTCACATTCTGAAGTGTTCTTCTCTCAAGTCTTTGTCCTTCCAAAACAGCCTTTCCTCGTTCGCACGGGTTTCCTCTTCCACCGTCCTTTGTACAGGTTTTTCTGTGTGTGCCTTTCTCTGTGTACTTCTGTGAGAAATGAAGATTTCCCGTCACAGAAGCGCTGGAGTTCTCCTCCTCTCTCAGGACTGTGCTGGATTTCTCCTCATACTTGTGCAAGTCAATGCCAGCCAGCCCACACCTAACAGACAGGTTCAGCCAGAGATTACTGAGCAAACATGTACTCCGCGTCCTGTGATCTCACGCACACCCACACACTTAAACATACTCTGGCAGACACACATATAGCCTTCTCAATGGATTTACTACCTACCACCACCGCCCCAAAAAAATAGAACACTCACCTGTATACGCAGACAGACTAGCCAATTGCAAAATTAAACCAGGAGAGGTTGAATCACCTGGTATTCATGCTGTGACACACCTGGTAAAACATGTCAAACAGGAAGTGTGTGTTCACACGTATGCGTCAAGGAACATAAACACACAGTGAAGTGACACTTAATTTTAGGAGGCATGAATATGGGTGAATATGTGCTATGTGTGTTGTGACATTTTCATTTCTGACTTTAGAAAATAAATAATTTTGATCATATTGGATGGGATCAGAGAAACTCTTTTTGAAAATTATTTTGTAATAATTTCAGACTGATAAAAGTGTCATTGTGTTTCCCATAATTCTTTCCCTTAAAAAATTGCACAACCCTGGGTTATATTCAAAATATGACCTGTTGATAGTGAAAAGAAGACCTGCCATTATTTCACTAAATGTTAGACTCGAAAAATATGTCCCTCTCTGTTAAGATCTCTTGTCACATAGTGCTGCCTGGTCGGAATTAGGAATGCTGGATACACATGTCGACTACTTGACTATGTATTTCCATGTATTACATGTTCTATATGAATACAATATTTTACTGGATTCAGTAACAACAAAACATGATGTGCCAAATGCTGAACATGGCTGAAAAATGACCATGTTTTTACAGAATGCAAACTGCCTTTTAACTATATGTATTTTCGCAAATACTGGATCACAATGTCGAAGTAGTTAATGGGAGCGAACGGTAAATGTTTTTTTTTTACGAAAGCTGACGTTATTTTGCACACGGTCAATCGCACTAACCCACAGCTGCTGTTTGAACAGGAAATACCTCGTCAATGAACGTTAGCGTTCATCGAAGACAACCTTTAGTAAGTTCATTTTGACTAAATAACTCGACATTTCTGACAGAAAGAATAGAGCGGGCTTTATTAAGACAACAATTGCAAGGAAGACGAATAGTTTGTCTCTTTCGAGGTGTTTCACCGCAGCACCTGTGTTTTAATGGCGCTAGCTAGCTAACTGTTAGCTAAGTTAATGCTAGGTCCGAGCTAACGTGTCGAAATAAAATAGTTTTTATGCTAGCTGGCATCTTCTTCATTATGGCCTCCTGAATGTTTATATTCTGCTTTGGATGAGTTACGTCAGCGGGACATGGCGTCTTCGGGAACTCAAATAACTAGTGAACGACTGCACTGCTGGGTTTTCTTCAGCTAACTAGCTAGCGTTAGCTTACTGTAAGTGTTAGTTAGTTAACTGCGTGAGAGGCTGAAGACAGTAACATGTGCGGTTAGCTCTGCTCTCCACTAGAGACAGAGCTCCAGTTGTTGTCGTTCAGGGAGTTTTGAAGCGTAATTACATCACTTTTCTCAACCTCACAAGTTCGTTACACGACATTTAAGAAATAATATACTTGTATAAACATTATATTAATCACAACGTGTCCGCAAATCGGGAATGATATGTATCGTTTTTCTACTTCCTATTGGACGAAAGCGTACCACGTGTCCGAAAATACGCAATAAGACGAATCTGCGAACACAAGTATAATGTAAATATCGCAAACAAAACGGCTCTAGTGGTACATTATTACTATTGTACATTGTTCCTGTTTCATATGGTGACCTAAAAGATTGTAGTGCAGTTTCCGACCCATCAGTGAGGTTGACTGTGCGGAGAATGCCTTCCTCTTCTCCGGCTGTGTCACGTTATCGCTTCTCGGCCTTTTGGCTAAGATCAAGTGTAGTATCTGTTCTTATCAGTTTAATATCTGATACGTCCCCTACCCGGGGACCATATATTAAATTGATTTTTGGAATAGGGAGATGGAATAGGGGCTTGCTCCGTCCACTCCACGCATCGACCTGGTATTGCAGTACCTCCAGGAACGGTGCACCCCCTAAATGTGTTTAAAATAATATCTATTAAACTATCACGAAGCTCCCTTAAGCTATAATAGATCGTCTTACTGCGTGACAATTTATGTAGCTCTGTTATGTTATGTAAGTTTATGTTGAAGACATTGAACTGGTGAGTGAGACGATGGTTTTGTTCAATAAATTACTGAGTTCTCTCCACATTAATTTACTCTCATTGATTCAATCTGTGTCAACTGCTCATTTCCTGAAAGTGAAAATCCTGACTGCACTGTTTTCTTGTTTGGTCTCTCAGAATCACTATTGTCTGTATGTATATATGTTTATATATATATAAAACAAAATATATATATATATATATATATATATATATATATATATATATATATATATATATATATATATATATATATATATATATGCACACACTTTATTTAAGTAATCTGAAACTATTCTCATTATTTATTATTTTGCTCTTTGCCATACACCGAAACATGCACTTTATAACCAATTGTCAGTTTATCAAGTTGGCCTTGCTAAACCTAAAGCAGTCTAATACAACAGATCTGCAATAAATCCTTCCTTCATGAAGGTAATCATGTTCAGTCTTTTGTAGAACTGTATTCTTTATATTTGCTGAACAACCAGTGTTGTTCATACTCCAGACCAATAGATGGCAGTATGTCAGTAGCGCACCAGTAGTAAACAAAGAAACAGGAAGTGGTTATAATGTGCGAGAACCAGAGAACGTGTGGTTGTATTCTTTCCTCTGAATCTAAAATGTGGATCGGACTACTTTTGACAGCAGTTTGATTTAGCTTTAGTCTCATCTGAACCTGCTGTTGAACTGTTACTCTTTAGTTGTAGATAAATAGATACAGCTGGTGATTCTAGGTTGGCTTTTCATATAGAAATGCAGCATTGCATGATGGGAATTGTACCCATTATGTTTTAAGTAAAATGTAAATAATCTTTGTCAACCTTATTACACATAACTTTCCTCCATTCAATTCCTGTAGGTTATCAGACCTCTTATAGTCTGTCTTTTGGGGTAATATCTATATATTCAGCACCCTCAGTCAACATGGTATGTCTGTGAAAGAGTGCCCGGCCTCGGATGTGTACAACTCATACTTACCTGGCAAGGGAGATACCATGATCAAGAAGGTGGTTCACCCAGGGTGAGGCTTGGCCATTGCACTTCGGCTGAGCTGACCTCTGCGAATTCCCCAAATGTGGGAATCTCGATTGCATAATTTCTGGTAGTGGGGGACTGCGTTCGCGCTCTCCCCTGATAAAGTGTGAACAAATAATTATATAATCATATTCACTATAGCAAAGGTTTGGCTCTATCAATGATGAGGGCAAACTAGTTTCTATACTGTTAATAATCTAAAGGTTGGATGTTGACTGCTGTTAAGCAGGTACTGATTTTAATATGAAATAGGATTTGTCTCCCCATAAAGCAAAAATATATTCCTTTGCACATATTAGTTTAAATTCATTCCAATTAAGTGAATGATGCTCCAATGAATATGAACTCAGTCACAGCGGTTCCCTTGTTAATATGACGGACGGACAGTCAGTGAAGAAGAGAATAATGTTCATGTTGTGCAGTTCATAGTTAACATCATAAACTCTGTGTGTCTCATGGTCACTTTAGGGTTGAATCCTGCAGTCAGCTCTGTTCTCCACTAGAGACTACCAGAGCTCTTTTAGTAAAAACACATTCTTCTCCATGAAACATTGCTCTCTGTCTCTTTTTGTGCTACAACTGTGTTTGTAACGTGGCTGTAAATTAGATCATAGTTTCTGATGAGTAGGGATGGGTATCGTTTGGGTTTTTTCCGATACCGGTGCTAAACCGATACTTTTAAAACGATACCGGTGCCTGAACCGATACTTTTTTATTGCCAAAGCAATTTTTTTTCTTCAAATTGAACAATATATTAACGTTTAAAGTATACTAGAAATATAAATAAATAAATACATACCAAATACTTTACTTCAAACTACAGCTTCAAACCTTTTAACTTCAAACTATAAACAATATATATTTAAAAAAAGAACAGACACAAGCATCATGGCCTGATGGGACCATGTGCAACAGAACTCAGACACTGTTGGATCCTAAAACTGCTGCTTTACTGGACTACACGTCATCATTAATATCAACTGGGAGAGCTTTGTTCCAGCAAACCGAGGACGGACGTTCAAAAGCTCGTGCTCGTGTCTCCAGCGATCTCTGTCTGCGCGCACTGTGTGTGTGAGCGCTGGAAGCCCCGCCCCCTTGAGCCCCTGCAGGCAGGCAGAGAGCACCGCAGCGAGTGTGCTCTGATCTAAGCTCGCCTAACGCAGTAATGAGCTCCTGTGGTGAGCGCTATTTTAATAATCGTTTTTAACGTATGGGTACCGCGCTACCTTTTTAGTATCTATATACCGTGCAACTTTACAGAGTAGTTTAAAAAAAAAAAAAGTATTTAAATCGGCTCGGGCACCGGAAGGAAGCACCGGAATCTGCGTTGCTTTTCGGTCCGGTTGGTACTGGACGTGTTGGTTCTCGGTACCCAACCCTAGTGATGAGATCAAAGCGTGTCATGTGACCAAGACGACTCCCACACGCTGCT
The DNA here is from genome assembly GCF_910589615.1 of Taurulus bubalis. Taxonomy (NCBI): domain Eukaryota; kingdom Metazoa; phylum Chordata; class Actinopteri; order Perciformes; family Cottidae; genus Taurulus; species Taurulus bubalis. Next base: position 13,215,311 of record NC_136598.1, read on the forward strand.
TTATGAATATCTTGCTTCTTATTAGTGTCCTTCTTTTGTGCTTTTGTGTTGTATTTATTCATCGGTAAAACGTTTAGTAAACTTGTTTTTTTTTTCTTTCTCAGACATTATTTTATAAATAGCACATTACTTTTTCACCTGCAGAGAACTTTGTCATGATCAGTCTTTGTAAACATGAACACAAATGAAAAATACACACAGTTGTATGTACTGTAACATGGTTTCTCATGTTTTAAATTCCCATTGGACTATAAGGCACCATGTGACCAGGAAGAGTTGATGAACCACATTTGTTAAGTTTGTTTCTTTAAGATGAGATACTTTGTAGTGATTCTGTGATGTTTTCCTCCTCTGTCGTTGGTCCTATACTCTTTAATTCCCCTCCTGACCTGTCAGTGAGAGTAACTGTGCTGTATCTTGCCTTCAAAGTCAATTCTGAACTAGTGTTGCTTCTCTGCCTGTTGGTGGTAATGGCAGTTATGATATTGCCAGTTTTGGTGCAATGTATTTCAACTGCAGTTGTAAATCTTTCACAGAGGAATCCAGCGGCACAGAGGACTGCTTACCTGGACAACATGTTGACCATGCGAAACAAGAAAAGGTAAGTGGGCTTTTAATCGTTTAGTTAGTGATTTCTCTGATCATAATGTTCTATGAAACTGTAAATGTGGATGACATTTGTTTGCCAGGCCACCAAAGTGAGAGATGAGGATGGCATTAGGAATTGCTCATGAAGTGTCCACGTCCAACAATGGCAGAACCTCAGGGCCTCTGAGGCCTGAAACATCCTCCATCTGTGATAGTTGTGGGACACATTAGGGGCAACGCTCACTACTAGGACTAGCCAAAGCTTTGCTATAAGTATAGTGAGTAGATGCACCTGGCAGAAATGCGTAAGCGTAATGTTTTCAGATGTAGAACAATTTGCCATATTTTTGAGGAGTGCACCAAAGGCAGAAAGTGCAATCTTATTCAGAGATTGCTTTAATTCTCTTTTCAACCAACTGAAGGCAGCTCTGCAAACAGAAAGAGGACAATATGACGGTTAAGATGAAGCAGTTAGAGAGCTAATTGACGAGGCCGGCGATGGAGAGTACACCCCCCTCACGCCTCTAATTCTCCTAATGAGGTTTCTATCTTAACCAGAGCTATGCAAACCTATGGACTCCAATTTTAACATTGAAACATCCTTTTTCGTCTTTTCAAACTATTTTTTCACTTTCTGTGATTTATTTTAGTGTTCATTTATTCATCTGGATCCTAAGAGCAACTTTTGTTCTTGCAATCCAGTGAATCCAGTGTGCAGACTTTCATTCTGCAAACTGTTTGGTGCAATGTGAACCATTCAGCTCCTCCAAACATACTCAGGACCTGTCATGGCTCACGAGATCCTCCTAGTCAGGTCCGTATTGCACTCTTAGGCTAGAATCAGTGCACTCAACTGGTTCCAACCGGGTTGTGGTGCGCCTGAGTCGGTGAGGCATCTGGTCTGGGAGTGCAGCACCGCCGTAGACCAGTGTGCAACGGCCGGCTCCTTACAATTCCCGTACTCGCCGGCAAGGGAGGTCCTCAGCACAGCGGGTGCTGTATGAAGCAAGCAAAGTATAAATCAAACAATTGTTCACTATAGCCGCCATCAAAGACTCCATATGGACATCCAGAAACTTGCTGGCAAGGAAGCACATGCAGATCCCCTTGTGGCTGTGATCCGGATGGCTGCAGGCGGCAGGCGGCAGGCCAGGACACAGCCACAAAGAAGAATTGCCTCTGTGCCCATTCAGACGAAGGAGCCGGAGCCACACGGGAAAAGGTCAAAGCAGCGGCGGCCTGACTCTCCGGGTGAGGCGGGTGGGAAGGAGCAGCAGGGTGGGGGTCTCCTCTGAGCACCACAACAGGATCCAGAGAGACCAGATATGTTTGGGGGAGAGGTATGAGTTGCCATGGTAGGGACTCACTGCGCTCTTGCACAGCAATGGACATTTTTATTGTTTAAATATAGTTTTACAGATTATACTTTATTCTTTGACCTATTTATTTTTTATATTTCTGATCCCAAAGCACTTTTTCACTACAGTAAAGACAATTTAAACGATATTAATGAACATAATTATGAATGAAATTAACTATTTACAATCAATCACACTATATGTACATCTCTTTCGGTTAACTTTTTAAGACCAGTAGCTCTTCTCAGAACACATTACATTTTTTTTATATATTTTAATTCATAAGGACACCAGACTGAACTTTCAAATTCAAGATAAAACAGCAAAAATATTTTCATTCCCCACTTTTTCTGACCTGTAGAATTTCAGTGAGTACCACAGGTAGTGGTGGAGGCTGGGAGATTGACCAGAGTCCTGTGAGGAGCCACTGTCTGTTACGAGGAAGGCAGCAGTTTCAGCAGCGTGTACATGATCCTGTTGTGTTGTGCGTAGCGCTTAGCCATCTTTAGCCTCTGTATCGCAGCAGCGTAAACAAGATCGTCCCTCTTTGTACAGCCGTAGAAAGTGTTGCCCCAGTGAGTTCTGTACAGCTTCATTTAAAAAGCCTCTGTAAATATATACGCGTACAGTGTGCTATGGTCACATTATATGCTTCACTATCTGTAAAGATGTAATAACTTCTGTACGAGGTCTTTTATACCAGGTGTTTTGAGGAGGCTCACTCCGCTCTAGTCCAGCCCAGCGGGACCTCATCTCCTCTATGGCCATGTGGATGAGCCGGAATGTAGCAGCAGACAACATCCTCCTCTGAGACCGACGTCAGCGTTTCTGGGTCCTCTGTTCTGACCGCTTGGATGATCAGAGTGAATATCACGATACCGAAAGAAAAATAAGTTGGACTTGCTGACAATAGTCATGCACATAGAAAATGTAACCTTTCTGACAATAATGTGCATTGTCTCATTTTCTGGACAGTTCTTTTACCAGTTGAAGGTTCTTTACCAAAAAAACAAGCATGTCAACATGCTCTTCACTCAGCCTGGAACGCCTAGGACTGCAGATAATGCCTGATGTGCTAGACACTCTTTCTGATGCACAGCTTGTGGCAGGAATGGACAAGTACTGTCTGGCAAAACAAGCCAGAATCGATCTTCCACCAGGGCACTTATTTCGTTCATGTGCTTGAAGTAGTATTGCTTCTAGTGACATTTAGACACAATACAAATCGAAGTTGCCAAGTAATATTTTGTATTATTTAATTCCAGCAGATGCATTAGTTTGAATCTCAGGGTCAAACTGTCCTATAAAGTGAGGACATACGGTGAGACTAACAATCAAATCCCTCACAATAGAATATCAGAGTAAACAGATTAGCTGGATTAAACATGTACTTGTTCAGGAGATGGTCCAGATCCTTTCCCCTAAAACACTCATAAGTATTGTGTTATCAATGTGTTCTTTGCACTTTGTTTTAAAGGATCACAGGTGTTGGAATACTGTTTGAATAAATAATTACATAGTTGGAAATCTTGAGCTGGAGAAAACAGTTCATGACGAATCATTTTCTACATTTCAGACAATGTGAAATCAGTGTTGACAGCATTTACAGCAAAGCATTCACCAGGGGGAGCCTCTGACGCAGCATCCCAGGATGATCTATGGTCATGTTGGTTTGAAACGGTACAGCCATGTCTCTGTAAAAGTGTGTTTGTGCAGTGACATTGTTTTTCATGCAAAGCAAGACTGTTTGCTGGTATTACTAAAATAGTTTTGTTTTGAAAAAATGTCAATGACGGAAAGTTAAAGAGGTCAGAACGAATGTTTAAAAAACCCTGCAATGTTTAAAAATAAAATAAACTCTAAACAAGCTGGATGTGAATCTTTTGTTTTAGAAATCGAGTAGAATTATGTGTGAAATATGATTTTATATCCGTCAGGTTCACCAGAAACTCCTGCAGCTCAGACTCCAGCAGGTTCTCTGGCGGCGACCCAGATCCGGTTTTGCTGAAGCGTTGGTAGAAGGAGAGCTCGATGCCCAGCAGCAGCATCTCCTCCAGCCAGGAGCACAGCTTCTCCTCGGTGGGAAGTCATGCTCCTGGAGGAACAGGCCGTACTGTTCAGCCCGATGGAGGAAAGGGAGGCACGGGAGAACCATAACCAGGACTGAGCGGGAAAGACGGTCGGACCCTGCTGCAGTAAAAAAAATAGGTTTTCTTAAGGGACTCATGCTCAGAAACACGACTACTTTCATCCACATGGATTGCCTAAATCAACACAAAATGAAGTTCCTTGTAGTAACTTTGATCTCAGCATCTGATCACATTTATCATGAGATAGTCATACAATTCTTACATTTCAAAGAGACTTTTATCTTAAACTTAAGAGACTAACGATGGACAGAAAACATTAAAACCCTTTGTCCTGTACCACTAAAACACATGTCACTCACAGGTCAGATGGCTTTGCACATCGCCATTGAGAGAAGGAACTTGCACAATGTGAAACTGTTGGTCCAGAAAGGAGCAGATGTTCAAGTCAAAGCCAATGGGAGGTTATTCCATCTTGATGCAGGATTTTACTTTTATTTTTATGACTATTGCATCCAACAAAGAACCCAGACGCTACATTTTCTATCCCAGTTGTTTGTAACCAAGTCACTTAATCACCTTTGTGTGTTTCCAATAGGAGGTTGCCTGCACCAAACATCCCAACGTTGTCTTTTCATATAGAAAACTCTTACACCAGAGCTGATATTTCAATCCAATTTTAAAATAATCTGCACATCTTTCCCTCGTGCTTTTTGAATAAAGAAGGATGTTTGCTGATATGGGGTAGCAGTGAAGCCTTAAATAGTCATTGATTTGGTTTTATGCTAAAATCAAAGTGCACTATAACGAGCAGCACATTTAGAGTATACACAAGATGGAATTATACACGGTATGTATGGCATTGCACACAATAACTTGTGGTTCTTCGACCTGTTGAGCTCCCTCGTCTCAGTATTGTCTTGTCTGAATCAAGTATGCTGTCTACACATGGAGACTATTGTGACTTTTTTCTTCATGTATTATATAAAAAACCTTTCGATATGAATGGAATATTATATAGGATTCCAGAATAAATAGCGAAATACATTTTTTTGGTTTGCTTGAAAAACACTGTTGGTTTCTAAAACATTTATACTTCTTTTTTGTACAGAATAATATCACAACATCCAGGTAGCAAACGGCAGCTACAGCTGACGTCATTTTGCACACGGTCAAACGTACGTGAGACATCACTGCTGTTTGACCAGGGATACCTCATCAATTAACATTTATGGAAGACAACCTTGAGTAAGTTAATTTTAACTAAATAACTCCACGTTTCTTTTAGAAAGAATAGAGCGTAATTTATTAAGACAACAATTGTAAGGAAGACAAATAGTTGTCGGCTCTTTAGAGGCGTTTCGCCGCAGCACCTGTGTTTTGATACTGCTAGCTAACGGTTAGCTAGCTAAATTAATGCTAGCTCTAAGCTAGCGCGTCTCAATAAAATGTATAGTTTTTATGCTACATTTTTAATTTTGCAGAATAAAAACTGAGTCGTGTCAATACCTATATTCGTCAGGGTGTCATGCTGGCTTCAGTTTAACGTTGGTGTAAACTTTCAGCCGCTATAACAGCAAGTTCACGGTACTTCAACCTCATGATGTATTATGAGAAGTATCTAGCTATCTTAAGGCTAGTTAGGTTAGCGTTAATAATACGTCACGTCATGTTTGTCACTATTACAGGATTATAACACATATTAAACTAACAGACCACTGCACTGTTTCATGAGAAGCGTATTAAGATTGTTAAGCGATGATGTCAGTTTATTAAAATTGAATTAGGTACAGTTTTGTGCGCTGGTGTAAAGGACGTTGTTCGCCATTTTGACAGCATTGTATTTCGACGTTGAAGTTGTGGGACATACATTTTACTACTTCAAACTTAATTCAGGACTGTAAATGCTATGTAGACCTCACTAGGGAGTAAACGGTACACATTTCAGCTGCTGGCATCTTCTTCCTTAAGGCCTCCTGAATGTTTATATTCTGCTTTGGATGAGTTACGTCAGCGGGACATGACGTGTTCGGGAACTCAAATAACTAGTGAACGACTGCACTGCTGGGTTTTCTTCTGTAACTGTGAGAGACTGAAGACGGTGAAATGTGCGGTTAGCTCTGCTCTCCACTAGAGACAGAGCTCCAGTTGTTGTCGTGAAATGAGATTTGAAGCGTAATTACAAAACTGTTCTCAACCTCACAAGATCGTTACATGATATTTAAGAAATAATATCCTTCACATCACATGAATCCCTACGTGTCCACAAGTCGGGAATGATGTGTATCGTGTTTCTACTTCCTATTGGACGACAGCGTACCACGTGTCCGGAAATACAGAATAAGACTAATCTGCGAACGCAAATGTAATGTAAATATCATAAACAAAACGGCTCCAGTGGTACATTATTGCTATTGTACATTGTTCCTGTTTCATATGGTGACCAAAAAGGTTGTAGTGCAGTTCCCGACCCATCAGTGAGGTTGACTGTGCGGAGAATGCCTTCCTCTTCTCCGGCTGTGTCACGTTATCGCTTCTCGGCCTTTTGGCTAAGATCAAGTGTAGTATCTGTTCTTATCAGTTTAATATCTGATACGTCCCCTACCCGGGGACCATATATTAAATTGATTTTTGGAATAGGGAGATGGAATAGGGGCTTGCTCCATCCACTCCACGCATCGACCTGGTATTGCAGTACCTCCAGGAACGGTGCACCCCCTAAATGTGTTTAAAATAATATCTATTAAACTATCACAAAGCTCCCTTAAGCTATAATAGATCGTCTTACTGCGTGACAATTTATGTAGCTCTGTTATGGTATGTAAGTTTATGTTGAAGACGTTGAACTGGTGAGTGAGACGATGGTTTTGTTCAATAAATTACTGAGTTCTCTCCACATTTGAGGAGAAATTAAAACATGAATTAATTTACTCTCATTGATTCAATCTGTGTCAACTGCTCATTTCCTGAAAGTGAAAATCCTGACTGCACTGTTTTCTTGTTTGGTCTCTCAGAAAGACTATTGTCTGTATGTATATATGTTTATATATAAAACAAAAGATATATATATATATATATATATATATATATATATATATATATATATATATATATATATATATATATTATATATGCACGCACTTTATTTAAGTAATCTGAAACTATTATTATCATTATTATTATTTTGCTCTTTGCCATACACCGAAACATGCACTTTATAACCAATTGTCAGTTTATCAAGTTGGCCTTGCTAAACCTAAAGCAGTCTAATACAACATATCTGCAATAAATCCTTCCTTCATGAAGGTAATCATGTTCAGTCTTTTGTAGAACTGTATTCTTTATATTTGCTGAACAACCAGTGTTGTTCATACTCCAGACCAATAGATGGCAGTATGTCAGTAGCGCACCAGTAGTAAACAAAGAAACAGGAAGTGGTTATAAAGTGCGAGAACCAGAGAACGTGTGGTTGTATTCTTTCCTCTGAATCTAAAATGTGGATCGGACTACTTTTGACAGCAGTTTGATTTAGCTTTAGTCTCATCTGAACATGCTGTTGAACTGTTACTCTTTAGTTGTAGATAAATAGATACAGCTGGTGATTCTAGGTTGGCTTTTCATATGGAAATGCAGCATTGCATGATGGGAATTGTACCCATTATGTTTCAAGTAAAATGTAAATAATCTTTGTCAACCTTATTACACATAACTTTCCTCCATTCAATTCCTGTAGGTTTTCAGACCTCTTATAGTCTGTATTTTGGAGTAATGTCTGTATTGTCAGCCCCCTCAGTCAACATGGTATGTCTGTGAAAGAGTCCCCAGCCTCGGATGTGTACAACTCATACTTACCTGGCAAGGGAGATACCATGATCAAGAAGGTGGTTCACCCAGGGCGAGGCTTGGCCATTGCACTTCGGCTGAGCTGACCTCTGCGAATTCCCCAAATGTGGGAATCTCGATTGCATAATTTCTGGTAGTGGGGGACTGCGTTCGCGCTCTCCCCTGATAAAGTGTAAAAAAATAACCATATCCACTATAGTAGCAACAATCTGGCTGTATATTTTATGAGAGCAAAACAGTTCCTTTATTGATAGCATGTTAAAAAACAAACAAAAAATAGCTTAGTAGACATTTTAGGTTAAGAACTTATAGCAATATTTAAGTATTCAAATTTTGGAAGCATCACTGTGGGATAATTGTACATTTTTATAGAGTAAAAGACCTTCCTGTGATAATGTTTTAAATATACTCAAACGTTTTTGCTTGCCCTCTTTGCTGCTCCTGTCTTTTCTTATTGCAGTTAATGCAGCAAAGTCAGCATAATCATCAATGTGGGACACACCTGGGCCCAGTGTTTCGATGCAAAAGACCAGAGAAGGAACCAGTCCAGTGAGATCTCCACTGCCTGCAGAGGTCATTTTGAGTCTTTGTTTTTGCTTATACATTACACCACTCTCTTATCTACTCCCTACACTACTCATGTGACAGATTTTAAACTTCCTGTTTGTTTGTATTTCATTTATTGTCAAGTTTACATCAGCATTCAATATATATGCGTGTCTCCTATTTTGCTGCAGTCTATAGGCCGGAACGTTAAAAGCTATTTCTTAACAGCTTTCAGAAAGTCTTGGAGAACGAGAAAATATTTGATTCATCGTGTTGTAAAATATAGGGCTGCAACTAACGATTATTTTAATAATCGATTAATCGGTTGATTATTTTTTCGATTAATCGATGAATCGGATAAAAAAATGTTTTTATTAAAAAAGCATTCATTTCCAACCCTTTATTCAAAAACAGAAGTGACAGTGCAAAACATCTTCAAAAAGTGCACAAACAGGTTGCTCCTTGAACATCCCTGAGCTGTTAATTAAAACAACAAAATGGACTAACACTAAAAACATACACATGTATGCTTTACATCTGCCAAATGTGAGCCCTTTTTACTGTAATTGATCCCTCCAGAGGCTGCATTTAGCATGCCCTGCTTTATCAATATGTATGAAATACTGGGACAGAGGGAAGCTGTACTGCTCCATATAGAGCGTCCTCTTCCTTAAACTCGTTCATTCTGGGTCTCTTATGACCATGACGTCACGTTGTTGGCTAAGCCCAACCACGTGATTTGCTTCATTCTACTTTGAGTAAAAAAAAAAACCCTGCAGCCAGATCCGCCGGTGTGCCGGTTTAACGTTAACGAGTGACAGCGTGAACTCAACCAGACCGGGGGGTGACGGCATGTTTCATCACGTTACATTTTTTTACAAGCAAGACTGAACTGTAACGGAACATAACGTAACTTTAACGACAATACACAACCCAAACACGTTAGCTAACGTGATAGCAAGCTGACTAGCTTCCATTAAAAACAAGTTTGAGGAACATGAAGACGCTGATTGGCCAAGACTCGACTTGTCAAAGATCTTCTATTTTTGAGAACATCACGACCTCAGCTTTTCTCGTGTCTCACTCCAATCTCAGAAACGCTGCTCCGGCCAGTTGCTCTGCTCCGCTCTTTTTTTTCTTCTCCGCGACTTATTGCCCGGCGTAATAATCGCGCGACACAACGAATCGAGAATGAAATTCGTTGCCAACACTTTTGATAATCGATTTTTATCGATTTTATCGATTCGTTGTTGCAGCCCTAGTAAAATAACCTAATTAATTATTCTAACATTGAGGTCCTTTTGTTGTGACTTTTTTTAACAATTGGTTAGTTGCTGCTAGTAGTTTTGAAATGATATATAGTACAGCAATTACTTTTTTTGTATTAACTGTGCTGCTGTTTTTTAAAACTGCAGCACAATTAATTAAACTCATGTCATGCCTTCATGATGTGTACAGTAAGCACACGAATCCACATACAAGTTGTGAACAGAGGCCACTGTGCTTTTCTAATCACGCCCTGAATCCCATAAAACCCTTCATCTTTTTACTCATAGTAATATCAAACTCAGGTTTGAAGCTCAAGCTTATGTAAATAGTCAGTCAGTATCATCAACAATCCAACTATCCAAATCCTTTACTCTGTGTCTTTTTAACCGCACTCAAATCAGCATCAACCTGTAAGATCTTCTGCACTTTCTGATACAGGCGATATTTGATTATTAGCGACAAATATGTGGGACAATGGACAGCCCCCGGACAAAAGCCCCAGAGAGGAGGGGATTGGTCTGGATTGGCTTCTCAAGACAGACAGCTCAAAGACAATTCCTGCACCCATGGATACCAACGTCTCAATATCGAGGTAACCACTCCTACTGGGGAACAACTGGTGTTTGACTTCTCTCTCACAGGTTATGCACATGGCCTTTAATTATGAAATTGCACAGACTGACTGCTCGAGATGTCAACAGAGAAATCAGTGTGGCTCTATTGCTGCTAAGAAAAAATGCATTTGAGCCTTTAGGGACTGATAAGTATCAAGTGACATGGTTGTTCAGGTAAAAAATGGTTGGATTGATTAAACATATACATGTTCCCAAGCTGGTCCGGATGCTTTTCCCTAAAACACTCACAAACAAATATTGTGTTATTAATGTGTTGTTTGCACTTTGCAATCATTAATTCAAACAGAATTACAACACCTGTGATCTTTTAAAACAAAGTTGGAAATCTTGAGCTGCATAAAGCAGTTTATGATTTTCTACATTTCAGACCATATACAGTGGGTACGGAAAGTATTCAGACCCCTTTAAATTGTGCACTCTTTGTTTCACTGCAGCCATTTGCTAAAATCTAAAAAGTTCCTTTTATTTCACATTAATGTACACTCAGCACCCCATCTTGACAGAAAAAAACAGAAATGTAGACATTTTTCCAAATTTATTAAGAAGGAAAAACTGAAATATCACATGGTCATAAGTATTTAGACCCTCTGCTATGACACTCATATTTAACTCACATGCTGTCTATTTCTTCTGATCCTCCTTGAGATGTTTCTATTCCTTCATTGGAGTACAAATGTGTTTAATTAAACTGATTGGACTTGATGAGGAAAGGCACACACCTGTCTATATAAGACCTTACAGCTCACAGTGCATGTCAGAGCACATGAGAATCATGAGGTCGAAGGAACTGCCAATTGTGGCAATTGTGGCAAGGTACAGATCTGGCCAAGGTTAAAAAATAATTTCTGCAGCACTCAAGGTTCCTAAGAGCACAGTGGCCTCCATAATCCTTAAATGGAAGAAGTTTGGGACGACCAGAACTCTTCCTAGACCTGGTCGTCCAGCCAAACTGAGCAATCGTGGGAGAAGAGCCTTGGTGAGAGAGGTAAAGAAGAACCCAAAGATCACTGTGGCTGAGCTCCAGAGATGCAGTAGGGAGATGGGAGAAAGTTCCACAAAGTCAACTATCACTGCAGCCCTCCGCCAGTCGGGGCTTTATGGCAGAGTGGCCCGACAGAAGCCTCTCCTCAGTGCAAGACATATGAAAGCTTGCATAGAGTTTGCCAAAAAACACATGAAGGACTCCCAGACTATGATAAATAAGATTCTCTGGTCTGATGAGACCAAGATTGAACTTTTTGGCATTAATTCTAAGCGGTATGTGTGGAGAAAACCAGGCACTGCTCATCACCTGCCCAATACAATCCCAACAGTGAAACATGGTGGTTGCAGCATCATGCTATGGGGGTGTTTTTCAGCTGCAGGGACAGGACGACTGGTTGCAATTGAAGGAAATATGAATGCGGCCAAGTACAGAGATATCCTGGAAGAAAACCTCTTCCAGAGTGCACTGGACCTCAGAATGGGCCGAAGGTTTACCTTCCAACAAGACAATACTAAAACTAAGCACACAGCTAAACAAACAAAGGAGCTAACAGAGCTAACAAAGCTAACAAAGGAGTGGCTTTGGAACAACTTTGTGACCAATCTTGACTGGCCCAGCCAGAGCCCTGACCTAAACCCAATTGAGCATCTCTGGAGAGACCTGAAAATGGCTGTCCACCAACATTCACCAGGAATAATGGCAGAGGATCCCCAAGTCCAGGTGTGAAAAACGTGTTGCATCATTCCCAAGAAGACTCATGGCTGTACTAGCTCAAAAGGGTGATTCTACTCAATACTGAGCAAAGGGTCTGAATACTTATGACCATGTGATATTTCATTTTTTTGATTTTAGCAAATGGCTGCAATGATACAAAGAGTGAAAAATTTAAAGGGGTCTGAATACTTTCCGTACCCACTGTAATACCAGTATTGACAGCATGTTCAGCAAAGCATTCACCACGGAGAGAGTCTTTGAAGCGGCATCCCAGGGAGACGCAACTCAACTAGATGGCCTGCTTGATTACCTGCGAGTTAATGATAAGCAATTTACAAGCCCAGAGTTCACAGGCAAGTAGGAATGAAGCACTTTGTGTGTTTTTTAATAACTGACCATTTGCTGCTGTTATCTATGTTCATGTTGGTTTGAAACAGTATAGCTATGTCTCCTTAAAAGTGTGTTTGTGCTGTGAAATTAAGGTTTGTCATGCAGAGCAAGACGGTCTCTAAAAGAGTTTTGTTCAGAAACTTCACTGACAGAAAGTCAGAGGTTAGAATGAAATGGATAAGGCTCATTAAATTTAAGAGCACATAAAAACAATGTTTTGAAAATGTAACTCCGAAGAAGCTGAATGTAAATTAGTCTGTAAAACTTGTATGTCTCAAAAGGAACAATTTGTGTGCAGTGTGACTTTTAGATGAGAGAAATGGAAAAACAGCACTCCTGAAAGCTTTGCTGAACCTAAAGGATGGCAAAAATGACACTGTTAAAGTCCTGCTGGACATAGCTGAGAAAACTGGAGACTTAAACAATTTTATCAACGCATCTTACAGAGATCCTTGCTTCAATGGTAGGTGAACAGAAAACTGGCCTTCACGAGTGATTGTACTTCTGAAGCTGATGGTCCAAAGAATAGAAGTTATTGTTGTAAAGACTGTACAGCCCTTTGAGGCAAAATTATATATCCCGAAAGGCCTCATAAAACAATGTAGAATCCATATATTTCACTCATTCGAAATGTATGCTATTGCCAGAATACCCAAGAAATGAATAAAGCTGCCTTTTAATTATTTTTTCTGAGAAACACTACTGCTTTTGTACACAGAGACTTGTTTTGGCTTAAATGTCCACCAGAAAACATTTTAGGGCGTCTGGGTCCTCATAAAATTCTTACATTTCAAGAAGATCTTAAACTTGAGAGACTAACGATGTGCAGAAAACATTAAAACCCTTTGTCCTGTACCACTAAAACACATGTCACTCACAGGTCAGACAGCTTTGCACATAGCCATTGAGAGAAAGAGCTTTGACCATGTGAAACTGTTGGTCCAGACAGGAGCAGATGTTCAAGCCAAAGCCAATGGGAGGTTCTTCCAGCCTAACGCAGGACTGGGCTTTTATTTTGGTGGGTAATTCATCCAACAAAGAACCCAGAAGCGACGTTTTCTATCCCAGTTGTTTGTAACCAAGTGACTTAATCACCTTTTTTGTGCTTCCAATAGGAGAGCTTCCTCCGTCACTGGCTGCCTGCACCAACCAGCCCAACCAGAGCTGACTTAACTGACAAAGACTCGCCAGGAAACATTGTCTTGCACGCCTTGATAGTCATAACAGATAATACAGCAGAACACACAGATATAATAGCTAAGATGTATTGCAACATTCTTATTCAGCACAACAGAGTTGAGGAAAAATCATGTTGGAAATGATTGAAAATAATCAGGTGCTGACTCCTCTGAAGTTGACAGCCAAGCTAGGCAAGATTAGGGTAGGTTTAGTTTCTTTTTCAGCTCCTTGTGTTTTGTTTTCGGGAAAACTTTTTTTAGCGTGGTTCCATTGCCTTATAACATTTGAACTGACCATGAAAAACCCGCCATACATCTCAAATAATGAGAGGATGATCATGGTTGGATTACTGAATGAGTCTACTGGGCTCCGGCCCAACAGGTTAGGGGTCCCTGGGTCAAACCTCTGTTCGAAATAACTGCGAACATATCCTGAGGCGCGATATGACCACAACAAAAAACTAGAAAAATGCGACCAAGGAATGCAGAACAACCAAAAAGATGCAAAGCGTTGACAAAGCGACTCAAAACAACTACAGAAAGATCCTAAATTATCAAAAAGATGCCTCTTTGAATCTGTAGCTCTTGTTCTTATGTAGAAGGAGTGAGAGCCCTTTACATGTCTCTGACAAGGGGCCCATTGTCCGATCATTTGTCCATGAAGATTATTGTATTATCACAAAAGATAATCATCTCCTCTCTGATCTCTCATTGGCCAGCTGCTCAGGCACATGCTATACCGGGAGTTTGTTGATGAGGAGATGAGGTTGCTTTCCAGGAAGTTTACAGAATGGGTCTGTGGATGACACAAGGTCTATGGACGGCACAAGTTCCATTGACACTAACGAAGACCACTCTGTGTTGGAGAAAGTCATCTTCGGGAGTGAAATTCCGGTATGAAATATCTATTTTGACCCAATTTTAACTTAAATATGTATTTTATATGATGTTAATTTTATAGATGTAAACATCTAACTATATATGGAAATGATGCTCAGGATATGCCTATTTTAATGGAGGAATTATGTAGCAGCACTAGAAAAGCACAGACAAATCGGTCAATGCTCTGGCAGCAATCTACCGTTACATTTTTTAGGCAGACGAGTTTTTGCAAATAAGCTTTTTAATAAAAGGCTTTTTGAGGGTTGCTGTGCCAGTTGAAATAGAGGCCTTAGATGTGGAAATGATCCTCTGAATGTTGCCTCAGAATCGTCCCGAGATGCTCCAGATCCAAGTGGGACAGGTTTGCTTCCAAGTTATTCTTGATGAATTTATTGGTCTACCTGTCATACCTGATCATCTTCACTACAGGAAGGAAGGACAGACATGTAAGGCAAAAAAAAACAAAAAACATCCACTGACTCAAAACCGGAAAACTATGTTTAAACGTCTTCATCAGCCCAGAGAAAAGACTCCTAACCCTTTTGACTTGCAGCCACCTTTTCCTGTTGAAGATGTCCCCCTCGACTACATTCGCTACACTGGCGAGGTCCTCAGTGTCCTTCGAGCGGTGTGGTTTTTCTAAAAAGAGTCCCAATCATTTTCAAACTATTTCCATATGTCTTGACTCCCAAATCCACCAGATAACTGTAGCGCTGTACACGAATGGATTCCATGACATTCTATTTTAAGCATCGGGGTCAACCTCTTGCAAGGTACATATTTATTATCACTCCCGTCTCACCACTCCACTCTTTTGCAGTTTCCTGCAGGCAACGCTACTCCTGATGAGCACCCTTTTGTTCTGTTGTGGGTTGGAATCCTCGTGATCTCGCTGGCTCTTGCCTGGATCAATGTTCTTTACTATTCAAGAGGCTCTAAACAAATGTGGATGTAGTAGAGTGTCATGATGGAAAGAGTAAGTATTAGTAGCCAAAAGTATCATAGTGAGACATGGGTTACCTGATTTACGGTCTCTGTCTCTTTTTAGATGATCCTGGGTGAGTGTTCCCCTTTTTGTGTGTCTATAGTGTTTTTCTTTTGGGATTTTCTGCTGGTAAAACACGGACTCAAAATGCAAAAAGTTAAGCACATGTAGAATGAGGAATTTAAGATGTTTTCCAAAGTAAAGTCTTCTGACGACTTAACTCTTCTGTAGCTATTGTTGCCCTAATAGAAGAATCTCCTCCAACTCAAAAGCTTCCTGAAGGCACACCGGCACATGGGAGGAGCTTTGATGTCGAGCCATTTAAGTACAAGAAGCCAAGTTTCAACGACGTCCGTTTTACAACGCTGGAATTGTTCAAGTTCAGTACCGGAATGGAAGACCTGGAGTTCACGGACACTGTTCAGTACAAGGTAGTGTTCTACATCTTGCTCATCATGTACATAGTGCTCACTTACATCCTGCTGCTCAACATGCTCATAGCCGTGATGGGCAACACAGTCGAAAGAATCTCCAAAGAAAGCGAAAACATCTGTAAACTGCAGGTGGGAAGCTGCTCTAGTCTGTAAACTTGTTTTACAGCACACAAAACCTCGTAGGAATAAATTGATCTCACAAATCCAGGGTACTTCTGTAAAGTCTGTAAATACGGTTTTATATTAGTAGCTCCAACACAGGGAATTCAAACAAAGCTAACCCACCTTATACATCAGAGTGAATATCTTAAATATATAAAATTGTTTGTAGAAATGCTTCGATGTTAAGTGTGCTTCTAGATTGTGCGCAAACCAAATAAAACTGGAAAACACCACTGACATTTTGTTGCACATCCTTTACAATTTTGGACATGGAGTGGACTCTACCGAGGTGGCTGAAGAGTAAGCTGTACTCCAGGGAGTCGAAAGTGGTGCATTTCAGAAGCGAGATTTTTCCGGTAAACCACGACTGCATGTCGCATATTAACTCCTAATGTTTAATCTGCATAGGTGTTAAAGTATCGGACGTCACTTGGAAAAAATGACTGTATTAATCCTGAACCCTGAGTGCATATAATGACTACTGGCAAACATCTTTTAATGGCACAGTCAAACTTCATCATTTAACACAGACCTCCCTGTGAATGTTTTACAGAAAGCTTTTATTTGGTAAAAAAAAAAAAGTAGCCCGGTTAAATAGTAAAGGGAATAATCCAGATTGACCAGGACTTTTTCTTTTTCTGCTGAGTTTTAAAATATTTCAATGCTTTGAGCACCTTAAACATTGTATTGTGGTGACAAGAGATGACATTGAATGCCACTACAGGTATTTAATTACCCTTGAATCTTACTGCGGAATATCAGAAGCATGTCAAGCATTTCTAGTATTCCAATGTGTGTCGTCTTCGACCTCAGGGTGGAGGAAATAAACTGGACACAATGGAGGTCAGATGTTGGGCACATCCGGGAGGAAGACCCCGAGGAAAGCATGATGAATTCACAGCTCCCCGACCAAAGTGCTGGTAGGACAACAGAGCAGACAAACAAACAACTTGCTGTTTTCTTACTTAAAAATAATTCTGAGTTGTTTTTTAATCTTCCAGGGAATCTGTGGAACACAAATCCATTCTTGGAGAGGCTCTGTGCCGGACGAGCGCACAGGCATGGCCTAGATTCAGCAGAACATCCAAAGTCAGAACCATTTCACATTGAGTTTGAAAGTTTAGAAAAAAAAATTGTATGCTATGGCCACTTTTTTATATTTCACCACTTAAGAAAAACAATAATCTGTACTGTGTATACTGCATCTGTAGCAATAACTAGAGGTGATTTGTCTCAGAATTATACCTATATGAACACTAATGCCCTTCTTTTGAATGTTAGCCGATAGATACAAGGCATAGTTGGATCTGCAACTCAATTATCTTGACCATATGTATGTGTTCAAAACAAATACAGTCTCTCGTAAAAGCTCTGTGTTTGCAAACTTTATTTTGGTTAGGGGGAATGTTTGTGCAAGACATTTTTATTCCTGAAGGTTAGGCAAAACTGGAATATCACATTTTCACAAAGTAGAGAAAGTAAGCCCCCTCCACCACCGTTCACAACATGATACATCTTCAATTAATCAAAGACAATCGGATAAATCTGAGTAAAAATAAATCTAGAGTCGTCTCATACCTGTGTCCCAATAGGTATTGCCATCAGTCAGCTACATTGGATTTTTACGGTGCACGTCGACGTGTACCGTGTGAGACAACATTTCTGCATGATAAAAATGTGAAATGGAACCACAGAACATACAAATCTTGAATCTTGCTTGGTGGAAACAAAATTGGGGTGCACTGGGCAGACAGGAACCACTCACTCTAGATTTATTTTCTTAACGATCCGTTCACATCTTTACACTTTTACTTCACAGGATTTTCTTTAACCGTGACAAACGAGGGCAGCGGATCTCCTTTGTCACCAGGTGGTTGCTTGTTACTGTCAGAACATCAGTTCCTGATACAAGCTCGCCGAGGCTTATAGGCCGGGGTGGTTACAGAGAGGGACGCTTGTTCACTTTGGTCAGTGAGTCAGCAGCAAACAGTTCACACATCCTGACGGAGTCGTGGCACACTTCAGGACTTCCAAGTCCATGACACAGTATCAGTAGTTATAACTAAGTAGCTTGGTCCCCCGTCAGAGATTAACTTTGTGCACGTTTTTGTCGGCGCGCACACACCTGTGTGCGAGTACCCAAGCTTAACATACACACAAGCACCCATTCACACATTACTCCATACTAAGCCCAGTGGAGGCACTTCATATGAAACTGTAGAACCTGACTGTTGGGCTGTAACGAGGCAGTTCAAAAATAAACCGGGCCAGTATGTCGGATCGAGTAGCGTTGATTTTAGGTTCAGAAACCCACACAGGCCTGCAATGCTCTCGCCTTTAGACCGCAGTGGGTCAAACTCCTGAAAACCACTCTGAATACTTGTCAGTTATTATATATTTGGAATAAAGTAGACCAAATTTCCCAGCATTTGAGTGGCAACAATTCCACCCTGCGCCCATCCCATAAAGAGAAACTTATTTTCACTGATACAGCCCATACATCATTACCATTCACACACACAAATCATACTAGTGTGTGTTAAGATTAAACGTCTATAGCAGCTTTAAGGGGCAGGCACATAAAAAATGAGCCAGGAAACAAAACCAAAAAAACTGCCATTAAGTACAAGACCAAAATCCAGAAAAGCTACGGCTCGCATCTCTGCTGTCTTTCTTTCTGAAGACAACAAATCATTCTCACCGCTTTTCCTCACTTTTGACCTGTACTGTGTTTACGAGGACAATTCAGAGAATTGAGAAAAAAAACAAAAAGCTCAGCGTTGTGAAAGAAGTCTGATTAACTAATGGATGCACAGGGTCAAAGCTCTCATTCGCGTCCAGAGTGCAGACAATTCAGTTCACACTGCGTCAAAAGTGATTCACCTATGGCACCTAATGTGAAAACACCTATGGCTTCAGGATGCAGTGGTCTGAAAAATTATAATAAATTAAACTATGTCAGGATATTTATTAAGTATAACAACAAAAACAGTCCAAATACTTTAAAATAACTGCTACAGCCCTGTTCTACATACCTATTCATTCTGCTAAATACGATTCATATTTTAAAATCCTTGATAGGCAACATTTGATGGGATTTGATAGGATCGGTGCTTTATCAACAAGTAGGAGTAGCATGATTACCTTAATGTTTCAATTTAAGGCAATATCACCTATTCCTTTGCCTATAATATACACACACACACACATTAACACTGTCCAATGACCTGACAGTACAGATTTAAAATAAGCTCAGAGGAAAGAAAAAACACTTGATTCTCTCACAACGAAGCCATACGGAAGGAAGTCAGTTAAGGTAAGTATTAAGTAGAGGATAACTACTGTGACATTAAGGCTTTTTTCCAGAAGGCTTGAGGCTAGCAGAGCAACGGTATTGCCCCAGACAACATCAACCCGAAGAAAGAGGACTAGAGGAGGAAGTGGGTCCAGCTTCATGCTAGACGCGGCTAGCTTTCAATGTCCTTACTCTGTCTTGATAGGTAGCGGAAACAACACGTGGCGAGGCCAGCGATTAGCAGACGGAGCGGCCCGCCTCAAGCCACACAGGTAACGTCCACACCACATCGGTTCACGTGTGTTACAGTAGTAAAGTGGTGAGGGGAAATTAAGCAGTTTTCCCAGCTCGCATTATTTTAAGTACTCGCATGCTTGCAAGTGATCAATTTGCTTTACACCTACCGACATACGTACGGCATTTTAATATTAATGGGATGCCATTCTGTTTCACATTAGCTACAGACAAATAGGGGAGTTTTTGCTCCTTTTGCCAGACAATAGGCCATAACATTTAAAAAGGAATTTCTACAGTTAAAGTAGGGCCGTCTACAGAAATACAACAAAAAGGATAATAAAATAACTTCTTCGAAAGCAAATCTTGAAATATCACACGCACACAAGAGGGCACTTTAGACTTGCCAAACAAAGAGTTAACTACTCGCAACTCGAGAAACTACATGGAGAGTGTTTACCGTTGTTGTCTTATTTTTTAACAAAAATTCTGTGATGGTTAGGCGTGCACACCGTGATCACCCATTGAACCATGCAGAAAGAAGAAAAAACCTAGCTGAACCACAAACAGTGCCGCTCAGGAGCCATGTTGTATTCCTGATTGAAGAGCCGGGGCTCTCGCTTTTAGGCACCGCTAACAAGTGTACACCTCAACTATGTGAGGGGGCCTCTGGGACAAAAACCTTAACAGTCTTATTAATTGCATATACATGTAACCTTATTTAAATGGATCACAAACCTGTTAAGAGGATAAATAATTGCAAAAAAAAACACAAAGAAACATCACACGTGGACATCCTAATATCTTGCCTTTGGGCAGTTGTAAAAACTTATTTTGAGCATTTGTTACATGCCAACCTAGGAAAAAGCACTGTGACAATCATGTGACAAGCTTATTCTCATCAGGAAAATTAATATTTTAGAACACAATATATACACAAACAAAGAGCAGCAGATCCATGCCAGTGATGAAAAAGAGGAATTCTACTCGACAGTGGACAACAATCTAAAAAAAAACCTTCATCTGCAACAAAGGTACGACATGGCTTAAGACCTGAGGAATACTTTGAAACATCACAACCTGGTGGGGTCTACAAATCGAGCTCTGGAGCAATTCAAATGTAATTGATCACTTGCAAGATCTTAAAGAATAAACCACAGTAGCTGTTGAGATAAAACTCAAAACACAATAAGGGGAGGGGGCAGAGAGGGGATAAGCGCACATTTTAACGGTAGCCCGGGTGATGAGCATGAACGCCGCCGCCGGGCTCCTGAACTTGGCCCATCGCCGACCTGTGCATCTTCTCCATAACGCCCATGTTCTGCTCCTGATAGCTGGGCATCTGGAAGTCCCCTCCTAAGAAATCCACGTTCTGCATCAACTTAGACTGGTCGGGAGGACCCTCTTTGCCCGGCCTGTACTTTGCCCCTGGGATGCGGTTTGCGGAGGCAGCAGCCTGCCCCCCCTGGAAAACCACAGGGAGGTCCTGAGGGCCGGATCCATTGTTACCTGCTGTGGCCGGGATGCCGCCCCACGGCGGCTGCATGTAGTGACCATTAATGTAAGGCATAGAACCTACTGGGCAGTTAACGGGAGAAGACGGCCTTGCTTTTTCTGAGGGGTGCTTTAGGGTGAAGGACTGTGCGACATTGGGTAGCTTGTGGGAATAGTTGAGGTTTCGAGGGAGGAAAGCACACTCGGTTGGAGGCTCCATCCTTGGGTTCTTGCAGGGATGAGCCCCCTCAGGGGGCTGCTGCATGTGGGCCAGTTGATGCTGGGCCCATGAGCGCTGCTGCTGCTGCTGCTGCTGCTGCTGCAGATGTTGTAAATGTTGCTGCTGCTGTAACTGCTGCTGCTGTAACTGCTGCTGTTTCTGCTGATGTAAATGGTGCTGCAGCTGCTGTTGCTGCAGTTGTACCTTCTCTGGGTCTGTGTGAAAGGCAGGTATGCTATTAGCAGCTATACTGTGCTGCGAGTGGAGAGCAGCATTGGGAGTCTGAGCTGTGCCTTTGTCTGGAGGTCCCACCATGAGGCAGCTCGGCACGGGGCCCAGGGCCGGGTGGTGACAGGACACCCTGGAGCTGGCGTTGATCAGCAGGTTACGGCTGATGGGGCTTGGGTTTGCAATCTGGCCCTCGCAGACGGAGGTGGCGCCCATACCGGCCCGTGCCTGGCACAGCTGGTTGATTTGGTGCACGATGCTGCTCAGGTCACTCGGACGGTTCTGATGCAAGCTGGATGCCATGGACAGTGGGATGGTGGAGGTAGATACAGTTACATTTGGTGGGGCATCGCCGTCGGCGGGCTTCCGGGGCCCGTATGCCCCCGGCGGGGGCTGCTGGAGGCTGTTGGGGACAGTCGGCGGCCCCGCGCCCGCAGCCTGGGGGAGGGGCTGTGGGCCACCTAGCCCCTGGGTGTGCTGTATGCTCGGAAGCTGAGCTCCATCGGACATGTGGCGCAGGTCCTGAGTTGCTCCCTGCTGTGCGAGTAAAGCTTGCGGAGGAGCCGTGTGATGCTTAAGTGTCTGCAAATGAGAAAGATGCTGCTGCGGTACGACCGGTGGATGAGGCTGGCTCTGCTGCTGCTGCTGCTGCTGCTGCTGCTGCTGGGTGTGAGGCAGACTCTGCTGCCTCTGTAGGCTCTGCGGATGAGTCAATCTCTGCTGCGGAGTTTGAACCTGGGACAAACTCTGCTGCCTCTGCAGAGCTTGCGAATGAGCCATGCTCCTTTGCTGTAAAGCCTGCGGGTGGGGCATGGTTTGAGGCTGCTGTAAAGTCATTGGATGAGTCATGCTTTGCTGAAGCGCCTGCGGGTGAACCATGCCCTGCTTCTGGGCCACGGGCAGCAGCGACGGGCCTTGTAAGTGAGGGGCGGGTTGAGGGAGATTTAAAGTGCTTTGAGCGGCGTATGGCCCGCTGTGAGGGTTCATGGCGGCCTTCTGAAGGTGCCGGGCACGGCTGCCGTCCGAATCTTTGACGACGACTTTGGCGGGCGCGCAGAGGACGGCCAGCAGACCCCTGCTGGAGCTGACCTGAGACGGGTAGGGACTGTGGCGCTGGCTGGACGAGGACGTGTCGAGTCCGTTGACTGTGCGGCGAATGTGCTTCCTTTGAGGTACTTTGACACTGTTGGGGAATATCTGGATAGTCAGAGGGCTGTTGGCAACTTTCTTAGCAAAGGCATCCAACTCTGCTGGGGTTGGATAGCTGGCAGATCTCATCTTCTGTGTAGTTTCCCCTGCAACATGTGGAAGGTCAGACAAACAGAAATACCCAGCAAAGCTGTTTGACTACATTTACATGCACACTAATATTCCACTGTTATTCTGCATTTGATACAGCTCATGTAAAAAGCATATTCCGTTTGGCTCAGGCCTTGTTCCGAATGGAAGGTTTTCGGATTTCTGAGATATTACTCAGGTTTTAGGAGCATTCTTGGACATGTGGCATGTTCAGAATACATGTCTCGTTTTTAATACCAGTTTGCAACACACAAGTGCGTCGAACATAAACCAGCCAGAGATGCATGACCAAAGGTAAAGCCAACATTTCTGGTCAGAAGGAATAAAAGATGTATACACAATGTAGAAATATTTTGTGCATGTAAACGTAGTCATTGACATCACAACACTTTATACGTACTGTAACGCTACACTGTAGGACAACATGAAATGTGGGAGTAAAATATATGGCAGCCTGAGCTTCGTAGAGACTTCATCTGCTCTCTATTAAGAGCTCTGTAGCCACTGAGGCTGGCATGGCATGGCATTTTATAGACAACAATGTTTTGGATCAGATGCAAGGTGCCATTAACAACAGGCTGGCACTTCTTTTGGCAACATAATAAAAGACTAGTGTATTCAACTGAAGTGTTTAACCCTCATCTTAAAAGCATGGATCATGTTAACCATTCTATAATTCAGTTTGTCCATCAGTCTACAGAATTTCTACTTAAACTGTATAGAGAAACTTTCTATTGCTCTTGAATGAAAGGTTTTAGGATAAATATGTGACACAATGTTCCTTAATCACACTGTCTTGTCATGTATATCTTAGAACGTGGATACATGAACGACATCGTTTCGATCCAGACTGCTGACCAATGAGGGAAATGACTCATCTAAATGGCAAGTACGACCACAGCACGGTGGAAGAGAGCACTTACATTTCTGAAGTCCAGTGTTCATCTGCGTGCGGGAGAGAAATCTGACGGTAGGGTCACCTGATGCTGGCAGACAGGCCAGCATGTCACTATGACGTTAATGCAGCATGGGACACCTTCTCCTCACCATACTGGGGGAGAAACAGAGCAAGGCACAAGTCAGCGGACACTTACCTTGGTGGGAAACGGTTTGCCGTTGCCTGTTTGCGCATCCAGTACAGTTTGACCTTTTACAAATGTAATATGACATTTTGCTTGTAATAAACGGACATCCTGGTTCTGTAAGAGCTTGCTGTGTGCAGCAAGCAAACAGAGTGGGAATACATACATATATATATATATATATATATATATATATATATATATATATATATATATATATATATATACACACACTTTCACAAGTAGGAGTGCACAGTCAATTTTTTCAAATCCGATACAGATACCTGGGCTTTGGGTACCAGTTTAATTAATAAACTGTAGGCCTCACTGTGTGGAAGAGTCTTGGATCATTCTTATTAGGTAACATCAGGTTTTGAGAAACAAAAAGTAACATAAATAATTAAAATAAAAGATCATACAGCAGCATTTTGACATTTTATGGACAGTCAATCAAGAAAAATAGCTGTCAGATTAATTGAAAATTTAAATAATCTTTTTGGGGGATCTCTAGGGTGATTCACCATTAGTTCACCACTGTTCAGATACTCGACTGATTTGTCATAGTGGTGCAATCTTTATTACCTTAAAAGGTTTCTCAGATTATTCAGTGTATTGTCCAGTACATTTATACTGTCAATATTTATCCCAGCACTCTTTGAACCACTATTTTACTGCTGGTCACTGCTGTTTTTTTCGAAAACATATTTCTCAATGAACATAGCCTTATACATGTTCAATAATAATAATAATAATAATCCAATAAAACTACTGGCTCTTCCCCTTCATCTAATTTCAAATGCAGACCAGTGCTTCTAGACGGACTTGGGTCTACTGGTTTCTTTACCCTCGGTATGTCTCACGCAGTGCAGTGAGAGTAAAGGAGAAAGAGCATCTTCATGAACGCAGACCCGGATAATAATGTGACCTTTTCCACAGACAGTTCACAGCTCTCTACCGTGTGGATCTGTGACACAGTCCTCGGCTAACGCCCTGAACGAACCAGAACACCGACCGTGTCGGACCACACCGGTAATACAGCCTCATGAGTGAGGTAGTCCACTTTCAGACAGCCGTTCTGTAGCTAGATACCGTTAGCCATCTTTCTAGCGATCCAGCCTCAATCTGCTGTAATTCACAACAGCTAAGCTAACTAACGTCCGCACAGACCCGAAACACGAAGCTGGGCCGTCTCAGCGGGCTAACATGAACTGGACGGGCTGCGGTAGGAGACCTTAAATATTACATCTTTGAATAGGACAGCTCGTGTCACAATAAATAAGGAGCTTCTTTGTGCTTATTGTGACCAGGCCAGCTGGTTAGCAAACTTTAGTCTTTCATTGACGGAGAAACCCCGACGCGACCCGAGTTTAAGAGCGCAATACTTACTCAACGAGAATCTATGAGTAGGGGAACTTCATTTTGTGGAGAGATAACGTTTATATTGTTTTTTTTTAGAAAATATGAAGAGACCATCCCCGGTGTTGGTTCTCCGAGCTGCTGCTGTCTGGCTACGGAGAGCAACGTCTGTCGGGCACGCATGCGCAGAGAGCGAGCAGGACCACCGGTTCCTGCATTTAGGCGTCAATGATAAACGCCTGTCCAATAACTGTGTTAATATATTCCAGGTAAAAGTCATTCAAAATCTTGCTTCAGTGAAAGTACATAAATCAGCATCAAAATACTTCGTACCAAAAGTGAATGTAACGCTTTAACATTGCTGTTCATAAAGGTTATTTTTTAATTACTTTATATTTTGCTTGGTAGCTTAACCTACAATATGATATCACTGTATAATAGTTCATCAATATTGTTGTATTATGATCAAATGTAATTTAAGTCATCAAACAAATGTAGTCGAGTAAAGAATACAATATTGGCTTAAATAATGCATAAACTGAAAACCTTTAAATACAAGTACCTGAAAATTGCATTACAGTACTTGAGTAAATCAGTTAAATTCCATAATTGGGAAGTGGAGGAAGTGTTTTAAAATACTCCATTGCAAGATTAAGTAAAACAATACTAAATGTACTTTAAGTATAAAAAAGCTGTCACCTCATGATGCAGTATGATCCCTGTCATCATTGCATTATATTATAATTTACTAAATTACTTTACAGCACCTGCAATGGATTTGATTTAAAAAGATAGAAGGATCACAATGAAGTCTTGGCTCCTTCCACCACACAAGACGTTTGCATGAAAATAAATGCAACTTATGTTTACATACATACATATATTTACACTTATATACACACATTGTTTTGAAAAATTCTCGTGTCCTTCATAAGTTTATCAAAAATTATAAAAATGCCCTAAATAATTGATAGAAATAGTTAAAGTATTAAATCAAAATTGACAAGAAATTAAATAAATGAAGCATGTATATAGATTTTGACTGAAATCCGGTTTTATTTTAACAACTTTTAGCTATATTTATATATGTAAATAAATGACGTTGTACATCACCATGCCTTGAATCAAGATTAAGAAGCCAGGAGTAAAAAAAAAAAAAAAGAATTACGAATCAAATAAACATCACAGAACTGTAGATGGCAATAAATAAATAAATTATGGCATTTTTCAATTTATTATAATGACAATTAGCTGAGAGTGAATGGATTATTCCGAGTACAGACATATGACATGCAGCAAGAGCATACAGGAACTCATGGCCGTTCGAGACACACAGTGTACGTGTTGTAAATAACATTAGGAATATAACACAAAGATGTCATGTATGTGTGTATGTATATACATACATACACAAGTATGTATATATATATATATATATATATATATATATATATATATATATATATATATATATATACACACATACACACACACGAACACTACACATTTTCAGCTAAACCAATCATTATGGTCACAGTATTTGTCGAGTCACTATATCAGCAAAACATGATAGAAATACAAATCAACTCAGGATGAGCACAAACAACAACAATAATAACAGTCATCTGTGAATTCAGTGTCAGTAAGCTCATTCCGGCTGCTTCTTCAGCCGTACATAAAACTACCATTATTTGTTGTTGTCACCTGCCTGAGCTACGAGGCTTAAAACCAAAGAGCGCTGTCCAGCTAGTTTGGGTTGGGTGAGTGCAGCTCTTCACAGCTTTGAGAAGAGACGAGCAGGATTCAGTTCTTCTGGAAGAGTCTAAGTGGGTGAAATACATTTTGTTGGAGTCAAGCATGATAATCTACTGTACCTGCAAACTCCTTTTTTTCTTTCTAAAACCTTTTCTACGGCTGCACTGACGCTTAACATTTTGGTGCATTAGACCTCGAAAACAACAAAGCATCATGACCATTTACAAACACATCACTTATTAAAATAGATAAAACATTGTTCGATAAGTTAAAGTACTCTGCTAAAAGTTCCTTCTATATGACTATAAAAAAGTCAATGCAGACGTGTGCAAACTATAATAATAAATAAATTAGCAAGTTGAAAAGTCTGAAAAGTTTGGTTTGTTGACGCAAAGACATGGCGTAGCATCTACGGATATCTGGTGATAAACTTTGCAGTATCCCTAAGTCCTTCTCATGAATGAAAATGAAAAGACAATCTATTCTATTTGGCATCACCATTTGGCCTTTTCATTTTCAATATCTATTCACATTAAGCTTTTTTCCACACTGTGTAAACGAATTTCACACAACTCCAAGCCGGTCATTTTTGATAATTTGCCCATGAATACACCTATAAATTTTTAAAATCCTAATCAAGGCCCAAACTACTAACCTTTATATTTAAACCCACTATAAATATAAAAGGACCACAAGCTCAGATCAGATTTTGCATCCCGTTTCCCTGCCAGCATATAAATAATAATCATATGTATAGCGCAGAGCCCGATATTAACGGTTTGTAGAGGATTAAACTTCTTTCAGGGCAACAGACACCATTTGCACAAGGATGGGAGGGCTTCTTATAAGATTGCGAGCACCTGCGACATTGTAAAAATAAAAAAATCCACACAGAAAATTACATAAATAGTTAAAAATTACAACATGTACAATATACAAAGGAAAAGATTGTGAACGCGGATGTATCTTACGATAAAGAAAGAGGCGCACAAATCAAGAAGGCCTGCAGCATGCGGAATGTAAGAAGTGAGAGCAGAGACCTTGTGGTCTGAAGAAGCAGAGCCCCGATGTACAAACACCAGAGACTGGGTGTTAGCGTGACATTCAGCAGGTACATCAGCCATCACACCAGTCTAATAGCAGCTCTCCTCTTCGATGGTATTTAATGCAAAATGACTAATATATACGATTCAAATACAAAAAAAATTAAATGACAGCACAAAATGTTCCCATGTTAAATTAAAATATAAAATAAAAATCTTTTAAATGAGCAGCAGTGCGTTCAGATATTCTGGCCCTGTATAAAGTAAGGCACCAGAGGTTTCCAAAATTCACTTGGTATACAGTATATCTATACGTATAAAACAACAGAATTCTTCAAGTGTATTAAAGGCAGTCCATCAGAGTGCATACAACAGATACTGGAGTCGTGTGTGGTCGTCGGGTTTTCAGGCTTGAGCACTGGTCATCTTCTGCAGAAACGGGATCTGTCGAAAATAAAGAAAAAGAAAAAAAGGACGGATTATCCAACCTTAGTTTTCTTTTTTTCATATTTTTCCTGAAAGCGATTTCAACTCCTTTTAGGCTTCAATTGGGGACAAAAAGCTAAAAACACACCATCTAATGCACTGAATCTATGAAAAGTGTCACATTGACACTTTATAGTAACTATCTGCATTTTTAGTAGACGTAAAATTGCCGGTGAGAAGTTGCTTAGAAGTTAAGTGTTAAAGTTACCTTTGACAGATCCACTCCAGTAAGAGCATTGACAGACACAGGAAGTTCAGCCAACAGGCGGTTGACTTCGCTCGTCATGCGGCTGCTCTCCCCACCCAGGATGACGATCTCGCTGGTCCTGGCTAACGGCGCCGCCACCTTGGAAGCAATCTGTAAAGACACGGTTAAGTGTTTACTGTAAGCAGTAAATAACATCACACACCGAGATCATGCGATACATGATACGGTCGTAGCCTCATGACTTATGAATCGAGATGATGTCATTTTCCATCAAAAATACAGCATGCTAATTTTGAAAGCTACCAACCATGAGTTTTATAGGTGCTTATGTGGTGGAATTCTGAGGTTATTAAAAAAAAACATGATATAACCAAAGATTTAAAAGGAACTGTGAGGAAGATTTATTAGATGTAGACACAGGCAGGCTAGCTGTTTCCAGTCTTTTTTTAAGATAAGCTAACATCTCGTGGCATCGATCTTCTCACCTAATTCTCTGCTAGTGATTGAATAAATGCATTTCTCGAAATGTCAAACTATCCCTTTAACGCCAATGGTATCACAGTTTGGCTTTTATTTACAAATAAAGTAATTGGGGAAGGTTTTTTCCTCCAAACTCATGTATGGATTTCTTCAAAAAGTATGCATGAACAAATCAGTGAACTCAAAATAAAGGTTCTCTTGAACACAACTACAAGTGGTTCAATGAGCTGGATGTGCATTATGGAGCTTCTAAGAACCCGTGTATGTTTTACCAGCGGCAGGGCCTCGAGGACCAGAGCCGTCTTGGCTGCCTCTCCGTACAGCTGGTAGGCCTCGGCCTTCAGTCTCATCTTCTCAGCCTCTGCCTTGCCCACAGCTTCAATGGAGCACGCCTCCGCCTCTCCGATCCTTCTGATCTTCTCTGCTTGAGCCTGGGCTATCAGCACCGTCTTTATCCTGAAGCAGAGGGGGTTACAGTAACTGATATCTGATTCATCCCACAACATGCTGCTTACTTAAAATATCATAGAACATTTCCAAAATAATGTAATACAGTTTGCGAGGGGATTATGTTATGTGGCGCAAAATAAATCTTTAAAAACATTTACCCAAATGAAATGTGGCCAAGAGCACAAAATACTGCGAGACCCAAGCTAGAGGCTGCAGTTACCGATTATTCTACCAATTATTCCTTTGATTAATCGGGTAATCGGATAAGAAATAGTTTTGCTGTGTTATTAAAACGCAATAGTAAATATACACACGGCTGTTGCCACGCGCTAATTAAATTCACACGGCGTGCCGGCTACGAAGGTTACAAGCTTGTTGTTAATCAGAGATGAAACGCAAACAACAAAGCTGTTAAATTGCTATGGAGTGTTTTGCATTTTGACATGACCTCTTTCCCAGATGTTTCAGATCTCCATGGAGGACTGTAACCCAACACTAGTGTGCTCTCGCTCTCTCTCTCTCTCCCTCTCCCTCTCCCTCTCTCTCTCTCTCTCTCTCTCTCTCTCTCTCTCTCTCTCTCTCTCTCTCTCTCTCCCTCTCTCCCTCCCTCCCTCCCTCTCCCTCCCTCTCCCCCCCCCTCCCTCCCTCCCTCCCTCTCTCTCTCTCTCTCTCCCTCTCCCTCTCTCCCTCTCTCCCTCCCCCTCTCTCTCTCTCTCTCTCTCTCTCTCCCTCTCCCTCTCTCTCTCTCTCCCTCTCCCTCTCTCTCTCCCTTTAACCGATGGCGTTCTCACTCACTTCTGCCCCTCAGCCAGCTGCTGCATTTTGTAGGCCTCCGCCTCAGCGGGCCTCTTGATTGTGGCGATGAGCTCCTTGTCCATCCGAATGATCTCCTTCTCCCCGATGGTGATCTCCTTCTTCCTCTGCACCACTTGGATCTCAATCTCTTCCAGGCGGATCTTCTGCTGCTCCTTGGCTGCCTGTAGCTCATACGCCAGCTGGGCCTCCGCTTTCTGAAAACAGCAGCACGTCAGACTTGTCACACACTTTCATAAGTGCGCACGCACGCACGCGCGCACGCGCACACGCACACACACACACACACACACACACACACACACACTTTGAGACTTGCTAGTTTCAAACTTCACCTTAGTGTTGACTTCCTGGTTGAAAGAAGCTTTATGCAGCTCCAGTTCTCGTTTGGAGTCGGCCATCTTGGTGTCAGCTTGGAATTTCACATGCATCATCTCCTTCTTACACTCTGCTTCCTGTGAGACGATGAAGAAGTAAAGCAGTTGGTTGTTGTGCACAACAGGATCCACCTCTCAGAGTCTCCCACCCCGCTAAAGCCTCCTTACCCGTATCCCAGCATCCCTCTCTGCCTCGGCCACGCCGATGTCGGCGTCCCTCTGCACGGCTGCAGTCTGGGTCTTCCCCAGAGAGCTCAGGTAATCCAGTTTGTCATACACATCCTGAGAGCACAGAAAAACAGGTGTGAGCTTCATGGAAGGAGGCGATGGTGGTGGTCTAGATGTAAGAATTTAGGTGTTGATTTTTCACGCCTGCACCGAAAGAGTTGCCGGCACAAATGCCTCGAAACGAACGTCCCGTTTTCACAAATATCATCTACACCAAATACATGCTATAAAGACAAACCACAAATGTCTGAAGCCTCTGCTAATGCGCTAATCCGGTTCGGACGCGTCACAGAAAAACCATCTGGATTCACTGATGTGAAAGAAATGGACTTTGGGCTTTCAGCTGAGTAGTGCGGTGAGCCGCTGTGTCTGCAGCGCATTTCAATTAGTTCTGATGAACAACAGTGGAGTGCACATGACGACGGAGTCTCCAGCCAGTCCATCATTACAGCCAGAGAGGACGTCTCTAATGAGCAGCAGCCTCGATGGTAGATAAAAACATATTTGATTTGAAAACAAGACCGGGTGGCTGCTGACTCATGTTTGTGTGACCCCCACAGTACTGCTTGGCCAATGAACACACACAGTCTGCCGCTCTGCTGGGGATGTGACGTATACAATTTTCACACTACTGTTATTATGGCCAAAAATATCACAAATAAATAGTTTCATAGTAATATGAATCAAACCTTCTGAAATAGTGCCATAAGAGCTCGTTTGATTTCATCAGACCTAAATAGCTGAACCATTTTTTGTTTTACAGCTTTGTTGGACACCAAAGCTATAAACAAAAACGTGAAAGCTGTTAAAAGTTTATGACACTTGACTGGAAATCTCCTAAATGCCTTGATATTCTCTCAGCTGATCTAATAAAAGAAGGACGGTCGAGTAAAATGCTGCCGTCTCTCTCACTTAATGTTCGAAGCCATAAACAACCTTTCACTTTAGGAGGTTCCACTAGCTAAACGTTAAAACGTTGTCCATTCTGCTCAATGCAATTTGTTGCTATGGCTGTCCAAAAAATATATATTGAAATTTATGGCAGTACATGGAACCTCCTATGGTGAAAGGTTGTTTATGGCTCCGAACATGTACTGCCATGATTTTCAATATTTTTTTCCCCTGTTTATTACTGCACTTATGGCATTGGACAGAATGCACTCAACATTGGGAAAGAACTTGCGAACTTGATGGACAGACAGTCAAGTTTTTAATGTGAAGATGTTGGTTAGAATTGTTTTGTTGCTGCTGTTTACATTCCTCCTGATGCAACTTTAAAAGACGCACTACAGGAATTTACTTCTGATTTTGTTTGTCAGGTTTTGAAAATGTTGAAAATGGGCTACAACAGCATTTCGTTGGGTATCCCTGTGTTGCATAGTAGAAATAAATTATCATTGAATCCTTAACTTCTTCTTATCCTCTCTCCGTTAGCCAGAAATCGACCGAGGTCCGCCTTCATTGAGGAGGATTCTCACACCAACTGAACAGGCCTGTATACAGGGTTGTTCTTGAATCGAGACTAAATACCTTTTTTGGAAGTGAATTTCAAGTCAAATTCCATGCAGATATGTATCATTTTGACCCGTCTTTGCTGAGTTAGAACTTTCTTCAGGCATTCTGGTTCACTGTCCAGAGTGCCAGGTATCGTTTGCCGTAGCCAACCCACCTTAATGGTGAAGCTGAGAATCTCGATGCCCATCCTGCCCACATCGGGAGATGCTACCTCCCTCACCAGTTTGGCGAACTGGTCCCTGTCCTGATAGATCTGCTCGACAGTCAAGGTACCTGCAAAAGAGAGACGCTGTCAGTATCTCCACATCACATTTCTATGTGTGCTGTTTGAAATGCTGCTTTCCATAAACTAGCAGCAGTCTTGTGCATTCTTTTATTTTTGATTGAGATTTCTTTGGGTCATGTAAAAACAAGGTCAGCAGAGTATAGTTTTTTTTTTAACCCTTTCGAGAATTATGTAATCGCTTAATAAACGTGAATGAGTCATTAGGTTTTAATAATATTCTGAAAGAATACTTCACTAATGCCACAAATCAATCTCAAGACAATTTGTTGTTAAATAAATGTGTCATTTTTTTGTAAACCAATTAACTGTTACTCTGAATATGTTTTTGGATTTGAACAAAAACATAAAGTTGAAGATGACAAATGATGAGGCCTTTTTTTAGTTGAAGATGAAAATAATTGTTAGTTGCTATCCAAAACCACTCTGATTGATGATGACAAATTCAGGTGTTCGACTTTTAACAAACACAATTGTTCAAATGTGATGCCTGTCCGTACCTAGAATGGAGCGCAGATGTCCCTCCAGAGTCTGCAGGACCACAGCTTTGATCTCTATGACTGATTTACCCAGGAACTGCTCACAGGCTACTGCCAGTAGGTCATGCTCCGTCATCACTTTCACCTGAAGAAGACATAGTGACGTCAGCTCATCTGGTGACAGACCGAACTCTCATTTGGAGGTAAAGAAAACATACAATTTGTTACAAATAATTAGGATAAATACTAAAAAGATAAGTGGTAACAAGGGCTGGGTATTATTCTATCTTTTTCTTTCATAAAAGTGCTGATACATTGATTTATGTTTTTCATTTATTAAATACAAACACAAAATGTTATTTAACAAGACAGGCCAAAGGTCTCAAATGTTAAATATTGACCCCACACAAGTACCCAAACAATTTTGCCTCAATAAAAGAGTATAAACTCTGCAATATTTAACTACAGGATTTATTCTAGAACAAGTAAACCACACATCAGATCCAAGCTTTACGCACATGACATTTTTTTCTATTCTGCGCTAAAGACACATTTCAGTGAGTATAAAAACTTTGAGATTCAATCAGACTGATCCGGCATGCGGTCTTACCTGAGCCACCCCTGTGACAGTGATGGCCACCCCCTCTGCTGTCTCCACATCCTCACATCGGGGCTGCAGAGTCATGATTTCTAGGGTTATCCTACAGCAGAAAAAACATATTAAGTGATGAGAGCAAGCTGTGGAATATCAGAATAAAATCTGTCTTTGTTAAATGATCACTTTTGTTCAGACGCAGAGAATTTGATGCTGGTTCAGAATCAGACTGTGCACATATGCAAGGAATTTGAGTCTGGTTTTATGTTGCTCTCGTTGTACATACACAGAAATAAACATACAGCTAAAAACAAGGACAGCAAAGCTGAACAAAGAGAGGTACAAATAAACAGAACTATGAGGTACTCGCTGAAAAACAGGTGTATAAGAATATATATAAAATGCAACAATGATACAGTTTTATATAAACATCCAGAGAGGGTTTTTCATCTTTAACAGGCCATCTATTGATGATCAGGGAAATGTGTCTTAATCCCCTTTAAGTCACTCAGAAGCACACAACTAAATATTAGCGGTGTACTATAATGAATGGAAATCAAAAACTATTTTGAGGATTTTTATACTGTTTGGGCATCATACTGCTTTCTTTTCTTTTAAAATATTACTCCACAGTAAAAGGTCGTGGTACGTATCATTGAAACAAATTATTTTTATAACAACTTCTTGTCCGACCACGCATGAAGACGAACGTCTTTAACGACTGGACTGATGAACAGCGCTGTGGACACTGCACATTTAACAGGACAGTGCACATTTTTACCAGTTTTTTACTACTCATCTTAGAAAATGTGAATGTTGAAGGCTTAAAAGGAGACTGTTGTACCAGTTTGCGTTAGAAACAACAGCAGAGTGTGCGACAGAGGTAGAGTGCTCGACTGGTCTTTAACCTCCCGAAATTCACCCATACTACTCTGCTCCTCCGCGTTCTTCACTGGTTACTGGTGGCCGTCCACATCTGCTTCAAAACATTGGTACTTGCGTACTGTGCTGCGAACAGATCGGGTGCAGTCTACATCCAGGACATGGTAAAATCGTACACCCCAGCTCGTTCGCTCGGCTTCTGCCAATCGGCTTGTAGCTCCGTCACTGCGAGCTAAACACTCAACAAAGTCATGACTGTTTGCTGTCCTGGCTCCTCAATGGTGGAATAAGCTCCCCATTGACATCAGGACAGCAGAAAGTCTCTACATCTTCCGTCGCAAACTAAAAACACATCTTTTTCGACTACACCTTGAATAAGGAAAGTAGCACCGTAGTAGCATTTTAGTAGCACTTAAATGGCACTTACTGATAGCACTTTGTAGTTTAACTTTATTGAAGAAACTGTACTTTCTTGATTCTTGTTGTTCCAAGTTTGTACTCATGGTTGAATGCACTTATTGTAAGTCGCTTTGGATAAAAGCGTCAGCTAAATTAAATGTATGAAAGACCAGCTTTCCTACTCCACTTGCTTACAGACAAGTCTTTAGATAATGACACTGACAGCCAAAGCCCATTCAGCTGTGGTCTGAACACGTTTTAACAGAGGGCTTTCAATATCATAATCCACTTATCTGCCATGAGAAGCACTTGCTGGCACAAAAGCATTTCAAGGAGCTACTGAAAGTCAACTCCGTTTCAAGATATTATATATGGACCATACAGTATGTTTCATCTATGTTGTCACCTTTGGGTGTCCGAGATGAGACACCAAGCCCAGGCCCAGCCTCCCACGGCGTAGGTCTTTGTATCAGAACCACAACAGCCACCTGAGGGAAGAGGAAAAATTGGATTAAAACAATGCTTGCAAACATCTGTCTGTCAAAAGCAGGTTCACAGATTAAAACAGATCTTCCTCTAGTCCAGGCATTTTTGTTTTACTTACTGAAAATTATATATTATATTATAATTACTGAATTATTGAAAATTTTCAGGGCTTTAAAAATGTTTCAAACAAAATAGGGGAACACGATCTCTCTTCGGTCGTCTTGGTCGTAACCCAAAAGATATATATGGTACGCAACTGGCGGTAGGGGAAGAACTACTCAGATCCTTTCTTTATGTAAAAGTAAACACATGAAAAATACTATATTACAAGTAAGTCCTGAATTCAAAAGTGATTTACGTAAAAGTAGAGATACATTATCAGCAAATTGTACTTGAAGTACCAAAAGTAGAAGTACTAATCATGTAGAATGTGTCCTTTGAAAGTGCTATATTAGTATTGGATATTATATTATTCAGTTTGTATGACTAGCCAATACATATAAGAGCACTTTAATGCTGTACTTTGTCATTTTGGAACCAATTTCAAATACCTTGTATACTACTGGGTACATTGGTAGTGTAGTGCTGCATCATATCGCATAACGATATCATACATTTTTGATGTAAAAGGTCAAATGAATGTAGTGGAGTAAAAAGGTGCCAACAAAGTAGCACAAAATACAAATACTTAAAGCACAAGTGTGTCAAAATTGTACTCAAGTACAGTACTTATTTACTTTCCATTACTAGCAACTGGTGCCAATGGGCCACAAGTAGACGTTGCTGTTTTAGGGGTCACGAGCCAAACTGTATCGGGAGCCCCTGCTGTACGGCAGCGTTGTGATATGTAGTGCCACTAATAAATCACAGCCAACGTTACATTATAGCAAGAGTTAATGGAGGATGAGCAAACCCGCCCCCTTCAGCTACACCAGGGGCCTACATGAAGCTGCAGCTGCTCCCACGGGCAGCAGCTTTGAGAGCCACTACTTACACGCGTTTAATAATTACATGTCAGTGACGGTTGTATCGTAGTGTATTGATGAGCACTAATAATGCAAACCGTCGCTGCCTTGCTTGCTAACGGTGTTAGCATCACGGTTCTAAATAAGCCGTGATTATCGTTTCTAACACTGATTTAGCGGCTTTACGCAGCAGCTATCAGACTGTTTGTATGTATGTGTTGCGTTAGCATTAAAGTCATCTTCCTCCAAACAAGAGCAGGGTACACATTTTCCAGTTCACCTCCGTTAGCCCTCCTATCGAAATGACAGCTAGCTGAGCGTTGTTCGCTCGGTAACGAGGGGAACGACTCACCGGAGACCACCAGAGCCTCGTTCGGCCCCACGGTTAAGCAGCTCCCCATGTTGACTCGGAGCAGGAAAAAATAGACAAACTAACAAACAGCAGGACCCTTCGCGGAGTCGAGGGTGTGAAATGCTCTGCGTCGTTTTAATCCAAGGCTGAGCGGTGTAGAATAAATCTTCACGTCTAACAGCAGCAACAACACAGCCCCGCCCCACCTAACGACGCCACACAGTGACGTCACGTTTGTCAACACGGAAGACTCTCGAGGACGGTCGGTAACGAGCACGAGCGAGGATACATGCTACGTTTTGGTATCCTTGCGACTAAGGTTGCTCACACTGTGAGCTGTAGTGCTCGCTCAACGAACCCCGTCGTAAACGTTGACCTAAATGAACGCTCACTTTGCATTAATTACTTTCCGGTTGCTTAAGTTTTGGCAGTGTATTTTGAAAGAATTGACCGGAAGTAGTAGGATGTCATTATCTGTAGTCATTATATTTACTTTGACGCTATGTTCAGCCCTGATCTTAAAACATGTTGGTAGGCAATGAACAATATCTCAAATTTGCTCATGCTTCTGCAACAAATCTTTTGAGAGACTTTTTAAGCAAAAATGTCTTAATATTCACTATTTTGAACTTCTGAAATCTATTGGTTGAACAAAACAAGACATCAAAATAAGTAAACATGTGCTCTCGTAAAATGTGATTTTTCAGCCATTGGACCAAACATTATTTATAGACTTTTACAAAATATCAGATATGTTATTGACCAAATAATAACAAATCAATTCAACAAATCAATCAATTCAACAATTCAATCGGGAAAGTAATTCCCAGACGAATCATTAATGAAAATAATCAGTTACAGCCCTAAACACACACAGACGTGAAGAAAATGCTAAAATATGAATTTGGACATCATTGGTGTCAATCAAATGGACACATAGCAACCAAAAAAAGACTAAAAATGAACAAAAAACACAAAACAAGTTTAAAAAAAAGAGAGATGCAAACAAAAGGGGCAAAACAACCACAAAGAAACAGAACATTTCTACAAAGAGACACAAAGAAACTGCAAAGAGACTACTACTTACTTAGTACTTTAAATGGGGCAACCACAGACAAAAACACCACAAAGAGACAAAGCAGACAGATTTTTTCATCCTGTATCCTGTTATAATTCGATTAATATTATAAACAAATCCCTATTTTCATAATCAATTCTCAATTAGTTGTAACACCTGATTTTGCTTAGTGACATAATATGTTTTTGAGTGTATGCAAGTGTGTCGGCCGGTTCTTCCCAGGCTTGTGAGGACATAGTTCTGTTTATGCAGTCACATTGTGGGGACTCGCCTTCCTTTTGGGAAACACATATGCACGTCCCCAATAAAAAATTATCACTTTTAGGGTATAGATTTGGTTTAAAGTCAGGGCTTGGGTTAGGGCTTGGGTTGTTTTGTTCTTTTTCATTGTCGGGACAAGAAATTATTCTGCATCACAGTTTTGTTGCAGTTGAAACACCTGGCAAAAAGAAGAGCCCAAACATCAAGTCAACTTTCCAGAACATCATCTGGTGCCATTTTATATCCTGTTTAAGTCTGATACATTTCTGTATGTATAGATTCAAGTCTCAATAAATAAATAAATGTGTTTATAAAAATATATGACACATTGACAGTTTTTCATGCTGTAGTTCACATTTTAGTGCTGTGTCCACCAGCAACAACATCCTCGTCACTGCTCCCTCTTCCGAGGCTCTGTGATGGTCCTGATGCTCTCTTCTTCTTCCCTCTCCTTCTCTGCTCTTCCTCCAACCCTTTCTTCGTCTCTCCACACCCCTGCTGCTGCTCCTCTTCCTCAGCGGTGATCCTCACGGCCACCTCCCTCTTGGTGAGGTCATTCGGAACAGCCATTGGGTCGTAACCTTCCTCACAGATGG
Source organism: Taurulus bubalis (assembly GCF_910589615.1). NCBI lineage: Eukaryota > Metazoa > Chordata > Actinopteri > Perciformes > Cottidae > Taurulus > Taurulus bubalis. Next base: position 13,254,306 of record NC_136598.1, read on the forward strand.
AGGAGGAGGAGGAGGAGGAGGAGGGGGCGGGGTCTGCGCGGTCCATGGGTGTTGGCACTGCGTTGAAGGCAATGAAGCCGATCAGGATGACCACCAGCGAGACCAGGTAGAGCCCAGAGAACTGAAAGTGTATGAAGAAAGGTGATGCTGAATTAATACACTCAATCTCTATTATGGTGGGTTTATTTTCAATATATCGCAAAGCATTTTTTAAAGTTTTGTGTCCACTTCAACACATGCAAGCACCTGCAGGGTTTATGACATCGCCACCAGTTTGGAGCCAATCACGGTCCAGTATGCAACTTACACAAATGGGAAACTAGCACATATACCCTGATCATTTACTTTTCAGTGAAGTATGATGCATTTTGTGTTAAGATATATGTGTTAAGATATATGTATATGTGTAACTCTCGGGTAGGATGGCCTGCTTTGGCCACCCGTAGGGTCTCTCATTGGTACACCATTATTTATAAGGCAGTCCTTGGTCTGCTCCCAAGCTACCTGTGTGTTTGCATCAACCAGAGAAGTGTCGGACAATATTCTTTGCGATCTCTGGACTTTTTTATGCTCACTGTTCCAAATGCCAGAACGGATATGGGAAAAAGGGCTTTTGTGTACTCTGCCCCCTCATCATGGAATATGTTGCAGAATGTTTTAAAGCTCAGGGAACTAATATCACTGACTGCTTTTAAATCTCGAATGAAAGAAATAGAGGCATGTTCCCAAAAATGTAAATGTTTCTTAAATTAACTCTACGTCACTGTTTCTTAGCTCTTAGCTTTTAGTTTCTTTTAACTTGTCTTGTTCTGTGTTTTCTGTCTATAACTGTGTTTTTTATGCTGCTGCCTGTCTTGGCCAGGTCTCCCTCGAAAAAGAGATTTTTAATCTCAATGGGACTTCCTGGTTAAATAAAGGTTAAATAAAAAAATAAAAATAAAGTAAATATATATGTATATGTATCTGTTATGGTTTATTAAAAAATGGTTTATAAAGCATTTCATATATATATATATATATACGTATATATATATATATATATATATATATATATATATACGTATATATATATATATATACGTATATATATATATATATATATATATATATATATATATATATATATATATATATATATATATACGTATATATATATGTAATGTAAATTCATTTAATAATGTTTCACTGGCTGGTGCAGTGAGCAGCTCGTGTCAGGGAAGCAGAGGAAAAAAACAGGGTGAATTATTGAAGAAGTGACGCGGACAAAATATTCCATCCGTTTTGAAGCAGTTTAAAGGACTTTGCACTCATGATTTCCTAAACTGTGCATATGCATGCGGCTGTGCGAAAACACATGACATTGAGATTACACTTTAACAAATATTTGTATTCATTATTGCTGCTGTATCACTATAACATCCAGAGAGTGCTAGTTTTCTAGCATCCGTTACTCAAACAAGAGGAATAAGTGCATTTGTTGGTGACTACTTTCAGCGGCGGATTGATCTACATTTGGTGTTTGAGCGAGTATTCGTGTTTGTGTGTGTGTGTGTGTGTGTGTGTGTGTGTGTGTGTGTGTGTGTGTGTGTGTGTGTGTGTCTGCTCACATTGTACTGGAAGAGGAAGATACCGCAGAAGAGGCTGAAGAGGTCGGCGGTGAGCAGGGAGAGGTTCACGGCGGTGGCGCTGCTCAGCTTCACCACTATGGGCATACAGCTGTACAGAGTGTACATGCACAGCGCATAGGCAGAAAACAGGAGCCCTGAGAGGAGAGATGCACAACTCTTAGTTCAAAGTAACAACTCAAATGGTAAAAGGAGCACTCTGACATGAAGGAAATATGATTATTCGCCATTTTAACCAGTTGAGTGGAGAGATCTGGAACATTTTAGCCTTCGTTAGCACAATGCTGTGGTGTTTATATACTCTTTATTCTGCACTGGGATGAGACGAATAAGTATTTTTCTTTTACTGGATCAACAGTATCAGAGCTGTGTTTCTGTGAGTCTCTCTGTGACTCCTTAGTCAGCCTCAGTAGGTTATCAACAGAGGTCAATAGGAGTTCAAAGATTATTCAAGTTATTGCCCCTATATGCTCAACTTTGTTTTTTAGGATGTGGGAAATCGCTGATCACCTTTCAGTTTAGCCAGGAGAAAAGCTAGAGACTACAAAGAAGACTTTAGGCATTTTATATCTTTATCCAAGCAATATCCATCCATACTAAAATATACTTTTGCATCGTAAAATCAATAAATTGAACCAGGGGAGGTAAAATATATGCACTCTCACGTAATTTGCTGTATCTTTTGTTTTGTCTCGACAGTGCTTCTTTGCATATACTCACCGACTTGCCAGCTCCACTGGATGTTAGCCACTTCTTTACGTTCCAGGATCACCCTGGGTAAAGGAAAACGGCAGGTTAACCTTAATGTCAAATCATGAGCTCTAGGTCCCGATCACATCAGCACACACTTACATCTGTACGGTGCTGATGATGGTACCGAACAGGCCGACCATGCCCAGGAACTCCACCCTGCTGAGGTTCTTCACGGTGTATTCCTGACACACATTAGACACCGCGTACAGCGAGGCACTGAGCAGCACCAAACCGTCCCCGAGCAGGATGTTTGAGGCTGAGGAGATGAGAGGGGACACGTAACATGTATGTGGTCCAACATTGTCTAAATTACACAGATTTGCTTTATGCTGGTTTGTTTGTCTGGGATTTTGTAATTACCAAAATAAGGTGAGGTATTTTTTCTTCCAAAGGAACAGTGTGTAGGATTTAGCGGCATCTCGTGGTGAGGTTGCAGATTGCAACCAACTGAATACCCCTTACCTCACCCCTCCATGAAGAGGAACTGCTCTTTATGTAGACATGTAGAGATCATTCTAAGCTAACAAAAACACAGCAACTCTTAGTTTCAGGTGAGAATACACAAATAAAAAATATAGTTATGAACTGTGTCTTCTATTTCTGCCCCCTAAATCCTACACACTGCTCCTAAATGGCTGCAATAGAGAGAACCAGAGATATTGTCTTGTTTTCCTCTCTACTGTCCTGTCATGTCAAAACCTGATGCCTACGTTACCCACAATGCAACTCAATCACTTGCGTTTTGGCCATAGATTCAGGTGGGTTATTTTAGTAGTGGCTAGTAGTGGCTTCTTCAGACCCAACCGCCACTGACTTAAGAGACATCACTCGAGGACATTTATCAGACTTCACACCCGTAAACGGACTTTGATGTGCCCCTTAAAGTCTGTGAGGAGGAAGAAGTCCAAGTCAACAATTTTTACTTTTAAATCCCAAATTTCACAGTTTGATAAGTGCAGGCCCTGATCACGGAAGGGTTGGCACATGAGGGAAGTTCTTACTGGATCCATGGTCTCGTCCAGCCAGCAGGTCGGCCCCCACCATGGCCCCCACCCCGAGGAGACAGATGCAGACGGCTATGTAGTGGACCAGACTGTATCGTGTCTTCAGAACCCACCAGGACAGGATCATCAGGACCGGGATCACAAAGCAGTCCAGCAGCTGGAGACAGAAAGCCATTTGAAGATAAACACAAACATCGATAAATACATTAAATGACTTGATATCAACATTAAAAACCGTAAATCCGTTATCCGTCAAAAAAGTGGTAAAAAAGGGAATCTCAAGTGGCACTTAAAATGGATTGATAAAAGTTTGTGCACAATCAGTGTCCTTGGCTGATTTACACGTCAGCAGGTGGAGCCAAAGAGCCACAGATTGTGTGATTCTGGTGGCATAGAAGTCGGTGAAAAAGAAAAACAAGAAGAGGTGGACAATAAAATGATGTTCTCTTTTCAAATATTGGAAGTTCATTCTCAGCTGCTATTATAAGTCCAATGTATGATCCAATATGATACAATTATCCACTCTATCATCAGGCTCTTAATCTACAGACCTGGCTTTAAAATTGTACTTTTGCCTATTTTCACTAGATTCACTGTTTTCTAGGTTTCCACGATAAGAACTTCTGTCTTATAAGAACTGCAGTGTTTGATACAATGTTGCTTATCATTAGCATATCCCAGACTGTACATAACTGAACCAGGACTTTTTAGGATGGTGCCAGCGAAACTGCCTCTAGATAAACTCCAGTAAAACCAAGGAGCTGGTGGTGGACTTCCGCTGGGGTAAACGCTCTCCTCCAGTACCGGTGAGCATCCAGGGACTGGACATTGAGATCGTCAAATCTAATGAGTACCTGGGTGTTCACTTGAACAACAAACTGGACTGGTCTGACCACGTACATGCACTTTATAAAAAGGGACAGAGCAGACTCTTTCTTGCTGAGGAGACAGAGGTATTTTGGGGTTCAGGCAGCACTCCTGAAGACCTTCTTTGACTCTGTGGTGGCATCAGCCATCTTTTATGGAGTGGTCTTCTGGAGCGGCAGCATCAATGCAGCTGACAGGAGGAGACTGAACAAGCTGGTAAAGAAGGCCAGCAGCGTGCTGGGGCGTCCTCTGGATACCGTGGAGGTGGTGGGGGACAGGAGGATGATGACGAAGCTCTCGTCCATGATGAGCCACGCCTCCCACCCCATGCAGGACACTCTGGTAGCGCTGCACAACTCCTTCAGTCACTGGCTGATTCATCCCCGGTGTCTGAGGGAGAGGTACCGAAAGTCCTTTCTTCCCGCTGCGGTCAGGCTGCACAACCAGCTGAGCTCCCAGTAGACAACTTTGACAATTGAACACTTTGAACTGAACTTGGTCACTTTATCATTCACCTGGTGCAATATTACGTGCAATACATTTAAGTACTTTTTTATATATACTTTTTTTTCTATTCAGTCTGTATATTAATATCCTTCTCTACTGTTCTACTGCTTATTTATATTTATTTATATTACTTGTTTCTATTGTATTATTCTTTTATTCACTTGTGAGCAATGCTGCTGTAATCCTGTAATTTCCCCACTGCGGGACTAATAAAGGATTATTTTATCTTATCTTAATGTTCTTATATTTGTTAGTCAGACATGAAGTTGGTTGAAAGATTACATTTAGTGAAAGTCCAAAATAATATTATAAAATATTTTATGGAATTTTATTGATGTGGACATTAGGACATAAGAGCAACTTTTTTAAAGGGAGAAATAAAACTGAAGTTTAAAAAAACAAAACCTGATCTTTTTTTCACGACAAACCTCCGACCATCAACACCACACAAGCTGCACTCACCTGAACACTGGTGATGGTGGTGTATTGGTACGCTTTAACCACGGCGTAGTTGGCCTCCACGTCCACCAGGCCCACCAGAAGATACTTCCACCATCGCCTCTTCAGTATCTGTAAAATAGTGTCATCCCCTATGTTTTAAAGGGGAACAACCCTGAACTTCAGTATTGACATCTATTTGTTTCAATAGCCGGAGAAGAGTTTGACACTGAATCACTGCTGCATTGTGTCAATAGAATGTACGTAACTTTGAAATATATGCTAAATTCATAAATGTGACTATTATTGCTGCAGGTGTATTGCTGTGTTAGTAGTATTTTACTGTACAGAACATGCTATAGTAGTTTGACCAGGTGGAGCTCATTTTTAAGTACTTCAAACACTAAACTGTTGGATAGTTTCATTTATAACATCATATTTTATAACTGATCACATGTTTTGTATGTAAAACTTAATTTGTAAAGTAACTAGTGAAAGTAAAATCAATGAAGTGAAGTAAAAAGTACAACATTTACCTCTGAATTGCAGTGGTGGAATGTAGCTTAATGCATTTACTCAAGTACTAATTTTGTCATAACTGTACTTTACTTAGTATTTCAATGTAATGCTATTTTCTACTTCTACTCTACTACAGAAGGAAATATTGTATAATATTACTTTTTACTTCACTACATTTATTTCAATCTTATAGTTACTGTTTACATACAAATATGTATAATACGATGCATTATTATACTAATAATATACCCAGTAGTATACAAAGTGTCCTAATATGGCGCCAAATTGATGAACTACAATTCAATCTTATATGTATTTATACCTAAATAAAGCATCTGAGTGCTTCTTCCACGACTGCTGAATTGTAGGAGTAGAATAATTAAGTGGCAGGAAATAGACTCAAGTACCTCAAATGTGTACTTTGCTACATTCCACCACACAGTTGCTATTCATTTATAGACAGCACATGACAACCAGAAACATTTAGTAATATTACTCATCGTTTAATAAAGTAATACTCAGGTATTACTTTACTCAGGTGTGGTATTACTCAGGTGTGTGTGGGGTTACCTGTTCTGCAGAGCAGCATGGGGGTGTAGGTGACACACAGCAGGGCGTAGTTAAAGAAGCTCTGCAGCATGGGTGTGTTCACATGGAAGCTTGTGGCCAGGTACTGGGAGGTGATGGCCGTCCCACAGATGAGCACAGCTAGACCCTGACCCATGGCCAACGTCTTGGCCAGCTGCCTGGGAGAGAAAGAGCAGGGTGGCACATTTACAACCACCAGGCACTTTTATTTTTCAATGTTCAACTTGAAACATTCTTGAGAACGTAACAGCGGTGACCAGTGGTACCAAATTCAAAGTAATTTACTTGAGTATTTCCATTTTATGCAACCTTATACTTCTAATCCCTCTCTCAGAGGTAAATGGTATACGTTTTAGTTACTTTTCCGATTATAGTTTTTCATCCCCTTTCTGTCCAGTGAAACCCTGTATCTGCTGATCTCTATGTGCTGATGTTGAGTGTTTGTGCTAAATTGAGAAGTGTTCCTTTGTGTGTTGAAAATCCTCCTACTTTTTAATCTAAATAAACTATTTAAAAAGCTGCTTGGATCAGCTGGAAAAAGCATCGTCACAAAGCTGAAAACAGCTGTTTTAATCTCTTTTAGAGATACGTGGTGCTCACAGGACAGAGACGCTACAAACATGTGATGATTTTATATGATGCGTTGATATAGATTAAAATAACCAACAGGATATAAAGGAGTTAAAAACATCTTCAGCAGTAAAATGTACATTAATGCCGCAGTGATATTATCCAGAAACATAATAATAGTAAAAAACTGACAAGAAACATTTAACTGCAGTACTTTTACTTTATTTTGCTGATAATAATAGATTTTGAGGGCTTTTACTTGTAGTGGAGTATTTTCAGCGTAGTATAGTACTTTTACTAAAGTAAATAATCTGAGTACTTCTTCCACCACTGGCGGTGACTGTAGTCTTAAAGGAAAAGTTTGACATTTTGACGAACAACAGGGGGAAACAGATTGCCCGGCTCTGTTCAAAGGGTAACATGCGTTCTCTTCCTCTCATCTCCTATGTCCACTCACCAGGTGAAAACTTTCTTGAATTCCCTGACCCTCACCATGAGGACAGTGCTTCGACTCTCGTCACTCACGTCCATGGGTGCATCATCATCCTTGGACTGCTTGGTAGCCATGCTGCCACTCCGGTGATGGTGAAATCCTTTCTGACTTTTTTTCACGGTGACAACAAGCTTTCAACTCCTTGACTTTTCCCTGAATGATTGACTGACTCAGAGGGCAAAGATCACTCTGTCACTTATCTCCGCGTGTAATGCATTGAAGACAGCCAGCAGCACTTAAAGATAAGCACTGATGATGAAAGATTAAAGAAGTCATCACTTTGCATCTTCTTGTTTTCACTGTCATCCGTTATCTGCTAATGAGATTACAACCCGTGTTGGAGGGAACGTGCTTCCTCATTGTCTGTTTTTTTGTAATTGTCATAGTTGGAAACTGATTAACATTAACTCAAGTGATGTACCTAAGTACAATATACTGGTACTTTTCTTGGGTATTTCCATGTCATGCTCCTCTGTAACAATTCAGAGGGAAATATTGTACTTTTTTACTCCAGCTGTATACTTAAAAATATAAAGCTAGCGATAAATTGTTAAAAATCCTTTCCCAAATTCCATACAATATGGTTGTCCTTACAGGTTTACATGTAACATCCCCTCCCACACAAACATACTTATCACCCTCAAGAGTGGCTACCAAATACTACATGGATGCTTCAGTTTTCATTATAATATTTACATTTTATGCAACTTTACTTCTACTCCACTACATTTTGCCGGTCAACATTTGTTTGATAACTTTAGTTACTTTGCATATTTAGATTATTAATACAAATTATAAATCAACTACATTATGAATTACAATATATTATTAACATACGTTGCGCTGAATAAAGTGCATAAAGTAATTAAAATAAGCCCTAGCTTTACCAGCTGCAACGCTGAAGTGATGCATGTACACATTGATCCATCACTACTTATAATCCAGTAATTATTCTAAAAATGGGACATTCTGCATTAGGAGTACTTTTACTTTTAGTACTTAAGTATATTTAAGTATGTTTTGATACTGACACTTTTGCTATTTTTCCTTTGAATACAAGTTTGAATGCAGAACTTTTACTTATAATTAATAAATAAACGATGTGAGTACCTTTTCCACCACTGTTAATGTCAGTGTGCAGAACTCCCATGACCTCATCCTGAGCCAGCTGGAGTACCTGTCTCGCGAGATTCCGCGAGGCGATAAGTTGAAGAAACATGGCGTCGTCGAATTTGTTAAAGGTGAGAAGCACTTGAATATATTGTATTTCCACCATTTGTGTGCAGATTTGAACTCTTTGTGTTCATACGTTTACACTATTAGTGCATATATTCACTATTTTGGCATATATGTGTTTGTACTAATAGTGTAAATGTATGAAATAAGTGCACAAGTAGGTGCGCCTGAAGTCACAGTTGTCGTCGCTGTCGTTGTTGAAGTCCGGTGTTGTGTCAGAGTTTGTTCCCCAACGACTCAACCCTCAAATACAACGCGTCCTCAACCGGACCTCGGTACGTCTTCGTCTGTCTCTAAAGACGAACCGGGGCCGTTACCCGGCAATTCGGCCGACGACGAGCCACAGCTCAACAAGAACCGTCTCGAGCCCTCACCCCGACCGCGCAGGGCACGGAGACCTGACGGGGACTCGCACGTCAACACGAGACGTCTCTTCTCTGAACCGGGTCTTTTGGGCTCGTTGTCGCTGACCTGCTTTAGCTCTTTTATTTTGGCTAGCTCGCTAACCGAGCTCTTCTCGAGATGTCACAATACACCGTCTGTGCTCACGAGGCCCAGTCGAGCATCACCTCCACCAGTTATTGGCAGTGTTTCCTCTGAAGTAGACGTTCAGGTCTTGTCCTAATTGATAATGAACGCTTTCTGTTAACCGTTAGTTACTGGCCACTAGCTTGGTATGCTAGCAGGGGAGGTACGTTAGCGTCACTAGCTCAGACAGGCCTTCTCCCGGCTCACACTTAACCTGCACGGCTCGTGTTAACAGCTTCAGGGACCCTGTGAAAAGAGAGCCACAAGGTCCCGGGGATCAGTCACTATTTCCAGTAGCAGTGTTGAGCTCCTTGTCCTGTACTTGAGTATGTTCTTTTCCTGCTACTTTGCTTTCAACTGAACGTTCCTGTCCATCCTGCTGGACTCTCGGCTAGCGTTACACCTCAGGGGGAAGTAGTGTACTTTTTACTCCACTACATTTATTTGCTAACCTAATCTACTTTTATTCAGATTAACAATAGTTGAAAGTATTATTATAGGTTAAAATGAGACTATGGAACCCTGTGGTGAAATTCGCAAGGTACCCAACAGTTTATCAAATAATTAAAATTAGATCCTTTTTAGCAGCTGCAACATTGAAGTACTGAACTCATTACTACATAATTATGAAAGGACAGGACACTATTGGAGGTGGACAGAGACCACAGGGTCCTGCTAAAGTAGCTGGATAGTTTTGCTGCTTTTCTCTGATGTAATTCTAAATTCTCAACTGTTTTGTTGGACAAGTATCTACAATAACTTGTGATTTTTTTTTCCCTACTATTTTCAGACATTTGATAATATACATGATTATTTAAGTGTAAAGGAAAATAGTCGCAGACTTTTAGTCACAATGCAAAAACCATATTTAATAATTTACCATCAGGTTATTACGCTGAAGAAGGCTGTCATGTTGAAATGTTAGTAAATTGTATTATTTTTTTAAAAGTGCATTATGGCTATGAGTGTGACTATTTTCCTTTGCACTTTCCCCGTGGTCAGCACCTCTCCAACACTGGTGTGCCTTCACTTTCTCTCTCATCCCAAGGCGATTCCTTCAAACATTTTAGACTCATTGGTCAACAGAGAAAGTAACTGTTAGTTGCAAACCTGCAAGCAAATATGTTTAAAGTGTGATTTGCAATAAAGCAGGCATTAAAACATGGCCTCTGTCATCTGGAGACTTCAGTGAAAATAAGTATGAAATGCCTTAAATTCAGCATTGTAACGGGTAGATGTGTAGTAAATGAAATACTATTTTAATGTAATTTTACTATAACATAACATGTTATTCCACGTTCTCCGGGTGGCAGTGTGAGTTCCCTCTGTGTTCTCCGGCTTCCTCCCACAATCCAAAGATATGCAGTTTAGGTTATTTGGAGACTAATTGTCTGTAGGTGTGAATGTGAGTGTAAATGGTTGTCTGTCTCTATATGAGCCCTGCAATAAACTGGCAACCTGTCCAGGTGTACCCTTCCTTCGCCCAATGTCAGCTGGCATCGGCTCCAGTGCCCACAAATAAAATAAGCGGTTTGGATAATGAAATGGATTAACATGTTATTCTTCTTTACTTTGTGTGTAACCCAGCAAGTCGTTCAATGCATGGCTTCCACTTAAGCGAGTTTACAAGGTGGCCAGATACTTACTTTAAACCGGTACAACTTAATAATACGAGTGATATAAAAAGCATAAAAAACTTGCTACGTTGATGTTAAATAATGAAAACCTATTCTATCGCAGTAACAATTGAAAATCTAGTTGGCCTTGATCCCAGCCCTTGTTATGTCTTCAGTCTTTATAAGTGTCTTTGTGTATCTCTGTAATTCTGCAGCTGTCTTCTCTGACTTGCTTCTCTCCTCCAGTGCCTCTTTTCTCACGGCTCCTTTCTTTTCCTTCTCACACTCCACCCATCCCATTTCTCTCCTCCAGAACAAGGGGTCCCTGCAGTTTGAGGACAAGTGGGATTCGATGCGGCCCATCGTTCTCAAGCTGCTCAGACAGGAAGCCGTCACCAAGCAACAGTGGTTCGACTTGTTCTCGTAAGAGATGCTTTCAGCTCGGTCCCTTCCTGCTGCTTGTCTTGTTTAAGACCGTGTTCCACTGCAGGATCAGTACAGCTGCTGCTGCTGCCGCCTCTGATTCTGAAAACAGTTGCCTTACTCTGAACAACAGACCACTCACAAATCACAGTGTACTATTTCAGTGCATTTCGGCAGCACACACATGCAATACATAGGCTTAGTTTTTACCAACAGGTGTTGTGCTTTACATAATCCCCACACAATGTCCTACATTTGTAGGTAAGCCTGTTGTTGGATTGTGTCCTGCTCATAAACTAGTGTGAAAAAGAGTCTTGTTTCCATAACTTAAAGGAACAGTGTGTAGCATTTTTTTTTGGGGGGCGGGGGGCTGTGAGCAGGAGTAAAATGTATAGTATTCATTAAAACATTTTTTTTTTAGTGTATAATCACTTAAAACTGTAAACATATTCGTAATTAGTAAGTACAGAGGTTGTTGTATGCTGTACAGATTGTAATGCCCCAAAAAATTAGTATTTGGGGCTATATGAATATAATTGACTCGACTTATCTGACAATGTGGATAATGTGGTAATGTGGAGGGTAAAAGTGTTCAAGAAGACGACGTTGGTAATAAGGCTAGGGTTATTTAATATCATAATAACTAGATATAGGATTTCATCACAATATTATTACATTGTATACATTATCATATTGAATTATCAGCCCTCGTTGGTGATTGCTGCTTTTGGCCTGAGAAATGGGATGAGGAGAGGAAAAGAGGGACAGGAACACAGAGAGTGTCATTTTCTCATCAACTCTCCCAATTGCTATGGAAAGACAGGTCACATTTCAAGGGATATTTCTGCAAGTATTATCCCACTTTTGCTTGTGAGTAAAAGTTCAGGAAAGTGCCCCAGAGTTTGAAGTGCATAGTTTGACTGAACCAACTTTGATTTTTTCTCTTGTCTGTCCCCCAGAGATGTCCATGCTGTGTGTCTATGGGATGACAAAGGACCAGCCAAAATCCACCAAGCCCTCAAAGAGGACATCCTAGACTTCATTAAACAAGCGCAGGCTGTACGTAGTGTGTTTATGAGTGTGTGTGTGTGGGTTGGTTGCTTCTTTTTAGCATCAGTAAACTAATTTAAGATATGCAACCCTTTATGTTTATCTCACGGCAATTCAACATGTTACTTATATGCCTGCATTAGCACCCTGGTCACTTTTACCTTACGCTGCAACCAGGAGAAAAGGGTAAAAAAAAACATCATACAACCACAGTAGTAATCTGACCACAGCTCCCTCTCTATATTTGTTTTATTCATTCATGCCATCTATTGAATAAATGAATATCGAGCATGCTGCTTTACAAAGAGCATGTGAGCAAACAGGAAGTAGATATTATAAGGTATATTAGGCAGCGCTCTATTAATGACAAATAATCACAGTGATGTAAAAATATATCAGCGTGTTCCCTGTGGAAGTACTTTTTCTATATTTTAAGATTCAGAGCAATAATTACAGGCGTCAACGCATCATAAGTATTTATTGGCCGACCTGCATCATCTTTAACTTTTCCTTGCATCTGTCGCCATGGCAGCGGGTGCTGAGCCACCAGGACGACACAGCGCTGCTAAAGGCCTACATTGTAGAGTGGAGGAAGTTCTTCACCCAGTGCGACATCCTGCCCAAACCCTTCTGTCAGTTGGAGATCACGCTCATGGGCAAACAAGGCAGCAACAAGAAAACAAACATGGAGGACAGCATCGTGCGCAAGGTGAGCAACAACAAGCAGGAAGAAGAAAGGGGGAAGAATGAGAGGAGATGGAAATAGCTAAATGCGCAGAGCAGCAGAGGCCACAAATGAGGAAGTTGTTGTTGAGGGAGGGGATGATTCAGCAGGCAGACAAAGGAGTTTTCTTTAAAAGCACTTCATGAATAAATTGGCCGTGACTATTCTTGGATGGCAGGAATTGGAGGTACTTATTATTTAATGTTTTCGGTGCACATTTATTACTGCCCTTGTTTTTTTTTGCAGCTCATGTTGGACACGTGGAACGAATCCATCTTTTCCAACATTAAGAATCGCCTGCAGGACAGCGCCATGAAGCTTGTGCACGCCGAGAGGCAGGGGGAGGCTTTTGACTCCCAGCTCGTGATAGGAGTACGAGAGTCGTACGGTAGGACGGACAGAAACGGGTCCACTGTAAATATTCTGGATGGGGATGTCACAAAAAGACTGAGAACGCACTGAATGCTGCATTAACAGTAATTTTGGGTTGTCCCAATCTCTGTGCTTCTCTCCCACCAGTCAACCTGTGCTCTAACCCGGAGGACAAGCTGCAGATCTACAGGGATAACTTTGAGAAAGCCTACCTGGACTCCACAGAGAGGTTTTACAGAACACAGGCACCGTCCTATCTGCAACAGAACGGCGTCCAGAACTACATGAAATATGTACGCTACAATGCTACTGATTAGTACGAGTGTTAGGATGAAGAATGGGGTCTCTTCAAAATGTGGAAGAGAATGCCACTGACAAATGCTTTGAAGGGGTGATGGGGTCGCTGTTAATGTGCCTACAAATTCATTTAAGATATAATGACACCTCTGCCACCAAGCCAGCGGTTTTAAGTAAGTTGTTGTTTTAACAGACAGATGGAGTCATCTGTGTAGTTGGTTGGTCAAATGTCCAACTTGATTAAAGTCACAAATCAAGGATCGATAGCCAAGGTGAATTATTAATGAAAAAATGTGCAAAAATTGCAAATTCTTTGGCAGAGCAGAACGCCATCCAACTGTTTCTCCCATCATAGCAAGCTATATACTCTTCAAAGCTACAAGACTCCATTGACAAATACATGCATTTTACCTCTTAGTACACAGAAGTTGCTGCCTTGATCGGTTAGTTTAGATGTGTTATTGTGTGACATTGGTGAATTCAAACTCACCCTTTTTAAAACACCAAAGTCACACAATAAGACACTTCAGTTCCCCGTCGGAAAGGCTGACTGACTGTCCGCTTACACTTAAACTGATATACATTTATTTCAGCTGTTCAAAATACGTTGCTTTGCTCTTCATCTAAGTATCTTATACCGCCCTTATTCCAACAATCCAAACTATCGATTGAAGCTACATTTTGTGGACGGATGTTAGGAGAAAAGGTGTTATCTTGGATGTGTGTATGAGAGAGTCTTGATTGTATGTATTCACTGGATTCTTAGTATCTGTGTTTCGTGTTTGGTTTCTCTGCAGGCAGACGCAAAGCTGCGAGAAGAGGAGAAGAGAGCGCTAAGATATCTAGAGACACGTCGTGAATGTAACTCTGTTCAAGCAGTAAGTGTCTTCGACAGGATCTGAAGCATCAGTACTTTCATGTTTGTTTCCATTTTTGTTCTTTTGTTTTTTTTTTTCATCCTGAATAATTTTTCTGTATTTTCAGGAAATCTTTTGTCATGGGTGTAGAACAGCACAATAGAGTCTCACTCGTACTGCACTTTTGACTCGCACGTCAGATCTGTTGGATGTCAGATGTAAATCTGTCTCTTCACTTTAATTAACAGCACCAAACCTGTTTTGAAAGAGGTTTCCATCCTTTAGGAGTCTTATAAAATGTATCTGATGCCTGTTTATGTATGTCAACGTTTCCCTTATCCTGAGTCCCTGCATTCTGTGTGTTCTCCCAGCTCATGGAGTGTTGTGTGAATGCTCTGGTGACCTCGTTCAAAGAAACCATCCTCGTCGAATGTCCTGGGATGATCAAACGAAACGAGACGGACAGTAAGTACAGCTGTTTTTGATGTTGTAATTTTTCTATTGAAAGCCTAAATGCCAAGAAATGGAAATTGAGACAAAATAGTTTGTAAAAAAAATTGGAGGGGGGAATGTTTAAGTTAATCTTTTTTCAATACATTTTTTACTTTTGAACTGAGAACAATCGTGTGTGCGCACGTGCTGGACGTAGTGGCATCAACGCCCATTATTGCAGCAACCAGATGGACTAAAAATAGAAAGCTTCTCCCAGTGTTGGTTGGCTTCCTGCCAGCGAGGCCAGTAGAGCTGTACAATTTGCCAACAGTCATAGGTGATCACTCACAGCCTATAATGCCTGCCACGACTGGATAACAAAACCTCAAGATAGCATCTATTAAGTCCAATGAGAATATGCCTGGCACATATACCAAAGATGTTTCTAGTTTCCAGGTTTACTTCCAGGGTATTCGGCCCACAGTAGTGTTTCTTCTGCTGGCCCTGCCTGCAAGTTCCCACTCGGCCCGAAAACTTTTATAATAGCTTTTTTTCAGCTCGGGGAAAGGTTTGTACAAATATAAGCCATCTTTGGATAAAAGATTCATAATAGAGATAATAATAATTTAACTTGGAAAAATTGGAAGCAAGGCTGAGTGGGGGTGCTGTATCCAGTTCTTATTTTACATCCATGGTGTCGTTCATGTCCTGTGTGTAACACTGATCTCTCCCCTGAACAGAGCTGCAGCTGATGTTTTCACTGATGGACAAGGTTCCCAGCGGGATGGAGCCCATGCTGAAAAACCTGGAGGAACATATCGTCAATGCTGGACTAGCAGACATGGTGGCTGCTGCAGAGACCATTACATCTGTACGTGAACAAACGCTCGCTTCAACAATTAGTCGGCTCATCCGTTTCAAGACATAAAATAGTGTAGAAAATTAAATATAGCGATGAAATATATAACGTAACAAACAAATATATGTGGTAGAAGGAAGGAAGGAAGGAAGGAAGGAAGGAAAACAGAAAATTCTTCGCCATAGCCGATCATCTGTTTCCATCTAGTTGGTAACCTTGACCCATTCAACACAGGTAGTAAAACAGTAGATACAATAATATAAAGGTAAAGTGACGGTATACATACAGACATGCGTATGATTAAACCCAAATGTTTCCTTTATTTATAAAGAGGTTTTGTTGGTGTTTGATTTAAAAATAAATACAAAATTGGATAAAAAGTTCTAAAAGAAATGTCTTGAATCATCAAAGGTTGAGATGTGATTAATTATCACAACAATCACTCATAGAAGTTTTGGATTATACATTTCATCAAACTAGTGGAGCCATCTTATAACTAACACAATCACTTAAATCCCAGAACAGAAACGCATGTTGTACAGTAGATTTGTTCAGAGCAGGAAATTGTCGTTATTGGGGGCAGCACAGTTTTGTTTAACAAATCCAGAAGTCACAATGAGGAATGAACCAGATGACCTAAAGACTACAAGTTAATATTGGAGGGCAGCATGTGTAGAAGTTTCAAATATGCTTGTTTGCGTTTGACCAGGACTCTGAGAAGTACGTGGAGCAGTTGCTGACTTTGTTTAACCGCTTCAGTAAGCTGGTAAAGGATGCCTTCCAGGACGACCCTCGCTTCCTCACAGCACGAGATAAGGTCTGTTTTAAGCAATATGGTTATATCTGCTCTGTGCTCAAGGCATTTGAAGTCATTCCAGCTCACAACATTTGTTTCCAAAATGTGTGTATTCATAAAGAACTAAGCCTGCAGCATAACAGCTTAATCCCCATTTCACACCTATGGACTCCATATGGAGTAAAGAAGCAGCCTCTCCCGAAGCTTGTGTGTTAAGTCTGAGGCACTGAATCCCCTGACTCGGCTCTGATTGGACAGTGATTTCCTTACGTTGCCACGAAGCGACCGCACGACAAAGTAGTCTTCCGTATTTACGTCCCGATAGGTTTTTGCAGTTATATCACATCAGACAGCATTTGCTGTGTTACTGAGTTGAGACTTTTGAGTCTTGAGTTACGGAGGCCATTGCCGGGACGTTATTTCATTTCACAGGGACCTATAAGTTTATTTGTGTGAATAGAAGAAATTGTGCATTTAGAATAAGAAATTATTTTCAGTATTTTCTGACCTCTTATAGACTAAATGAATAACTGATTTAGGGCTGCAACTAACGATTATTTTAATAATCAATTAATCGGTTAATAATTTTTTCGATTAATCAATGAATCGGATAAAAAAGCATTAATTTACAACCCTTTATTCAAAAACAGAAGTGACAGTGCAAATTCACAGTGCAAAACATCTTCAAAAAGTGCACAAACAGGTTGCTTAAAAAAATAAAAATGGACTAACACAAAAAACATACACACGTATGCTTTACATCTGCCCAATGTGAGCCCTTTTTACTGTCATTGATCTCCTTGGAGCTGAGGCTGCATTTAGCATACCCTGCTTTATCAATATGTATGAAACACTGGGACAGTGGGAAGCTGTAATGCTCATGTCGGTTTTGACCTCCACTTTCAGCTCCACTTCATCTCAGCCCTGCATCAAGCGGCGCTGCATATAGAGCATCCTCTTCCTTAAACTATTTCATTCACATCATCTTATCAATATCTGGACCTCTTATGACCATGACATCACGTTGTTGGTTAAGCCCAACTATGTGATTTGATTCATTCTACTTTGAGTAAAAAAATTAAAACCTGCCAGATGCGCCGATGTGCCTGTTTAACGAGTGACTGCGTGAACTGAACCAGACCGGGGGGTTACGGTATGTTTCATCACGTTACGATTTTTTTCCAAGCAAGAATGAACTGTAACGGAACATAGCGTAACTTTAACGACAATACACAACCCAAACACGTTAGCTAACGTGATAGCAAGCTGACTAGCTTCCATTAAAAACAAGTCTGAGGGAAATGAAGACGCTGATTTGCCAAGACTCGACACTTCACATCAAAGATGTTCTATTGCTAAGATCACAGCCTCAGCTTTTCTCCGTGTCTCACTCCAATCTCAGTCACGCTGGCAGGCTAGTTGCTCTGCTCCGCTCTTTCTTGCCTGGCAATTCGTTGCCAACTCTTTTGTTAATCGATTTTATCGATTCATTTTTGCAGCCCTAAACTGATTAGTCCAAAGCATAACCAACTGAATGATGGATGTAAGCTATAATGGTAAGTTGCAGCCCTAAATGTTTTGTCCTCACTTGTACCCGTTTTCTGTTTTCCTACCCCTGCAGGCGTACAAGGCTGTTGTCAATGACGCCACAATCTTCAAACTGGAGCTGCCTTTGAAACAGAAAGGGTGAGTGAAAACTGTGTAATGACCCAGCATCATTGTCCAAAACCGTCTTTGTAGGAATGTCTGGTCACTGTGTGTGTGTGTGTGCGTGTGCGTGTGTGCGTGTGTGTGTGTGTGTGTGTGTGTGTGTGTGTGTGTCCGTCTTTGTGTTTGTGTGTCCATCCACACAGTGTGGGTATGAAGACTCAGCCGGAGTCAAAGTGTCCTGAGCTGCTGGCAAACTACTGTGACATGCTGCTGAGGAAAACTGCTTTGAGCAAGAAGCTCACCTCGGAGGAAATTGAGCTCAAACTCAAAGAAGTGGTGAGTCTCTGTCCTGTTGGTCCTCATTACTCAGCGCTAACTCTTTTAGCTGATCCACCTCAATCCTTCCTGAGGCCCTCCATTTTCCCTCTATTCTCACACTATTTTATCTTCTCTCCTTGCAGCTCTTGGTGTTGAAGTACGTCCAGAATAAAGACGTGTTCATGCGTTACCACAAAGCTCACCTGACCAGGCGTCTGATTCTGGACATTTCGGCCGACAGCGAGATTGAAGAGAACATGGTGGAGTGGCTGAGAGTGAGTTATATCTTTCTTTAAATTGTCAGAAACTCTAATGCTATACCAGAGACTCTGTACTAAAATCCTGCTTATCTCTGTGGAATAAGTGAACATAACAGTTTTACAAACCCCTTTTTCCAACAAAGCAGTAGTACAACAGTTTATTTACTGTGTATTATAAAAAAAAATAATGACATAGCCGGAGGAGAGGGGATAATATTCTGAGGAAGAAATATGGATATTCTCTGAGAAAAATCTTAAACCAATATCAGAGATTATAAAGTCATGCATTTGCAAGAAATGTGTCACTAAAAACTTGGCTCTGGGTGTCTGGGCTGGTGAATATGAAGTCGTTCTGTGTTAGGTTCTCATAATTTCAGTAACCTGGAACTGATATGATGGTATGGTATGTATGGTTTTGAATTTACTTGTAATATGAGTTGCCCTTTCAGCCTTATTACTTTTTACTGGAGCTATTACCATTAATGCAAACCAAACAATTCCTGCAACTGCTGCCTCACATAAAATCGTCTTCACTGGTGACGGCCAGAGGGCGGTTTTATTGCAGAGATGTATTTGTTTGGCAAGTGAGCAGAACCTTGGTGGTACAATATGTTAATAAAAATGTCTGCACAACAGAATATGAAAGTATTTTTGGTGCTATTTTGGTCAGTGGAAAAGTTTAAAATCCTACAGGGAGGAAACAGCCACAGTGAGCTGGTAAATGACGAGCCGGAGACAGCAGCCCACCACCAACACATCATAAACAGAGCTGTTCACCTAGCTGTGCTTTGCCAAAATCAGTTGTTGCTCACAGAACAACACCAAAAACAACATCATAACATTAGCAATATTATGATGTGGAAATATCTGGTCAATGAATATGTAAATAAGACCAGAAATCTGACCATGAATTTAGAACTGATAGTTTTAAAAGAGAAACAGCTGCACCATGAATACAGTTGTCCTTTCCTTTGTTGTCCTCTGTCGCGTGTGTTTATAGGAAGTGGGGATGCCTGCAGATTATGTGAATAAACTGGCCAGGATGTTTCAGGACATCAAGGTCTCAGAGGACCTCAATCAGGTGTTCAAAGAGATGCACAAACACAACAGGCTGGCACTGCCAGGTAACACACACACACACAGACACACACACACACACACACACACACACACACACACACACACACACACACACACACACACACACACACACACACTTTAGTCAACTGTATCAATCTCTCAAACTCATAATATACGCATATGCAAGCTTACACAGTTTACAGCTTTTCTCTCGGAGGTTGTGTCGTAGAATAACGTTGTGTCTTTACGTCTTAACGCTCGGAGCTTTTTAAATCTTCCTCAAACTTGTCTAATATGAGACGAGGACAAATTAATCGGACAAAAATGGCTATGAAATGTGCAGTGATCACATAAAGTGAATTACAGCAATAACCCATTACAAATAATTTGCTAATATGCATGTCTATGAACAAAAGAATAAATAAATATACTGTAGCCTCGGGCCAACATATAGGCCTACAGTGATATACCTGTCTTTGTTGAGTCTGTCTATCAACCATAGATTGTATATAAGAAGTGGACGTCGTCATCATGACGTCACACACGGGTTTGTTGACGGCTGTTTTGAAGCATTGAGTTCGATCATTTTTTCGTCGCCATCTTGAATTACGACCACCCCATGTTGTTTTTTGCAACCGATGAAACAAATTTGGAATGAGGAGGGGTGACGTAGAGACTTTGTATACGGCTCTGGTCGCGGCAGTGACCTGTCAATCACAGTAAGCCCAGCCTTAAAGCATACCCTGCTGTATGGTCTGTTTGACTCTAAATGGACCATAATTTACTAAATGAACATCATGCTGTATTGAAGAAGACTTGAAACTAGAGATTGAGACATAAACTCATGTTTACAATGTTTACTGAGGGAATAAATCAAGAGAGAAGTAGAGTCACAACAAACAGCGCTATCCATCTGAGAATAACTGGTAAACAACGTTGATGCAAAATTAAAGATATGGACTCACTATTCCTCATTGCATGTGCTATTTGGGATTTTGGGAGTCATGGCAACGGTCAAAGCTTCAAAGCACTGCGGTCAGTTACAATATAAAGCAAGAGTGCAAATCAGTGTAATATTATCACTTTATTATAATGTGTCCCTTTCATTGCTTTTTCTTTCATGCAGTACATATATAACCTTTGACGTAGAACCTAAACACAGTTATACTAAAACTGATGCTGTTCAATCAGAATTTGGATGCATTTTGAAACGTTTACATTTTAGACTTTTTTTTTATACACATTCACAATTTGCACGGTTGGTTTAAGTGAACTGGAGGAGTTATGTGGACTTAATTCGATCTTATTTTTTTTAAGTTTGTGTTCCTAATCAAGACCAATATAATTCTTTCTGATTCTTTTTTCCCTATAGCGGACAGTGTGAACATTAAGATCCTGAACGCCGGAGCGTGGTCGCGGAGCAGCGAGAAGGTTTTCGTCTCGCTGCCCACGGAGCTGGAGGACCTGATCCCCGAGGTGGAAGACTTCTACAAGAGGAATCACAGCGGACGCAAACTCCACTGGCATCACCTCATGTCCAACGGCATCGTGAGTGAGCTGTAACAGTAGATAATGCTGGGCTCCTGCCGTCATTAGGGGGCATAAATCAGAATCTAATGAAGTTAAAATACTTCTTTTTTTTCCACTCCAGTCCTTACATCTGGAAATTACTGATAAAAGATGTTTCTTCTGTCAGTGCAACTTCCCTTCTCTTCTGCCTTCTCTTTATATGCCTCATATTCTTCCAACACTAAAGTATTTAGTAACGTTAGTACATGCCATGGCGGACTTTGTTAGTAACAATGAAAACTACAACCTCCTTTCCTTACGTCCATGTCTTCTTCTTCCTTGCATTTGTTGGTCCAATAATGCATGTATCTGCATGTTACTGCAGGAAACCTTTTGTCTGCACATGCATGCAGCATGAGATACATACAATACAAGAAACATTGTTGAAAATATTGCCCCATAGCTCTACTGGTGTTCATAACTCCACAGGGTACCTTTTAAAACAAAGTGCTCTCACTGGAGAACAGTTCGTGAATCGAGAATCGAATCATGACTATGGAGAATTGTGACACCCTTACTATTGATGAAAACCACCAGTTTCCCCACACTCTGCTCTTCTCACCTTGTCCACCTTCTCCTTTGGTTCTCCCTCCCCTCTGTTCAGATCACCTTTAAAAATGAGGCGGGGCACTATGACCTGGAGGTGACGACGTTCCAGCTGGCGGTATTGTTCGCCTGGAACCAGAGACCCAGGGAGAGAATCAGCTTTGAGAACCTCAAACTGGCCACGGAGCTGCCCGACGCAGAGCTACGGCGCACACTCTGGGTCAGAGCGAGGAAACTTTTTTAAATGTTTCATTGAAATCCACCACTTACAGTACAAGTATGCAGGATGTAGATGTTTACTTGGTTTGTGGTTTCTAGAGCACAGTAAGGAAAGGTGACTGTATACTTGGTTGATGGCATCTGTCGGAAGGAAACACACAAGCACATTGGTGGCATGTATGACGGACGTATGATGATGTTTCTACTTCTCTCTTCTCTGTGCAGTCTCTCGTGGCCTTCCCCAAGCTGAAGAAGCAGGTGTTGTCCTATGACCCCCCAGTCGGCTCGCCCAAAGACTTCACAGACAGCACGCTCTTCTACGTAAACCAGGAGTTCTCTCTCATGTATGTTATGCTTTTTGAACTGAGAAAATTACTTTCCCCCCTAAAAACAGTTATGAAGGGAGTGTGGAAGTCCCCATTGATCATGATTGAATTCATCTCAGAGATGTATTTTTGTTTCTCCAAAAAAATTCATTATTTCCAAATTCTACTCCTTTATAAAGTAATATAATTAAATATAAAATGATATTCATGCACTAAATATGTCTATTCTTATGACCAAATAAATTAACCAGCGACTTCCGGTCTGCACCACAACTATGCATGTTGTTAACTGCCACCTCACCATAACAATGTATGTATGTATGTATGTATGTATGTGTGTGTGTGTATATATATATATATATATATATATATATATATATATATATATATATATATATATATATATATATATATATATATATATATATATATATATATATATATATATATATATATTGTCTGTGTCTTTGTGTGCTTTTTTTTTCCCTTAGCAAAAACTCCAAAGTCCAGAAGCGAGGAAAAATCAATCTGATTGGTCGCCTGCAGCTGACCACTGAGCGAATGAGGGAAGAGGAGAACGAAGGAATCGTTCAGCTCAGAATACTCAGAACTCAGGTGCGAAAACCCACTTAAAAATATGCATCAAAACACTCATGCACAATTTCATATTCTTATCTTAACTTTCTCTTACTTTTTAAGTGCAGCCAACACTCAAAAGACCGATGTGTGAAAATGAGCACATGTTCTCAGGAATTGTATATAAGCATAAATAACACCCCAATAATTCCATATAAGGCTACACGTCCTACCCCATATGTCTACATTGAAGTCCTGCTTTCAGGAAATTCATAAAGGAAAGTCTATAATCTTAATCGGCGTTAGCAGCAGGTTTAAAGGGACCTGCTAAAGCCGGTAAAAAACGGAAAAAGGAAAAACGTCTCACCACAGCGAGGTGATCGATGGCCGCAGCGGGAGAGGGAATTGTTTTAAAGTAATTTAATTCAAAGTTCATCAGTGGACTGTTTTTCACCTTTTTTTGTATTTAGGATTTTTAGGCTACCTGAAATCATGGCTCGATGACACACTGGAGCCATCCTTAACATAACCCCTCCCCTTACGCTGTATAAAAAGTAGTAATCGGTGGTTCTGCTGCTCAATTGCCAGTTACAACCGTAGTTAACTGTAGCTCTGAGCTAGCCGCCGCAGTGAGTTTGATTTGCGAGCCAATACAATGGAGCCAGTACAATGGTGCCAGGACGGGAGGGATGAGCTTGTGTTCATAGACCTCAGTGCACTTTGTAGAGCTTGAAAGGTCTAACATTATGCTTACTTTGTTTTTGTTTTTTCATCAGGAGGCCATCATTCAAATCATGAAGATGAGGAAGAGGATCAGCAACGCTCAGCTGCAGACGGAGCTAGTGGAGATCCTGAAGAACATGTTCCTGCCTCAGAAGAAGATGATCAAGGAGCAGATCGAGTGGCTCATCGAACACAAGTACATAAAGAGGGAAGAGGCGGACATCAACACCTTCATCTACATGGCCTAGGCAGCGAGGGGAGGGAAGGAAGGAGGTAACGCTGCCTTGCTCTGCTGTTTTACTCCTGGCCTGGTAACCGGTGCTTTAAAAACCCTACGAGAGAAGAAGGAACAAAAGGATGTGTGAGGGAGCGATGAGAAGTAGGGGGTGTGTTGAAGGACTAGGAGGAGGAGCCTTTTCAAACAAAAAGTGTGGATATTTATTTGTGTTTGTGAGACGCCAGTGTGTTACATAGGAGCGAGTCGGAGTCGTCCGGCTAACTGTCCGTCAGTCTCCACTGCCCTCTAGTGTCGGATCAGATCCGAGGAGAGGGCCGCCGTCTGCTCTCAGCGTCTGAGAGAGAAAGTAGACACAATTCAATGAAATACTTCCTGCCTTACTTTGTCAGCGACGGACTGCGGAGCCGTGAGGAGGGTCGGGAGGACGAGTGGAACGAGCTGATATCAATCCTTCGCTTTCACTAAATGCCACAGCTGCCGTCTTGACGGCAGCCATTTTGCATACCTCCTATTCTACATTTGTCTTATTTTTGAACTGGGAATGCAAAAGAAGAAAAAAAGAAGATGCGAGTGAAAACTGCCATTGAGGAGGAGCGGACAGGGATGAAGAAAAAACTACCGAGGAGTATTTTTGCCAAATTGTGCGTGTGCGTGTGTGTGTATATATATGTCTGAGGGTGTGGGTGTGTGTGCGCACACTTTCAACAGCATGCTGCTCTATGATTTTTGTTTGTTTGTTGGAGGATCTGTCACACTTTTGTGGTTGTGTCTGAGAACGTTGGGAAATCATGATCAGCCCCCTTTTTTAAATGCTGATATTTGTTTTTTAGTTTTTCTTCTCTTATTGTTTGTCAACAGGTAAACGACTATTGTCCGGACGCCCCTCTTTTCTGTGTTGGGAAAAGATGACACTGCAAACCATTTATTTGGTGTGTAAAGACCAGCGCTCTGAACAGTGAGATTAAACACCAGCCGAGTGCATCAAAGAGGGACACGTCGAGAAGTGTGACCAGGTGCTCCCACGTAAAAAAACACAAACAAATACTTTCAACACTGAATTTTCTCCTCGTGAATCAACTGAGAGTGTCATTCTTTGCACATTGTCAGTAGTAGGAAAACTCTGTTAAACTAAAAACATTAAGCCATATTGTACTTGTCGGGGGTGCTGTGGAGTCCAGTCCGCTGTAAGAAATGGAGAGAAACTCATCCCAACATTCAGCTGAAGCTGATGTGACACTGCAGAAGTCTGTCTGTCTCTTTAGAACAAAATTCCATCTGCGTGCTTTGACTTTATTGGGAGTTTCAGCTATTAGCTAATACTAAAACAATTATAAATAAGTACCCACCCCCATCCTTCCATAAAACACTATGAATTTCCCAGATTAAAGTGATATATTTATGAGAAAATTCAAAAAGAACTTGGAAAAACTGTGATCAACCACATCAGAGGCCGCTGCTTGTGTATTATGGCTGCAAGGGACGACCTGATCAACACTTGCCAATCGCATCGTGAAATACTGTCGATTTTATCCCAGAATCCCCATGTTATCACAACATTGGGACTTTGGGAAGTGCGCTTTTCTAGTCTTCCGACCACTCAAAGCGCTTTTTTATTTATTTTTTTAACTTACTTTTTATTTTAGTTTTCAACAACATAACAACAGCATATATTTTCAAACAGTCACATTCTTTGTCAATTTTTCAGTTGTATGTCTTGGTACACATGATATTCAGGTACAGTGTACAACACACAGAAAGAACAACAAACATCACATGGTGGTCACTCCAAGAAAAAGAGAAAACAAAAGAGGGAGAATAAGGATAACAATAATGAAAAGAGGGGAGAAATAAATACAAATAATGATTTAAATAAAATAAATACGATGAAGAACCAATAATTGTCCACTCCCGAGTGTAGTATTGTATGTACTATGTATGATATATATATATATATATATATATATATATATATATATATATATATATATATTATGCGCATGCATGCATGCTTTCCAGAGGTGTGTGTGTGTGTGTATAGAGAGAGTTACTCAAAGCGCTTTCAACACTACATTTCACACACACACTCACTGATGACAGAGCTACCATGCAAGGTGCCTTAGCTTTTCTTTTGTGCATCAGGAACTACAACACGATGGACAGATGCAAAGACATTGCATTTGTTTGAGCCACAGGTTTTGTCAAGCTCGACCTTTTCTTTTCTTCCAGCTATGAAGGCAGAATGGTGGTCAGCAGCGTATAGTAGAGCCATTGTTGCATCTCAGCCAACAAGTAACAAGAAACTGCGGTACATAAATGTCAAAGATTCTCCATCAGAGAATAAGTTCTGTTTTTTTAAATGTGAAAAATGTCCCCTTCAATATAAACCACAGCTTCAGCTGGATGTTGGGCGCCAGTGAGAACCAGTATGAAGAGAAGGATGGGTTACTTGAAGTGAGAAAGCTCTCTACAGTCGTGTTAAATCTGAACCCTAATTCCAAAATGAGATATTCAATATTTAACAAACATAGAAAACTACATACAGATAAACTCAACTGTTTTTCCCTTTGTATTTTGTATATGTCAGAGTTTAAGATAAATACATAGCAATGGAAATCTAGATCCTAAACACTCACCATGTGACAATTGACCTCAATATACGCTGCTTCTTATTTTTGGATTCCATTTTCCGTTGGGTAGTTCATGCCGAGACGAAAAGATTAAAGTATAAAGAATACTTTTGTGTTCATTGTGTTTCTCACGGCTTTTATTCTCGGGAGCCTCGCACATTTTTATTGGCTGCAAATCCAAAATTCTCCACAGAAAAATATCCGGCATAAAAAAAAGGTTTTTAGTGTTTACCAGAGGCAGTTGTTGGGAGTTGACGTGAAGTGCTACTGCTGAGACGAAACTAGTTGATTCATCTGCACTGAGATCAGAGGAGTGCTTTGCATGTCAAGAACACTGCAATTAACAACAAGAAGAAGAGGATACGTCCATTTGTCACCCGACTACTGCTGTGATCTAACTCGGTGACTTAAGTTTGTGAGCGTGTGTCGTTCTGCTCTGATTGTTTGATTTCCTGTTGAACTGAACTTGGGAAGAAGAGGAAAGACAACAGTGAATGTGTGGGATTTAATTTAACAAAATATATATTTATTCAGTATTTATGACAAATATTACTTTCATCAATCAAAATGTTGTTGTTTCTTTTTTTAACAGATGTTTTCTCAGTGTGCATCCACAGAGCTGACGCAGCATTTATTCACTGCGACACGCTCCTCTTTTAAGATTTCAGCCACTTCCACTTTTAATGATTTCCATTCACACCTGCAGTTTGTCCAAATGCTGAAATGGCTTCTGGCACTCTCTGTGACTTCGAGTCCAGGATGTTGGGGATCATCACATTTACATTTTGCACACGTAAAGCCACAAAGAGTTCTTCATGTTACGAGCAACTCTTTTCTGAATGTGGTGATGGTTGTTTTTAGGCCTCGAGATGAAACGAACTCCCCAAGTCGATCACATTATACAGTTTTATTCTCTATGCACAGTGCAGTTACTGCAGGGGATGTTACTTGTGTTGTTTGCTACATTTGTCTTCTCTATAAAAGAGGGAGGAGTCATTTGTTCTGACAAAAATGGTCCCAGAATGCAATGCAAAGGCAAAATTCAATTCCGTTTATTTTATACAGCCCAACATCACAAATACAAGTTTTCCTCGGAAGGCTTTACAATTTGTACACATAACTTCCCTGTCCCGGGACCTCACATCGGATCATCAAAACAAACTGCAACAAGAGTGCACAACCACATAGTCGATAACCACATCCTAACGGCCAGATATGATTGAAAGCTGCAGAATGAGAGCATACGGCATGCTGGGAAATGTAGGTTATTACTAAAATTGGATGTGTTTGAGATGCCAGGAAAATAATAAAATTAAGATTTTGTGGTCAATTTTTAATTTTTTTATTTTACTTTTTATTTTCTTAACTTGTTTTTCTTTGCGTATGAACTCCAGGACATTTCCAGATGCTCTGAACTTCATTTCATCTGCTTTGATTTGCAACCTCTTGTGAAAACCCTCTAAGAGGAATGCAAGTTAATTAAGAAATCTGCAGAAACAATCTGCAGCGTTGAGCTTTTAAGCCTCAATTTGCAGTAATTAATTATTGTCTGTGCACGTGTGACTACAGAAACACTGAAGGTGGTTTTGGCAGTTTCCTGCTGTGAATCTGTACTCATGTTCGGGACATTTTAATGTAACCTTACTGTTGATATACTTTGTGCACACATTTTATTTGGACTCTGTAAAAATGTTCTACAGCTAGAATGTTTTCCATCAACCTGTTAGTCCACCACTTTGGGCCTGAAATATCTCAACAGCTACCGGATGGATTTCCACGACAATGTTCAGATATTCATGGTCACGAGAGGATGAACTTTAGCATCTCCCATTTCTCAAACGGCACATTTGCGTTTCCATTCGCTTTCCCTCAGTGGCCGCTGTTTTCGTCACACCTGTACAATCTAATGCTCAGTTTATGTCGGAAATGTGTAAATTCAATTTAATGTTTTAATATTGAGGGTCATAGTTAAAGATGGTGTCCGTTATATTGAGATGTGTCTCTCAATAAAACAGAGTCCAGTATAAGGCCAAGACCTCCATGACAGACCGAACATTCTGGGTATCATAAAAGCACAAGTTGTGGCAGAACAGTTGGATTGAATCGTCTGTACAGGTGTAATTAATATAGTGACCACGGGGTTATGGCTTCTTTGTTTTCTGAAATTTACAAAACTTATGTCACTTTTTTTTCTTAAAAAAAAAAAAAAGATTTGGTCATATTGAATGATGCTCCAGTTTTGTCTTCTTTGCAAAAACTGTCATGATCACAGTGAGTCTGAGCCGCCTGAAGAGCTTTAAACAAACTGCACAAAATATATAGTTTAGCCTTTTTCTAAAGCACAAAAAGGTGTCACTTCCCTCCATGGTAACTTTTGTTTTTGACATACAGGAACTAGTCTTATTGTACTGCCCTTTTTTTATTCGGCATTCGGTCTTTTACAGCATGTTCAACAATAGTGGAAATGTGTGATATTCTGTCTAATCAATAGCTGAAACCTCTCCGCAGACATCTGGTTGAACTTCAGTCGAGGTTAAAGGATTTCAAAATGTTTTTTGTTTTGTTTTTTTTAAGCCTGTGGAGAGGGCTGTGGTTGCCATGGTCGCTGTGTTTCTCCCTATCGGCCCCCGACCTCCCACAGGTGGGCACACTTACCTGTCGCCCTTGCGTCATGACGATACTGTTTCATATTTTGGGAAAGTGGAGTCATTAATTTTCCTGGCAAAAAATAAAGCTGTAAGCAACCGTAAAGACAAATGTTTTCTGTTTTTCTTTTATTTCAGTAGTGGTAACCGAGACGATCCACAAACGTGTACAGTGACGTGTAATGATGCAAGTTAGTGGGTCGCTTCCTGTTGGGCCGCGGGACATTTGTGACTTTCCTCCTACTTGTTTACAGAATCTTTTGTTTAATTTGTACTGCAGCAGATCTAAAAACAAAACAAACACAAACAACAATACTTTTGTAATGGATTCTAATAGTTGTAATGCAAATGTGTGGAAGTCATTTTAAAGAACAATTTAATTCAATTCAGTTTATTTTGTATAGCCCAAAATCACAAATACAAATTTGCCTCGGAAGGCTTTACAATCTGTACACATGACATCCCTGTCCCAGGACCTCACATCGGATCAGGAAAAACTTCCCCAAAAAAATAGAGAAAACCCTTTCACAGGGACAAAAGGGAAGAAACCTTCAGGAGAGCAACAATTTTTGTCAAATTGTTCCAACAAAGTGATTGCACATTTTATTTGTTTTGTCTGATGGAGCAATCCGGATTACTTGAAAGTGATTGCAATTTTTCCTTTATTCTATTATTTGAAAAAGCACAGATTGAGGAGTCACAAAAAGTGATTTCAATAAAATTCAGCATGGACCATTTTGTTACAATTTTGTTGGGACGGTGGAGCATAAACATTTTTCTTAGCTACTGTATTAATGCAAACGAGGAGTAAGCTAACATTTATCGTTTTTGTGCCTTTGTACACAGCTCTTACGTTGGTTTTGGTAATTTATCAATACATTTGAAATCATCAGTCAAGTGCAGGACCATTTTTCGGAGGGCTATGCTACATTATATATATATATATATATATATATATATATATATATATATATATATATATATATATATATATATAAATAAATAAATTTGTATGAATAAGATGTCTTTATTATGTCAAAGTGTTGCAATAAATGTTAAATATTTAACTGCAAAATAGTAATGCGTGTTTAACACCTTTTTTTGCATTGCATCATACTGGGATGTTTGCTGAAATTGATTAGATGGCCCTACCGGGGAAAAAAATCCACCAGCTGCCACTAAATTCAAGCATGGAGATGTGCTGCTAGTAGTTGACAGTTTGTCACCACGAAACACATGGATAATGGGAAGGATAATCCAAACCATACCGACTCCAGTGGAGTTGTACGCAGAGTGAAGCTGCAGACCAAAACCAGCACACTGGAGAGACCTGTAAATAAACCGCGCTTACAGCAAGAAGCAATGTAAACACAAGAAGATCCGATGATGAAGAAATGTGGAGAAAAATATTGTTAAACAAGACTTAGATTTGCTGTGTTTATGAATATTTGTTTAGTTTGATATTTGATTCAGTTGATGGCTTTTTGAATTTCAGTTGTTTGGTAATGGTTTAATCTTCAAGCTTAACCATTAGGGGCCAGATATGTATGTATTGGTTAATTGGAATTTCAGGAATATTAATAATTTACTTTTGGAATGATGCTCATTGTGTAGGAACTATACGTAAAATATGTTGAAAACATTTATGTTAATGACTGACGCTCCCTCCCTGTATTTCTATTAAAACCCTTTCTATAGGCGTATGTTTCACAAGCTTTCCCCACTCTTTTTGCATTGTTAGAAAAAGTTCTCAACTGTAGGTATCTGAAGAAATCTGTTTTGGGGAGATCAAAATATTTTTTCAGCTGCTCGAATGTCTTGAGATGGTCCTCATTAAACAGCTGGTGCAGGTGCAGGTGAAACACGTGTTTATTGACTTGTAGTAACACATACTTTGTATTTCTCTTGTCCCATTTCTTTATTATTTGCAAAGGAGTCACCCTCCCCTGCAGGCACATTCTCTCCAATATTGTCCTCATCACATTGAGAAAATAATCAAAAGAGAAACAGTTATCAATAATGTCAACACAAGGATGCAAACTTTGAAGATGAACAAATTTGACATTTTATTTGTAAAAAATAAAATATAAAGTCACAACTTGCATCTCTGTTACAGCAATACACAAACACATTCAAAAAAAAGGGTTTTTCCTATATACTAGTTGTCTTATTAGTAAAGGCTGTGTGTAGGATGAGAGCTCATTTAACTGTACCCTGAAGTACTTTTACAAATGGACTAATGGCTTAACGATACTTGCTAAATCTTTGTCCCCGGTGAAGCGGCACCTCCTCAGCTTGATGAACTGAGTAAACATAACAAAATGTAAATACGTAATTAGATTTGCTTCACACCACAAAATCAAAAGTAGCAAAATAACTAAGTTCAGTTGAGCCGTGTAGTTAATTTTGACGTTTGTACCGTTACTGGACTTTGAAAGTGATATTTCAGGTTCACAACCCATCTACCTGCTCATGTTGGTCCATTAACCTATAGCTATCACTCCCTCCAGGAAATACACGACAGCTTAGTTCTTCTTGCCTCAGTCAACAACACCTCAGTCAATCCACCGTCAAACTGTTGTGGTGGAATTATTTGTAACTCCTATTCACAAGCTTCGGATGAGACAAGAATGTGTTAAGAGGGGGATACCCATAAATCATGACATTTCTAGGGAAGTTTAATGCGTATACTGAGGAGTTTCACAAAATAGGGGCCTCAAAAGGTTCTTGCCAGCCCAAGCACAACAGCATTAGTATTATATTATAATTATATTGAATATAATATGATATCATATTCAAACCTGCAACAATTATAAGTGCTGTATTTTTTCCATACACTGTTTAACCTTCCTCTTGTGTTAGGGTCGGCACCGACCCGTTTAAGGTTTTTAAATTCATAAAATAACCACATAAATGTTTATTGCATTAAGGCTTTTTGACTTTGTCATGAACCTCTATTTCAACAAAATAAAAACAAAAACTATTTTTTCACTAAATTATAAAATGCTCTGGTTGAAATTATGAACTTTGTGTTGTTAGGGTCGGTTTCGACCCAGTTATAAAAATAAGATTTGCTTGATTGGTTGTTGTTTGTTTGACCTTGCAAATCTATATTTTGTGTTATGACTTGTTCTGCTTTTCATTTTGTGTTTGTATTAAAGTTCTATTGCTGAAAAATACTTTTTAGCCTTTTTCTTGAAGTAAATATATATGGGTCTAAATTGACCTGTAACACCATAAATATTACTATAGTTAATGATATTTAAATGAAAACATATAGTCAGGTAACACAAAAACATTATATTTATGTATGTGATTCTCTTGAGGTTAATTTTACCATTTTTTTAAATTGGACAAAGAAAAGGCCCAGAGGCCCATGTTACCGATTAACTGATTTTTGAATTAACTGGTTTATGTTCGCGTGCGTGAGGTAGATGTGTCGTAGGAGTGGCCTCTCAGGACCCGTGTTGACTAACTAGGAAATACACATTTCGATTGCATAGCCTCTCTGTCACATTCTTCTTAGTGTATCTTTTTAAAGACTATAAACGGAACAGTTTACTGTAAAATGCCCTACTTGTCCGTGAGGCTGTGCGCGGACAAGAGTGAACGAAACAGTAGGTGACTCTGTTGATGCCTGTTCAATATGCTACTAACGTCAATAAAAACTAGATAAAACGCTCTTGTTGTCCGTCTGATATGTAAGTCATACATCAAGTCGATATGAGACGAGTTCACTCTTCATACAGTGTGTAAGTGAAACGTGCAGACGTGTTTCCACCCAGATATATCGCTACTGTCAGCTGTGGGAAACTGTGATCTGCTCAGATTAACTTGTGACAACACTGTGTGCTGTCTCACATCGCTAATGTTTTATATATATATATAGCTGTTTCTTGGTTGGATGTTAATCTCACTTTCGCTGTCTCCAAATTCATCTTACATTTTCTTTTGCACTCCTGTGTCCCTGACCGACAAGCTGGAGGCTCTCCTGGTAGAGTTTCTGCAGCGTGTGGAGTTTCTCCCTCTGCTGTCGCTCCCAGTCCTCCCTCAGCTCCTGCTCCAGCTGCTCCAGCTCACGCTGCCGTCTCTGCTCGACCTCTCGGCGGATCTGCAGCGAGATGTAACTCTGCTGCTCCTGCACCTGGAAGTCAATGTAAAAATATACATTTTGAAATCCACTCAAAGGAGTGTTCTTGACAGAGGTGTCAAATGTTTTCACATTAATTACTCAAGTAGAAGGATACTAGGGTTTAAAAATACTTCTGAAAAAGTTGAAGTATCAACTCAAGCTTTTTACTTAAGTAAAAGTACTGGTTTCAAAACTACTTAAAAGTATAAAAGTAAAAGTAATGTAAGGGGAATTTTTTTTCCATTAAGGACACACTCTTAAGCCGTGTCTCAGGGGCCTAGAGTGCACTACCCCACCTCCCCCCAAAACTATCATTTTTCTAAAGGCCATAATGACTATAATGTTTTAAAATGTAATGTTGAAAAATGTGGGATGCACTAGGCTACCTGTTTCAGCTGCATATACTGTATGCCCATTTAAAATTATCACATTTTATTACAATGCAAATACATTAAAGTACCATATATGTACTGAGCATTAACATGCGTTTCATGGAGCGGAAGACATGATAACTAGTTGCCTATAAGTATTGTAATAGTGCAAAATAGGCGGCGGCGGCGACTCCGACACAAACACTTAAAGCTGTGGTTCTCAAACTTTTTCTGTAAATAACATAATTGTGTGACTCATCTGTGCTTTTATAAATAACAGAATAAAGAAAATTGCAATCACTTTCAAGTAAATCAGATTGCCCCATCAAACAATGTTTTGTGTAAGTTCTATCTGTGCAAAAAATAACTCATATTTAGTTACTACTAAATAGCTCATTGTGGAAAACAATAAGATTTTAATTTTTTTTGCCAAACAAAACAGAATGAGTGCAGATATGTGAGCCATCACGTTGTATCAGTATTAGTGGCTGCAGTGAGCTGCTTTCCTCGACACATATGTTATAAACGGGGTTGTAGATTTGATACGGCCTCTCTCAATTCATGCTCAATATTGAGCTTAGATCTGTTTTTTTATTTTGAGAAACGCAACAGCAGGAAAAGACGAGCTCACGGAGTCACGTCAAATCGCGCATGCGCAAGCGTAACCTGTTGAAGGCGTACCGTAACCATTTACCCGAAAGTACAGGCATTTGTCCATGTATTTATTAATGACTTCGTTGTATATCCGTGTACTTTATGCTTGTGTAATATGTGAAGCCAGCAGGCTCATTGTTGGTAGAAAACACGAGCACTTTGGCTTGTTTCACCTGGAGCAGGAGAGCTGCTCCGGGTTCAGAGAGCTGCTCCGGTGCGAGGAGAACTCCGGTGCTCCTCACATGAGAGCTGCTGTTGCATCTTCACCATGGGAGCTTTAAAACGCAGATATAGCGGTCTACTTTTCACGCAACATATTTTTCGCAGCGCTCTGTCCGCTGGTGTGTGTGCTCAGCGCTCACCTGTGTGCGCGCGCATGTATCTGTGGGCAGTGTTGGGGTAGTTACTCAGAAAAAGTAACTAGTTACAAGTTACTAGTTACTTCTGAAAATTGTAACTAGATTACTTTACTAGTTACTTTCCCAGGAGGGGAGCTCGCCGGCAAGGGTCTGGTGGCCGGGCCTTCCTCCATGGGGCCCGGTTGGGCTCAACCCAAGCGTTCTCTCGATATTGGTCCATGGTCGTACCTGATACCAGAACACCTTAGGCCGGAGATCATGATCGCCTTTGTAATCGTATCATCTGATTTGCGGCCGTATGTCTAGGACACTCGGGTGCAGAGAGGAGCAGAGCTGTCAACTGATCACCACCTGGTGGTGAGTTGGATCAGATGGCGGGGGAGCCCGCTAGAAAGACCTGGCAAGCCCAAACGGGTAGTGAGGGTGAACTTGGAACATCTGGCGGAGGATAGTGTCCGGGAGGTCCTCAACTCCCACCTCCGGAAGAACTTCTCACACATCCCAAGAGAGGTTGGGGACATGGAGTGGACCGTGCTCAAAGCCTCTATTGTGGACGCGGCCGCAAGGAGCTGTGGTCGGAAGGTCATCGGTGCCTGTCGTTGTGGCAACCCGAGAGCCCGGTGGTGGACACCTGGGGTGAGGAATGCCGTCAAGCTGAAGAAGGAGGCCTTTCAGGCCTGGTTGGCTCAGAGGTCTCCTAAAGCAGCTGAGAGATACCGGCAGGCCAGAAGAGCTGCAGCTGCGGTGGTTGCAGATGCTAAAAAGAGGTCAGAACTAATGCTATGCTATGACCTCAGGGTTCTCTGATCTCAGGGTTCTATGCTTTGACCTCAGGGTTATATGCTCTGATTTCAGCTAGTTCCAAAATGAAGATGAGCCACAGGACCAGAACAAACCTTTCAGCAGCCAGCAAGTGAAGAAATATGGATATCAATTTTTTTTTTTTTAATGGTCTTCTTGAATAAAGATCTAGGCTGCCTGTGATGCCACTTCCTCATATGCTTGGAACTTACATGTTTACAGATGGAAGCCTGATAGAGGAGCCACTCAGAAAAATCAAAGAATGAGAGTTGTCCTGGACATGACTCAGGGACTTAGTGGACACAACATCACATGCGACAATTTTTTTACCTCGCAAAAGCTGGAAAAGGAGCTCTTAAAGAGGAAGCTGACCTTGGTGGGAACGATACAGAAAAACAAATCTGAGCTGCCCCCAACTGCTGCCTACACAGAACAGGCCGTCAACTCTTCCGAGTTTGTGTACCCTACGTGCCAAAGGAGGGCAGGAATGTGGTACTATGAGTACACTAAACAGGGATGGGAGACTATGTGCACAGCAGCATCACTCATATCTTGATTATAATTGATTTTCTTTTTTTATTACATTTTATAAATAAAACAAAAATGAGTAGCACATTAGTTCATGAATGTGATCTAGCAAAGGTTAAGGACAAATATTAACCATATATGCTGTTTATATTGCTTGTAATTGGGATGAAGTAAACATCTGTTGAGTATTTTATGTGATCGTGTTGAATTAAAAACCCAAAAATGCAGCCGGTCCACCAGACACACGAACACTGGCTGAATAACCAAAATATGAACAACACACAAGGGTTAAATCAAACCAGTGGTAGGAAAAGTACATTCAGTGATCAATTTATCCTCCTTTTTAAATGTTGCACACTAGATAATAATACTTTAGTAATAAAAAAATGTCTTTAGCTTAAACAGAGACATTGACTCCAACATTTCTTTTTAAAACGCTCCAACTAGAAACGGCGCGTGTTATTAATCAGATATTGTTGATCAGTGCTCGAAGAGTTGTGAGTTACAGGATGAGTTTGTGTAAACTGAAAGTGTGTCATCACAAGGAGCTTGAGGTGTTAAAACGGCAGTAAACAGTAGTAAAGGATTTGTTATTAATCGCATTATATTCTTTTGATATGAAATCCTTCCCTGAAAAATTGCCAGTAAGATTTTTTTCCTATCTTATGTTTGGATCCAGTTTGGATTTCCTTATTCAATTCCTTAATTCTTTTTTTTTATCACCATGTTCTATCACCTCTATAAAATTATAATTTCAGCTGTTCGACTTTGAAGTCACTCAACACATATTGTAGGTTCAATTATAGGAGTTCTTGTTTTTTTTATTGTATTATAATAAACAACTGAAAATAAAAAATGTTTGTTGCACAACATTTGTAAAACTTAAATAATTACCTTAATGTTAATCATAAATATGAACCTCAGTTTTAATCAAATATAGCTTAAATTATCACCTTAATGTGTATCCTATTTACAATACCTATTCATGGCGCAAGGGCCTATCCAGCATGTCCAAACTCTCAGAGAGAGAAAACAACAATAACGACAACAACATCAACAACTAGCATCAGAGTCCTGAGAGAAACACACTCTCCTTCCTCACCTTTTTATACTGATGTATGTGTACTTTGCTTGAGTTCTGCATTCACACCATTCCACAAATTGAAATACACATGTACGCCAGAGTTGTCCAAAATGTGTTGTTCTTTCATTAATGTTGCACTGTCAGATAGCCTCAGTGTGCCTAGTCTCCTGAACAACATCTGAGCGGTACATGTGAGTGCTATATAACGGACTGCTCCTTTATAAATGATGCCGGTTTCACCCTATGAACGTGTTAACCACTTTCCTCACGGGGGAGCACTATTACTACTAATATAAGTTATTTAGATAAGATTTAAAATATTGTTTTATAATTCCCAATTTGTAAAAGCGTGTGAATGCATTGACTTCCATAGACATGGAAACGTTATTTCGCAGTACACCCCCATAAAGCGCCCCGGTGGTATCATCCGCTCCCCGGAAACGCCGGCGACAGAAGAAACCCCGGTGTACTAGCAGAAGCAGGTGGAACTGATTTGTCAGCTCAAGTATAACAAGGGTAAGAGTTTGGACTTATTTTAATGACTTCATCTATTGTCGGTTTTTCAAACAAACAACTCGTTCGTACTTCGCTTTAACTAGTGGGTTTGTGAGCATTTGGTGTGTTGACAGACTAGCTAACGTTAGCAGTGTGACGTTAGCGCTGACACCCGTGGCGCTCCGCTAGCTAACAGACAAAAGAAGTGTCCTAGCATTGAAGACTGAACCCCATAATAATGTAGAACTACCACTGTGTGTTTGGTGCTGTAGTTAATGTCTCTGTGGCGTTTAATTTACAACCGGGTGGGGGTTCTGGTCCCGAGTTGTGTAAGCTAACCTGGTCACCCTAACCTCGTTAGCTGGGTCAAGCTATACGGCAGAGTCCCAGAGCCGTTTTAATTAACGGTAACTGGCCGTTAAAACAGTCGTCACAGTAGAATCCTCATTTTAGTAACGTGACACGCGTTTGTCCTGATGCGGTGTGATGAAAGAATGTGAGACATAATCTCGACTCCTTTCAGATTTTTCACTGAAATATGTGTTACGGCCACTGCGGGTTTGTTTACATAATTTATTACTTAAATGAAGCATCTCCTCCCAACAGCTAGCCATCAGTTATGGTTACAGTAGCAGTTGAGTTCACATAGAAGACTCCTATAATCGGGGTGAGTCGTTTCTCGTGAAGGCCGTCGTCCTAATAAACCAAATATTTTTAGCGTTACATAAACCCTGTTTGGCTCGTGACGCGTTGAACAGTGGTGGTACAGCTACACAAGTACTGTACCGAAGTACAAATGAGAGGTATTTGACCTCTTGTATTTGACTATTTATCTATTTGTTTTTAACAATATGGTATCAATACTTAAACTGAAGTAAAGGATAGTACTTACTACTACAGATGGTAGCATTTGAACCGATCAAAGACCATGTAAACCCCGTGTTTAAACTGACGTATTTAACATTACTCAGAAAATACTGATATTTGGAAAAGTAGGAGTCATATTTGCTGGCACATTGTCCTTTTTTTCTTTTTGTAAGGCCTCAGTGTCGAGTAAACCTGCTTTGTACTGGGTGTGGACTTGGACTTATGTTTACATTTACATTTATGTAGCCAAGTGAGGACATTTAGATTGTTTAATAATGAGATGCTGTCCAATCACTTGTGACCAGGTTTTAGTAAAGTGTAATGTACAGCATGTTTGTTGGACGTTCCCTGAGTAATAATGACCTCTTGCTCGTATTGATTCAGGTGTTCACAGTGAGGAACAGTCCGCTCCGTTTCTCAGCCATCGGTACAGCATCAGTAACGCTGGACAAGCTTGTAAGTAGTCATGTTTGTCTTTCAATGTCGTGGACGATGGGCTCGGGCGATGTGGCCCTAAAATAATCTGATGATATTTCAGGGTGTTTCTGTGACAATCTTATTCTTGACAATGTGACAAAATACTGGTTTTAAAAATATATATTTATATACATTTTAAGAACATACGCTTTATTATATTGACTTTCTAGCCTTTTCTTCAATAAACAGAAAGAAAATCAGTATGATTCAGACACACAATGTTTTATTCACATTTTACATACTTTTGGCCACAAAAGAAGAATGAAATAGTTAAGTACTTTTGTTATACGGTAGTTGATGTCCATACAGTATTACGTGACAAGGGACAATAATGTTGGAAAAATGTTTTCACCCCAAATACCCTTCTCTTTGCTAAAGCAGGACACCTGTTGATATTCCAGCTTGTTACAGATGGTATTACTGTGAAACACTTGACACTGAAACAGGAAGCCATTCTTGTTTACAGCTGCTCACATTTTGATTTAAAGCTTCTCGTTTGTTTCACTGATGACAGCTGATTTATTCTGTTATTGAACTGCTGCTCAGAGGGATCTTTTAGTTGTCAGTCTGGTTGAACCGTTCTCCAAAACAAAATATTTATCAGTAAGCACTTTCTACAAGCAGAAAGTGTGAAAGGCCATTCCGACATATAGCGTAGTCTCAGACATATGATGATGATGATGATGATGATGATAATACTTTTATATAGCGCTTTTCAAAATGCTCAAAGACGCTTTACATAGGACAGACAAACGGAACAAAACAAAAAATAGAAAGACAATGGAGCAAATAAATAAACAAAACAAACAAACAGAAAAATGTTGCTTAAAAATGAAAACTGCAACGGAATGAGTCCTATAGTGGAGGGTAGGGAGCAGGGGTTAGCAGGTGAAGGTGAGTTTGAAGAGGTGTGTTTTGAGGGCTTGCTTGAAGGATGATAGTGTGGGATCCTGACGGATGGGGATGGGGAGGGCGTTCCGGGGGGCGGCAGGCAGGCAGGCAGGCAGGCAGGCAGGCAGGCAGGCAGGCAGGCAGGCAGCCAGCTGAGAAGGCCCTGTCACCCCAGGTCCAGTGCTTGGTCCTGATGGTCTTCAGAGTGTTTGCATCAGTGGTCCTGAGGCAACGGGTTGGGACGTGGAGGGGGAGGAGGTCTGAAAGGTAGGGAGGGCCAGATTGTATAATAATATATTATAATAATAACAATACAATAAAATATAATCGACCACAAATCTGAAGTGCATATTACCTTTTAATCCTCTTAATTCCACAATATAAATATATTATTTAGTCTCCTGCTGTAACTTGTCACTCGGTACATCAGGCGTGACCTGCGCACACAGACACGGATCTGCTTTTATTTTGACAGGCTGTTATGTTACGAATACGAATGTACATTTACATTAATTCATGTTTTTTGTCAACCATACTTGTTGCTGATGTGGGTAACGGTACGTCAACAAGTCAGAATATAACCATTGTCATGTTAAGATTTTTTTTTATAATTGTTTAAACTTATTGAAAATACAGGTATGATAATGAACAATTTGATATGCCATGCACAGCTAATGCAGTGCAACATTTTAACAGTGATGTCACAGCTGCACTGTTAATCTCTGGCCTATGTTTCGCAGGAACCTTTTTCACCTGAGATTTTGCTTTCTTTTATTTTAGAATATCTTAGAGTTGAATGGACAAGGCAGCCAGAAGTACACAGGTATGGGCTTCATCCTTAAATAGATCATTGTATTGTCATGGAGAGGTGTTTGACAACGTGTGGTTTTAATTTTTTTCCCTAATGTGTTAGCCCAGCTAGTGAAGCCCACTAAAGGTTCAGTGATGCCTGTGGTGAAGAAGAAAAGGAAGCTCCCTGATGCAGATGATAATGAGCGCAAGTGTAAAATCACAAGGTAAGCAGACGCAAAGTTACAAAGTGAGTGAATGTCTGTCCTCTCCGAGGTCATCTATCTGCAGTGCATGAAATGTGTTTTGTTGATCCAACCAGTAATGAGTAGCTAGTGTGTAAGACGCTACTTGCTGGAGGAGATGGTCATTTGCTGAACCTTGCATAAGCTTGAAAGAGGACTGGCAGGGTTGTTTTTCACCATCTTTTGTTTTCAGAGTTGTGTTCCTTTTCTGCTTGCTTGGGAAACGCAGCATACAGTACTCGTCCTGTTAATCAGCACTGCCTCAGCCCACATGGCAGGACGACTGTTGGAGAGAAGTGTCCAAGTTGCCAGTTTATTAGGGACAGCTTGTCTATACTGATGGTTATTAATGGGGTGCACACAATATTAGAAACACTTTTTTGTATAACACAACACACTTTAAGAGCACTGCACACTACATCCTAAGAAACGGCAATAAAGATGAATCAACACCTGTAAAAACAAAACCTGACGGCTGCCAGTTTGATGGTGTTTGTCTTTTTTAAAAGAACTTAAACAGAATAGCAAAATAATAATGCTGTATGTATGTATGTATATGTGATTTTTTTTTTTTAAATTTTTTTTCATTATTATTTATTAATAAAACACACAGAGGCTAATGTTACTGGGTCTTATGTGGTAGCATTTTCTTAACACTTCAAGTGTTTTCTAGGGATGTCAGTTTGGTTTAATTTTGCTCTTGAGAGAGACCGGCGCCCATTTGCGGGAAACTAACAGGTGTCGTGCCCTGTGAATGTTAACATGGGGCCCATATTAAATCAATCCATAAATGGACATTGATGCGTTGCCAGTTACAAATATTGCCCCTTCTATAGGTTTTAAGACTTACTCGGATATTTGATCCAACCCACCACCCTCCTCTTTAGCATTTAAAACATTCTTTGATTTATCGCAGCTGTCACAAATTCCTGATGCTCCAGAGGACTTTTTCTTTCACTTGGCTGCTCAGAATTACGATAAGCAATATGACTTTAACGCGTCAATAAGCATGTTTGATATTCATCTTGCATCGATAATAAGATGGTGACTGGCGACGCTGTTCAAGGACAAAATCGAGGTTCGTTCGTTCATTTTAAAAGTGTTGTGTAATTTCTGAACCCAAAAGCTCTGGTTTGTGTTACAGTTTCACACGACCTCAGATCCGAGGTGCGAGGCCCATCAGCGCTGAAAAGCTGTTCTCCAATAAGAAGTGCCTGGCCTGGTTCCAGGCATACGCCGGCCCCGACAAGGTGGTCGGTCCAGAAGCCATGGAGAAGTTCTGTGAAGACATCGGCGTGGAACCAGAGAATGTGAGTCGTCACCTGGGTGTTCATCAAGCTTCTCAGGGGACTAAAGTCACTCCTACTTCAAATATAGTTATGA
The DNA here is from genome assembly GCF_910589615.1 of Taurulus bubalis. Classification (NCBI taxonomy): domain Eukaryota; kingdom Metazoa; phylum Chordata; class Actinopteri; order Perciformes; family Cottidae; genus Taurulus; species Taurulus bubalis. The sequence goes on from NC_136598.1 coordinate 13,296,713, forward strand.
AGCTTCATACGCTGATTTTCAGCAAGGAGAAAGACTGGGCGAGATTGAGACGATGCAGTTTTACAGCATCCAGACATGCAAATTAGAAACATTTCTGTTCTGACCTGTTCAAAACTAGTTTTGTGCTCAACTCTCCTTCACGTCCACCACCTTGCAAACTGTAGAGCGATTACAGAGACGGTGGAGGAAATGAAGAACCCTGTGCACATGTACCAGTGTTTGCTTTAAACGTGGGCAAAGAGTCAATGCATTTCCTCTCTTCTTCTCGCAGATTATCATGTTAGTGTTAGCCTGGCATCTAGAAGCAGTAAGTATGGGCTTCTTCACGAAAGAGGAGTGGCTCAGGGGAATGACGTTATTACAGTAAGTCACTTTTTATGTGTCTGAAAATGAATGTCACAAATGAGACTCTCGTTCTTAAGACCCACATTTAATATTGTTCTGCCGACACCCCTCCGTCTGTAGTTGTCTGTAAGAAAACCCCATTGTGCTGTAACTGTTTGTTGCGTTTGGCCCATCACTCACTTGCAGGTGTGACTGCACGGAGAGGTTACAGAGCAAACTGGATTACCTGCGTGGTGAGCTCAACGACTCTGTAGTCTTCAAAAACGTCTACAGATACGCCTTCGACTTCGCCAGAGTGAGTTCAAAAAACATTTTTGGTTTGTTTAAAGAATAATTTTTTTTTTTTATCCCGGCCTCTTTGTTTTCACCACTCGTCTGCAGTGATGTGCAGGTGTACTGCTCCTGCCATACAATGAATGTGCAGCCTTGTTTTCCAACAGTCATATATTAAACATTACCTGAGAGCTCTGTAGAAACGCTACAGCTTCAAAACAGAAATTGTATTTTGTAACTCGCTGTTGTCTTGTGCCATCTGTCCTTTCCTCAGGATAAGGACCAGAGGAGTTTGGACATGGACACGGCTAAATCCATGCTGGCCTTGCTGCTGGAGAGAACATGGCCACTCTTCCCAGTCTTCCACCGGTTCCTGGAGGTAAATCCCCGTTCCCTGACTTGTTTGGAAGGACCAGAGAAAAGTTGCAATAATTAGTTTTGTAATGAAAGCTCCTATAGGGGAAACCAGTAGCTTCTCTTTGCAAAATAACTAACTCATTTTTCTCTAATGGCAAAAACATGTCTTCCCCATTAATCTGTCCCTCAGCAGTCCAAGTACAAGGGGATGAACAAGGACCAGTGGTATAACGTTCTTGAGTTCAGCAGGACCATCAACACAGACCTCAGTAACTACGATGAAGACGGAGCTTGTGAGTATACAAGCAACTCGCTAACGGCGGCACCACATCGAGGCTTTAGTCACACAAGAAAATGACACTGATCAATGAGTTCACGCCCCCTGGCCCATAGACTGTATATAAGAAGGGGACGTAGCCGTCATGCTGGCAGACTGACGTTGTGAAGCCTAGAGTTTGGCATTTTTTGCCATCGCTATCTTGGCTGGTTACAACCAGAAGGCACACAACGGAGGTGGTGCTTAGTTTAAGTGACCGTAGCATAAGACGGTTTTAGGCGGCCCAAACTTTCATTAACTGAAAACACTACGCAAGGGTTAAAGTTCACAGGACAATGACGTGGCAGCCATCTGTTAATCAAAGGAAGATACTATCTATTTGACTCTAAATGGACCATAATACTCAATGAGCTTCATGCTGTATTGAAGAAGACTTGGAACTAGAGATTGAGACCATAAACTCATGTTCACTAGGGGTGGGGGAAAAATCGATTCAGCATAGTATCGCGATAGTTTGCGTGGCGATATTGTATCGATACACGGAAGCCAAGTATCGATTTTTTTTTAAATTTTTTTTTATGTAATCAATTATGGGAGGCATCGGACAAATGCGCCGTCCGCGTGTAAATCAAACGTCTGGACTTCCTGTCACTCGTAGCGACGCTGCTGCACATGTTGCACGGCGCACAGGACAAAGTCCGTGACACGGCGCTGGTCAAAGACGTTAACTCAAGCATAAATAGCTGGTGCTCTCGTAGCGCTGGAAGCGGCAGGTGTTACGGATTAACAGGCGGCCGTGTTAACTGGTGACTTCCGGCCGAAAGTCGCCAGTTAACACGGCCGCCTGTTAATCCGTAACACCGTCATCCCGACGCAGTTCCTGGAGAAGTAATATTATGAACCCAGACACGCCGGAGTTTGATGCTCTGACCTTGTTTGGAGTTCCACAAAAAGTATGAAGCAGAAATAATAGTTATGTTCATGGTGGATGGCAGAAATGGAAACTTTTTGCACGGCTATAAACCACAGAGATAAGCTCCGCCCCCTCTCTGGCCCGTCCAGCTCGAATGACGCGACAAGTCACAGTCAGGTGCAACATTTATGAAAGTGTTGGTCAGTTTGTTCTGCTTGACAATCACATTTTGTTGCAATAAAAATGATTGAAGGGAGATGAACAGACTGAAAACGTTATCTTCTTAGATACAAAGTTTTCCTTTGGGGACAATTTGCTGGTGAAAAAAAGGGAATAAAATCGCAATACTCAATATATCGCAGAATCGTGATGGTATCGAATCGGGACCCAAGTATCGTGATAAAATCGAATCGTGGGACCTCTGGTGATTCCCACCCCTAATGTTCACAATGTTTATTAAGGAAATAAATCAAGAGAGAAGTAGTCATTTTCTCAGACTTCTATACAACCATAGAGATAATGCACGTTTAAGACACTTCAATCAGTTGCTATAGTAATGTTTATGTTTTCCTTCAAAGATAACTATTTTAATAGAGATTTAAAATATGTGTAATTCAGACAACAAATGTTTTCTTTACATTTGATATATTTTGGGAATGACTTTCTTTGAAGAAAGAAGACCACTAGTCACACTGTTAGTTGTGACTACTTTCACTGGTGGAGGAGATCTCTGTTGCTTCTCCTTCATCAGAGCAAGAGTTATACGACACTGCATGATGCAACACAGCTAATATGATAGCTTCCTCCATTTAGACTCTGGTTCTCTCCGTTCCCTCAAAGGTCAGCTCTGCCTTGATGTTTTGCGGATCCAACATTTAGTAAAAAATAAAAGCAAGTTCGACTTTAAGTGTAACTACATAGTTACAGTAATGCAAAAAAGGTATAATTTTCCAAATTGTAAACTTTCCCAAATGAAGTACAGAGAAGTGACTAAATATTGATCACATGCCACTGATCACTATGGTAAAAGGGATTTATTTGTATGTTTTTAGACTATTACATGCTGTATTTTTTTTTTTTCTTTTAAATTATCTTTTTTTTTTTTTTTTTCATGTTGTTTTTGTCCGCAGGGCCAGTGCTGCTAGACGAGTTTGTGGAATGGCAGAAAGCTTGGTCGGCATCGTAGCAGATAACATCACAACACCAAAAAAAAAGGAGAAGGAGGGAGAGAAAACAAAAACCACAAAACACTGCAGGAACCTGCGGGGGGGAAGGAAAAAAAACAACAGTTTCAGATCTCACTTTGACAGACTTTAACAATTCTCATACATACACACACGGACTACAGAATCATCCCTACGTGGAAACAGGCCTTTCTCTCTCGGTGTCGACTTTTTATAGTGTTAATTTGGAGAAAAGAAAATGTTCTTAAGATAAGAAGACAAACACAAAAAATGAACTGAGAAGAGTTGAGGAATTTATGTTTTCTTAATAACTATTTTTTTTTTCTCCCCATTTTGTGTCTTGTTTATAGATGTTTTCACAGTAATAAAAAGGAAATGGAAGTATGATAAGACGCTTCGTAGTAATTGGTACAACACTTTTAAGAATGCATGCAGTATCTGGGCTTCCTCAAGGCTTTATGAAGCTGAGACCCGTTACAGAAAGAGGGTTTAGTGAAGACTTGGTTAACCATGAGATGAGGGGCAGCTCTGGGCTTTCGGCTCTAGAAAGAGGGCTAACTAAAATTGGTTATTTTACCGTGGTAACACTGGCATGCAATTCCCCAGGGGCTTCATAATTATTTCATCTTTTTATTTTCTTCATTTCACGAAACCAATTTGGACTATTGTGTGTTTGTCCATTACATAAAATAAAGATCAATTTTAGTTAGCCAAGGAGGTGAATACTATTGCATTAATCTCTATGGAGGCTCTACCTTTTTAGTTACCTGTTGCCATAATAATCATAGTATCAAGCTCCACCCTGAGTTGATTGAACAAACTGGAAAAAGTGAGGCTGAGAGTTGATTGTCTTGATGTGACATCACATCGTCTTGAACTTCATGTGTAGAGGTCCAGTCCCGTGGTGACTGATCCATACACATGATGTTGGGGCAAAATGCCTCCTGACGCCATCATGTGAATGCTCTTCTTGTTGAAGACGCCTGCTTGTTAGAGGGTCTATATCTCCATGTGGAAGCGGGGCCTCTCCTCTCCCCTCCCAGACTCTCTCGTGTCCAGCGGTCCCGCCGAGGCGGCGCTCATGATTGCGTTGAGGCGCGTCAATGACAGGGAGCGTTGCTTGAGCCTCGGCACAGGGTGCGGCTCGGTGGCGGCGGCCTCCGGAGGGTGATCGTACCGCCGGCCGTCCTCGTCGTACTGGTACAGGCGGATGACGCGGCTGCGGCGCCCCGGGGAGGACGACGTGTCTCCTCCCTCCTCGTCATGTTTGCTCCTGCCTGTCTCTCCATCCTCCTCTCTCCTCTTCTCTCTGTCCTTTACCTCCTCTTGACCTCTCCCTTTCTCCTCCTCCGCACTTCCTCTCCTCCCTCCATCCTCCTTGCTCCTGTCCTCCACCTCCCTCTGTCTCCACCCCTCATTTTCCTCCTCGCTCTCTCCATCTTTCTCCTCTACGTCCTCGCCTGTTTCTCTTTGACTCCCTCCATCTTCCAAATAGAAACCACCAGACTCTCTTTCTTCCTCTGCCTCCCCATCACACCCTCTATTCCTTTCCTTCTGACTTCCTCCTGCCTCCTCCTTTTCCTCCATGTGGTCACATCCCTCCAGATAGGCCGTGGCGTCCTGCCTGTGGTGTCTGGCGTCCTTCTGTTTTTGCCGGAAGCTTCTCTGAGGTTTGACAGGGGGAGGTGTGGTTGTCGTCTCCGTGGTTGCAGAGTCGTCGTCATGCGCCATCTTAAAGGCCTGGTTGTCGTACATTGGCGGCAGGGTTGTCATGGTGACCTCAGTTCGGCAACGTTGTTGCCGTGGTGATCGTAACCTTGTAGAGACCGCCCCTAAACACCTAGAGGAAACGGTACACATCTCCTGTTAAAGATGTTTGCTCTACAATTTTTATAATTTCTGCCTAAGGATATCATCCACAGATATGTTGTTTTGCCTTCAATCAAGGCGGGAAAGAACAATTTATTTTGTAACATTTAACACGTGTAAACGGCCACATATGCAGGCACATAGTGACGTTTATAAAGGGGATATGCAACTCCATTTAAACATTGAACGGCATGGGGAAAGGAGACGAGTAATTACCTCATGGGCTTTCCAAAGTATTTCCTGGCACTTAAGCCATCGTTCCAGTCTAAATCACAAACTATGGCTGTAATGGAGAAGGAAGTTCTCTTTCCAACTACCACAGATACCACAGATTTAAAGGGCCAGTGTGTAGGATTTGGCACCGTCTAGTGGTGAGTCTATAGATTGCAAACTAAAATGTCCATGTGCCAAGCGTGTAGGGGACCCACGGTGGCTGACATGAAACCTTCAAATGGCCCCTCTCCAGAGCCAGTGTTTAGGTTGTCCTTTCTGGGCTACTGTAGGAACATGGCGACTGGCTACATGAACAAGACCCGCTCCGTATGTTAACAGCTCATTCTAAAGGTAAAGTAAACCTACCTGGTAATATTATATTCCATTTCTGCCAATATGTCCTGCTAAATGCTACGCACTGTTAAATCTGATGACGATCATAACTAGACAGGACTCATAACATACTAATGGTTTTCTGTCTCTTAGCTCATTTACTACAAACCGGTTACAGCTCACATATTCACACCTGAATGCACCTGAGAACTGGAGTCCTGCTTAGAGCTCCAGCGACGAAGCCAACCACAAACGTCAACAGCACTGATGCCGCCACAGCTCCCGCAAGCTGACCGTCTGAAACCCCCGCCGGCCCGACATCCCTGCTGAACCTTAACGCCTCGCTCCGCTTGTGTTCGCTGTCAACGTGGAGCTCGTAGGGCCACAGTGTCGTTCCCTCTGTGTGCCGCAGGAGGCAGTAGTACACGCCGCTGTGTAGGCGGCCGGTGTTGGGGATCATCAGGCTCCCGTCGCCCTGCATGAAGACGGGGTTCGGTTCCCCGTGAGAACCGGGGGTCTGGAGGTGTCCGAAGGGGGTGTGCCAGTACTGAACCACACCTGGACATGAAAGGAGGAGTGGTTACAGGTGAGGATTTAGAGCAGCAGGCGAATGCTGGCTGTGTGACCGCCGTGCTAAAACTGAAATGAAGAGATAAGTCTGGACATATTTTATATTTTTCTAACTTAAACAGTGTGTATCCAATCTACTGAGCTATGGTGTTGCACATGTGCCTTCTTTATCATGAACACACACACTTAACCTTTTAAAAAAAGCAATTGTTATATAAAACTGTATATCATAGCTTGTTTTATGAAAAAAAAAAAAAAAACTGCTGTATTTGGGTGTATTCAACACCAGTAATATACAAGTGAAATATATGGTTTGGTGAGGAAATTCAAATGTCACAGATGTGAGCAAATGCAAATTTTGGAGTCCTCGCCTGAATTTTCTCTGTACTAAACACACTCTAACTTTGTTCTGCTTCACTTTATCGAAGTCAACCTTTGCAGAGAGACTGTTCACATATTGTGCTATGATTTACAGCTGCATCATTCCAAAGAAATAATCATCCTGAAAGTGCTTTTTTTCTGGCCAGATTTTCTGGGCAGATCTGAAAAAAGAAATGCACTATTTCACCCTGTTTGAGTTGTTTGTTATAAACTACAGTGACCAGCTGTATTAATTAGGCCTTTTTTTAAAATTTAATTTAATTGTTTTTACAGATTTCATTAGGAACCAATCTGCTGATATTTTAGGATGACACTTGCATTGTAAAGATAATACATTGTTTGTTTGTTTTATAATACAGGTCAGGCATATCTTTTAAATTTGTTCTATGGATCGGCCTTGCTAATACAGTGTTTCATATTTACATGTAGTTGTTCCTTTTCAGAATCTGATAGATTTGAATTTGACGAACCAGGCAGGACTCTTCTCTCGTTTGTGTCCGATCCTCTTCACTGACCTGCGTTCTTTCCGTCTCCACAGTTCAAAGTCAGCGCAGCCTCTGGATGACCTTTGACCCTGTGGGTTGGTGCGACAGTCAGAGCGCCGCGGCCAATAGCTGCTCTTTCTGGATTCGCTGAGGCGGCCAGAAAGGCCGTGAGAGTCAACCACCCGGTTAACATTTTGAACCTGCACAGGAAGTTAGTCAGGTGTGTTTTTAGGGCTCACGTGCTGTAAATGACTCTGTGACAGCTGGAGTCATAGCAGGACTGCTGCAGTGGCAAATACACTCAAGTACTATATTAGAGTACAATTTTGTTTATGCTTCTACTCCACTACATCTCAAAGCCACATATTGTACGTTTACTCTACTACAGACAGCTTTAGTTACTTTACAGAGTCATATTAATACAAAAATATAAATCAATTAATATATCACTACATAAAGCTGTATATCAAGTGGTTAAAATAACCTCCATCTTTACCAGCTGCAACTGGAAAAAAACATTAATTAAATCTATAATTAGTGTAACGGATACTTAATAAAGGCAGAAGGAGCAGGATTTGTGCTTTTGTAAACACAACTTTCAAAGGGACCCCTGAGCCAGAGCTTCTGCATGAAGTCGCTGTTATTAACTTAGCATTTCTTGTCGCAGTCAAAAGGGCTCAGTCATTTCTGTCAATAACAGAGCTCTAAAAATCCCTCTGAAAGCTAAAGGGAACATTGACTTGTAAGATGTCCCAAGAAGAACCCACATGATACATCTGAAGCGAGCGTTTGTTGTCTGTAAACTGTCTATTACTTCACGGATCATGCATGAAGCACCGAAGTAAGTAAGTAAGTTTATTTATATTGCACTTTTCACAGACAAAGGTCACAAAGAGCTGTACAAGAGTCAAGAAAAAAACCAGACTGACAATAACAGGTGCCAAAACATTACAACAGTTAAGAAAGCATGGTAAAATACACAACACATAATGAAAATAAATAAATATAAAAGGTCATATTCACCCAAACGCCAGTGTAAACGGGTATGTTTTTAGTTGGTTTCTAAATAGAAACAGCAAAGCGCAGGGGTGCAGGCAGAGCATTCCAAAGCTTTGGTGCTACTGCCTCAAAAGCTCAGTCCCCACGGGTCTTAAGGCGAGTGTGTGGCACGGACAGAAGGTTTAACTGGTTGGACCTGAGGTTGCGGGCTGTTGAATAAGGGTGAAGTAGTGCAGCCACACATGGAGTCTGACCGTGTAATGCTATGTATGTGAGGGGGAGGATTTTAAAGTGGATCCTGCTCTACGGGGAGCCAGTGAAGAGACCTTAGAATGGAGGTGATATGAGACTGTGTATTTGTCCTCGTCAGTAATCTGGCAGCAGCATTTTGGAATACCTGCAACCATTTAGACAGCTGCTTCGCATTGGGGTCAAACGACAAGGATTTCTTAAATATTACCCCGAGATTATGCAGGTTTTGGTGGACAGCAGAGGAGAGTGGACCAATACTCTACTTGATCGTAGGGACAGCATCACCAGGTGCAATAACTACAACCTTCGTCTTATTTAGTTGCAAGCAATTTACTGCTGTCCAGCCCTTAATAGCATTGACACAATCTAACAGGTTGGTTAACCTGAAAGCCTCACTGGGTTTAAGGGAGACATGGAGTTGGATATCATCTGCATATAGATGATAAGCAACATTATAGGTTTTAATGATCTGTCCCAGAGGTAATAAGTATAAAGAAAATAACAGAGGCCCCAGGTTCGAGCCCTGCAGTACCCCACAAGACAGTGGAGAGATGTCTGACACAAATTCTCTCACAGACAGTAAAACTTCTGTTTGCGAGGTATGATGAAAACCACTCCAACGCTGTGCCAGATATGCCCACCCAACCACGTAGCCTCTCAATCAGGATGCTATCAGGTGTCAAACGCAGAACTGAGGTCGAGGAGCACTAAAACAGAACAGTCACCTGCATCAGATGACATTAATAAGTCATTTGAAACCCTCAGGAGAGCGGTTTCAGTCGAGTGCCGGTTGCAAAACCCTGACTGGAACTTGTCAAACATATTGGGCCTTACTTAAGTCAATAACTTAAACATAAGTCTTACTGTTAAAATGATGATGGAACAAGTCCTCAAGTCTGTGATATTTACCTGTCACAGCTTGTGTAATTTCCTCCTGGTTCAGCCGTGCGGTTCCTTTTCGTGTGTGATCGCACATCGTCTGATGGACGTCTGTTCCAGTCTCTTCTCCAAAGTGTAAAGTGCAGTTTCTCACATGACACCGGGGATGTCGTGTCCTCTGATGTTAAAGATTAATAGAGTCATTGTTTTATAAAGCCACCTGTTTTCTGAACAACAGCAGTTCTCAACCTCAGGTTAAACTGTGATCAGTAAAGCCTGGAGAGGACACTTTTTGGGGGCGGGGGGTTTATTTTGTCTTATTAAAATGTTTTTACTTAAACTACTCAAAGACAAATGCTATAGGTGCATTTTGAAATACTGAAACAAGTTCATAAATGCATAGAAAGAACGATATTAACAAAATATATGTATATTATATACACTCAAAGTCCCAACCAATAATACACACCAGTGTTCATACCTCAGCTTTGTTTGTTGACCATGTTGTTTTTAAGTAGTTTTTTAAATCTATTATTCTGTTTCATGTTTAGAAACTATTCCACAAATGAACACATGACTGTTCCAATCTTTGTTTCTGTAAACATGCAAATTAATATATAATGTATACATAATATATAATCTGGATGTATCTTGAGCTTTTACTTCGTACTTTTATCCTGACGTTTTAAAGTCCATCAAATCTCTAAATTTGAGAGCATGTGAGTCATATTTTTAGAATATGCATTATGCTGATGGAGATATGTGCAGACCCCGTGCAGACCGAGAACTTAAAAACTATTTAAATTCTCGGTCTAGCCCTTCGAGATTATCGAGCGCGCCGACGAGCTATACGATACTGCCGTTTTGAAAATATTCACTCCGTCACGATAATTCTGCACAGAAATATGGTTCCACGTCTCCAAGATTTAGTTAAACTTCAGCTTCCTCTGCCTTGTGTCCGTGAGATCATATGAGATTCACACAGCAAGATAGAGTATTCTACACACCCAGACGTGGCATATGATGTCTACACAGAAACTATACTGGAGAACGGTGCAGCGTCAACCATAAATAGAGCCTGAAGGAGTCGATCCCTGAGATGTACAGGACAACGCCAAGCAAAGGGATCCATTGGAAAATGTGTAAGTGTATTTACTGAACTTTGCAATAGCATATTTACGTTAGTAATGGGACCTGTGACCCGCGAACAGAACGTTTGACCTGGGGCGAACAAAGCGAAGGACGCGTCGCGAATTCGCGTGAGTTGAATTCTCCCAACTCCGGTGGAGAAATCGCGTGACGCAAAGTTGCGGCAGCGAATCAGCGTTGAGAATCAGCGTTGAGAAGCTCCGCCCGTCATCACCGCCGTCCTGCCGTTCCTGAATGAAACTGCGGCTTCATTGAGACGCTGTTGTGGGACTACGGATAATATTATGAACATTATAATATTATGAACCCAAATATGAGGGCGTTTCATGTTCCGACATGTTTGGAGCTTCCACAACAAGTATAAAGCAGAACTAGTGGTTATTTATTCCATGGTTGATAGCGGAAATGAAAGCTCCGTCGCTTGTCTCTCACAGAGGCAAGCAACAGAGCTAAGCCACGCCCCCTTCGCAACGCGATTTTTAGCGTTTGGTGTGAACACCCTCGTTTCACTCACGCGAGTAAACTGCTGCGGTGGACGCGGCGGCCCGGTGTGAACACAGCATAATGCCGTGTTCACACCGGACGCGGCGCGACCAGATTACATGTTAAGTCAATCCACAGACGCGCTGCGACGCGAATTGGCGATTTATTTGCGCCGCGGCGAGAGAGACGCGTTTGAGGCGGCGCAAACAGAACGTTTGACCTGGGGCGAACAAAGCGAAGGACGCGGCGCGAATTTGCGTGAGTTGAATTCTCCCAACTCTGGCGGAGAAATCGTGTGATGCAAAGTTGCGGCAGCCAATCAGCGTTGAGAATCAGCGTTGAGAAGCTCCGCCCGTCACCACCGCCATCTCCCCGTTTCTGAATGAAACTGCTGCTGCGCCGCCTGAACCAGCGCTGACAGCGGCTTAATTGAGACGCTGTTGTGGGACTACGGATAATATTATGAACCCAGACACCATGGGGTTTGATGTTCCGACATATGTGGAGTTTACACAAAAAGTATAAAGCAGAACTGGTGGTTATTTCCATGGTGGATGGCATAATCGGTATCGTTTTACGGAGATACGTGAGACGCAGTTCCTGGAGGAGTCGGTGAAATTCACCGAGCTGTGTGCGGCTACGGATGATGTTATGAACCCAAATATGAGGGCGTTTCATGTTCCGAATATGTTTGGGACTTCCATAACAAGTATAAAGCAGAACTAGTGGTTATTTATTCCATGGTCGATAGCGGAAATGAAAGCTTCGTCGCTTGTCTCTCACAGAGGCAAGCAACAGAACTAAGCCACGCCCCCTTTGCGCCGCGATTTTTCGCGTTTGGTGTGAACACCCTCGTTTTACTCACGCGAATAAACTTCCGTGGTGGACGTGGCGCAAATTTTCGAGCCGTGTCCGGTGTGAACACGGCATACAATTGAACGGCGGGTGTTCAAATATTGTCACGATCCCCGTTAACTTTCGTTCAGTGAACGTAGTACGCTTAGTAGTGTTATATGTCTGTTAATCGTTACTGCCGTAGTGTTTACGTTAGCTGCTGCTCACACGGAGATACCGAGCGAGCTAACGGTCGTTAACGGGTTTATATATGGCTACAAGGTGGATAAAAAAGTGAACGGTGGGTGTTCAAATATTGTCACGAGCCCTGTTAACTTTCGTTCAGCGAACGTAGTACGCTTAGTAGTGTGGGATCTCTGTTATGTGTTTGTGAGACTGAAATGACCATGTTGTTAGATTAGCTGCGCGCTAACCGGAAGTAGCAGTGCAGAGCTAAATGGGTACAGGCTGGTTATGAGACTGAACGGGGTGTAATCAAATAAGAAAGAAAGTATCCTTTGTTAATCCCCTTGGGGAGATTCTTCTCTGCATTTGACCCATCCCTGGATGGGGGGCAGTGGGCAGCCCTGGGGGGCGCCCGGGGAGCAGTTGGGGGTTGGGTGTCTTGCTCAGGGACACTTCGACATGTGAGCAATGGGGGGACTGGGGATCGAGCTGGCTACCTTGTGGTTGCGGGATGACCACTCATCCCCCTGAGCTTTTGTAATACAAGATTTTTAATAAAAGATTTTTGTAATACATGGATTTCGTTGCAATAAATCAGACAGATGGACAGAACCCAACGCGCTTCAATCATTGGGTAACACTGACAGGTCTTGGAAATAGGAGATGAAAGGCTGCCACTTCCTCGTGAAATGGTCATTACAGCCTCTAGGTGTATATTTGATTTTTTTCAAGACTCAGGAAAAACATTACATCCTTAAGCCAGGCAGACTGAGATGGTGGACCTGGAGACTTCCAAGCAAGCAGTATTCTGCGACGAGCCAGAAGAGTAGTAAAAGCAATGATATCATTTTCTTTGGTACTACTAGGATAGGTTTGGCAGGGATACCAAAGATTGCCAGAAGAGGGCACGGTTGTAGCTTGATCCCTAAAACTACAGATAAGATATTAAAAACATAGCACCAGAACTGTCCAAGTTTAGGACATGCCCAAAACATGTGTGGTAAATCTGCTTGAGGATAGTCACAACGGTTACATCCTACATCATGGTCTGGGAACATTTTAGCTAGTCTGCTATTACTAAAGTGCATCCTATGGACCACCTTGAATTGAATAAGAACAAGTCCGGCACAAGACGTGGATGTGTTCACCCTCCTCAGTACACCCACCCACCAATTCTCTGTCAAGTTTGCATTCAACTCACTTTCCCATTTGGCTTTGATTGTAGAAAAGGTATCTATTGTCGTTATGATCTGGTTGTAAACTTTAGAGATCAGCCCCTTCTGAGTTGGATGCGTGTCTAGTAGGCTTCAGTGGCGTCCCTAGGCTAGGGATTAATTAGCCCCGAATATTAACACCTCCAGGTCGCACGTGACGTCATTCACCCAAAACAGCGCAGTCAGGCAGCAGGCGCACTTGACAACAGCAACCTGCTGTCTTTGTGTAGTACAGCGGTTCCCAAACTTTTTAGGCCACGCACCCCCTTCTACATTCCGACCGGGTTCACGCACCCCCAATGCCCCACACCTTAAAAAAAACGCAACAGAGCCTATTTATAGCCGCATAAAATCGGACCAATGCGAGAACTGTTTGCTCATTATGGATAGATTTAGTCCGCTGTATACATTTCAGTTACACAAGGCGTCACTTTTAAAGAGCATTAAGGGGCCGCTCACACCAGATGTGACTCTCAAAAACGCGTCGCTAGCAAAACCATTGTTTTCCTATGGTACGGCTCCCGGTCGATTTCTTCTCCCGGTCTTTAAATGCCGCGCGACGCGTTTTTCTAGCGTTTTTTCGGCGCGCTTAAAAGTTGAAATATTCTCAACTTTAAGCGCCTTCCGGAGTCGCACAGCTCAAACGCACAGCTCCCAGGATGGCGAGGACACACGCACAGGCTGAAGCAGATTGCATTTCACATTTATTTACTTAAACACAATAAGCCACGTAAAGAACAAAGAGTGGCAAATGCATAGGCTCAGAAACAGATATAAATAAAAAAGGAGGAGTCCATGAGGATGTTCACATGCAGCGCAGCAAGAGAGATAGAGAGGGAGAGGGAGAAAGTGAGAGACTTACGTGAATGAGACTGCAATTGTTTTTGGCTGTTTTGTAACTCTTCCAATTTGGATCTAAAAAATGTAAGGGGCTTCTGACTTGCACTGGCATGATTGGTGTTCAGGTGGCGGCGCAAATAAGAGGCTTCAGACAGCTGTTAGCCAGAACCTCACTGCACAACACGCACTGTGGCTTCGGGCAATCTGCATTGCCAATCCAAGTGAAGCACAAACCCAGATAATTGTCATCATATTTCCTCTTTTTTTCCCAGTCTGATGCTCACTCTCGTCTCCTCTTTCTTTCTCCGACTTAATTGTACATGATGACTGAAGAAAGAAGTAAAGTCAAGTGTAGAGTGCAAGTTAAGACAGATATACTGTACAAGACAAATGTTTAAAGTAAAACTAAAGATAAATGAACAAGGAAAAAAGATGTAAAGAGTACATTAGTAAAAGTTAAGTACAAGAAACAGACCTGTAAGAGTTACAAATGTTATGTTAAAGAGTATGTTATGTTACATAATGTTAAAGAATATGTAAAGAATAAATACATACGAGTATGTAAAGAGCATTAAATGTACAAAGTAAAACAATGTATATACTGTACATGACAAGATGCATGGTTCATTAAACATCTCAATCTGTACTGTTGCTGAATGGTTGCTGTTGGTATGTTCAACATGATGAATGGGGCATTTTTGTGCTTGTGAAAATTGCTAGCCTATTTGGTATTAACTGGTAACCATGAAATGCCTCAATTCAGTCCAGAAGAGCAGGTACCTGTAGGGTATGTGGAGAGTGTTTCTATGTCTAAACATTTCGCTGCTTCACTCATCTGGGCTAAGCCCCAGATGTGTCAAAATCCTAGAGACGCCCCTGGTAGGCTTTACCAAAGTGTTTTGCAAAGGAGGTCAGGGTATGACTCGAAGTGTTTCCTTACAAAGTGGCGGACCTGAAAATATCTGAAAAGATTTGAACGGTCCAGGTCATATCTCTTACAAAGAGAGTCAAAGCTAGAGAAGTAGTCATCGTCATAAAGATCCCTGAAACACATCAGTCCTTTGTTTGCCCACTGTGAGAAAGTTTTATCCACTACAGACGGTGGGAATAGATGATTTTTACTAATCGGACCCATAGAGGAAGCGGTTTGGAATTCAAAGTGACGACGAAACTGAATCCAGATTCTAAGTGTAGCGAGGACAATCGAGTTGGAAGAGTGGCTGGACAGTTTTATCGGAAGAGATGAGTACACCAATGCAGGAAGAGATGAAGAGTAGCAGGAATGAGCCTCCAAAAGACACCAGTCAGTCTCCGGGGCATTAATCCAAAATGATATTTTTTGAGTGTTAGTTGCCCAATAATAAAAAAATGAAATTAGGAAGAGCCAGGCCACCTATGTCCCTCGGGCATTGGAGAAAGATCTTGCTCACGCTTGGTGACTTTCCTGCCCAGATAAAGTTTAGAATAATTTTGTCAATAGATTGAAAAAACGATTTTGGCAAGAATATTGGTAAACATCTAAACAAGTACAGAAATTTGGGGAATACATTCATTTTTATAGATTGCACCTTGCCAGTGACAGGGGAAGGTTGCGCCATCTAGCAAGGTCATTTTTCATATTTTCAACCAAGGGGTTAAAGTTAGCTGTATGAAGAGAGGCAAGACTGCGGGTTATGTTCACACCAAGGTACCTGAAACCTGAACTGGCTAAACGAAAAGGTACTAAAGATTGTTGAATCTGACAAGCCAAATTGTTTATTGGGTACAATTCACTCTTTTTTAAATTTAATTTATATCCTGAAAAAGAACCAAATTCCATCAGAATCGATTCAATTGAAGGAGAAGACGCCACTGGGTCGTTCACATACAACAACAGTTCGTCGGCGTACAGTGATACACAATGTTCTATTCCTCCCCGTCGTACTCCCTGCAAAAGTGGAGATGATTTCAATGCAATGGATTGTGGTTCTATCGCAATTGCAAATAGCAAGGGGGAAAGTGGGCATCCTTGGCGTGTGCCTCTCGTTAAAGAGAAATATGCTTGCGGAGATGAATATAAAAGTCTAACCCAGGAGGTGAAAACATCACTGAAACCGAATTTCTGAAGGACCTTTAATAGATACTCCCACTCAATCCGGTCAAAAGCCTTTTCAGCATCTAATGAGATAACTGCTTCTGGAACAAGTGCGGAGTGGGAAGTGTAAATTATATTAAGTAACCTGCGGATGTTGGAAAATGAGGGACGATCTTTTATAAAACCAGTCTGGTCTTCAGAAATAATTAAAGGGGTAATATTTTCAAGTCAGCGTGACAGTACCTTGCAATGATTTTAGAGTCTACATTAAGAAGGGAGATTGGTCGATAGGATCCACAGTCAGACGGGTCCTTGTCCTTTTTTAGTAAAAATGTGATGGTTGCTTGCGAGAGAGTTGGTGGGAGAGTACCCATAATCAACGATTCCCGATACATTCCGAGAAGAATTGGAGAACGCTTGTCTTTAAATTTTTTATAAAACTCTGCCGTAAAGCCATCAGGCCCCGGAGTCTTGCCACTCTGCATCAGTGGAATTGCTGCCTGGATTTCTTCCAATTCTATTGTCCGATCTAGTTCTGTAATTTTATCTGATTCAAGACATGGGAAGTCGAGGCCGTCTAAAAATGTTGTCATTGGTCCTTTACTTGAGGTAGATTCAGAGGTATACAATTTTGTGTAGTACGTCTGAAAAACTTTGTTAATTTCTTGCGGGCTAGTTTTCAAGTTTCCATGATTATCTTTAATTTCAGGAATCAGTTGTGAGGCTGCTTCCCGTTTTAGTTGATGAGCCAGCAACCGGCTGTTCTTGTCCCCATACTCGTATGAATGTCCACGGGAGTACAACAGTAGTTGCTCTGCTTTTTTGGTCGATAGTAGATTAAATTCTAATTGTAAATTTTCCCTTTTTTTGAGAAGTTCAGTTGATGGATTAGAAACATACTGCTTATCGAGGTTGTGAATGGATTCAGTCAAGTTTTGTAGTTGTTGCTTCCCCATTTTGTTTGAGTATGATGTGAAGGAAATGATTTTATTGCAAAAGTCTTTATCAGAGAGCAATAGGGGGTTTAGCCTCCATAGTGGACGGTCTTTCTGATTCAGGGTGAAGGAGATGTCTAATTGTAGAGGAGCATGGTCCGATATAATACCAGGTAAGTATTCCACAGACTTAACGTAAGGAATGAGAGCTCTGTCCAAAAAAAAGTAATCAATTCGTGAGTAGGAGGAGTGAACATGTGAAAAGAAAGAAAACACCTTTTGAGCTTGGGTTTGAAAACCTCTAAGGATCTACACAACCATTATCATTCATAAACATTGAAAAGGATTTGAACATTTTGGTGGGGGAAACTCTTTTAGAGGATGAGCGGTCCAGGCTAGGGTCCATTACACAATTTAGATCCCCTCCAAGCACCAGTTGATGTGTATTTAGGCTTGGAAGGGAGGCCAAAAGTCTGCTAGCAAAGTTGACGTCGTCCCAATTGGGAGCGTATACATTAACCAACAGAACAGGTATATTGAATAGAGAGCCTGTCACTATCACGTATCGGCCGCAAGAGTCCGAGACAACGTTTGTTGGAGTGAATTGTATTTTTTTGCTGACTAATATTGCAACCCCACGTGCCCTGGTATCAAAATCTGAGTGGAACTCATGGCTAAACCAAGCTTTATGTAGTCTGATCTGGTCAGATTTTTTTAAATGCGTTTCCTGGAGGAAAACTACATCAGCTTTGAAGTTTTTTTAGGTATGTAAGCACCCTGGCATTTTACCGGTCCATTTACACCTTTTACATTCCATGAGCTAAATCTAACAGAGTTATCTCCAACCCTCAGAGTATCAGAGGGATTGCTAAAGTTAGCCATTAATGGGGACATTAAGGTTAGTCAGAGAAAAGATTGTTAAGATAATGTTTTGAAAAATGAAAAAGAGAATCACATCTGGTTCTGTCCCTCAGTTCTGTCCTTGTGATAACTGTATTCATTGTATTTTTGCATTACAGTGTAAATTGTGGGCCAGACCCATATTACCTCCCCAAAAAGAAACCCCAAAATAAAACGGTCCTAGATCTACTTCGCCAAATGAAGAAAACCGCAGGAAAAAAATAATCTCAAACTTCCAGTGCATCGAGTCTAATCCCTCACTACCCGAGCCTGAACAAGGGCTGGCTCCCGTGCAACAAACAACCAAAAGGGATTAACAGGTTAAATTTTATAGTAAACAAGTAAGTATTAAGCATTTTGAGCAGTGATGCTAAATAACAACACGGAAAGGTACTTTGACAGTAGCATAAATCCAAAAGCTGAAATTTACCAGTGTAACAGAATGAAACGAAACAATATGTCAACAACAACTGAAATTTACCAGTGTAACAGAATGAGGCGGAACAAAATGTTACTTTCTTTCAGTGAACTTATACTAACTATTAGTAATGTATTTTACGGATTTGCAGCTGCCAGGGTCCAGAGGACAACATGCAGCATCGCTTTAGCAGCCTCCAGTCCGTCTCTGCCAAATCATCACTGCAGGCCACAACACCAGCCACAGCTCATCACCTCACCATATAATAATAAATTTGATTTTAGACATTTATTTACATGTTTCTACCATTCATATATTCATATATTTCACTGCTTTTGTGAACCTAAGACCTTTGGTAAACTAATTTCAAGCACCAAAACAGTTCGACCTCCTGAGTAAAGCTATGTTTTCACAAGAGATATGAAGATTTTCCAAAATCTAGATTACATTTTTCAGCTTTAGAGTAATATTTCTCTTTACACTTTTGCCTTATGACAATGGTGCCTCATTATATAGAGAGCTGAGATTGTTCTCCAATTGTAAATGTAAAACACATGGGTATCTATCATATGCAAGTGACTTTAAAAAGTGAATTTAAGAAATTATGTAAAATCAAGAAAATGACCCCCGACTCCAGAGGGCTAGAGGACCGTCACCAGAGCATCCAGAGTGCAACTGGAAAGGCAGGGAAAGAAAGAAAAAAACAGTCACATTCCAGTCATTGTATGCAACACACCTCTGCACGCCCTGGTGGCAGAGGCGCCGCCTCCTGGAAACTGCAGCCTTTAAGTGCTGAATGGAGTTCTGTGAGGAGGGTGGAGCACAGCGGATATAGCAAAAACATACACAACCAGGAAGCACTCTGAAGTAATATCAGACAATTTCATCACGGAGTAAATGGGGCGTGAAGGTCCTTAAATGGGGGTGCCTGAGATTTTTTTTTTATATTGAATATTAGCATCAATTCAAAAATCCTTTTTAAATAGTTATTTAATACATATTCAATAATATAAGTGTAAGTTCATAAACTGAATTGTATATATTCTACGTTAAATCAGACACTGATGGCACAGCGCTGTGTATTACATTGTTTTTTCAACCAAAAATGCTTTGCACTTTTTTAGGGGGTACTTGGCTGAAAACCAATTCCACAGGGGGTACATCACTGATAAAAGGTTAAGAACCACTGATCTAGAAGGAAAGCTCAGATAAAGTGTGCAGATGTCTCCTTTATCAGCTAATTGTTCACACTTTCAGATTTATGCGGATGGAGCGGTCCTGCATAATATGAACTATAAAAGAATGGTAACATTTGTGGGTTTTAAGTGAAATGTTTCAACCAATGTGCCAATCCATCTAGCAGATGATGATGCTAGTTCAACAAATGTGTGTTGAACCTAGACGACTTCTCAGGGTATCACCAAAGCCAGTAGCATTCATCTCTTCGGTACCATGGCTGTGTCTGTACTAAATTGGCATGGCAATCTATCCACAAGTTAAGTTGTTACAGTCCAAATGGCACCCAAATAGGGCCCCTTACTGACATTATTAGTATTACAAATTGGTTATATTGTATATCATGTAATATTATACAATCATGCTGTTGGTTTGCAGGGGAGGGTGAGATATTAATATTTGTAGTAGTAGAAGCAATAGTATTTTATATGTTGGACACATGGAAGCCCAACAGTTATTCCTGTAATTACTACAGTAACCACCAGAGGGCGATGGTGTATGTTTCCAGGCTTTCCATCTAATGCAATATCCTTCTGACGGTCATAAAATGTTAAAGGTGCTTTTATGTTTCTGGGTTTATGTTAAAAAACGTCCTGTGCTGCATTTGCTATGTTTTATTTGTTTCTCTAGAGTGTCGGCTTCGTTTGAACAGACATTATCCGGTCTGTGGTATCCTTTCTTCGACGCTTTGCACTTGTTTATAAGACCTTAAACTCAACGGTTAAACCACTTTTCTAAAGCACTGAGTAAAGGCACTGTATAATGAACACGACTCTATTTTGCATTATGTGCATTGGTTAATGCTGAATCTGCAACAAAACACTGCTTTAAAAATATATATATATATATATTAATATTTTTTGTAAACTTCAAATCTGAATCTACTATGTTGAAACTTAGAAGGAATTCGTCTCAAAGTATTCTCACATATTCATGTTAGAATTCATGTTCATACTCAACTACATTTTGGAGACAAATATTGTATTTATTTTCATATTTGACAGCCTCAGTTACTTTGCAGATTTAGAGAATTAACACAAAATGTTTAAGTCAATCAATTAGTTATGATACGCCTTTATTAATATAGGTTAAGCTACCCAGCATTATTTAAGGTAGTTCAAATGATTTCCACCTTTACCAACTGCAACATTAACGTGATGAACACCTGAATGCATCATTCATTAAAATGCAATAATAACATTTATGATTCTCAAATGGTTCATGGGTTACGTTTGGTACTTTAAGTACATTTTGATGACATACTTTTACATAAGTACAAGTTTGAATGCAGTACTTTTACTAGTAACTGAGTATTTCTTCATCGTATTGCAACTTTAAAAGAGATCGTAATACTTCTTCTGCCTCTAATAACGTTAGCAATATTGATTCGTTCCGATTTGTCCTTGCGCACGTGAAGGCATCACAGAGTCTGACTCCAGCCTTCAGCTGAGTGGAGGCGGTTGCTGCTCCTTCTGCGTGTGTTTTACTTTGACGGTTGTAAACTAACTTAACTACGGCTGGAAAGCTCTGCGTATCACCGACTTAAAGACAAAGAGGGAATAAAAACAACAAAAACAACAAAAACAACAACAACAACAACAACAACAACAACAGACAGAAACCTTCCCGGGAGAAGAGGGAGAGAACAGCCGCCCGAGCCACCCGGGGAGCTGACATCTAACCAAACACTTTCCAGGTAAAGTCTGATTAGTTTAAGCTAACTTAGCTCTGAAATGCCTTTAAATCACCTGAAGTCTGCCAGAGAAACATCACTAAATCGTTTTTAACGGAGAAGTTGAAATTAGTTTAATTTCACCGTCATTGTTCAGTTTAATTTTACACAAGCTTTCACAACTTGCTCGTAGAAACATGTTTTCTAAACGTTTGTTGGAAGCGTTAGAAAAGGACACTAAACAAGTAAAAAGTACTACAGTAAAAAAGGATATCAATTGTTCACAGTTTCGTTTTCCGCCTTCACAGAAGATGAACAATCTTATGAAAAAGAAGAAAAACTGGCCATTTTCAAGCTAAGTCGTGTAAACAAAGACGTTTTCGGCAATAACCTTCAAAATAAAGTTATGTTGGAGGCGGCGCGGAGGGTTTGTGAGTCCTGTGCGTTGCTGGATGCAGACTCGCAGATATTTTACTTTACTTACCAAAAGTAGCAACATTAAAGTGTAGCAATACTCTGTGACCAGTAAAAGTCCTGCATTGGCATCAAAATATACTAAAAGTACCAAAACTAAAAGTTATAGTTATAGTATCGTATTTCAGAATAATAATCTATTTGATTAGAATAATTGTTGCATGAGTGTGTACATCACTTGACGAATATTAAGTTATTTTAATAACTTAATATTCTGTTGGGTAGTTTGTGAATTAGATCAATGAAATGTATTCTTAATCTATAAAATATATTATACTTATTTGTTGATTCATATTTTGTATTGATAATCTGAATCTGCAAAGTAAATCAAGTTGGAAGATAAATTAAGTAAAGTAAAAGTGTAAAGTTGCACAAATACTGTTTTCTTTTCTTTGACAGGCATTGTACTTTTACTTTGAAGGATTTCTTTCCCCAACTTCCGGTGTAATTGTTTTTACTTACTCTTGGTGGCTTTACACAGCTGAAGATCACATGAATCTCCTTTACAAAATCCCCACCCATGTTTGGCTGTTTTGCCTTCTGTTCTTTCTTGCTCAATAATCAAACCGCTGTGGATCAACAGCGGTGATCCTTTGAGGTCTGGTGTCTTCTCTATTTACATCAATAAAAATGAACCCAAAGTGAGCTGTGTGGGGCATTTAAGCTCTGAGCATAATACAGTTATCATACAATCATGTTAGGAAGTCAATCTGGTAATGCTGCAGGCTGTTTGAAAGAGGAGTAAACCGGGCTGTTGACAGTAGTTCATCTGGTCAGAACCAGAGTTGAGTAATCGTGGGTTTTCACTAGTGGTGACAGTTCTATATTACATTTTTATATTTCAGCCCCTGCAACCAATGTTTATTGTCAGTATTTATTTATTTGTCTTTTGAGAAGTCACCACACCCCCAAGCCCGGGGTTACATCCTCAAATCAGAGCCTAATAAACCGGTCGGGCCAATATATGAATATTGACCTTCATCAGCTTGCAGATTGATCAGATACCGGCATAAATGTCTGATACAGTACAGAAATGCCAAAGATTTGAGGTAATTTAAAAAACAATGTCATATCGTTCGTTGACCCATATAATGTAGAATATCCCACCAAGAACATACATATGTTGGTCACAAAAAACAAATGGAGTCAAACGTAAAGAAAAGATGTTTCTATCTTGTAAAATAATTTTTAATTAATAATAAGGGACAGTGTGCTCATTCTTCCCTCTCCAAAACTGCGGTCAGGTGACCTGCCGAGTGTGAAACCGTGGTGACGCCGTTGGCCTCGCTCACTGGCCTCCCTTGCCATAATACTTAAAAGCCAAAACAAGATGGAAGTTTGGTGTTTTAAAGATTTCGTTTGGATTCACCAAAGTAACACAAACTACCTAACCCATGAAGGCAGCGATAGACTCCTGCGCTCTGAGAGGCAGAATTTCTGTTTTTGTCAAAGGAGTCCTGTCACTTTGAAGAGAGCAAATATCCTTTTCCCCGTCGGAAAGGGTGTCTGATGGAAAATAAAGTGGTGTAAATATTCTATTATAATATATACACTTAAACTGATATAGATGTTTTATTTATTTTTGCTAAATACACACTTGGTCATCAGATCTCTGTACTGTTCACACTACTCAACTTGCTGTCTTGTGTAATCGGGAGTCTTAAATTCATTGTGGTTTTCACACGACACGACTGACTGCACACACTTCAAGTTCTTTCATCTCCACATTACATTTGGTCACAAACACACAACAACAAGAGGCCACCTCGGCCAGGTTTCCGTTTATTTACATTTTTTGTTTAACCACATGATTAAATGCACTTCCACTTCACAGAGGAACACGTTGCCCCTCCCCCCATCTGATGATGAGTCATGTCCCAGTCATGCTGGTTGTCTGCAGAAGAAGAAGGTCAGCTCAGCTTCTTCTTAGCAGCTGTGATAGTATTCTCATCTGTACTATTCTCTTCAGTGGATGATTGATCAGGACATCCCCGATGTTAAAGGGTTATTACCTCCTTATTAACCCCTAATTACTCAAATATACTACTTTGTTTTTACTTTAGCAAGCAAATAGTGTGTTTTATCAATTTGTGTGACCAGATAACTTTCCAATAATTGCTTTCTTTCTAACCAGGTCTTTTCTTGAAAGACAAGTTGCTTTTTGTATTTCTAGGAAATATTTTTCTATGTTTTCAGCATCACGAAGGACAAACTAGTATTTATTGAAACTGCCCATCGAGCAGATAGTAAGTGTTGTTTTGTCCGCTCTGTTCAGTATCCTTTCTGTGTTTAGTGCCTTTAATTGACACTGATATCATTAGTGGCCTGATGCGTCCCATGAACAGTCTCCATGGTAACCCCCACCCTGGCAGTCAGTGGATGAAGAAGTATTCCGATCCTGTAATTAAGTACAAGTACCAGTACAAGTAAAAGTCCTGCATTGCACCCCTTACTGCAGTAAAAGTAGGCAAGTATTATGAGCGCAATGTACCTAAAGTATTGATATTGGAGTAAAGTTACTATCATGTATGGTGTTTCTCGATTAATAATACAATTATATTACTATTAGATTATATCACTATTATTATCCTTTTTACGATTCATCAAAAGTGATCTTAATCAGAAAAAGGAGACGTAAATTATTTCATGTTTACCTAGTGCTGCGGCGTCAATGTAATGGTAAACTAAACAATAATGAAACCAGCATCTTTTGGAGTAAACAGCCCCTTTTGAAATGTAACACACACACACACACACACACACACACACACACACACACACACACACACACACACACACACACACACACGTCCTCCTTCTCTCATTGTCCCACTTTATTCGGCAGACAGGAAGTCGCTGTTCAGGACTTCCCTCACCAGCTCTGCCTCTTAACGCTGCTCCATAAAGAAACTTTCGTCATGCGTTTGTTTGGCTGGTGATCTGTAGTCAAACATGACTGTCCGACTTTCTGCTTGACATCCTGTTACATGACTGGTAGCCGTTTATGTAATGTGTGTTAGACTATCGTGTGTGTGATTTTAATTTAAGACCAACACTGTTTTTGTCTTAGCCCTGCCTTTATTTCTAGTTTGGTTGTATTTCTTTGTATATATTATATTTGAACATACAGTAGGGGCCTTTTTAATGTTTTTGTATTATTAAAAAATATGATCAGAATTGTAGGATTTAAAAAAAGCTGATTAATCAGTCAGTTTCTGTGTGCAGGAGGATGGTGGTTCCATACGAGGGCCAGTCTTTCTCTGCCCTGAGGAGGCAGTGTCAGCAGAGTGGACGTCTGTTTGAAGACCCCCTGTTCCTCACAACCGACCAGTCTCTGTTCTACCAGAGCAACCGCATCGGCAGTGTCACCTGGAAAAGGCCGAAGGTGAGAACAGAAGTGTTTTAGATTTTTCTTGCTGACTTTTCTTTAGCTTAGCTGTTGTGCATCAGGAACGTAGACTGTAAATAAGAAGTGGACGTAGTCACCGTGAAGCCACGGGCTTTTGGACAGCCGTTCTGAAGCATTTTGGCCGTCGCCATCTTGGATTGTTGCAACCAGAAGTAGCGCAAGCGGGTGGAGCTAAGTGCAGCTGAATGCTGAATAAGATGTTTTTAAACAACCAACGTGTTACAATTAACTTTCATGAACTGAATCCACGCTGTGAAAGGGTTAATGTTCTAAGACAAAAACACGGACAACTCCCAGACCAGTCAATGCTGTGGTAGCGACCTGTCAATCACAAAGTAGCCACGCCTCTAAAGCATACACCGCTTTATGTTCTGTTTGACTCTAAATGGACCATAATTTACAAAATGAACATCATGCTGTACGGAAGAAGACTTGAAACTAGAGATTTATTTTCCTTGCGCAAATATACAACTTTAATTAAGGAACTCTTTTTTTATCTCCAAATATTACTAGGAGAGGCGGCAGGTGGGTAAGGGGGAGACGAGTACAATGGAGAGCGTGCACAGAGAGGGAAAGGAAAGGAGGTTACTGAATATGGAGAGGAATTTATTTTACCCCACTGAAATCCCATTCCAACACCTGGAAATGTTTTGTGTGTGTGTGTTTACCTTACTCTTTGATGCAATATTTCAGCAAATATTTGGACAGCAGAATAACATGCTGAGAGTCTCTCAGTAGTGATTTACTTCCCGGTAATTCTCATGTGTGTGGTTGAATTGGGACTCATTGGGGGAATAAAATAGGAAAAACGGAAATCATCATTTGTTGGGGGGAAAAAAGCACAGGATTTAAAGGGAAACACCCCAAAATGCACCATGTTACAACATATTTCACCTTAAATGTTTTAGTCCTACAGAAAGATTGTGATGCGTTGTCTTATGACACACGTCCCTGTTAATGGGGAAGTTGTCATCTGGAAGGAATTCGCAGATGTCCTCTTCCAAAAAACAAACACACCTGATCCTGTAAAGCAGCGGCCCCCAACCACGGACCGGTTTCGTGTCAGACAATATTTTCACGGACTGGCCTTCACGGTGTGGGCGAAAAATATGACGTAAATGATACAACCGGCATAAAGACAATTATAAGTGCACAAAGATACAACTCACCATTACGCCGAATCAGTGGGAGCCCTGATCTTGTTTCTCTGCTACGAGCCGGTCCCATCTCGGTGTGACGGGAGAAAAAGACCGACGTGTGTTTATGTCCAGTCTACTGACTCTACTCCGTAACTTAAACCTTTATGTGCAATCAGTAACTTCATTAAAACCTGCTTCACAAAGACAGGATGTTGAAATGGAAGCAGGGTTTCAGAGCTTTTTTGGCGATCTCAGTATACTCTGCCTTGATCTTAATCCAGAACACCGAGTTATAACAGACTTTTAAGTTTCATTTTTGGGGAAACGTATCACATAACCTCTTGACATGTGTCAAGAGGTTACGTTTGAGGCTACGCACAGACGGATGTATCCGGTCATCTTTCGAAATAAAACATTTTTCCGATTTATTTCATAAATTCTTCCTCTGCGGCCCAGTACCAAGGGACCCACGGACCGGTACCGGGCCGCGGCCCGGGGGTTGGGGACCGCTGCTGTAAAGGTTCTGCTTATCCTTAACGGATATATTCTATGTTTCCTTTGTATTCAAGTCCAGTTTTTTAAGGATCAGCCAAGTTTAACAAATGTGTTCCAGTAGCAGGATCAGGCTTTGTTCAGGACAAATTCATGGCTAGATACAAAATAACAAGGCAGAAGAGCTAGAGACGTTTCTGATGTCGGTGGACATGAAACAGAGGAGAGTAGATGTAGGCGTCTGTTAGAGACTGTGACCTTAAGTAACCTCTGCATCCAAAACTGTACTTCCTCAAGTACTTCCTCAAGTACTTCCTCAAATCCTCTGCAAAAAGACTCTGAGGCTTTTCTGTCCTGATTTTAAGACTTGTTCACAGCCTGCAGGAGGAAATGTTTTCCCTTCATGGCAAAGCAACTCCCTGAAAAAATACACACACACATATATATATATATATATATATATATATATATATATATATATATATATATATATATATATATATATATATATATACACACACACACATACACACACAACTATACAACATACAACATACAACAATGCAAAGCAAAGTCGATGCAGCAGTACCGGAGACATTGTCTTTTTCCACTCCCCCTATTCTTTTTTTCCTTTTTAAAACTTGGTGCCCACATGACCCACAATGCAACGGGACTGCCGACAGTTTGTTTCGAGGTTTTGGTGTGTCTTTCTAGTAGCAGCTAATGAGGCCGGGAGCCTCTGGCCACATTTAGAGATGATAAACCGGCCACATAGGTCTGCTTGCCTCACTTTGTTCGGACTTCACACGTCCAGGTTTAATTTTTTCCGTTTCAAACTTGTAGAATGTTTGAGTTTGTTACAAAGGGGCGTCCAGTTACTCGACCGACGGCCTCAGTCCAGAACAAACATTGGATTTGTTTGATATGAGTTGTTTGCTCCAGAAACACCCGCTGTATTTCACTGAGCCTTTGTGGTTTTTAAGAAGGTTTTTATGCTGTGCATTAGTAACCACTGCAGCGTTTTAGTCAGTAAATTAGATGAAGAGAAAATGTAATGCTCGTAATGGAGATATTGCTCAATGGCTTTCCAGCTTCTATCTGCTGCTATTTCAACTGTACACTGTCTTTGTATTACACACGCACGCACGCAAACACACAGTATGAGCACGAGTTTGTTGTGGGACATATAATGTGCTAAAATGTCTTTCTGTAGCAGCTGATGATTTAAAAAAATAAAAGAAATGTCAAAAGAAATTCAAGTTCTAAGTCTTATTCCAACCGTGAATCTGAACAGTTTCCCAATCGTCCTTCAGTATTTACTATATCAAAGAAACAACCAGCTAAAGCCTGACCTGCCTCTTTTATAACGTGTTTTTACTGTCGATCATTGATGATCTGAGCTGGTAAATAATTAAACAGGAAACTTAAAGCACTCCCATAGATCAATATTATGGATTTGTCCAGTGAGTGTTGAGAGGGGAAACATTTGTGCCGTTGGACCCTAAAGTTAAACTGTCTCTCTGAGTCCCCGGTCCAACCTTCTGGGGATCAGTGTCATTAACAAAGGGCAACTCTGTTATTTTTCAACCTGGAGCCTATTGTCTTATGTGGTTGTGACTAATGGGGACCATGATTTTTGAAATTGGTCCAGTTTTGAAGGAAAGCGCTGCAGCAGACGGCAGCAGCTGAACGAGCTGTGATGTAATCTCTCGGGAAACTCCTCATCGTCGAGTACGAAAAACTGCTTGTTTTTGCCAGTGATGGACTCAGATCGTCATTAGAACTGTCTGACGATTAGTGATGCCCTCAGGAAACTCGGTTCTAAACGGTTAAATTAGTAAAATAGTTAACAATTCTGCTATCGGTACTTTAGAAGTTATGCAGTGAGATCTCCTCGGTAAATAGAAGCATTGCAAAGCTCCTCTTTATCTCTGTCTTTGCTCGAGGGGCGGAGCATTTCTTTACTGTGAAACACACACACACACGCGCGCACACGCACGCGCATGCACACACACACACACACACACACACACACACACACACACACACACACACACACACACACACACACACACAGAGACTCTCATCATGGCAGAGAGAAGAAAAAGATCCAAAGTGAGGCTACATTTCACTCCAATAGATTCTGAGAACTCTCGTATCAAACGCAGTAAAGCCCTCACTAGTAAGAGAGGACACCGCAGCTGTATCATAACATGTAGCCAACAAGCAGAACATCAATCTGCAGAAATGTTCAGTTTTCTACTGTTTGTTGAGCAGCCATCCGTCCTCGTCCACTGCAGGTAACATTAGTGATGCCACACACAGTTTGATCATAACAATAGGCAATACGAGCACTAGTATTGATAACATCCAAACGATAACCATCCTTTTGCACAATGTTATGGACATTTGGTAGGAGTTGAGATTACATACAGGTCTCCGAGCGCTGGATGCACGTACACCTTTTTAACTTCTGGCTGGAGTTCCTTGGATCAGATTTCTCTCTATACTGGCTCTTGATTGCATTTACATTATTTGGTGTTTTTTTTATATCAGAAAGCTATCCGATATGCATGAAGATGCATGGCGAACACAAAGAAGGAACTTTGTACTAAGAACTGTAACTTTGGAAAAAGCCCTCTTCATTTATTGAACTCTGACTGGAAAAGCCTTATATCACCTGCTAAAATTCACAATACATCTACATAGACTGAAGACTGTGGATTTTGTCAATCATCATGACACAATCATGTAACAAACCATTGCACTGTTTACAATTCTTTTTTTTCTTTTTTCTCAAAGACTGTGATTCTATGTGGGTTTCAGTATTTTTGTGTGATCTTACTGTACAAACAAGTCAAATTTAGCATGCTTTGTGTATATTTAAGGAAGAAAAAGGAGAATGAAGAGAGTGTGGAAAGGAGACGCCCCCAGGCTATTTATTGTGTGTGTGTGTGTGTGTGTGTGTGTGTGTGTCTTTTTTGTGGTTGAACAGACAAGTACATTTATGGTACTGTGTGGGGGGTGGCATTTACAGTATGATCAACCTCTAATTTGACAATGCACACACAGCGAGGGGCATTTAAAGTTTCTTTCTTGAAAGATGCTCAACCTACAGTGCAATTACAATGTCTAAGACACACAAACATGTCCGTCTGTGCATGGAAAAATAGATTTACAAGAAATAATGCACATAAGGGTGTAGATGCACGCAAATGTTCTTTCAATTATAATGATGCATCAACTAAATTATGCAGCAATACCATATATAACCTATTACTAATAAACCCAGGGCACTTGAAATCAACATAAATCGGTCAGTGTGTCATGTGACTTTACAAAAAGAAATACAACACCTATAAGATGATACTTCATAATTACATTTAATTAAAAACAGAAAACACCCCAAAAAATGTATCTGCAACTACTAAAGAGAGTCTTTTGGGAAATGTACCCATTTGCTTTCTGGCAGAAAGTGAGATGAGTAGATCGACACCACTAAAAGCTACATGCTAAACATGACGCTTATTGTAGCACCCTGTTTGCATGGCTCAGCACAAATGCTGGAAGCAGGGGCAAACAGCTAGCCTGCTCTGTCCACAGATAAACTAAATCTGCACCACTGAAGCTCACTTATTAACAGGTTATATCTTGTATTTGAACATGTACCATGTTCAGAGCTTCATGTATACGTCTGTCTCCACATGTTTAGTGGTCTTTGTGGTTCATCCCGGCTCCTTCATTTGGCTGCCGTCCTGATAGTCTGCCTCCCATACATCTGTGGTGTGCTTTGCTTTGAACACTTAGAAGCTATTTCTATTTAATCTGAGGGTGTATATTGTTTTCTTTTCCCTGTATTTACCTTTACCTTTATGGTTGGCTGACTGCTCCGGCTAACGCCCTGCTTCACATTCATGCATAACTGGCAGCTGCCCAGTATTTGACCACATCTCTCAAGTGTGGTTCGCCTTAATCCACTATACTTCCTCACGTCTCTCTGATGTAAATTCATTTACAAAATTCTTTTCCCATTATGTCACGTTCAAAAATAATTCCTCGTTCAATCTTTTGTTGGTTACTAGTTTGATTGGTTTTCGCTCATATTTAAAAAATGCACCTGAAGTTTTGAGCGTGTGTTGGATTCTTTGTAACCAATAACTATTATTCTATATTTTATAAACCATTAAATGGACACTCCGATTACATCAATACGTTTAAAGGACTTTCCCTCTCCTTCTTTTTGCTGAGTTGATATTATTTATTTAAAAGAAGAAGAACGAGGTACCACTGATTGTTATAATGTTTGTCCTTCTAGGAGTTATGCGACAACCCCCATCTGTTTGTGGACGGCATCAGTGCTCATGACCTGCACCAGGGCCAGCTGGGAAACTGCTGGTTCGTAGCCGCCTGCTCCAGTTTGGCCTCCAGGGAGACGCTATGGCAGAAGGTGAGACAAAGCACAGGGATGTTTTATTATAATTTGAGTTTTGTGTCAGGCTGATGGTCCTGCAAAGTGAATATTTGACATTCGCTACTTTGTTCTGCTGCTACTGTTGCTGCCTCTCCTGCGGCCGGCGGAGGACTTCAGAAAACAAAATACAACGACAAGGAGTTCACAACTCAAAAACTCATATCATCACAGTATTCAGCTGGTCAGCAAAGGTCGTGTTATATTTACAAGAGGAAGTTCAGTTTGGAGCCAAATACGGCCCCAACCGAATACTTGGGCGACGTGGTATGGCCTCCAGACCAAGGTTATCAGGTTTACATTTCAAACATGTTTCGTTATGAACTTTTCTTATCACATTAGTTTTAATCTTGCTCCATTTCATAAGAAAAATAAAAAAACATTGCACTCAGCCATATTGTGACACCAGACGTATGAGAACCAAACCTCAGTCAGTGCGGGGGTCTTCTTTGAACACTTGCCGTTGTCCATGTCCGACCTTGAGGTTGCGATCCTGGGGTTAAAGTAGCAGGCAAGTCTTGGTTTGTCCTGGATGGATGCTGTAATGACGCAGCTCTGGTGAGAGTTTCAGATTTCACTCTCGCTCTCTCTTCCCTCGTAGGCTCGTGACACGCCTTCTCTGTCTCCCCTCCCCATCATTTAGATGAATATGTTAAGTCACTATCTGATGCCAAATGAGGTCACACAATGGTGGTTGAGCCTATGGCCCTGTGATGAAAGCGCTTGCATTTTGATATTTATATTTAAGTACAAAGGAGTCAAATTCCATCTATGTGTAAACACACATGGCCAATAAAGCTGATTATTACAGGGGGCCATACACCTGCAATTACTGCTTATCGCCATAGAGAACAAAACTGAGATCTTTGAGGTTGTAACTTGAAGTCATTTTAAAAAGAAAAATGGAATAAAGCACCAAGCTATTGGTCGATACTTTTGCTTCTAATTTGTTTTACTTCATTTTTTATTATGTTGGTGACTCATACCTGTTTGTGTATCTTTACTAAATAGTATTTGTACTGTTTTATATTGTGCAACAGTTGTATTTGACTAAATGTGTTATTTATTTATGTTAAAATTAAAGAAGAAAGTATTTTACATGTTTTGTATTGGTTCTCACCCCATTGAGAAATATAAAACTTCAAATTCTTAAATTGAAAATAAAAATAAATATAAATTTGTTATGTAGCTTTGTTATGATTACTTTATTTGTTTTACTTACTATTTGATTGACTTATTTATTCTCATAATATACTGCAATTCTCTTTTTTGAGTGTTAAACTTCTGAATGTCAACACTAATGAAGAGCAAATGAACATTTATTATTTATTTTCATTGATGATCACTCACAAGACGTCACAGTTCACGAAGACACTCACATTCCGTGAGAGTTTCTTGCTTCTCAATACTGAGAATTGAGATCATGGAATTTGACGCCAAATGTAGTTCTGTTTTCTGGGAAAGTCACCAACCAGAACCCGGGATTTAGCGCAGTTAGTATTCTGACTATTATCATATGGAGTGAAACAAACCTTAATGTAGAGGCTCAAACCTTAATCCATTAAAGTATTCGAGCCACTAGGGGGGCAAACGGGAGAACATGTTTGGACGCGTGTTCTGCCACAAACAAATCCACTGTCCAGTGTGCTGTGTCTCTTTGATCCATTTATTAATCAGCAATGTCCAATATACTTGAATTAAATTAGTCTTACATGTTGCAGCACAAGATACCACAAGACAGGATACAGCACTACCACGTTGACGCGACCACGGTCAAAAACTATTTTGCTTCCCATCCACACACACCTGTTCCCATTACCTGGCACTTCTCTATATGCCTTATGCCAGGGATTCCCAAAGTGTGGTGCGCGCACCCCTGGGGGTGGGCGAGCTGCCTCTAGGGGGTGCGCGAGAGGAAAAATGTAATGGTGGTCTAATGGTGTAATAATTAATATTAAACATAATAAAAATACAAAAATTAAGTAGGATTTTTTAATTATTAAATGTCCCTTTGTAAGATTTAAATTTAAAATTAAAAACGTACAATTTAATAAATAGATGCACTTACGGTCTTGTACACCTCACGTCATTTCATTCATTCAGCAACATCCATGAAAATATGTTCAACTGGCTGAAATCGGGGAAGCTGTCAGGTGGGACATCTGAAGCTATCAGAAATAAAAGAGGAGAGGGACAGAGAGAGAGAGGGAGGAACCGGAGGGAGAGAAACGGAGAGGTGCGTTGGGGAGAGACCGGGAGAAGAAATCGACCGGGAGTCGGAGAAAGAGGAGACGAGAGTGAGCATCAGACTGGGAAAAAAAAGAGGAAACATGATGACAATTATCTGGGTCTGGGCTTCACTTAGATTGGCAATGCAGATTGCCCAAAGCCACAGTGCGTGTTGTGCAGTGAGGTTGTGGCTAACAGCTGTCTGAAGCCTCTTATTTGCGCCGACACCTGAACACCAATCATGCCAGTGCAAGTCAGAAGCCCCTTACATTTTTTAGATCAAAATTGGAAGAGTTACAAAACAGCCCAAAACAATTGCAGTCTCATTCACGTGAGTCTCTCAAAGTCTCTCACTTTCTCCCTCTCCCTCTCTATCTCTCTTGCTGCAGGCTGCGCTGCATGTGAACATCCTCATATGGACTCCTCCTTTTTTATTTATATCTGTTTCTGAGCCTATGCATGTGCCACTCTTTGTTCTTTACGTGGCTTACTGTGTTTAAGTAAATACATGTGAAATGCAATCTGCCTCTGAGCCTGTGCGTGTGTCCTCGCCATCCAGGGAGCTGTGCGACTGAGCTGTGCGTTTGAGCTGTGCGACTCCGCGGAAGGCGCTTAAAGTTGAGAATATTTCAATTTTTAAGCGCGCCGAAAAAACGCTAGAAAAACGCGTCGCGCGGCATTTAAAAAGCGCGCATGAAAGGCGCGCCGTACCATAGGAAAACAATGGTTTTGCTAGCGACGCGTTTTTGAGAGTCGCGTCTGGTGTGAACGGCCCTTTATTGCTCTTTAAAAGTGACGCCTTGTGAAACTGAAATGTATACAGCGGACTAAATCTTGTAACAAACGCCACGCGCGAGCAAACAGTTCTCGCATTGGTCCGATTTTATGCGGCTATAAATAGGCTCTGTTGCGTTTTTTTTTTAAGGTGTGGGGGATTGGGGGTGCGTGAACCCGGTCGGGATGTAGAAGGGGGTGCGTGGCGTGGCCTAAAAAGTTTGGGAACCGCTGCCTTATGCAGTTAATGTGCCACCCTGTGTTCAAATGAAAGAACTACATGCCCCCATTCACCCAGTGTTTCCTCAAACAATAAACACAATTTTGGCTCCAACACTCATTAACACGCTTTCACTTTCTGCTATTACACTTCCATTTCCATAAACCCTGAGCTTTGACAAGAAGAGGATTGTGTGGTCTTTGTTTTGTCCCCAGGTGATCCCTGACTGGAAGGACCAGGAGTGGGATGAGGAAAAACCGGAGTCCTACGCCGGGATCTTCCACTTCCGGTTCTGGCGGTTTGGTGAGTGGGTGGACGTGGTGATCGACGACCGGCTGCCTACGGCGAACGGGGAGCTGGTGTACTGCCACTCCAAGGACAGCAACGAGTTCTGGAGCGCGCTGGTGGAGAAAGCCTACGCCAAGTAAGACTTCCACTGTGTGTGTTTTATTCATCACACGCACAACCGTTACAGTGGAGCAGCCGATGACGAAGAAATCCTTGTTCTCCAACAACGCTCCGCCAAAATGTATAAAGTTGCAATATACGAATCAAAGAGAATATGTTTAAAATACGATATATAATATACATATATTTATTAATGATGTGTCTTTTAGGATGTGCGGATGCTACGAGGCGCTTGACGGGGGCAACACGGCTGACGCGCTCGTGGATTTCACCGGCGGCGTGTCAGAGCCGATGGACTTGATGGAGAACGGCTTTAAAGACGACGATGAGAAACGCAACGAGCTGTTTGAGAGAGTCCTGAAGGTCCACGACAGAGGGGGCCTCATCAGCTGCTCGATCAAGGTGAGGAGAAGGGCAAACGTGGGACGGCCGAATTATTCTTGTATGTAAACGATGAAGCCTCGATAACCACCGGCGTTCGTCATGGAGTTCCACAAGGTTCTGTGCTTGGACCAATTTTATTCACCTTATATATGCTTCCTTTAGGCAATATTATCAGGAAACACTCCATAAACTTTCATTGTTATGCCGATGATACTCAACTATATCTATCGATCAAACCAGATGAAATCAACCCAGTCGCTAAACTTCAAGCGCGCCGTAGCCCTTTAAGCCCTCACCCTAACCCCAATCCTATTTATTTTTTGAGTTCTGTTTAGAGGTTGTACATGGGGATTATATATTATTGTTGCCCTGATTTTTATGTTTAATTTGATACCTATGATGTTGTTGTTTTTTGGGGGATTTATACCATGTTTTTTTCTTGATTTGTACCTTTTTGACCTGATATAAAAGGGTCTCCATTTCTCAAGGACTGCCTTTTTTCACCTTTGTAACATTTCAAAGTATCTGGAACATCTTGTCTCAAAGCGATGCAAAAAAGTTGATTCACGCATTTGTTACTTCTAGACTGGACTACTGTAATTCGTTATTATCAGGCTGCTCCGGTAAGTCTCTTGGGTCTCTCCAGTTGATCCAGAATGCTGCAGCTCCTAGACTAGGAAGAGAGATCACATTTCTCCTGTATTAGCTGCTCTCCACTGGCTTCCTGTAAGATTAAGAATCACATTTTAAATCCTTCTCCTCACCTACAAAGCCTTAACTGGTGATGCACCATCATATCTTAAGGAGCTTATAGTACCATATTACCCCACTAGAGAGCTGCGCTCACTGAATGCGGGGTTACTTGTGGTTTCCAGAGTCTTAAAAAGTAGGATGGGAGCCAGAGCCTTCAGTTATCAAGCTCCTCTTCTGTGAAACCAGCTTGCACTTTCAGTCCGGGGGGCAGACACAGTCACCTCATTTAAGAGTAGACTTAAGCCTTTCCTCTTTGATCGCACTTATAGTTAGGGCTGGCTCAGGTTTGCCTTAGTCCAGCCCCTAGATATGCTGCTATAGGCCTAGACGGCTGGGGGACATCTTAGGATACACTGAGCTCCTCTCTCCTCTTTTCCTCTTCTCTCTCTCCTTCTGGATGAATTCATGTCTCTTCAATGCACATTACTAACTCCATTTCTTCCCGGGAGTCTCTGTGCTTCCTCGCCTCAAGTTTCCATGGATCGTGACTGTCTGGCACCGGTCCTGCCTCCTGCCATGGCGGCCCTGCTGATGCACCTCCTCTCTACCTCCTTCTACTGACATGGATCATGTCATATTCATTGAATGTGCTGTAACTCTGTTACGTTGTTCATTCTATACACATATATTGCTTCTGTCCATTCGGGGAGAGGGATCCTCCTCTGTTGCTCTCCTGAAGGTTTCTTCCCTTTTTTCCCTGTGAAAGTTATTTTTCTGATCCGATGTAAGGTCTCGGGACAGGGATGTCGTATGTATACAGATTTTAAAGCCCTCCGAGGCAAATTTGTATTTGTGATTTTGGGCTATACAAAATAAACTGAATTGAATTGAGTGGCTTGATTCAGGAATGATTTTACAGACTCACTGAACCGGCGCTGTGTCCTTCTAGGCAACCACTGCGGCCGACATGGAGGCCAGGCTGTCCTGCGGCCTGGTGAAGGGCCACGCCTACGCGGTGACGGACGTCCGCAGGGTGAGGCTGGGCCACGGCCTGCTGGCCTACTTCCGGTCTGACAAACTCACCATGATCCGCATGAGAAACCCCTG
Source organism: Taurulus bubalis (assembly GCF_910589615.1). NCBI lineage: Eukaryota > Metazoa > Chordata > Actinopteri > Perciformes > Cottidae > Taurulus > Taurulus bubalis. The sequence continues at coordinate 13,333,781 of NC_136598.1, forward strand.
GGGAGAGAGAGAGTGGAACGGGGCCTGGAGCGACAGGTGAGGAGGAGAGAACCACAGACTGTGTTTTCCACACGGGAATAATGTTTGAAATCTGTCCAGAGCACCAACTATTGGAACAAGTGTAGTCCCAGGTGATTCGACTATAAACCATGTCTGTCCCTTTTAATTCTGCCCAGTTTGGAAATACTTTAAAATTAACATTTTACATCTGCCATCACAAGAAGGATACAGATCTTTTTTCTGCCTGTTTGCAGCTCTGAAGAGTGGAAGAAGGTCAGTAAGAGTGAGAGGGAGAAGATCGGCGTCACTGTGCAGGATGATGGAGAGTTCTGGTGAGTTTTAGTCTAACACTGCCCCCTGTTGGTAGACATGAGGTGCCTGGAGCTTTGTGACTTTAACCCTAAAGTCAGTGGGCCAATCACAATCTCCACATGCACAGATTCATGGACTGTGACTCAAGGACCCTCTTTCTCTCCCCTCCTGCAGGATGACGTTTGACGACTTCATTGCCAACTTCACGGACCTCATCCTGTGTCGCCTCATCAACACATCCTACCTGAGCTTCCACAAGACCTGGGAGGAGGCCGTGATGCGGGGCTCCTGGCGGCGCCATGACGACCCGCTTCTCAACCGAGCCGGGGGCTGCACCAACAACAAGCACTCTTTCCTCCAGAACCCACAGGTGTGGTTTTCTCTCATTTAATCGTGGGTTATCTGATATGCCGTTGCTTTGCAATAGTGACGACTCTGGAGGGCAGAACTCTTAACGATACGTATGTATTTCTTTTGCAGTATGTGTTCGACGTAAAGAAGCCGGAGGACGAGGTTCTGATCTGTCTGCAACAGAAAGACCGCAGAGCCACGCTGAGAGGGGGACGAGGAGAAAACCTTGCTATTGGCTTCGAGATACACAGGGTCAGCTCGCTGTGTGTGTGTGTGTGTGTGTGTGTGTGTGTGTGTGTGTGTGACCCTCCAGGTCTCAGACTAAACTAAACATGTATTGCAGGGCTGTTGGAGCCTTATAAGATAACATTAATTATTAGTCTTTCGCTTATCCCAGTCAAAAGCCTTCTCCAAGTAAGTCCAAAAAGCAAATGTAGACTTGTTGGGCAAACTTCCAGGACCGATCCAGTAGTCTTTCGAGGGTTAAGAAGAGCTGGTCCACTGTTCCACGACCGGGACGAAATCTGCACTGCTCCTCTTGATTCGGAAGTTCGATAAACGGTCAGAGCCTCCTTTCCAGCACCCTGGCATAAGCACCCTGATAGTTCGACCAGTCCATGGGCACTGTTCCCGACCCCCATGCGACATTGAAGAGGTGTGTCAGCCAAGACAACCCAACAATGTCCAGCGCCCTTCAGCATCTCAGGGCAGATCTCATCTACCCCGGGCGTCTTGCCATCAAGGAGGTTTTTGACTACCTTAACAGCCTCCCCCAGGGATATGGGTGCAACACCCCCCCTCTGCTGCCTTCTCTCCAGGTGACATGTTGGTCGGGTTTAGGAGTTCCTCAAAGTGCTCTTTCTCACCGCCCAATGATGTCCCTTGTCTGGATCAGCAGCCCTCAACCCCGCTGAGAATAGCCTGGGCCCTGCTTTCCCCTCCCGAGCCGTCGGATGGTTTGCCAGAACCTCCTTGAGGCCAACCGAAAGTCCTTCTCCATGGCCTCCCCGAACTCCTCCCATGCCCGAGTTTTAGCATCCGCAACCACCACAGACGCAGCCCTTCTAGCCTGCCGGTACATCTCAGCTGCTTCAGGAGACCCCAGAGCTAACCAAGCTCTAAAGGCCTCCTTCTTCAGCTTGACGGCTTCCCTCACGCCCGGTGTCCACCACCGGGTTCTCGGGTTGCTGCCACAACCAGCACCGATGACCTTCTGATCATAACTACTAGCGGCCGCGTCCACTAGCTTTGAACATGGTCCACTCTGATTCCATGTCCCCAACCTGCCCCAAGATGTGTGAGAAGTGCTTCCGGAGGTGGGAGTTAAAGATCTCCCCGACAGGATCCTCCGTCAGACGTTCCCAGTTTACCCTTACTAAACGTTTGGGCATCTGATCCAACTCACCACCAGGTGGTGATCAGTTGACAGCTCTGCTACTCTCTTCACACAAGTGTCCAAGACATACGGCCGCAGATCAGATGATACGGTTACAAAGTCGATCATTGATCTCCGGTTCTGGTACCAGGTACACTTATGAGCCACCTTATGTTCAAACATGGTGTTCGTTAGGGCCGATCCGTAGCTAGCACAGAAGTCCAATAACGAAACACCACTCAAGTTCAGAACGGGCAAGCTGTTCTTCCCCAATCACCAGGTAGCTCCGTCATTGCCCACTTGAGCGTTGAAGTCTCCCAGGAGAACTTCCCGGAGAAGTCCCACCAACTCCAAGAAGGCCGGAGGCATCAGCACAGACAACTGTCGGAGCCTTACTCCATGCAACCCATAGGCGCAGGGAGGTGACCCTCTCGTTCTCCGGCGATAACTCCAACATGACGGTGCTCAGCCGGGTACTCGTGAGTATCCCCATTCTTGCCTCTCACCCTGGGCAACTCCAGAAGAGGACTAAGCCCAACTCCTTTCCAGAGAGCTTGGATCCAGAGCCAGTGAGCCCAACTATATCTAGCTGGTACACATTCCGAGAGCTATGCTGCCGGCGATTGATTCGCCAATGCCCCCGCCCAGGCCCCTGCCCGGCCTGCTGCCTGGTCTGCATTACACCCCACCCCGATGCTTGTCCCGGCAGGTGGTGGGTCCACATGGTGGCTGCTCCATATTGTGAGTCCGACCGGGCGCCGTGGGTGAAGGCCCGGACACCAGACGCTCGCTGGCAAGCTCCCCTCCTGGTTCTGGCTCTGGGAGGGTGGTTTCATGGGCTGCTATACATCAGGGGTTTTTGAACCGCTCTTAGTCTGGGTTCTCCCCCAAGACCTGTTTGCCTTGGGAGACCCTGCTAGCGGCTGATGCCACGGATAACATAGCTCCCAGGATCACTGTGTCACTCACTACTGGGGTCACCCCAGGTTACTCCGTGCACAAGTCCCTGCCAGTTTCAATACAATATTGAAATACTTTTCTGGTCTTCAGCTATTAAAATCTATGCGCTCTCTCTGTGTTCAGGTGGAGTTCAACAGGATCTACCGTATGCACGTCACCCAGCAAAAGGTTGGCGGGAGCGTCTACATCAACTCAAGGTCTGTGTTCAGACGCATTGAGCTGACGGAGGGGCGGTACGTCATCATAACCACGACCTTTGACCCTGACCTGGAGGGAGACTTCCTGCTCCGTACCTTCACTGACGTGGCATCCGACTGCAAGTGAGTGGGGACTCAATGGGCTCGTTTTAGTTTGAGCTCTTGTTGTTTTCTTTTCGACCGTTTCAGAGTTTGTTGTTCAGCAGCATTATTTGATATTGAAAAAAAATAAACTGATATTGTGAAATGACAATACTTTTTTGTTTTTGTTTCACAGTTTGTCATATACAGGCGTGTGAGGAACAAAATATATTATATTTTGTTAGTTAGTTACTGAGTGAGCAAACATGAAATACAGTAAAAATTAGTTTGTGTCTGGCATCAATACCATTTATAATTTTTTTTCATGCAATATTTTTTCCCCAGTTGAGAAAACGGATTATCTTTTTTGTGTGATTATTATATACTACACCGATTTCACTGGATGATTGATTGCCATGTAATATCCAGTATTTGTGTTTTTATTGCAGTTGTTGATTATTTACTGTGCATCCAATGAACCGTCGAACAGATCTGAGATCATCAGAGCTTGTCTAAGTAGCATACAGTTGTGAGAACCATCATCTCAGTATTTCTGCATTGGAGCTACTTTTAGTCCTCAGATGTTTTGTGAATATAGGTGCAGTTTACACCTGATATCAAGCTAATGACAGAGCAGCAGTCCCTTTTTCCAACAATAACATAAACGTACAGTTCTAGATAAAAACATAAACATAAGAACTAATACAAGTATCTCTTTCCCCGTCTCAATCTGTCTGTCTGTCTGTCTGCCTGTCTGTCTGTCTGTCTGTCTGTCTGTCTGTCTGTCTGACCTGCAGGGAGTTGACTCTACATGAGCCTCCACAGACCTGCTGGTCCGGGTTGTGTGGTTATCCCTCTCTGGTCACTCAGGTCCACATACTGAATGCAAATGGACTCGCAGGACAAGACTCTGATGGAGGTAGGTTTGAGTTTTTGATAATTCATCATGAGACGCTTTCCAGGATATTTGCTCCATGACCATCAACAGATTGCTGGTTGTAATCAGGTCCAATTAAATTGTATTAGCTCTACAAAACATTTTATTTTTATTTAGTATTTATTTTTAGTACAAAATATGAAAGTATTATAATTTAATTATGAAGTATTTTCTTAGAATATATTATATTTTGTATTATATTATATTATGGAGTCCTTTGGGGTGTTTCTTTGGCACTTTGGACATGCCACTGTTATCTCCTGAATTATTATTGTGCTTTTGTTGTTATTTACATACTTTGGGTAGCTTTTAAAACTGACCTGCTGTCCTCTGAAGCAGCTGTAGCACAATGTCGTTTTTGGCCAGTCGATGGCAGTAGCAGCTTTGTATTGTCAGTGACTGCTGCTGGAGTTCTTGTACAGCAGCAACTTAAACCAGTCTGAATGTACAACAGTCATGATGGCAGACAGCTGCAAGGCTTGCATTCATCTAGATTATGCTGTGTTTGCGGTTATTAAAATACTTTGTACTGCTGGTGTGTAGCTCAATTCATCATAATACCTCAATATTAGTAAGTTACTAGCAGCTAAAGTTATCAAATAAATGTAATGGAGTATAAAGTATTAGAAAATAGAAATACTCAAGTAAAGTACAAGTACCTCAAAATGGTACTGAAGTACAGTACCACTGGTGACACCCAGCTTTGCCTGAATCTTTCTCCGTCTTTCTTCTACGGTCCTTTTCATCGTCTCTGCTCTCTACAATGTGTTTGCTAGAAGAATGTAGCTGCTAAGTCACAATGGAGATGTGTTTGTGCTTCTGGAGCTTAGAAGCTGATGATAAAAACAAAATAATACAAAACGTCATTTCCTAATCTTAAATCTCACAATTATGGATCAAGTTTATGAAACTGACAGAGATGGTGTGTGTCTCTCTCTGCAGTGTCGGACCCCTACGTGATAATTCGTTGTGAAGGAGAGAAGGTTCGCTCACCAGTCCATAAAAACACACGCAGCCCCAACTTCGACACTAAGGGGCTCTTCTTCAGGAAGAAAGCCAACCAGCCAATCAGAATCGAGGTGTGTGTGTGTGTGTGTGTGTGTGTGTGTGTGTGTGTGTGTGTGTGTGTGTGTGTGTGTGTGTGTGTGCACGCACTATTTACTATTCCACCGCTGAACTTGTGGACATGCATTTTGTCGTCACGTTCAAGCGGTGACTTCCTGTTTCTCCGTGCCTCTCAGATTTACAATCACAACGTGTTGATGGACTCCTTCCTGGGTCAGGTGACGCTGCCCGCCGAGCAGGGCGAATTCCAGCAGACCCTCCACCTGAGGGACAAGGGCAATCGCCGCGACAACGACCTGCCGGGAACCCTCACTGTCGCAATAGTGACCAGCCCGGTGCTCACCAACATCTGAGACACACCACGGAAAATAAAATCGTCCAGTCCACTCGCTCAAGTTTTACCCTATTTTGCCCTATAAGAGTTAAATATTGGCACAAATAGAGGGTTTACATTTTGGGAGTTTACGTTCTAGAAGATTACACATCCAGCAGAAGGCCTGTGGAGTTCAAACGACCGTAAATGTCTGTTTACAAAGGGATTTACAGTACCTGTATTGGGGGAATCTGATTATCCTAAAAATGATTTTTAGCTAGCTTCTATACACGTTTACATACACAAATATTCAGTTATTTTGCTCTGATTCTGTAAAAGACACATGGGGCACACGCAAAAGCATTTTCGGATTCTCATCCTAACTATCTCTTATTTTTTTTCTGAAAGTAAGCTCGTACCAGTGTGCCATATCAGATTCAAATGCTCCTCAATTCAGTTGAGACACATAGTCCGAGGGCGCTGTATATGGTTCCAAAGAATACTCAAAGAATAAAACCTGAATAATATCTGCATATCACACATGTCTTAAATGGAATTTGCTGTTCACATGATCCGTATCAAATTCAGACTTTTATCATGTTCAGAACAACAGCGGAATTTTAGTGTGCATGTAAACAAAGTCAGTGTTTGCAGTTCTTCTTGTTCTTCTTCATGTTATGTCTATTAACCACTACTTACTGTCATTTGTATTCTACTGTGTCATGACTATTTCCCCTTTTGAGTTTAATTTAGCCTTTTTTAAATCCTATTGACGTGTCTTTTTATAAGGGCCTCTTTGCTATCCTGTCTCCTGTACACCTGTACCCTGTGTTGCCTTGTTGAGAGGTTCTACACAAATATACTTGCCTTACCCAGTAGTAAAACATCATGTTTAAACACAGCCAGCTACCGGCAAAAATCTGCCATTGTGATAGCTAGCATTAGCATTTTACTACATTTTCCATAACCTTTGTCAGATGCTAAGTTACTCGTAATGTGCACCCTGATGGCTTTTTGTGGTTGTTGATTAAACAGATTTTAAGTATTTCACACTGGGTAAATACAATGGTATTTTAGTCCGATTACAAGTTGTAGTTTACATTTGTCAGAATATATCAAATAAATATAAATGTTACAACATTTTGTAATCTGATTTTATATTGAATTGTTTTCTTGTTTGCAGGTATAGAAATATCATCATTTATACAACAAATGTTTTATTTTTTACATTTTATTTTATTTACCGATGTCCGCACTGTTCCATGACGGGAAGAATACTGTTGTACTTGCATGTTGAATTTGATTTCAGTGACCCTCCATCATTATTGAACCACAACGGTGCAACTGGGCTCTAGATATTGAGTCTCTCCGTTTTTCTTTGGGCCCTCTGCAGTCTACTAAGTGGTTAAACTGAAGAGTTTTTGTTCCATTATTACATTTATGAAGTGATAAGACCCCAACCTCCTGCTGCCACCACCGGGCCCCTTTGTCCCCTCCTCCGACTGTGACTTCCATGTCTCTCGTTTGCCTCTCTGTGCTTTTGTTATGTCCCCGTCTTGCCACTCACCTCTGGAACTCTTCATCCTTCTGCACAAACCCTAAACCCTCATCTCACTCTTACTGAAGCAATGATTCCCCAATAATTCAACCAAAAATAAACACACTGTAGCTGTGTGTGTGTGTGTGTGTGTGTGTGTGTGTGTGTGTGTGTGTGTGTGTGTGTGTGTGTGTGTGTGTGTGTGTGTGTGTGTGTGTGTGTGTATATGTGACTTTGTGTGAAAGTGTTAATATTAAAGCAAAGCAAATATAGACTTATGTTTACATGTATGGAGCCAATTGAGGACATTTAGATTATGTTTAATAATGAGATGTGTCAATCACTTGTGACCAGGTTTTAGTAATGTGTAATGTACAGCATGTTTGTTGGACGTTACCTGAGTAATAATGACCTCTTGCTCATATTGATTTAGGTGTCCACAGTGAGGAACAGTCCGCTCCGTTTCTCAGCTATTCAGGGTGTTTCTGTGACAATCTTATTCATGACAATGTGACAAAATGCGGATACAAAAAAAGCTTTCACTCAAAGATATGGGGTCACCTGTTATATTGACGTTGTATTCATCTTTCCTTCAATAAACAGAGATACAAACAGTATAATTCAGACACCCAATGTTTTATTTACATTTGACATACTTTTGGCCACAAAAGAAGAATGAAATAGTTAAGAACGTGTGTTATAGTTGATGTCCATACAGTGTTGCGTGACAAGGGACAATGCTGTTAGAAACATTTTTTTTTTACCCCAAATACCATTCTCTTTGCTAAAGCAGGACACCTGTTGATTATTCCAGCTTGTTACAGGTGGTATTATTGTGAAACACTTGACACTGAAACAGGAAGCTTTCTACAAACTAAAAGTGTGAAAGCCCATTTAGGCATATAGAGTAGTCCTCTCAGAGATCTGACTCAATACAACAGTACAATCCAGCTGCTGTGGCAGGTGACCCCAAAAGTTTGAGGGGCTGTGCACAATTGTAGGTGTTATAGTTTTATATTAACATTAATTTATCACTTTGCAAATATGAATTAAAAAAAGTGAGTTTGTTTGTAAATAACAAACTGAGATTCAGATCCTGAAGGAAATATAAATAATACAAGAATATAACATGAATGCATCATTAACATATATATGATTCTCAAATGGTTACATTTAGTACTTTAAGTAGATTTTGATACTTTGACTTGAGTACAAGTTTGAATGCAGGATTTTATTGGGAACTGAGTATTTCTACACCGTGTTGTTGCCATTATTAACTTTAGCCAAAACAGTTGTCCATAGTTCCGACTTGTCCTTGCCGCACATGAAGGCATCCCAGAGTCTGACTCCAGCCTTCAGTTGAGTGGATGCGGGTTGGAGCTCCAGTGCGCTCGCGCATGTGTGTTTTACTTTGACGGTTGTAAACTAACTTAGCGTTAACTACGGCGGAAAACACAGAGAGGGAATAAAACAAATACAAAAACACACAGAAAAGGGAGAGAACAGCCGCCTGAGCCCCCCGGGGAGCTGACATTTAACCAAACATTTTTCAGGTAAAGTCTAATTAGTTGAAGCTAAGAGAAACCTCTCTAAATCGTTTTTAACGGTCGGTTTTCTACGTCAGAGAAGCTGAAGTTAGTTAAATTGAACCTCCGTCGTTCATTTTCATTTTACACAATCTAACTTTAACAACTTGCTCGTAGAAAAACACGTTTTAAACATTGGTTGGAAGCGTTAGAAAAGGACACTAAAAAAGTAAAAAGTACTACAGTAAAACAGGATATAAATTGTTAACTATTGAGGTCCAGTGAGTCATCCGCCAGCCTCAGACCGTGAAATGTATTGCTCCCCTTTTCGTGGTGGTACTGGGCTTGGATAGCTCAAAAGATAGATAATACCTATATTTAAGCAATAATTTGTCAAGTTTATTTTGTAAACTATATAACATCCAATAATAATCATATTTGAAGTTACACCACTGTTGTAATTGTAATATTACCTAATAATAATGCTGAAAATGATCTGTAATAAAAACATTTCCTTCATTGATTAGCTAACATTTCCACAGGATTTTTGTGACCCCATTATGTCCATGTCAGAAAATTAGGAAGCTTCAGGTTAGTTCAGTTTGTTTTCACACACCAAAGTTTGTAGTTTGTATTATACAAAATATTGTCAGAATTATAAGGTAAAAATAAAAAGATGAGTCAGTCAGTTTCTGTGTGCAGGAGGATGGTGGTTCCATACGAGGGCCAGGTTTTCTCTGCCCTGAGGAGGCAGTGTCAGCAGAGTGGACTTCTGTTTGAAGACCCCCTGTTCCTCACAACCGGCCAGTCTCTGTTCTACCAGAGCAACTGCATCGGCAGTGTCACCTGGAAAAGGCCGAAGGTGAGAACAAAAGAAGTGGTTTGACTTTTCTTTAGCTTAGCTGTTGTGCATCAGGCACATATACTGTAAATAAGAAGTGGACAGTGGCGGCTGGTGGCAATTTTTTTGGTGGGGCCATCTAATCCCAGTATGATTCAATGCAAAAAAGGTATCACGCATTACTACTTTGCAGTTAAATATTTAACATTTATTCCAACACTTATTAATACAATGATATAATACAATTCTTGATCAGAATAGCCCTCCCGGAAGTCTTTTTTAGCGCGCTGATTGGATGAATTGTATGTCATTCATTTATTTCTTTAATCAGTGATTGGCTAAACTGCGTATTAGACCCGTCTTCCTTGGGCAGAATCGCTTGAGCCCCACGACGTGCACGCGCATTAGAGACGTGCTGGAGCAGAGAGGACGTGCATGAGCATCACAGACATGCAGCTCAGAGCTGCATGAGCAGAGCAGGACAAACAGGAAAAGCATATATTTGGCGCAGATATTCTATTTTAAAAATATTACTGGGTATATTCTATAGCTCAAAAACACAAATATTGACAATTTGTATAATTTATTAACATTTTTATAATTTTTCAAATACATTTATTTTTTTGGTGGCTCAGGGTGGGTGGGGCCAAGCCCCGTTGCCCTCTATGGGCCGGCCGCCACAGGAAGTGGACGTTCTACTTTCTACTCATTCTCTTTCAAATTAACTCCACAGTTTACTGATGCATCGAACTTACTTTTTCAGTCCACATATACCGATACTGATATCTGGACTTTGGATGTCGGAGTTCTGACCCGATACCCGTGTTAAATTAACATGCTGCATGCCTCACTGTGTGGAAGTGACCACAATCATTTATTTATGTGTAAAGCAACATCAGGCTTGAAGAAAGCATTGCTTTATTAACTTTATAATTATGAATGTAATGTTTTCAGTCGGTCACCGGTCTTAGCATGGGCACAAAATAATCCTGTGCTTTTATTTTGAAGGGAATTTTTAATGCCGCAATGAGTGACGTTTATTCAATTAAATTTCTGGCATATTCATGTAATGTGCTGTAACTCTGTTACGTTGTTCATTCTGGTCACATGACATATATTGCTTCTGCCCATCCGGGGAGAGGGATCCTCCTCTGTTGCTCTCCTGAAGGCTTCTTCCTTTTTTCCCTGTGAAAGGGTTTTTACTATCTTTATTTGGGGAGTTTTTCCTGATCCGATGTGAGGTCCTGGGACAGGGATGTTATGTGTACAGATTGTAAAACCCTCTGAGGATCATTTTAATTTGTGATTTTGGGCTGTACAAAATAAACTGAATTGAATTGAATATTCACACACTCCTCAATGCTGCGTTCACAACACACTTTACTTGAGTGAGTTTACACACCGAACTATTTGTGATAGTTCGCTTCATTCCCGACCTTTTTCTTTAATGTTATGTTAAAAAAGGCTGACGTTATTAAATTATTATGTGTGTTGTATTACCTTGTGTCCTTAAGATGCACTTTTTTTTTTATTGAGTGTACAAGGGAATATTTATGTGTACTATCTCAGGTTCAAACTGCACCATATTTCCATTAAATCAAATTGAGAAGTTGAAAATGTTCCTCGCTTTGGATCTCGGTGGGTCATTCAGGGGTGATGGTGAGTCCTGCAGCCAGACCAGTTGAGGACCACTGCCCCAGACCACATGCATGTTCTTATTAGAGTTATGTCCTTCTCAACTGTGACAAAAAAGCCGAACAGCTGATCCACTGAAGCGCAGGTAGAAAATCCACGGCCCGCCACTGTACAGTTACAAGCGGCCCTTTGAGGGAGACCATGATGCTGATGTGGCCCGGGGTGAAAATTAGTTTGACAACCCTGAGCTAAAGCCTGGCCTTCCCCTTTTATAACATGTTTTTACTGTCGATCATTGATGATCTGAGCTGGTAAATAATTAAACAGGAAAATTAAAGCTCTCCCATAGATCAATATTATGGATTTGTCCAGTGAGTGTTGAGAGGGGAAACATTCGTGCCGTTGGACCCTAAAGTTAAACTGTCTCTCTGAGTCCCCGGTCCAACCTTCTGGGGATCAGTGTCACTAACAAAGGGCAACTCTGTTATTTTTCAACCTGGAGCCTACTGTCTTATATGGTTGTGTCTAAGTGACTAATGGGGACCATGATTTTTGAAATTGGTCCAGTATTGAAGGAAAGCGCTACAGCAGACGGCAGCAGCTGAACGAGCTGTGATGTCATTAGAACTGTCTGACAATTAGGGATGCACTCCCAAACCTCGTTCTAAACGGGAACTGGTTCCAAATTAGTATAATACCCGGAGTTAACGGTTCTGCTATTGGTACTTTAGAAGTTATGGAGCGAGATCTCCTCGGTAAATAGAAACATTGCAAAGCTCCTCTTTTTTTCTCTGTGTCTGTCTTTGCTCAACAGCCTTTCTTTACTCTAAAACACACACACACACACACACACACACACATACACACACACACAGACTCCGGCTCAGTACAGCGTGAGACTCACATCATGGCAGAGAGAACTCTCGTTGAGAACTCTCACAAAAGCCGTACAACCCTCACAAGTGAGGGCGGAAACAGCAGCTTTTTCACAACATGTAGCCAACTGTGTTTTTTTTTTTATTGTTGCCCAAGAAAGACTATTTGTTTACATACTAGAATAATAAGTCGCTTTCTGAATTCATTCTTTTTATTTTTATTTCAAGGGTGGTTAGCCTTAATCCACTATGTTTCTTCACGTCTTTCAGATGGAAATTAATTTTAAAAACTCAATTTATCAAGTGAACATTCCAATTATGTCATGTTAAAAAATTATTCCTTATTCAGTCAAACTTTTGTTAGTTATTAGTTTGATTGGCTTTTGCTGGTATTTTAAAATGCACCTAAAGTTTTGAGCGTGAGCGTGTGTTGGATTCTATCTATGGAACTATTATTTTATATTTTATAAACCATTAAATGGACACTCCTATTACATCAATACCTTCAAAGGAGATTTTCCCTCTCCTTCTTTTTGCTGAGTTGATATTATTTATTTAAAAGAAGAAGAACGAGGTACCACTGATTGTTATAATGTTTGTCCTTCTAGGAGTTATGCGACAACCCCCATCTGTTTGTGGACGGCATCAGTGCCCATGACCTGCACCAGGGCCAGCTGGGAAACTGCTGGTTCATAGCCGCCTGCTCCAGTTTGGCCTCTGGAGGGACGCTATGGCAGAAGGTGTGATACAGCCATGTTTTATTTTAAATCTTTTTTGCTGCTATTGAATTTTGTGATTATTCTCTGTTGAATATTGAAGTCCATAGAGAAGTGTATTGGCACGCTTAGTGGAGCTATCCATGGTACTGAAAGGGGTCCAAACAATACACAATGTATTTACATAAGAATACAAGATTGCGAACACACACACCGTCTAAGTATTGTAAAAAAAACAGACAACAAAATACAACACAATAAAACAACTACATCGAAAAGTGCATCATCTCAATGGATCTGGTAATATTTCATAGCATTGCTCAGGACAGTCAGTTAGATACTTGTGTTAAAATATATGAACCAAAGCCGGATGCATGCACACATTGTGTGCGTGTGCGTGTGTGTGCGCTCTGATGGGTGTGGGGCATGTGTATGTGCTATTATATGGGTGTCAGATTTGTGTGACTGGGTATTTTCACTTAAGATTTGTGTGTACTGTCACAGATTGTCACCCTTTTACACAAAGGCACGCACACACACACACACACACACACGGATGGAGGATAGAAGCGGTCATGGTAGACGAGACACACGTGATTATTTGTGTTATGTATGTACGTATGCATGCATCCTGCTGCTACATGGCTGACTAAAGGCTTCGACCGTTGCGATGGTAATCAATGTCAAAATCAGGATTTGAATATTGCGATTTGTTTTCTAATTATCAAACTGTAGTATCATAGTTCACTTTTAAAGGCTGCATGAAATTGCCCTGCAGGCTTCACAGTCAATATATTTATTTTCACAAATAACATTCTTTAAAAAAAACAGGAATAATTATTTTTACACTAGTTGCAGAAATACATGAATGTCCCAACATGAATGTATTCTAATTCAACACACGTTTGGACAGGATCCACAGTGTGTGTGTGTGTGTGTGTGTGTGTGTGTGTGTGTGTGTGTGTGTGTGTGTGTGTGTATTGTGTGTATTGTGTGTTTTTTCCACTCTTGGTTACCTCGCTCTGCCGGTCTGGTCTCGGAGGTCTTCTGCAGCTCTCACTTTTCCATGAGCTGAAGGGAAGCTGAAGCCTGTTTTAGGCCTCGGCGGAGCTGCCAGTTGTCCTGACACCCGCTTCCAAACACTTACTAAGCCCCTCGTGTGAATAAGGACAACTACGCAGGCACTTTGACGTCAATTATGACGACATTTCCACGGCACAGAGACCCGGAAGCCGCCGTCCTGTGGGACAAAATTAGCTCAATGGTTAAAGGTTAGGGTTGGTGATCTAGGTGGTTAGGGTGTTTCTAGAGTTAAAAGATGTGTTGATTCACATACAGAACACGGTGTGTTTCTTTAAGATATTAATCATTTTAGTACTTATTTGTATCACTGATTTAGCAATGTAAAGGGGAGATGTATTTCCTACAGATGCATTCAATCATGCTCTTTGTTTTGCTAAAAAAATTGGAAGTGTTCCAACCAGCTCTATTTTATGACGAGCTCAAAATTGTGCAAAGATTACAATTCAGTTTTAAATATATAGTCCCTCACTTTTATTTTATCTCATGGTCTTCCTGCACCCTAAAAAAAATATAAATCTTAAAGTCAATGCTCACTTACTAAATCCTAAATACATTTTTGGGGATTATATTTTTTTAACCTGTATTGATGTTTTCCCTTCTGTCGTGTTTCTGTCTGTACTGAAGCAGTTCTGTCTCTCTTACTAAGCAAACATGCAGTGTAAAAAACGTGTTACTGTCAGCCTATTGCTCCAGTTGTGTGGAAAGTTTGACTGGAATCAAATTGGGAGCTTTGGTAATTTATGAGCAGGTGCTGTAGCTGTAAACACACCAACCTGGATTGTTCCCTGCTGCTTCTCTTCAGTCCTGTCCAACTAAAAACACAGGGAGACGGACACTCTTTAGTTGTTCATCTAGCTGTTGTTACATACCACTCCTCCTTGTTTCCTCCCTTCCTAGTCTCCTCCTCTCTCGTCCTTTCCTCTGTCCAGCAACACTGTTAACAACCAGCACCAATGAGAGCACACAGGCAGCTTTCAGTCAATCTTTAATAGATGTCACTCCATTGATTTGTGCTTTGTGTCAGGCCGATGGACATGCAAAGTGAATATTTGACATTCTCTGCTACTTTATTCTGCTGCTACTGTTGCTGCCTCTCCTGCGGCCGGCGGAGGACTTCAGAAAACTAAATACAACGACTAGAATTGTCAACAACTCAAAAACAAATACCATCACAATATTCAGCTGGTCAGCAAAGGTCGTGTTATATTTACAAGAGGAAGTTTAGTTTCCAGCCTAATACGGCCCCAATCCTGTAGCACAGTAGCAACATGAAATAAGTAGTGCACAAAGAAGGTGGAACTACAATCTTGTTACTGCAAAATTACACTTTAATCAATGAGACTAAGAGATGAAAAGGAAGCTTTGAGGGAAAAAATATGAAAATGATGTGTTTCTTTGATTTGGGGAGATCCAATGTTTTTTTTCAGTCCTGGCTGGAGGTTTTTCTAAAGGTCAAAGAACAAAAGAATTAACAAAAATATTCCGATGCTTCTCCAGCACTTAAAGGATTCTACTGACAAACAGCGAAGCGTCATTTGTCGGGTGTGAACTCCACCGAGCAGCTGAGATTCGCCGCCTCCGCGGCATCCTTGAAAGCAAACAGGAAGTACATGACCTTCCTGACCTTGGCCAGCTCGGCGATCCTCTCGCCGAACTCCTGCATGTCCGCCTCAAGCCACTTGAGCGGTGACTCCTCCGGGTCTTCGGCGTTTCGCCAAAACGTTCCGATTGGTTCCAATAGCTGGCGGGTCATCAGGTGGGTGAGGTCAGGGGTCCAGTGCTGGGAGATGCCAGTGATGGTGACGCGGCCGTGGGCGGCGAGCGAGAAGTACCAGCGGGAGAAGTTCAGCTCTTGGTTGTGGAAGTCTAGCCGGTACACGGCCTCGTGGGGGAGAAGCAGACGCTCGCCGTCCTGACGCTTCTGTCCCGAGCGCTGCAGAGACAACACACGGAGACGCATCATCTGCAGAGGAAGTCAAAGAACACACAGAGAGAGATGGATGAAATGGGTTGGAGCGAAAGAGACAATGTGTTTGTTTGTTTGTTTGCTTGTTTGTGTGTGTGTGTGTGTGTGTGTGTGTGTGTTTGTGTGTGTGTGTGTGTGTGTTTCAGAGAAAGGCTCCGCCCCTCGAGCAAAGACAGACAGAGATATGTTTGAGAAGCTCTGTCAGACTGACACCAAAGTACCTCTAAAATTCTTAGCTTAGAGTTCAGTTCAGGAACACTCTGACATTTCGGAGGCTTTCATATCGACCCGGATCCGAGTACACTTGACCCGAAAGTCCAGTTAGTTTGATTAGTGTGAACATCGTGTACCGTCTCCACTTGTAAAGGGGGGTCTCGAGTATGGTTAATGTGTACTTGGTTAACAGCTTTTTAATGGCGAGTAGTGTCAGTGAATTGTTCTGCACGCAGCACGGCCTCATCCTCTGAACTGCTCGGCCATACTTGATAAAGCAGAAAGGCAGAAGAGGTACAGTAGATGGTGTAGAAGCTGCAGCTTTTTCCTCATATATATTCATTATCAAAGGAACAGCTATGACACTATGGAAAAACTTGCACTTCACAAATAGTCATACATTCATACTTTTATATACTTTTATCACAATTTTAAACATTTGATACAAAATACCATCAAAGCCTCCAGATGTCACATCAAGATACTCTTGATTATCCAACCATTGTTTTCTTGAGTAATCATGTAACGTGGTTTTCTCAAGAAAATGTATCTACCATAATTTTTCAGAGCCCAAGATGACGTGTCATTTCCCCAATGATATATATATTTTTAGGATATAATACAAAGTAAAGCTTTTATTTCAATCAAATATTCAATGATAGCCAAAAAGAAAGTTTGTCATTTTGCTTGAAAAGTGACTCAAATGATTATTGAATTATCCAAATAGTTGCAAAGTTTAAGCCTCTTCTGATTCAGGATCAAAAGAAAATGGGCTTCTCATCCAGTGTTTTGCTAAACATCAAACGAACATCGTTTTAAGGAGGGCTGAAAATAGAACAGTGCAAATATTTACTGTCTGTCATTCAGTAGAGACGAATCAATAAGAACATGAAAATTATCAAGAAAAATAAATGTAAACAACAACATTTTGTCAGTGTTGATGGTGATTCTGAGATTAACCCCACTTCTTCATAAACAGAAGGTGATTAAACACATCAGAGAAGCAGATCAGAAAAACTCTCACACATGAGGTGCTGAACCAGCGAGTTTTTTTTTCTTGTTTTTTTCTCGTGCTTGGAAATTACTTAAACGAATTGTCAAAAATAATTGCTGACGAACTTTCTTTCGATTCTCCGATGGATTGGTTCAACTGATCGCTGTTGCTCTAAAACCACTTTTCTTTCAGCACATTAACAGCTGTTGACCTCCACTGTGGCAGCCAGACGGTCGGTTACAATAGTTATTGAGGCACACTGCCAGGCTAGTCGTCAATGTTTCTGATGAGTAGAGCTATTGATCACTAACATTCAAAGCACAGTATAGAAATCAAAGCAAATTCAAGAACAGATGTTCTGAAGACGGTTCATCAAAGCAGGGGGGAAGAGTTTGAATGGAAAAGTAGCATGAATCTAAAAAAAAGTAAACTTTGAAAAGTCGGCCAACAATAAAAAGAATAGCAAGACGCTAAATTTCAAACATCTTTCGTTACGATCTTTTTTTTTATTACATTAGTTTTAATCTTTGTCCATTAAATTACATTTTTCTATCAAGGAAAGAAATAAAAACGTCGCACACACATATTGTGACACCAGACGTATGAGAACCAAACCTCGGTCAGAGCGGGGTCTTCTTTGAACGCCAGCACCAGCGTGTTGGAGGGGGTGTTGCCGTTGTCCATGTCCGACCTTGAGGTTACAATCCTGGGGTTACGGCAGCAGGCAAGTCTTGGTTTGCTCTGGATAGATGCTGTAATGACGGAGCTCTGGTGAGAGTTTCATATTTCACTCTCACTCTTTCCATCGTAGGCTCTTCACACGCCTTCTCTGTCTCCCCTCCCCTACCCTCCCCAACTATTTCCATCACAGAGAGGCAGTTTGCTCACTTTTGTCTCCCTCCCCCTCCTCAACCGCCCTCCTGCCAACAGGGGGAATTAGTTAGGGTGCATTGATTAGCCACATAACATGACAGAGGCTAAGGGAGAGCGTTGGTGGAGGGGATCAATGCCAAAACAGCAGTCGGAATAATTAGTTTTCAGCCCTGCCAAGCTTCCAGTCTTTCTGCACCAAACGGTTGCAAAAATATTCACAAATATACTCTATTTATACTCTATATTATTTATGTTTTAGAATATGCAATTTAATTTGAGCCCTTGCACTATTACGAAGGAACCTTTTAAGCAGCATTTAATTATTTTATGAGGATCCCATTTGAAATGTCTGAATATCAAATGAAAAATACTCTTTTTATTATTTTTTATTTCTAAAGATGTTACAGAGGTGGGTGATCTGTGAGGCTGCTAGGCAACAGGAGGCGCTTGTGACGTACAAGAGGTAACTCTGGGAGTTTCCCGAGGGCTTCTGGGAGCTCGACTGGTCGCGGCTCAATGGAGCACTTATTTATTCTATTTATTTATATCACTCGTTTCACTGATGATTGTGTGTGTGTGTGTGTGTGTGTGTGTGTGTGTGTGTGTGTGTGTGCGTGTGTGTGTGTGTGTGTGTGTGTCTGTGTGTGTGTGTGTGTGTGTGTGTGTGTGTGTGTGTGTGTGTGTGTGTGTGTTGTCAGTGGGGATCTTAGCTCAGGATATGGGTGGATGGTATTCCCTTGTTAAAAACGGTGTACATCCTCGGGTTAATTAAGGGGAAGCGAGTGGAGAGGCAGATGTTTTTCAACTTTTTACAATCTAACAAGTGGACAGAATATGTACAGATGTAATTATTACTTTAGGGGAATTTAAAGTAATAATATAATTTAGATGAATATGTTAAGTCACTGTCTGTCACACAATGGCCCTCTGATGAAAGCTCTTGCATTTGCATTATCACAGGGGGCCATGCACCTGCAATTACTGCGTATCGCCATAGAGAACAAAACCTCAATCTTTGAGGTTGTAACTTGAAGTAATTGTTTTGAAAAGAATGGAATAAAGCTATTGGTCGAAGCTTTTGCTTCTAATTTGTTTTACTTAATTTTAAATTATGTTGGTGACTCATACCTGTATCTTTACTCTATATTATTATGTGTACTGTTTTATATTGCACAACAGTTGTATTTGACTAAATATGTTGCCTATTTATTTATACAGATTATTACGTTATGTTAGAGTTTTCAGATCGTTAAAAAATTTAAAAAAGAAAATTAGAAAAGAAAGAAAAGTATTTTTACACGATTTGTATTAGTTCACAATATAAAACCTCAACATTTTAAATTGAAAAGAAAAAAATGAATAGAAATGATTGATTTAGTTTTACTTTTGTTGACAGGATTTGTTTTTAATGATTAAAAAAAAAAAAAAAAAAGAAATACTGATGAAATAATACTTTTTATTGTATTACTTTATGGATTTATTTATTTTCATAATATACTCCAATCCTCTTTTTTGAGTGTTAAACTTCTGAATGTCCACAGTATCCCACTAATAAAGAGAAAATGTACATTTATTATTTATATTCATTGATTTGTTGATCACTCACAAGACGTCACAGTTCAAGAAGACACTCTCAGATTCCCTGAGAGTTTCTTGCTTCTCAATAATGGGAATAGAGATCATGGATTTTCATGCCAAATGTAGTTCTGTTTTCTGGGAAAGTCACCAACCAGAACCCGGGATTTAGCGCAGTTAGTGTCCTGACTATTATCGTACGAAGTGAAACAAAGACCTCACTAACACACTTTCACTTTCTACTTAAGTCCATAACACTGTAATGTATGTAGCTCATGGGGATGAGTGGTCGTCCTGAAACCACGAGGTAGCCGGTTCGATCTCTGGTCTCCACATAGTTCGCATGTCGAAGCGTCGTTGAGCAAGACACTGAACCCCAGTTGCTCCCCGGGCGCCTCACAGCAGCACACTGCTCCTTAATTACTGAGGATAATTTCTTCTTTCTTCCATTTTGGAATAAACCCTGAGCTTTGACAAGAAGAGGATTGTGTGGTCTTTGTTTTTTCCCTAGGTGATCCCTGACTGGAAGGACCAGGAGTGGGATGAGGGAATGCCGGAGTCCTACGCCGGGATCTTCCACTTTCGGTTCTGGCGGTTTGGTGAGTGGGTGGATGTGGTGATCGACGACCGGCTGCCTACGGCGAACGGGGAGCTGGTGTACTGCCACTCCAAGGACAGCAACGAGTTCTGGAGCGCGCTGATGGAGAAGGCCTATGCCAAGTAAGACTTCCACTGTGTGTGTTTTATTTCACAATCCATATTCTCCAACAACGCTCCGCCAAAATGTATGAAGTAACAATATAGGAATCGAAGAAAATATGTTTAAAATACAATATATTATATTCAAATATAATAGTACTTTGGTAGTAGTCTGCTAAAGCAGTGGTAAAACAATTAATCCGTTTTTTAATGCCATTAATCTAAATTGAACCCGCAATCCAAAATGTATGTAAGCTGCAGATTAATCAGCTTTCTCAATTGTGTCTTTTTAAGCTCCCGCCCACTGTTAGCGTTGAAGAGTTTTAAGTTCCCGAAAAGCATCTTGAGAGTCATAATGAACCTCTTCTCTGAGGTTTTTATGTCCTCAGGCCTTTTACTTTTGACTTTTTATCCAAGAGTTTTTAACATTGTCTGTGGGAAAATAAATATTTTATTTTTTATAAAATATGATCTATACATATCTTGGCCTACCAAGGTTATGTTTGTAAAGCAGATTGTTGTTGGTGATTGTTGTTGGTGATCATTGCTTTATTAAAAACCTATTCCATACTCAAATGCATAACCGTCCTCTTAACGCCAGCACAGGTTCGATAATAAATAAAAAGTCTGTGTTTATGCCTTAATGATGTGTTTTCTAGGATGTTCGGATGTTACGAGGCGCTCGCCGGGGGCAACACGGCCGATGCTCTCGTGGATTTCACCGGCGGAGTGTTGGAGCCAATTGACTTAGCAGAGCACGGCTTCAAAGACGACGACGTGAAGCACAACGAGCTGTTTGAGAGAGTCCTGAAGGTCCACGACAGAGGGGGCCTCATCAGCTGTTCGATCCGGGTGAGGAGAGGGGCAAACGTGGTGCGGCTGAATGATTGAGTGGCTTGATTCAGGAATAATTTTACAGGCTCACTGAACCACCGCTGTGTCCAGGCAACCACTGCGGCCGACATGGACGCAAGGCTGTCCTGCGGACTGGTGAAGGGCCATGCCTACGCGGTGACGGACGTCCGCAGGGTGAGGCTGGGCCACGTCCTGCTGGCCTATTTCCGGTCTGACAAACTCACCATGATTCGCATGAGAAACCCCTGGGGAGAGAGAGAGTGGAACGGGGCCTGGAGCGACAGGTGAGGAGGAGAGAACCACAGACTGTGTTTTCCACACAGATTGTAAATCTTGTCGGAATAATGTTTGAAATCTGTCCAGAGCAGTAGTCCCAGGTGATTCGACTACAAACTATGTCTGTCCCGTTAATTCTGCCCAGTTTGGAAATACATTAAAAGTAACATTTCGCATCTGCCATCACTAGAAGGATACAGATCTTTTTTTCTGCCTGTTCGCAGCTCTGAAGAGTGGAAGAAGGTCAGTAAAAGAGAGAGGGAGAGGATCGGCATCACTGTGCAGGATAGAGAGTTCTGGTGAGTTTTAGTCCAACACTGCCCCCTGTTGGCAGACAAGAGGTGCCTGGAGTTTTGTGACTCATCCTAAAGTCAGAGGCACAATCCAAGGCCCAATCCCAGGGCCAATCTGAATCTCCACCTTTACGGACTCACAGACTTTGAGGCGCGCTCCCTTGAAGTCCTTGAGGGTTTAGGGGTGTCCCATTGTCACATCGTAGAGTGCTTGAGGGCTCTCTGGCAGATATTTTGAGCCCTTTATGATCCCTTTCCGTAAGTCAGCATCTAATGCTGACTTTGCCTAAGGGAATTGCATACAGTTCATAGCAATGTGACGTTAAACACGCAATTCCCAAAGGAAGCATGAAGAAAAAAAAAAAGGTAAACAAAGAGACACGTGGGCGTTCAGCCTGATAAAATACATTTACTACAACATTACGGATTTAAGATGGAACATAAAAACACATGAAATCAGAGGAATGCAAGCAGAAAATATATATATAATAATATATTTTTTACATTCATCAAACATTTTGTTTTTACAAAAACGAGTAGATAAATCATTAAAAATGACTTCTCATCTCGTGAGGAAGACGTTCAAATCAGTGAATAAAAAGTATAAAATAAATACACAATTGTAAACAATATGTTTTTATGTAGTCACGTGATATGTTGCAGCAAAGTGCTGTCCCATTCATATTCACACCAGTTCAAGCCCTCACAGACTCTCACACTCAACCACTGAGGGTTCAGGGTTTGAGGGTTTAGGGGGGAGATTGGGATTGGGCCCAAATCTCCATACACACAGACTCGTGGACTTTAACACACCACCATCTAGTGGACTGAAAAAGCAATTGATTTTTGACCAAAAACCCGACATGAGGGACCTCCTACCGCAGCTAGCAGGTCGGATCTGGCATCCCGACCCCAGCCGCCTTCAACTATGGGCCTGGCCGTTGCAGGCCCCGACCAGCTGCTGAGCAGCTGCACAGAACCAGTCAGAAGGACTATTCTGAATGCCAGAGCACCATTCACCTGTCTACAGTACGAATATAGATGGAGGCTGTTTTCCGACTGTATGTGGTTCACAACGAGGACCCAGTACAGTGCCCTGTGCCTACTGTACTAGAGTTTCTGCAGTCCCTCCTAGATAAGGGCCGGTCTCCCTCTACCCTGAGGGTGTACGTAGCTGCTATCTCATGGCAGCATGCTAAAGTTGACAATGACACTGTAGGGAGCCACAGGCTGGTGTCCTTCTTAAAAATGCTCAGCGACTGCGCCCTCCGAGCACCCCGAGGGCTCCCCTATGGGACTTGCCCGTGGTACTAGACACCCTATGCTCGCCTCCCTTTGAACCCTTGGCAGAGGCATAGTTGAGATGGCTGTCGGCAAAGACTGTCTTTCTCCTTGCCATCACTTCGGCAAAGTGAGTAGGTGAGCTACACGCCCTGTCGGTGAGTGAATCCTGTCTGAGGTGGAGCTCAGATGGCTCGGGTGTCACACTGTGGCCTAATGCTGCATTTCTCCCAAAAGTGCCTGCACGCTTGTATCACTCTACCAGGAGCAACCCTGAGAGGTGTGCCCGTGGAGGATATATGTGCTGCAGCCTCATCGGCATCCCACCCCTCACCTATCGGTGTGGTTCTATGTCCAAACTCCTCTGCTTGAGTCATACGAGGTAGGTTCTTTGCCATTTCCTCGTGACATCCAGTGTTAAGCACTGCCTCTGGCGGTCAAGAAGGATGAAATATAACGACAGATACGAAGGTAACTACGGTTCTATGAAACCTGTCCGAGCACCAGAGTTCTTGGTCACTCGGAATCTCGTGTTCTTGCAAGAAGATTCCGCAGGTTTTATCTCAGGATGACGCCGGAACTTATACCCGGCTGGGGGGTCATCCGAGGTCATAGGTGACTTTGTTGTTATAAATACTGGACCTGCGCATGCGCGAGACGGAAGATATCCAGTGTTAAGCACTGCCTCTGGCTGTCATCCAGGATTCATAGAACCGTAGTTTTCGTTATATTCAATCGTTATCGATGTTGCTTCTGTCGTTTTTTTATATTGCAATAAAACTAAATGCTGGTCAATAATATGAAACGACGTGTCCATGATAGGATTTTAGCCTCTCCACACAGAAGTTTAACAAGTGTGTGTGAGATGATGATACGATCAACTAGAGGACAGGTCTGCCAACCATATTGTGTCACTCAGCTCATGAGGAGGTCGTCCTTCTCTTTCAAAAACTGGTCAGCTCAGCGATGCAGAGGTTTTATTCCCTGAGGTCAGATTCAGGGAATAAAACCCTGAGAGGTCAGACTCAGGGAATAAAAAATACAATTGTTGAACTAGCAGGTTAGCTGCTGTTTGCTTAACTTTCTCTCCATTATATTTTTAGAATCTGCCGCGGGCCAATAAGAAAGGGGCCGTGGGCCGCAGTTGGCCCGCGATAGTTTGGACACCCCTGCACTAGACTATAAACAAACATCTACAATACAGTAAATGTTGTATATGTTTATAGCCCTAAAGTTTTATGCCAACAGAATTATATATAGTATTTGTCCTTTATAGCTTATAGTAGTGAAGCAAGATTTCATAGAAGTGGCAGTGGAAAGTGCTTATGAACCTGGGCATGGTGAAAGTGGCAGTGTTTTGTGCAACATTGTATTAATCACAGATTTTTATTTAGAAATAATATTTTCTCCACAGTGCTGGATTTTGGGCTTGTTCACTGTCTGATGAATCGGTGTTATCAGATCAAAATGCTCCCGCACAGAATGCCGTTTTCCTACAATACTTGCCATAACTCACAATTCTCGCTATTAATCTCCTCTCTCAAAACCCACATTGTTGACTCATCATATGTAGCATATTTAGGTGCCAAAACGTTCAAGCTGTCAAACGTGTCTAACCAATGGAGCCAGTGACGTTCAAAGCTTTGGACGTCATCAGTCACGGAACAGTTCAAGCTCCGACACTTATGCCGTGTTCACACCAAAACACCTTTTTCGCCTGAGTTTATTCGCTCGACTTTATGTGGTTAATTCGCTTTTTCGTTTTTTCGTAACCATTCGCTGCGGAAAGGGGGCGTGGCTTATCTCCGTGGCTTTATTTTGTAAAAACATTTACCATTTCCTCCATTCACCATTGAAATAACCTCTAGTTCTCCTTTATACTTGTTGAGGAAGTCCCACAAACGTTATAATATTATCCATAGTCGCACACAGCTCCGACTCCTCCAGGACGAGTGTCTGAATGAAGCCGCTTCCAGCAGACCAGCAGCAGTTTGATTCAGCGACGGCAGGATGGCAGTGACGACGGCGGAGCTTCTCAACACTGATTGGCTTTCGCAACTCAGCGTCGGGCGAATTTTTCACCGGGTGGCGCGATAGAGGCAAAAAAGATTTGCTTTTCTGCTTTTTCGCCAGAGTTTAAATATTTAAAAAAAAGTGGAAAAGCGAATATTTTTTGTCTCTACCGCGCCACCCGGCGCCACCCGTCTTTTCACAACCATTCGCGTCTGTGCATTGAATATTTCTGACACAAGCTTTAGAGCACTGGTATTGTTTGCCCATCTCTAGTGACGTCAGTAAGTCCCTGAGGGTTCAGGGTTGGAGGCCTTTGGGGGGACACTGGGATTGGGCCTTAGACTGTTAGACATCTGCTATATTGAATGATCAGTTCAATCTCCATCTCTCAAGGGTTAATTTGTTGATCTAATACATCATTGTACTGAATCTTAAGTCATTTCTAAACACATTTTATTGACTTTCCACTTATTACTCTCATTGTAAATAGGATGACGTTTGACGACTTCATCGCCAACTTCACGGACCTCATCCTGTGTCGCCTCATCAACACATCCTACCTGAGCTTCCACAAGACCTGGGAGGAGGCCGTGATGCGGGGCTCCTGGTGGCGCCACGACAACCCACTGCTCAACCGAGCCGGGGGCTGCACCAACAACAAGCACTCTTTCCTCCAGAACCCACAGGTGTGGTTTTCTCTCATTTCATTGTGGATTATCCAATATGGTGTTGCTTTACGATAGTGGCGACTCTGAAGGGCAGAACTCTTAACGATATGTGTGCATTTCTTTTTCTTCTGTGTTGCAGTATGTGTTTGACGTAAAGAAGCCGGAGGATGAGGTTCTGATCTGTCTGCAGCAGAAAGACCGCAGAGCCACGCTGAGAGATGGACGAGGAGAAAACCTATCTATTGGCTTCGAGATACACAGGGTCAGCTCGCTGTGTGTGTGTGTGTGTGTGTGTGTGTGTGTGTGTGTGTGTGTGTGTTTTTGAGACATTAAACTGAACATGCATTGCAGGGCTGTTGTAGCCTTCTCAGAATACATTAGTTGTAAATAAGTGTATAAAATAAACTGGCAAGTGAGTGTATATAATACAGCACAAAAAAACAAAAATTAAAGTTTTGTACATTCTTGTCTTTAGAATCTTAATTCAAAAGATAAATAGACCTATCAATCAGAGCCCTGGCGCGGGGGCAGCTAGCACTTAATAAAACTCGGGTGAAGATTGTTGAAATGAAATGCAATGTAATGTTCAGACAATGGTGAACACAGTAATTGTACGCTGGAGCCGATCCCAGCTGACATTGGGCAAAGGCAGGGTTCACCTGGGCAGATCACCAGTTTATCGCAGGACTCATTTAGAGACAGACAACCATTCACACTCACATTCACACCTACAATAATTTGAAAATGTAGGTGAAGTTCTGTAAGAAGTTGATTGGATTAATGAGACCTGGTTTAAACTGCACGAGTCTTGTGAGAGTTTGTAAACACATGTTTTGATATAATTTACTTCAATTCTAGACTTTTCTCAATTTTTTGATCTTCATTCAGCGTGGAGGCATGAGATAAACACAAAGTTGTCTTCTGTAACTTAAGGTAACACTGTTAGTACAATTAATATGCAAATGGTCATTTTGGGGTAGAATTACTCCTTAAAGTCTGAGTTGCACCAATACATAAATCCAGTATACTCATCAAACGGTTGGATCAAGCTCAGGTCCTGCCTTTGATCGTGCAGAAAACCAATCATAGTTTAGGATACTGGGGTCACCCCAGGTCACTCCGTGGACACGCCCCTGCCAGTTTCAATACAATATTGAAATACTGTTCTGGTCTTCAGGTATTAAAGTCTTTGCGCTCTCTCTGTGTTCAGGTGGAGTTCAACAGGATCTACCGTATGCACGTCACCCAGCAGGAGGTTGGCGGGAGCCTCTACATCAACTCAAGGTCTGTGTTCAGACGCATCAAGCTGACGGAGGGCCGGTACGTCATCATAACCACGACCTTTGACCCTGACCTGGAGGGAGACTTCCTGCTCCGTACCTTCACTGACGTGGCGTCCGACTGCAAGTGAGTGGGGACTCAATGGGCTCGTTTTAGTTTGAGCTGTTGTTGTTTTCTATTTGTTTCGTTTCAGAGTTTGTTGTTCAGCAGCATTATTGGATATTGTAAAAAAAAAACTGATATTGTGAAATTACAAAAAAGAAAAAACACATCATTTATATAATTATATTTTGTTAGTTAGTTACTGAGTGAGCAAACATGAAATACAGTAAAATATTAACTAAATAGTTTGCGTCTGGCATCAATACCTTTTTTTCATACAATATTCTTTCCTCAGTTGACAAAACAGATTATCAATTTCTTTTGATTACTATATATTGCACCGATTTCACTTGATGATTGATTGTCATGTTATATCCAGCGTTTGTGTTTTTATTGCAGTTGCTGATTATTTAATGTGCACTCAATGAACTGTCAAACAGATCTGAGATCATCAGAGCTGCGGTCTTGTTTAAGTAGCATACAGTTGTGAGAACCATCATCTCCAGTATTTCTGCATTGGAGCTACTTTTAGTCCTCAGGTGTTTTGTGAATATGTCTCCAGGTCGGCAGCAGGTTTAAGTTACACCTCAGTTACAATGATCTCTGGCTGCATTGCAGATACCTTTTTCAAGACACAGAAATGTATCTGGACTAAACCACACAGGTGCAGTTTACACCTGATTTTAAGTAAGCTCATGACAGAGCAGCAGCCCTTTTTCAACAACAACATAAACATAAGAACTAATACAAGTATCGCTTTCCCCATCTCACTCTGTCTGTCTGTCTGTCTGTCTGTCTGTCTGACCTGCAGGGAGTTGACTCTACATGAGCCAGCACAGACCTGCTGGTCCGGGTTGTGTGGTTATCCCTCTCTGGTCACTCAGGTCCACATACTGAATGCAAATGGACTCGCAGGACAAGACTCTGATGGAGGTAGTTTTGAGTTCTTGAGTCATCATTAGACACTTTACAGGATATTTGCTCCATAACCATCAACAGATTATTGTTGCATTTAATTATACATAAAGCCCCCTTAAAATGTTCTTATTTTTGTTATTCATGTGTTTTTTTCTCTCCATTGAATGGTATATTTGACACTGAACTAGTTCATCTTTATCTCAGTGATAGTGTCCACATGAGCATAAAATATCACTGGTATGTAAAAACTACACGGACAGCGCAAACATCTTCCCTTGGGGCTAAGCCCCCCCTTTCTTTGAATCCTAGAAACACCCCTGTCTGTAGCACAATGTCGTTTTTGTTCGAGAGGGACAATTGAATGTACTGGTTTTTGGCCAGTTGATGGCAGTAGCAACTTTGTAATGTCAGCGACTGCTGCTGGAGTTCTTGCACAGCAGCAATTTACACCAGTCTGAATGTAAAACAGTCATGATAGCAGACAGCTGCAAGGCTTGTATTCATTCTAGGTTATGCTGTGTTTGCGGTTATTCAAAATGATATGTATTTTCATCAAAGAATACTTAAAGTACCAAAAGCTCTCGTTATACAGAATGACTCATTTCAGAATATAATTATATAAAAATGTCATTTCCTAATCTTAAATCGAACAATAATGGATCAAGTTTATGAAACTGAAAGAGATGGTGTGTGTGTGTCTCTCTCCAGTGTCAGACCCCTACGTGATAATTCGTTGTGAAGGGAAGAAGGTTCGCTCACCAGTCCATAAAAACACACGCAGCCCCAACTTTGACACCAAAGGGCTCTTCTACAGGAAGAAAGCCAACCAGCCAATCAGAATCGAGGTCTGTGTGTGTGTGTCTGACAGAAAATTGCACATAGGTGGACAAAGCATTCAGATATTTTACTTCAAGGGATAGTTGTTTGTTGTAGTTGTAGTGTTGTTGTAAAGTGGGGTTGTATTAGGTACTTATCTATAGTCGGTGTATACACCTACAGCGGTAG
Organism: Taurulus bubalis; assembly: GCF_910589615.1. NCBI lineage: Eukaryota > Metazoa > Chordata > Actinopteri > Perciformes > Cottidae > Taurulus > Taurulus bubalis. The sequence continues at coordinate 13,362,597 of NC_136598.1, forward strand.
ACAATAAACTCTTGTGTTCTGCGAGGTAAAATTATAGTGGTATGAATTAAGCATAGATAATGGTTTTAATTGCCGACGTAAAGTCTGTCTGAAGGCAAGGTAAAGATGTGAAAATATTGTAAATGTAGCGACCATTTAAACTGAAATTGATTCTGTTAGATGTCTAAAATACATCCGCAGCCCTATACTTCCGTGCTGGTACTCTTCATACAACCCCACTTTAAAAGATCCAAACTAAACTTTCTGTCAAAGTAGCAATACTTCTGAAATATTCTGTTACAAGTTAAATCCCTGGATTCAAATTTTGAGTACTTCAGTAAAAGTACAAAATATGCTGAAGAACCAAACGTGTAACGTAGTCTACTCATGCAGAATGAATATTTATATAGAACAATATATATTTTATTGCTGTTGTTTCGTCCCCTTTCCCGTCTAGGGGATAAGGGGGGAACGAACACAGGTCAGTCCACAGAATAAAGGAAACAAAGTCAGAAAATAGGAGTAACGAAGAAACAATATTTATTCGACGCTGGCGGTTCACAACACAGAAAAGGTTCTGTCACGTGGGAGAGATTGGGGACAGCTTTTGATCGTGCCAAACAAATAGAAATCAAGAAAACAAAACTAGGCCTAGCTCTCTACCTCTTGAAATAAACAAACAAAATGGCTTCTCTAACTTCTCTACAAAAGATTGATCAAAACATATACAGAGGGAGCACCGACCAATAACCTAGTGTTTCTAGACACAAAGTACCTACGTGTCTGCACCAGTGTACAGGGTACCCCAAACTTACCTACTGCCCTCAACCTCTCACCACAAACCTTCCACCTGTCAGTGTGCATTCAGGAATGAACAAACAAAATCCGCCCTGAACTCTTCCGACCTCCTCCGACCTCCTCCTTTTAAAATGGCCGACCGTCTCGCCGATTGGCCTTCACAGGTGGCAAACAATTAGCCAATAGAAACCTGTGGGGGAAAACAAGAGGGGAGGGGAGAACACAACACTGACACGTAACAGCTGTATTGGAACTATTGATGCATTAATGTGTTAAATACAAGTACGTAAAAAATGTACCTAAATTTGGACTTCCTGTTTCTCCGTGCCTTTCAGATCTACAACCACCACACGTTGATGGACTCCTTCTTGGGTCAGGTGACGCTGCCCGCTGAGCAGGGCAAATTCCTTCAGACGCTCCACCTGAGGGACAAGGGCGATCGCCGCGACAACGACCTGTCGGGAACCCTCACTGTCGCAATAGTGACCAGCCCGGTGCTCACCAACATCTGAGACACGCCACGGAAAATAAAATCGTCCAGCCCGCAAGTTTTCCAAGTTGCAGGTTTTTCCAATCCGCCCTTGTAAGGGTTAACTTTTTGGCACAAGGAGTCGGTTTACATTGTGGAAGTTTACTTTCTAGAAGCTTACACATCCAGCAGGAGGCCTGTGGAGATCAAACCTGAGGCTCTTGCTGTGTTTTATCTGAGACCCGTAAATGTCTGTTTACCCTAGTCTGAATTGCCTTGACGCCCGCTAATCCGTACAGTTCCCTTGCTGTACGTGACATGAACGAGGGGCCCTGGTCAATCAGAATCTTTTTGGGGATTCCAACTCGGGAGATGACCTGAAACAGTGCTTGCGCAACACTCTTTGCAGAGATAATGCGCAGCGGCAACGCTTTAGGATATTGCGTTGCGAAGTCCACTGGGACTAAGACAAAGCGATATCCCCGTAGGAGGTCCAGGCCAATGCTCTCAAATGGGACCTCAATTAGTGGCAATGGCCGCAATGGGGCTCTTGGGATGGCCGGTTGGTTCACTAGATGGCATTCAGGGCAAGAGGCACACCAACACTACACGTCTCTCTGAATCCCAGGCCAATAGAATCGGGCCATTATCTGGTCTAGTGTTTTGTCATACCCCATGTGACCCACCATTGGATTATAGTGAGCCGCCCGGAAAACCATTTCCCGACGGCTTCCCGGCACTAAGGGATTTCTTCTCCTGTCTGAGTGTCCTGACTCACTCCATACAGTTTATCCCTAGCCAATGAAATGTGTGGATATGTCAGGGGTGTCTCAGGGTAGAACACATACATTTTCATCACTTGGTCGAAGGCAAAGCGTAGAGTATTGTTGCGAGACTGCTCAAGTGCCCCTTGTGAAGGCCCCACAGGTTCCCTCTCCCCCATGATGACCACATCCCCCACATCACCACTGAGCACAGCACACGTTGCCCCACCAATCTATGGAACCCAGCCAATCCATGCCTAAAATCAGTGGGTGTGCAGCCCTAATTCTATGCGCTTTGTCTTTGTGTTTAATTTCCACTGGAACAACAGGATATCTGTGAACGTCCCCAGACACACACCTTATAAGCCTCGGGACATACCAGGTTCTGGTGAATCATAGACTGCGTACAGCCGAATCCACCATCGCCTGGTGTACACCCCCTTGAATCCTTACCGGTATGTCCCCCTCAGACAGGGGGAGGGTGCCGGCAACCCGGATCACCTGGCCGACCTCCATGAGTGGGCACTCTCTGCGGAAGTGACTGGGCCGCCCCCACCAACAACACTCCTGCGCCTGAAGGGCCCCATGTGGGGTTGGGAACAGTGCCTGTAACAGCTGAAACCTGGAAATGGGTGGAAACAGAGGGAGAGTTAGGTTTGGGTTGAAATCGGTGAGCTGGTGTGGGATGCTGAACCGAGGCCGGAGTGAAGGACTTCCTGCGGGGAGCAGGAAGTCACAAACTGTTTAATGACCTTCTCCAGCACCCTCCGCTCCAGCGGACTCTTGTCTGTAGCCACCCGCTTGCTGCATCCCTCAGCTGCTGGGCATAAACGAAGGGATGATCGGCGAGTGTCCTTGGAACCGGAACCGGCGACAGCGGTCCTCCAGGACAACTTGGCGCTGCCGTCCCCTCAAACATTGCCACCGTGCAACAACTTCAGAAAGCTAAATAGAACTGTGTTCTATAGTTTATCTTCTTCTTCTCTTTAAAAAAAAAATATATTTTTCCGCTTATCATCCACATTAACTTCATTTTATTTCCCCATTTTCCACAAACCAAATGGCACTGGAAATTTTAATGTGTCCAGACCTCCTTTACACTAAAAGCCCTTCACCTATATGTGTATATATATATATATATATATATATATATATATATATATATATATATATATATATATATATATATATATATATATATATATATATATGTTTATGTGTATATATATATATATGTATGTATATATGTATGCATATGTGTATATGTATGTATCTATCTCTAAAAAAAGAAAAACAGTTTTCAGCTTTGTGACGATTTTCCAGCTGATTCAAGAGTTTGTTTTTTAAAGAGTTTATTCAGCTGAAGAAGTAGGAGGATTTACTCAACACATAAAGGAACACTTCATCCTTCAGTTTATCACAAACATTCAACATCAACACATCTGGCGATACAGTTTTCAGTGGACAGGAAAGAGGGGCAAAAAGCTGTCAGCCAATTGAAGTGGAATAAAAATTACAATATTTACCTCTGAAAGATGTAGTTGAGTGAAAGTATAACATTGCTAAAAAGTGAAATACTGAAGTAAATACAAGTACAGTATTACGGTATTAAGTAATACAGTATTTGTGCATGAGTAAATGTACTTTCCACTACTGGGATGTGTGTGCGCCACTGTGTCTAATTACAACCTCCTCTATTGTCTTCATCACCCCCCACTGACTCTCTCTCTGTAACAGGGATCAGTGGCAGTGAATGAGCAGCTTGCCGTGTCACCATTAATACCAACAAGAAAGGGGGAGGTGGGAAGGAGGAGGAGGAGGAAGGAGTCCTTCACTCCCACCTCTGTACACCTTCACATGAACGAGAGAGGAGAGAAGGAGGAAAGAACAGAAGAAGAGAATAAGAAGTATGGAGTGAAACAAAGAGGCAAAGATCTTTGAGAGATAGATAGAGGGAGTCACACTGATGAGAGAGAAAGAAGAGGACATAAACACAAAGGTCTGAGGGTGGAGGAAAAATAGAAATGAAGGTGTTCCTCTTTTTTTTACAGCTCCTGCATTGGGATTAACTGTGTTGTTCTCTACACTGGTTCTTCATCCCTGCGTCTGCAGAGGAGGACGTCTTTGATCAGACCAAAAGTGGAACACAGGAAGGACAGAAGAGCGAGAGGACGAGAAGAGTTCAGATCACACGAACGGGTAAGGACAAACAGTCAGTAGGCTTATAGAGGCACGGTGGCTTTATGCATAATCTCCTTACTTTGTTTGTGTGTGTGTGTGTGTGTGTGTGTGTGTGTGTGTGTGTGTGTGTGTGTGTGTGTGTGTGTGTGTGTGTGTGTGTGTGTGTGTGCGCATTTTACAGGGGGCTATGGTGTATTTTTGCTCTGATGTCCAGCTGACATATTGGCAGTTAAATATTTAATATAAAGGTTTCTCCAGAAGTGTATTGTGATATGTCAACAATGCAGGGAACACAAACCCAACACACCTCCAGCTGTTTGCTTTTAGTGATTCAACGTTTAATCAAACCGAAACAGCTCTTAGTCATGCTAATTACGTGTTAATGGTAGACGTTTCCATTATTGTGAGAGATGTCGGTCCAACACCAACACCTGTTTTCCAATCAACACCAGGTTTGTTTGTTTTTTGGGCAGCATTGAAGCCAATGCGGAAGTGTCTTGAAACTTGCATTACTCTCTACTGACCAACAGTGGGCGACTCCTCCAGTTGTAAAAAGAAGCCTGATCATATAGAAGTCTATGAGAAAATGACTCTACTTCTCTCTTGAAAGTAAACATTGTAAACATGAGTTTATGGTCTCAATCTCTAGTTTCAAGTATTCTTTTAATACAGTAGGATGTTCTTTTAGTAAATTATGGTCCATTTAGAGTCAAATAGACCAAAAAGCAGGGTATGCTTTAGGGAGGGCTTACTGTGATTTTAAGTTGGAATAAATAATTTTAGAAGTAATACTGATAGATAGTGTAGTAATAACACAACTTCTAAATACATTTATTGTGCTATATTATTTATTACATGTTTGTGTATAAAAAAAAACTAGCAAAACTTTTACTGAAGTTTTATTTAGAACCTCTGAGTTTGAGCAGACTGTGCAGCAGGCTGGGTTTGACTCCTGGCCCCTCCCTGAGTACTCACAACGCTTTTATACGCTTATCTTGATGTACACACTACGATATCATTTTCTGAGCTGGGTGTAGCCGAGGTTGTGCCAACGCGTCACATTTCAACACAATCCTGCCGATGTGGGCAAATTTCCGGCTGAGGACACGGCAACGTCAGTTCATTAAAGCTGAATTAATTTATATTTTTGGCCCGTTGGGGGAATGGAAGCAAGATCTGATACTGTCACTTTAAATAAAAATGTGTGAATGTTTTAGCAAACAGCTGCTTATTTAGATAAAGAGAAACAATTGCAAAGAAGTTTTGTCAAATCCATCCATTATCAGCCGCTTATCCGGGGTCGGGTCGCAGTGTCAGCAGGTTCAGCAGGTTCAGCAGGCCGACCCAGGCTTCCCTCTTACCCACAACACTTTCCAGCTCATTCTGGGGGATCCCGAGGCATTCCAAGGCCAGACAGGAGATATAATCCCTCCAGCGTGTCCTTGGTCTTCCCCGGGGTCTCCTGCCAGTTGGACGTGCCTGGAAAACCTCTAATGGGAGGCATCCAGGAGGCATCCTGACTAGATGCCCGAACCACCTCAGTTGACTCCTTTCGACACGAAGCAATCCACCGATTTCCGGCAGAGCACCATGGCCTCAGATTTGGAGGTGCTAACTCTCATCCCTGCCGCTTCACACTTGGCTGCAAAACGCCCCAGTGAATGCTGGAGGTCACGGTCCGAGCAGGCAAACAGGACCACATCATCTGCGAACAGCAGAGAGGCGATCCCGAGATTCCCGAACCGGATCTTCTCTGCCCCATGGCTGCGCCTAGATATCCTGTCTGTGAATGTCATGAACAGGACCGGTGATAAAGGGCAGCCCTGGCGGAGGCCAACACCCACCGGGAACGTGTCCGACTTATTACCGAGGATACGAACACAGCTCCTACTGCAGGCATACAGAGATCGGAGGGCCCGTGCCAACGGGTCCGGCACCCCATATTCCCGCAGCACCCCCCACAAAAACCCCAGAGGGACCCGGTCGAAGGCCTTCTCCAAGTCGGAGCCTCCTTTCCAGCACCCTGGCATAAGCTTTTCCCGGGAGGCTGAGCAGTGTGATACCACGATAGTTCGAGCACACTCTCCGGTCCCCCTTCTTGAAGATGGGAACCACCACCCCGCTCTGCCAGTCCATGGGCACTGTTCCCGACCCCCAGCCAAGACAGCCCAACGTCCAGCGCTTTCAGCATCTCAGGGCGGATCTCATCCACCCCCGGCGCCTTGCCACCAATGAGCTTTTTGACTACCTCTTAAGGCGCTGCCCCCTCTCCGGGGGACATGTTGACCGGGTTTAGAAGTTCTTCAAAGTGCTCTTTCCACCGCCCGACAATGTCCACAGTCCGGGCCAGCAGTCCCCCACTACCCGCTAGGAATAGCCTGGAGTAGGCCCTGCTTTCCCTTCCTGAGCCGTCGAATGGTTTGCCAGAACCTCCTTGAGGCCAACCGAAAGTCCTTCTCCATGGCCTCCCCGAACTTCTCCCATGTCCAAGTTTTAGCATCCGCGACCACCGCAGCTGCAGCCCTTCTGGCCTGCCGGTACCTCTCAGCTGCTTCAGGAGATCCATGGGCCAGCCAGGTCCAAAGGGCCTCCTTCTTCAGATCCTCTGCCAGACGTTCCCAGTTCACCCTCACTACACGTTTGGGCTTGCCAGGTCTTTCTAGCCGGTTCCCCCGCCATCTGAGCCAACTCACCACCAGGTGGTGATCAGTTGACAGCTCTGGTCCTCTCTTCACCCGAGTGTCCAAGACATACGGCCGCAGATCAGATGATACGATTACAAAGTCGATCATTGATCTCCGGCCTAAGGTGTTCTGGTACCAGGTACACTTATGAGCCACAAACAACAGTCAGAGCCTTACTCCTAATGTAATTTTCGCTCCTCTTTTAGCTCTGTTTTGATCTCCATCAACTCCATGTCACAAAGTCACACGCAAAGGGAATCATGGAAATGAAAATTCAACGCACCACTGGTTACTGTACTGTACCAGCAATAGATAATTTTTAGATGTAAAATTATCTAAAAGTCCAGTACCTCAAAAATGTGTACCTCAACTGATGTCAGACTCACGATAGACACTTTAATCAAAAAGTATCAAAAGCAGAACCAGCGATGTTGTATTTTTTACTCAAACAGATAGATCCGCACAACCAAAATAGTCCCGTAGAACTTTCACCCAGGGGGCCGCGGTTTGTGTCTTGTATGAAAAGAAGTTATCTTAAGTCACACACGTTACAAAGTTAGTACGTAGCTACGTCACATTGTTGCACAAGAATAACCACGTGCTCAAAACAAACGTTTTAGAACACCGTGCAACAGCTTCACAAAGCTAAATACGGTGCTATAGTTTATCGTCTTCTCTCGTAAAAGTTTTCTATTTATCATTTCCATTAATTTTATTTGCCCATATTGCACAAACAAAAACAACCAAACTGCACTAGAAATTTGAATGTGTCCAAACCTCCTTTGCACAGTAAAAGCCCTACGCCTTTCACTTCCATTTGGGTCGACTCAGAGAGTTACTCGTAATCAATTGCCTTTTGGGTTCGATATTAGTCCACAGCTGTCCCATTAGAGTGTTTCACTCTGCCAGTCTGCCTCCCCCAGTGGGGCTGGGGTGAGTGGGAAGGAATTAGATGTGGGCTCACAGATTGCGACAAATTGCGTGTAAAGGAGGTTTGCCCTCCTTTACACATCTATTTCTGTCACTGTTGATGTGTATGAACGAGTGCAACACTATAAACGGCTTCCAGGAGAGACTGTCTGAAAACGTGGGTAATTGTCCTTAATCTACAGGTGTAAAATCTGATATGTTTAGACACCACACACACACACACACGCACATATGCACGCACACAGAGGCCGTGGTTGCACACAACCTTTGTCCCAGACCTCTGCTGGGGTAATTAGATGCTGAAATATTAATTGTGTGTGTGTGTGTGTGTGTGTGTGTGTGTGTGTGTGTGTGTGTGTGTGTGTGTGTGTGGTGTGTGTGTGTGTGAGACAGACAGACAGAGAGAGGCACGCTTGCATTCATTATATTCATAATGTGTGCGTATTTGCGTGCATGTGGTGGTCACTCACACAATTTTTATTATTACTCTACTATTATTAAACCTTTTTATGGCATTCCTTTTCATTATTGGAGAGTCAACAGAGTGGGAGAGAGAGAGGGGGGGAGGGAGAGAGAGAGAGAGAGAGAGAGAGAAGTGAGACGCGGCAGGAGATCTAAAGCTGAAACCAAATTCCCTTCTTGATTTACAAGGGGTTTGTTAAGCTGTGCTATGAAATCAGTTGATTTACGGTACATTTCTGTAAAGAGGAACACCACACGGAATAACAGCAATCAATATTGTGCTGTACACATTATATCATAAATCCTTGTTGGCTTATGATGTTAACAACAGCAAAACAAAAGACAATGTATGTCCTGATCAAAATTAGCTTGTCCGACTTTGGCCGACTTCTCTCGCCACCATATTGCTCCACTGCTCTTGTTGGCGGCCACTGAGTTTCATTTCCATATTCTCTATACATTCTTTTGAAACAATTTATAAGCTAAAAAGAAGTATAAATATATGAATACAAATAAAAACTGAATAAGATACAGACAAACACTATTCCAACTTGGATACCTTTATTTATATCTTAGGCAAGACTGACTATGTAATAACTACATACTAATATTTCATATGTTCATTGAAATAATCAATATAAAACCTCAACACTGTAGTGCCCAGTCATGTCAGTCACTGAAGTCCAACAGACAACAATGCTGGAAGACATGGAGTTCAACTCCCTCCTCTTTATTGTGAAGGTTAGTTTATGGCTTTTCGCCGGTTATACCTACAGTCTATTCTACAGAGAAGTTTTTTTTGTTTGTTCGTTCTCTAGCTCGAGTTTTTGCTTTCAAAGAGTCAGTTGTCCCTTTGAAAGGCAGCTGTCACTGCTGCCAGATGTCAAAGGTCAAATGATCCAATTAAAGCTGGATAATGAGAGAGTGAATAATTTACTGTGGTTAAGTATACGCATGCAGGTTTTATGCCACATTGGTAAACTGTTGACTGCAACTATTGACCTAATTGTGATAATAAACTTACCATTGTTCACTTGTGTGATTACTCATGAGAAAGACTAAGAATGTTTTATTGAAACTTGAAGCGTATGTTTGTTGTTGGTGCCTTAGAATCCCCCAAATCCCTTTTCACTCCCTGAGTAATGTTTAAAGAGTAACTGTTCCCCGTCTTATCTGTGAAGAGGGTCTAACTCGACATTGCATTCTGGAGGGAGGACTTTAACTTTAAACTCAGACTCTGTCTGGTAGCTCAGGTGTAACCCTGACTCGCCTCTCAAAGAGGAGGCCGAACAAAACGTCTAATGAGGTCGAGGTGTCACGGCTGCCATGTGTCAAAAAAGTCAAAGGATCAAACTAAAGCTTCATTAAGGGACGGCTGAATAATTTACTAGGGCTAATACACACACACACACACACACACACACACACACACACACACTATGGCGGCTGGAAAGGATCATGGAGGACGATGTACATACTAGCATGTGATTATTTCCTAAAAGCTACATATGTGTGTATGTTTGTGCGTCTGTGTGTGTCAGTACAACTCTCAGCCGTTTAAACGCACGTGCACACACACATGTACGTGTGTCTTTGTGTTCGTCCTGCGACCGCACACTTGATCTTTATCTGCAACTGATTGATAGTAAATAGAAACATTTTCATGCAAATGCAGAGGTTAAGTTTCAAATTCCGAAGCTGTTTCATTAACGATCACAAGATCACTTCAACAGCTGCCAGAGATAGCCCAACAGGCTTCATATTCTATATAGGACTAGGGATGGGTATCGTTTGGGTTTTTTCCGATACCGGTGCTAAACCGATACTTTTAAAACGATACCGATGCCTAAACGGTGCCTGAACCGATACTTTTTTATTGCCAAGGCAATTTCTTTTCTTCAAATTGAACAATAATTAACTGTTTAAAGTATATTATAAATATAAATAAATACATGCAAAATATACTTGACTTCAAACTACAGCTTCAAACCTTTTAACTTCAAATTATAAACAATATATATTTAAAAAAAAGAACAGACACACGCATCAGGTGGCCTGATGGGACTGGTGCAACAGAACTCAGACACTGTTGGATTCTACAAAATGCTGCTTTACTGGACTACACGTCACCATTAATATAGGTAACCAGTTGTTTCAGCTCACCTAGACCAAGAGGTTCCCTGGACACAGAGGAGATGTGACATAAATGAGTGATACCTGAAATGACTTGAGTTGTTTTAATAATAGGTGGCTCTATAGGTTGAGCCACCGTCTTTCAGTAGATTTGCATTTTGCTCGACAGGGATCGAATCCAGGTCGTTGCGATCTTTTTATAAATATATTTTCTTTAATGTATTTCTTCATACGTGGTTGTGATGCAGCGCTCACTTATACAATCACGATCGCTGCAATGGAGATGAAATGTGGCTTGAAGATCTCCAGCAATATGTTTGTGAATGTGTGACGAATCTGGTGACCAGACAGAAAACCGCTGCAGCTGGGAAGTGAAGACAACGCACGCACGCGTAGGGAAACCAGTAGGTTTCTCGGTACTCAACCCTATATAGGACCCACCTTTCATAAGAACGTTTTTACGTTCATGAGGTTGACATTTACATTCTAAATCAACATTTTAACGCTGCTCTTTCTGGGACTTTTCTTTCTTTTTACACGTGTGTGCGTGTGTGTCTATGTGTATGTGCGAGCGTGCGTTTGTGTGTGTGTGTGTGTGTTACCTACAGCGTTTTACATGAATCCTATTAGCAGACTCGGCACTACTATTTAATTTAGTCTGAAACCAAGAGCATTTTAACAAGCACAGCTTTTATGTGTCTATTGCTCCTTTGAACATGTTTATAGGTAAAACAAACAGACTTTTCTTTCTTTTTACATGTGTGTATGTGTGTGTGTGTGTGTGTGTGTGTGTGTGTGTGTGTGTGTGTGTGTGTGTGTGTGTGTGTGTGTGTGTGTGTAGCTGCCCTGCACACTGAGGACTGGTCATCCCTATTTTATTTCTTTTCTTTTCTTGTTGTTGCATTTATATTGTTGCTGTGTGCAATGTAATGTAAGATATGATAGCCTTCCTGTAGGAATACACAATACTCAATGATCGTGATCAATAGATGCTCTTATCCTTCTCTCTGTCTTTCTCAGTGTCCACAGGTGACTGCCGATGTCCAGTTATAAGGACACAAACGAGAACCATGGTCATTCTACAGCAGGTAAACACACACACACACACACACAAACACACACACACACACACACACGGTTGAACTTTTTTTAAAGTAACCACAGTGTGCAGCTCGTAGCAGTGAAGCCACAGAAATACTCATTAGGAATCAGCTGCTCATTACGCTGCATTGTTTCCACCAAACCCTCTTTGTAGTCAAACACGCACACACACACGCACACACACACATAAATTAGACGCTGAGTGCATTTGCGTGTGTGTGCAAGCATGCGTTGGCCTCAGTGTCGGTGTTTTTGATTCTCGGTTAATGCGTTGCTGAACTTGTCTGCCTTTCTGATCGACTAATCAGCTCTGACAGCGCTCCCCCGCTGTGGAGGCCCAAATGGGACGAGCCAATAAAACAAGCGACAGACACACACACACACACACACACACACACACACACACACACACACAGATCAGCCCCTCTATGTGAATGTTCATCACACACACTCTGACCTCCATCCAAACTGTTCAGGTGTAATCAAACTCTTCTGTCGCCGGATCACACAAAGGATTATTCATTGTTTTTATACGAGAGAGGAAGAAGAAGACGGCGACTGTGGATGATATTTTATATTCTCTTTTGTGGCTCATTTAGAAATTTATTTTGAAAGAGCGTAAAGTATTTTTGTCACAAAATGAAAGATTTTCTGAAGATGCTCTAGCTCCGTTTATAACGATTTCCTCTTCATTTTGATTTTTTTTCCATCAAGCCAAGGATATTTTGCATTGGGAGTCTGATTTTTTAAGAGAGATTTTAAGAGAAGATCTTAAAAAATATATAGATAACTATGGTTGGGAGACCGGTTGTCACCAATTTACAACATAACATCCACCAATTGACACATCAGAACAAGAAGGAAGCGATCATTGTTTCAGTCGGTGGTCGAGCTTAGCTAAGGTGGTAACCATGGCAGTGAAAATGAACGGGAAGGGATCTGATTGGTCGCTGGAGGGCTCGGACGACAAATTACGCAGCCTCACCTTCAGATACGCCACCCTCATCCAGGTAAAAGATTGTCGCTGATTTTATTTTTAGAAAACTTGCTTTACAAACACAAAGTTTCAGGGCGATTCAGGCTCGGAGTCGACCCCGTACAAATGTAAAGTCACCACAGATCCACATGCCCAGGGTTTCTGATTTGTGCAGGATTCTGTCATACTTATGTTTCCACCACAGTCTGTGGTTTAAACTCTATATCAGCGGTCCCCAACCTTTTTTGCGCCACGGCCCGGTTTCTTGTCGGACAATATTTTAACGGACCGGCCTTCACAGTGTGGGCGATAAACATGACGTAATAAAATGATACGACCGGCATAAAAACAGATATATAAAGTGCATCAAAATACAACTCACCATTACGCCGAATTAGTGGGAGCCCTGAGCTTGTTTTATCTGCAACGAGCCGGTCCCATCTCGGGGTGATGGGAGACAACGAAACCCAAAGTGTGTTTTTTATGTCCAGTCTACTCCTAACTTAGTTTTGGTTGCTGTCATTGCAGAAAACCCCACTTCACAAAGATATGACGTTGGAAATGGAAGCAGGGTTTTCAGTGCTGTTTTGGCGATCTTGGGATATTCTGCCTTGATATTGGTCCAGAACACCGGCAGAGTTGTTGTGTGAAATGTACTTTTAAGGCCACCGTCATTTGCGATCTCGAGCAGTTGATCTTCTTCTGGCATGGACAGGCTCAATTCAGCGAGTTTGTTCACAAATGGGTCGCGGATACATTCCTTCGCAGTCCGTGGGTCTTTTGTGTTTGGGAAATACCGCTCGAACTCTTTTAAAAGCAAAGACAAGTGATCGTGCACCAGCTGGGAGAATGATGGCTCAGCCTCAGTCTCTTCCAATATCCCAGTCAATATTTGAAACATGTCAAATACTCCCCTGTTCACTCGCCATCCCCACAATTCCAGTTTGGCTTTGAATGCAGCGACTTTATCGGCCAACTTGAAGACAGTTGTCATTTTCCCCTGAAGTGACAGATGGTGTTCATTGAGCAGGTTGAATATGTCATACAAGTAAACGTGTTTTAAGACCCATTCCTTGTTACAGAAATGTGCCGCCATCTTACTTCTGTGTGTAAGAGAAGGCGTTTGTACTCTGCGTCCATCTCCTCACAAAGCTGCTCGAACAGACGCGAGTCAAGGGCATGTGCTTTGACGTGGTTAATGACTTTAATGACTCAATTCTTCACCGATGGTAAAAGGTTTCTTCGCCTTAGCAATACGGTTAGCCACCAAGTACGATGCTCTCAGTGCACTTGCTTGACTTTCCCACCGAGGGTTTTGCTTGCCATTCTGTTGCATCACCAAAGGATATGTTTTTTTTTTTTTATTCTTGGCTTATGAACTGGCAAGTGAGGCTGTCAGTGAGTCCTTTGGTGGCAATTGTGCTTGTTTTTTATTCACTTATTATGTTGCAGAGATTTGATGAACTCTTTTTTTGCTTGTAGCTTCGCCCGCTAACTGGCTAACGGCTGCTTCATTGTCACGCGGTCCAGCACTGTTCGAATGCAATCTAATCGCCCAAAAAGCCTTTTCTTGCTAAATGTAAAGGGCCTGGAAGGCCATGACCCAGAGTTCCCGATGGGTTTACAGCAGACACATTTTAAGTTTATATTCGAAACTGAAGCTTTAGTTTGAAGCTTTAGTTTTTCTTTAATTAAAAAAAAAAAAGATTAATGAATTAATGGAGTTTAAATGATGCATTAATACACTCCATATAAAAAAGATTAGATTTTTGAGTAAATCATTATATAACTGTAACCTGTCTCTTAAAAGGTTTTGAAATTGTATTATATATATTTGTTTTATTATTTAAAGCAACAACCATGAATCCATAAGGTTACACCTTATAAAAGTGTAACCTTATAATAACAAATAATAACAAATTAAATATGATGTAAATCAATGACTTATTTACCAGCCACATTATATATTCGGGAGACACATGATACTTTAATTGTTGTTGTTTTTTCGTATTCACAACCGATGATGTGCAAAATGATGATACCAACTGTAATTTCAATTACTTTAGAAAACTTTCCACGAAGCCTGTTTGTTTGTTGTTCATATCTTTTGTTTAGTGGTTGTTTTTCTGTCTTTGCTGTGTTCAGTGTCACGTTAAGTTCCACTGCGGTGGAGTGCTGGTATTCATTAATTCATTCTGCAGCTCTCTCTCATTTACTGGACACACACAATGAGATCTGTGTGTGTGTGTGTGTGTGTGTGTGTGTGTGTGCGTGTGTTTCTGTCTATGTGGGTTCATATGCGCGTTTGAGTTCACAAACAATCAGCAATAGCAGCCCATATGTGTTACGTGGTGTGAACAGGAAACTAACAGGCATTCACACAGTACATACCAACACTGGTGCAGAAGACAAACAGGGTTTAAATACACGGGGAAGGTGCAGGTGATTAGACACAGCAGGAAACAATCAGGAACAGGGCAGACAATCACAGGGGCAGGAAGTACACAGAGGATACACGACGCAAGGACATCAAAATAAAACAGGAAACAAGAAAAACTCAAACCATGACAATATGGGGCTGCATAAATAACAAGGAGCTTTTTTTAAGTGTATAATTATGAGGTAACTGTATGTTACTTCTTAAGTAACTGTAGAGAACTAAGAGTTTTGATAAAAGTGGTGATTAAAAAAAGTGTCATGAACCAGCAGAGGGCAGACCCGTACCTGAAGAAGACCTCTGAGCTGCAGTCTGCAGTCAGTGTACATTTATATAACATGTACTGAAAGCTAGTACACATTCAGAGTAACAAGATACTACTACGCAGTTAGAGAGACTTTAGACTGAGCTTAACTGGTAGAATGATGAGCCTTGTGTTATTTTATTGGAGTAAAAGATCTGAATCTTCCACCACTGTTTCTTCAATAATAATATTTTCCCAGCATTTTGGCTGTGGCTGCTGGCTTTGTCCCTTTGCCGTCTTGTAGAGGCCAAATAGAGACAACATGTTAATGTTAATTGTCCACTGAAGCGGGCAGGGAGGGAGCTGGTCTCTGTGTTTTTTACGGGCGAGTTTATTCAGGGACAAATTTGCTTGTCACTATATCTCACCCAGAGAACCTTTGACTTCAAAATGATCAATCTAAATGCAAATGAGGTTGAGATGGAAATGCCGTTATTAATTACATGGCCTTTTAATAGCCTTGTGTCCCCCTGCCTTAAAACACTCCTAACTCTAAAGTAATTGGATGATCTGCAGTGTCTGCAGGATTTTGTGAGACCAGGGAGGGTGGACCTCAGACCTTCTAGGGTGACCAGGGTGACGCTCCCCTGTTAATTAATGGGGTACACTGAGTTTCAGCATCCCGTAAAGGTCTAAATGTAAATTGTCTCATGGGAAACAAATATTTGGAAACACTCCGCCGCACAAAGTGTAATACGTTTTTTTAAGTGGTAATAAAATGTCATAAAAACCAGCAGAGGGCAGACCCGTACGGGAAAAAGACTTCTTAGTGTACACTTATACTGAACTACTACACATTGAGGGTAACAAGATACTACAAAGTTGCTCTTAGCAAGACTTAAGCCTGAGCTGAAATGACAGAATCTATAAGATGGGCCTCTGTACTTGTACTTCATCTGAGTATTTATATTTCCTGCTTTTTTCTACTTTCTACTCCACTACAGTTTCTACTCTTGTTACTTTGAAGATTCACATTTCCCACCCCAAACAATTTGGTTTAACTACACAGCAGTGTATGAAGAATTAGTAGCGTCAATACATCAGGGCGATATGGCTCGAGTCGATATCTTTATATTTATATGAAAAATTTCCAGTAATAATATAAGTCATGATATTCGCAAATTTGTGCAGAATCACACAATAAATAATCAGATTTATTTTCAATGGAATGAATTGTGTTCTGCATTACATCAGACAAAACTCACACAAATAAATCAAGATCATCCGTAGCTAACTCTGGAAGCTTATGATTACCAGTCAGTAACTCAATCTCATGAACTTTTTTGTTACGGAGTCCTCTGAAAAAATAATAATGATAACTTGTACAATATTGTTATCTAATCGAATTATAAAATCTTGTTTGCAAAATGTGTCTTTACAACCCAGTCGCCAGACATGTTTTTACCACTGTAGGTAGGTTTCTGCAAATCGCGGGATACGAGGAATGTTGAGGTTCCTGAACAAAATATGTTTCATATCAGCCTTATATCATGCTAGCAGAAACTCACAATGCATAACAAC
Source organism: Taurulus bubalis (assembly GCF_910589615.1). NCBI lineage: Eukaryota > Metazoa > Chordata > Actinopteri > Perciformes > Cottidae > Taurulus > Taurulus bubalis. The sequence continues at coordinate 13,379,336 of NC_136598.1, forward strand.
ATTCTTTTGGTTACACATAGGATACAAACATTGGTGTCCTGATTGAAAGTCTGTTGCTTGTTTGACCCAACCAACCCTCTTTGGAGCTATATAGCAACAGCTGGTTGTTTTGGATTCCTGTCACACGACCTGTTTTAGTTCACTTTCACTTCTCTCACAGTGTTGTGTTTTTCTACAGCCGGTAGCTGTTTTCAGAGACAGGGCTTTATAAAACCATTGTACTCCACCTGCTCAGCATCAGACAGCAGGCAGACACAGTTAGAGACTAGCTGATGAACATAGCAGAGCATTCAGCAGCGAAAGAGACGTATATTCCTCTCAGGAGTTGGTGGAGACCAAAAACCGAGCTAAAAGATGAGTGAATATTGGACTTACAATGACTCAACATGACTTTGAATGAATGATAATGTTGTTCGATATCTGCTGAATGTTTAAATAGGTTTTATCTGTTTGAGAACACATTAACAAAAATTCCAGGCGGGCAGTTATACATTCAACGTTTCCAGTTAATTTGGAAGAAACAGTAGAAAAACTGTGTATTCACAAAAACAAGAAACCAAAACCATTTTAAAAGAAGATTATTTTATATTTTCATCGATTTTGAAGGGGGTGATCTGTGAAAGCACTTTTTCTTCTTCATTTTTTTATTTTGTATTAACTTTTTGTCCTTTTTAGTGTAACAGGAAGTCATGGAGAGAGACGTGCAACAAATGCGCCCAAGCTGATTTCAACCAGCAATGTCGTGGTTCACGGTCGGCATCTTAACCTGAAACCACTATCTCTGTCTGTCCTCTGTGCGGTTTTGCAACCTTTCCACACAGGAGTGACATTAGTAGGGGTAAGTGAATACCCGGCTCATGTCTGGCTTGAATTATTTACCTGAAGAATAGGATGATTAGCACCCATGCACCAATCCAACGCAGCCAGCAAGGACATGACATCACGGCCGTCCAGCTAACACCACACCGTGCTTTGTCTCGATCTCGTTTGTCCAAAGCAGCAGAATGCGTGATGTTAGGGTAGTAGTTGTATCCATGGTGGAAGTCCTCCTCTCTGAATGTGTCCTGTGAAAAACATTTATGTTCACGTGTTAGCAACATGGTATAAGAGGTCTACGAGTTACAATATTGGTCGGGGAGTTTATTTAACAGACCCAGGTTGATTCATTATTATGAACTTCCATTAAAGCAAAACACGGCCTGATTCTGCTATACGAGGTTGAATAAAATAAATAAACATATATAGGAAGAAACATATTTAAATACTTTTAGATCTTTAAACGATTCATGGAAATCATATAACGTTTCCTGCATGAGGGCTTCCTCCAAAAACCTGCGAGCCGGGAGCTGAAAACAAGCCACTCTGCTGGATCCTCTGACAACCAGTGGGTCATGAATTACCGCGGTGGTGTCCGGTTAGCTGACCCGGGGGCTTCGTCGATCTTTAGCGACTTGTGTAAACAACTAGCATGTTCACCTGGGCGTTGTGTTTCCATCACATCGTCTTGTTCAACAGAAACACAACTTAACCAATTCAACTTATGAAGTTGAATTGGTTAATATGTTAGTAATCATATTTGGAGTTGTGTCCACCAGATAAATATAAAGTAGAACATCTTCTTTTAGTTTTGGTCCCCACTAACTCCTGAGGAAATGATAGCTGCTAAATGGGGAACCAAAAATAACAGAGGGAAGAAAACCACCAACAAGATATAAGACTGACACTTACTGTGCATGAACATGCTTAAAATATCGTTCCACATCCTTAATTTACTGTAACCATGACAGCGGAGGTTTCCTGACCTTAACAGCTCCTTACACCTGAGAAACGTAGTGTAACCCAAACCTTCCCTGTGTTTTCATTCCATGCTACACACTGATTCTAATGGGTTTGAGTCTCTTGTCTTTGGGAAGTTGAATTGCCAGTTAGTTTTCCAAAGTTTCACGTACTGTCTTATTTCCTGATTAAAAAAATGTCAAATACATTCATATTTTTGTTTCTTAATGTCTGTAGTATATCCGCCTACTTTATAGTATGTAGCATGGATTTGGGACATGGTAAGGCAAGGCAATTTATATGGCACATTTCAGCTACAAGGTAATTGACTTTAGCACTTTACATAAAATATAAAAAGCATTAAGGCAAAGTCCAAAAGAAAGACATTATAAATGTACATTAAATGCTCATTAATATAACAATATATGAAACAGTCACTAATCCTTGAGCCGAATAAAGTTGTTTTTGTGCCTAAACCATAAACTATATATAAGATGTGGACGTAGTCAGCGTGACTTCACCCATTGGTTTGTATCTCCTGATAAACTAAACCAATAAACTACATCTGAGTTACCATATTTGGAATTGAGCTGCTTCATGGTCTGTTTGACTCTAAATGGACCGTAATTGACTAAATGAACATCATGCTTTATTGAAAAAGACTTGAAATTAGAGATTGAGACCATAAACTCATGTTTATAATGAGAGAATAAATCAAGAGAGAAGAGTCATTTTCTCATAGACTTTAATACAACTAATAATAATAATAACAATACATTAAATTTGGAGGCGCCTTTCAAGGCACCCAAGGTCACCTTACAATTACAATAAAATAATACAGGGTAAAAGATAAGCATAAAAGATATAAACAACAGTAAAACAGAGCATCAACATAAAAACAAGTGAGGTACACAGGGACCAGTTATAGTGTGTATGCCAGTTTGAACAGATGAGTTTTGAGTTGAGATTTGAATAATGTGATGGAGTCTGATTGTCTTATGTGTGGGGGAAGGGAGTTCCAGAGCCTGGGTGCTGAGCAGCTGAAGGCTCGGGCACCCATGGTACTGAGGCGTGGCGTGGGGATGGATAGCAGTCCAGAAGAAGATGAGCGGAGAGTGCGGGAGGGAGTGTATCCCTGAAGGAGGTCGTAAAGGTAAGTGGGGGCTAGACTGTGGAGAGCTTTATAGGTGAGGAGAAGGTTTTTGTAGTCAATGCGGTATTGTACAGGGAGCCAGTGAAGTTGGATGAGTACAGGAGTGATGTGGTCCGATGATTTGGTACAGGTGATGATCCGGGCGGCTGAGTTCTGAATGATTTGCAGTCTGTTGATGAGTTTGGTGGGGAGTCCGGTGAGCAGGGCATTGCAGTAGTCGATGCGGGATGTGACAAATGAGTGGACCAGGATTTCGGTCCTGGACTGGGTCAGCGATGGGCGGAGTCTGGAGATGTTGAGAAGGTGGAAAAATGCAGTCCGGGTGATGTTTTGAATATGGGGTGCAAATGAAAGGGTGCTGTCCAGAATGACGCTGAGGCTCTTGACTTGGGGGGAGAAGGGTACAGGGAATCCGTCGATGATGATGGGTGGAGCTGGGGTGTGTAGGGATTTGGTGATGATGGATTTGGAGCCGATGAGCAGGGCCTCAGTTTTATTGCCGTTTAGCTTTAGGAAGTTCCTGCTCATCCAGCTCCGGATGTTATCAAGGCAGGTGATGAGGGAGGTAGGAGGGATGGCAGCTGTCGGTTTAGAGGAGATGTAGACCTGTGTGTCATCGGCGTAGCAGTGAAAATGGATCCCATGGTGACGGAGGAGTGTGCCCAGGGGGAGGAGGTAAATGGTGAAAAGAAGGGGACCCAAGACTGACCCCTGGGGCACTCCCAGTGAAACACCCGAACACCCAGACTTGTGATTCCTTAGTTGCACGAATTGTTGGCGGTCAGTGAGGTATGATTTGAACCAAGAAAGTGCAGCGCCAGTGATTCCAATGCCAGCCAGGCGGTCCAGAAGCAGAGGGTGCGAGATGGTGTCAAATGCTGCGCTGAGGTCGAGGAGGATGAGAATTGTAAGGAGTCCGGAGTCTGCTGCACGGAGGAGGTCGTTGGTGATTTTGACCAGGGCTGTTTCAGTGCTATGTTTTGGACGGAAACCAGATTGGAATGGTTCATGGAGGTTGTTTATGTCAAGGTGGGACTGTAATTGTGCGGCAACCACCCTTTCAAGTGTTTTAGAGATGAAGGGGAGGTTGGAGATGGGCCGGTACTGGATGGATCTCACTGACCAGAGATACAAACAATGTCGCCGCTCTGATATTTTTCGCTAGAATGTCGCCACATACAGAGAGTTTGTAAAACTGCAAATGCAAGGGCTTTCATCAGTGGGCCCTACACTCTGTCACCATTATGTTAGGAGACAGTGACTTAACAAACATTTATTCAAATGAAAATCTTGAAGATTATTTCTTTAACTTTTGGTGTTGTCACATCGTAATTATTTATTTGTCAACATTTGTAATGGATTCGTAAGACACAGACATTCTTTGCTGATCAGAAACGCTTAAATGTGTAATTATAGAGCGTAGCCAAACGCTGTATTTTGTTGGTAAATTTGATGGACTTTGGTCAGTTTAAAATCAGCGTCAAATCTGTTAAATTCATTATAAACTCTACAGACCGTTGCAGATTATTTGGGGCACTGAAGGCTTCAAGGAAAGACATGTTGCTCCTCGAGTTTTTTTATTGTATTGTTCGGTGTATTCCCATCATCCCCCATAGTAATATTACACCTCTTTAGAAAGATTACAACCTACATCATCTCAATCTGCAATAATAATCACAAGAAACACAAGCCTTCACATGTTTTGAAGCATTTTCAGTCCCAAAACCGTGTTTTTCGGTTCAGAAATAGAAAAATTACATTTTTGACCTGAATCTTGGTTACACCATGAGCTAGGTGTACTTCAAATGACCGTCTCCTTCCACGTGTGTCATTTGACGCGGTTTCAGACGAGTCTGAGAACCAATGAGATCGCAGGACCTCGAAAAGCAGGAAACAAAACTCTTGTTCTTGCTTCGCAGCCAGAGACCCCAATACTGATCACACACTGTGCTCTCACTACTACTGTTAGATTCACACAGTACCTACGGTTACAGGCAAGGTACTTTGAGCCGTTGTTAGGGGTACTTAGGAGCGTTTTAGTGAAACGTTATAATCGCTTTTTGATGTTTTTCATGTTGAGGAGTTTAAGAAATTATTAAAATGTAACGATCTTTTAAAAAAAGTTAAACGGACACGTATTTTCTCACAACTGTGGATGAGAAGTTAGTACAGTTTTAGTTTTGAAAAAACACACTTCCTCATTTCCGTGAGATCAAAAAAAAGGGGCGCAGGTTAATGAGGTTAAAGGATAAAGCTGGTGTGATCCTCCTATATTTCACATTTGGTGCTTTACTGAGTATTTGTGGCAGCAGGATAGTGTATGTGGGATTGAGTCAACGTGAACTATAGTGTGTGTATGTTCATGGTGTGTCTCTTTGGACAACAATTGAGTCTATATGGTACAGAGGAATACGACAGATCAGGCTTTGAGACACGCAGAATACTATTAATATTGTAAATTACGCAAAATTCATTGATAGTTGAGGCTATTTGTTGACCAAAACAAAACTACAGAATGGCATCAGAATACTAATAGTGTTGGTGGCTGACTGGTTTGATGGTTTTCTTGCTAGTTTTTTAATAATTGTGTTTTTTATGTTTAACAGTATATCCCAAACTGAACTCTGTCATCTCACATCACATGAGCACAGGAACGGTACTTTAAACTGAAGTCAACTCAGAAGTGCAGTGTTGTCTCTACAAGCTGGTCAGTTACCAAGCTCACCTGTTATCCATCAGCACTGTGAGAGATGCATGTGTGCATGATGGGATGGAGAAAGAGGTGAAGGGAAAGAAATACAGATCCACTGAGGAAGAAATATAACAGAGGAGACAAAAAGACAGACACCAAACAGATCCTCTGTGTTAAATAATTCAGCTTGCGGTTTCTGATAGTTGGCCCTGCTTGCCCCGGTTTGCTCTGTCACAAGCTGCCGGTACGCAACTGTGTATGTGTGTGTGTGTGTGTGAGTGAAAGAGAGAGAGAGAGAGAGAGAGAGAGAGAGAGAGAGACAGGTGCTTGGTGGTGTAATGTTCAGGTGGCTCAGTTTGCCAGACGGAGTATTTACTTAATTAAACTGACATATAAGTAACACACACTCAAAAACCATTCACTACAGTCACACGCACACGCACACACACATACACATACACATACACACACACACACACACACACACACACACACACACACACACACACACACACACTCAACCCTTAGTGACCGATTCACATCTCATGCTACACACAGTAGTGTTCTTACCATCTATCTCACAAGATAGGCTAAAGCTAAATGCTAACAGCAGCATGGTTCAAGGTTATTACAGTTCACCCTCATGGGACCATGAATGTGCAAACCAAATGTCACAGCAATCCATTCAACAGTTGTCGAAATATTTCCATAAAAAAACTAAACCTGTTGTGTGTCAGGCAATATCAATATCTTAATTGCTAATTCCAAAGATGTACAGTTCAGTAGTCAAATAACTGAGGCACAATGAGTAGGATTGCTTTGTTGCAGTTTTGTAAATGTTACATTTAGAGTTGGCCCCCAGTCACCTCCTCAAACGGTGCCACGGTGCTCGTTAAACCAGTCCCAGATTCCTGGTGGCTAACTTGGTGACAAAATGTGTCCTCAGAGAGACAGAAGTATAAACACCTGGCAAAGTTATCTCTTCGGTGGTAGTTCCATGTCATGTAAACACCACGAGGACTCGTACACAGGCTCACAAGGTGAAAACAATACCGCCGTCAATGGTAACCTTAAGCTAAATATGAACTAACTATAAACATTTCCCCATGAATAGCAAAGCTTTGGCATGTTTTTTGAGCCACACACATGCGACATGGCTCTAGGCTTGGGGATAACGATCTGTCTGTCAGTCTAAGATATCCTAAACATCCCAACAACCATTATATGGATGACCATGAAATGTTGTGCCTTCATGTCTCCCTCAGGAAAAGGTAACGCAAGGTTCTAAACTTTTAGTTTTATCAGATTGCATTATTAGTATACTAGTATTGTCCTAAATGTTTCTCAGTTTGAAAATACAAAGTACTTTTTTCCTGCTTAACTTAAGAAGTTACATTGCGGTAAGAGTGTGGGCTGTATCTATCTGGACAGAAATCCAACACCAAACATACCACACACCTGAGGAGGAAGTGACATCTTGTTGCCATGGGCAACAGGGGAGGTTGTTGGGGGGGGCGGGGGGGGTTCATAAAGTGTGAGTGTGATAGAGAGAGACAGAGAGAGACAGAGAGCGAGCGGGAGGATTGTCCCAAATTTGTTTGCTCTAGTGGAAACTTCAGAGTGATCTGAAAATCAGCAGAAAGGCTGGATGTTCTGGATGTTCTGGATATTTTTAAACCGATTTTCCTCAAAGTGAAGCAGGAGTACACAGAGAGACATGGGGCTGGAGGTCACACACCAGGATGTTTGACCCTGTTGGATTAAGACGTCTGATACTGGACCAGGTCTTCTTTAAGATGTGATGAATTGAAGCTGTTGAACCATTATTGTTTGGGATATTTGGAAATTGATCACCGTGTGTTTAGGAAGCGATCATACAAACATCCGATATATTCACACACCTTTCCGCCTGTGCTTTGTGGATATTTTCAACGCCCGCGTGGACTAGAAGTCTGCTCACATCAGATTCCGCTGTCAGTGTGGGAGAGTTTGTTCTGTGCACGTGAAGATGTACAAGCGCCGGGAATATGTGGAACTCTATGAGAAGGATCTGGCCAAATGGGCGCTGCTACGCAACGTCAACACTGTGATGAAACACAGCACGCTGATGCCGGTACGCAACTGTGTGTGTGTGTGTGTGTGTGTGTGTGTGTGTGTGTGTGAGAGAGAGAGAGAGAGAGAGAGAGAGAGAGAGAGAGAGAGAGAGAGACACAGACAGACAGACAGACAGACAGACAGACAGACATGCTGTCTTCTCTAATATTGCAGAACTGTGCCTTGACATAATTATACATGAATCACAAGTGTGGCTTTCTGTTTTGAATCGGTTCGGAGTTACGAATCATAATTGTATATCTAAAAACTGTGTTTAAGTCTTTAGTGTGTGTGTGTGTTATTAAAAACCGTGGCACAAAGGCAACGATTTGTGGCCATGTTTGCAAGCAACAAACTCTTTCTCCTATGCACCTTTGAGGAACAGTCAGACAGTTTGTGAAATATGCTTATTCCTTCCAAGCGAGATTATCAATTATTATTCAGATATTAATCATAAGGCCACAGCCAGCAGCCGGTGAGCTGAGCTGAGACTGGGAACGGGGCTACACTGGCTCTGTACAAAGAAAAAGTAAAGAAGCAAAACGAGCACCCTTCTTAAAATATCTACTATTCCTGCAAGAAAACTTACTGCACGGGGTCATGAAATAAAACAAGGTACAACAAAAAAACAGAATCTAACTTTTCAAAACCTCACCACCTTTAGCCTTAAAAAGGTGAATCTGGAAAGTTTGTATCACAATTCACAAACTAAACGTTACATTCCAGTGGTAAGTTACTGTACATCCAAAGCGATTTCCAAAACAAACTTCACCTCTGATGCTCTGTATGCTTAACCTTCTAGAAACACAAGATACAAATTCTGCAATTATGTAAAAAACTTTCTTACTGTACTGGTTAGCTGTTTCTCTTTGTTTAACGCACCTCTGAATATTAGCATTGGATGTGAGCGACAGACAGCTGTTTCGATACCATGTGGGGACTTCGCCCCAGTCTTTACCTCTCATGCATTACTAAGTGTTACATTAAAATCGGTCACAGGGCTGAGCATCCCATGTTATAAAAAAACCTAAATGGCACTCAGACCTCCGCCTTGGCTGTTTCCAGCGCTGGCAAAAACAATGCGTGTGCCCACATTTCTGCCCATCAAGTTATATGGAAATCGAGGCAGTAGTTTTGTCCGTGATCCTGCTGGCAAACAAAATAACCAAACTGAAAACTGTAGCGCTATATTCCTAACCCTTTTTTTTCACACTGTTTCTCCAGTTGGACTCTATTTCATGTTCTTGCTTTTGGGTACAGACAAGGTGTTATACAGTGTCCACAGGACCAGCAGAGAAGGCTTAGCAGGCCCTGACGGCCCGCCACTGCATTAAGCTATGACATATGTTATTTCTGGGTACAATGTTTTATTAATACATGGGGTGAAGAAAAAAGAAACTAACAAAAAAGTTATTTTTTCGCCAGATGTTAGAAGAACCCTTCAGAGCAGCAGTTTGTTTTGTTAAACTGCCAGCTGGGTTTATAGTACAGACTACCTGCATCCAGGAGGGAGTAACTTTTCAGAGACGCTGTTCAGGCCGACGGGCGGAAAGCTTGAAACTCAAAGGTTTGACAGAGTGTAAACACCTCTGATGTACTAACCCTTCTCTCCTGTCCCCGACTGTCTTCTGGTTAGATGTCCTACCGGTCCACCTCGGCAAATTCCTGGTACACATTTTGTGTCTTGTACTTTCCAGAAGCTTCCAGTCCAGGCTGCACTAGGAGATCATCCGGGGTTCATTTCACCGTCTTCAGACTGCACCATTTATTTAAAACACTAGAATGAAATCACTAGCCCTGCTGGGTCTCAATGTAACATAGTAGAGGAAGTACAGCTCAGCCCATAGCTGTAGACTGAGGAAATGATTGGGTTGAAAGGGTTCACGTCTCCAGACTGCATTAAGCCTGGTCTGGGTGCAATGTGAAAATGGTTATGATTTGGTTATTGAAACAAAGAAACATGGATTCTAATCACGGGTCTGATCAATTTGCATGTCATAAAGGCGTCGCTCATTTATGGTTATGATTTATCATGCAATCTGCCTTATTGCTCTGACTCTAACCTTGATTTAGAATTTTGATTCCCTTTTTTCTCTGACCGTGATTCGACTCATTTATGATCACAATCCTAATCCTGGTTTCGAGTTTAATTTGAGATTTTTTTTCTTTTCCCCAGGGCGACTATGTCTGGTTGGACTTGAAGACCGGTCGGGAGTTTGAAGTGCCGATCGGTGCGGTGGTCAAACTCTGTGACTCGGGACAGATCCAGGTGCTGGATGACGAAGGAAACGTAAGTGCTGAAACACTTTTCTTGTTACATTCACTTTTCTTTTTGTCTGTGGGAGCATGCAATATATATATATATTTATATATATACATACATATACATATATATACATACATGTACATATATATAGATACATATATATATACATACATATATATATATATAGATACATACATATATACATACATATATATATATACATACATATATATATATACATACATACATATATATACACATATACACATATATATATATACATACATATATATATTTATATATGTTGTTACATTCACTTTTCTTTTTGTCTGTGGGAGCATGCAATATATATATATTTATATATACATTTACATACATATATATATATATATATATACATATATATATACATATATATATATACATATATATATATATACATACATATATATATACATATACATATATACATACATATATATACATATATACATACATATATATACATATATACATACATATATATACATATACATATACATACACACAATACTGCAACTGTGTATAATGCACTATGATACCCCCCCCCCCCATCAGGAGCACTGGATCTCCCCCCAGAATGCCACCAACATCAAGCCAATGCATCCCACCTCCATCCACGGTGTGGAGGACATGATCCGCCTGGGAGACCTCAACGAAGCTGGCATCCTCCGCAACCTGCTCATCAGATACCGAGAAAAGCTCATATATGTGAGTAGTACTGCTCTAATACTACTGCTGCACCATGACACTGGTCAACTACAACCTTCTAATCAGTGACAAAAAAACTCACCAGTCCACCATAAACCCATTATTAACATGCCGTACCTCAGTAATGATATGTGCTCACCTGCGTTTTTATTAACAAGCGTAAATATTTTAATACGACACATTCTGGCAGAGAAGTACAGTTGGTAGAGTTAATGTACTGTAGGTGACCTGGGTGTTTATTCTTTAAGTGTGTCCAATTTGTGCAGATTGCATTTGATATGCGATCACATGGCATTCTGCACACATTTATACCTGCAACAGCACGTTTGTCTCATCCAGATACAGATGTCAAATTTCACTTGAGAAGTGTGGAGAACAAATATTTTAATTGATTAGATAGCTCCATTGATATTATGCCAATCAAAACAGTAAATAAACTTCTGGATCACTTACTGGTGAAGTTATTTACTGGACAAGCAGTAGTTGGAAATAAAGATATTAGTTTTCAGGCTTTCTCCAACAAAGCTCATTGATTTGTGTATATAATGAAAACAAAAATGCAATTAAGAAACGAGAATTATTCAGAATAAAATAGTGCAGAAGTTATGAAATATAACATGTATAATATAAGATAACATGTATTTGTGGTAGTACATAATTGCAAAGTGAATTAACTGTAAAGTAAACAGGAATGTTGTTACAGGGTCGGGTACGAAAAAGGACCCAAAGGCCAAAGCAACAGTTAAAAAATAATATTTATTTACAAAAAAAACTAAGGACAAGCCTCCAAAATGCCGAGAGGAAAAACGGTGGAAGAAACAAAAACAGGAATCAAAAAACAGACAGGAACAAGACTCACAAAAACCCAGGAATCCGACAGGACAAACACAGCCTACTCACACTCAAACACACCATACAATCCCACACTGAGGCAGGCGACAAACAGGGTTTAAATACACTGGAGAGGGCAGGTGATTGGACACACCAGGGAACAATCAAGGACAATCAACAGGCAATCACAGGGGCAGGAAGTGCAGGAAACACAGAGGACACACAAGACAAGGACTACAAAATAAAACAGGAACACAAAACACACCCCATCATAACAAATGTAGTTAATGTATTTGCGTCATGATAAAAGAAATACAAATATTTATAAACAATATAATAATCAATATAGATATAAACACATACATACATACATACATATACTTCATATACACAGAGATGTAAACAGTTAGTAAACAGTAAGTGTGCAAAGGTAAAGTAACAATATAAAGGTAAACGTGAATGGTTTCGAAAACTTGAACAGTGACCGTAGTCCATTCATAAATTACATCACACCAACACTGCTCCTACGTTATCTTCATACCTCTTTAAGGACTACCAGAGCTGTTTAAACCTTTAACCAGGCCTTAGACTGCCTTATTATTATCTCACAAAACCAACCTCAGACGTCTGCTGGTGGCTGTTTTTCCTGCTCTCACCTCAATCTCCTGCCTCTTTATCTTCTCTGTGGCCCTCCTCTCCTTCCCTTCCTTCTCCTCCTTCTCCTTCTCCTTTCCTTTTTCCCTGTGGCCTCTGAAGACAAACTGTGGTGGCAGGGTAAGTCAGCTCCCGCACGTCAAGCATGGCTGGAGACGGATCCGACCTCGGCTAAAAATGATGCACCTAACACATGTATTCAATGCACAAACACCTGCACGGCCTCAGAAACAGCAACATGCAGTGTATTTCCTGTCAAACTGCATCTGCAAACTGCACGTTGTATGCACATGTTTGTTGCACATTTTGAATGTTTCATGTCAGTGGTCTCATACGTTCTTAAAGCCTGAAACTTGAAAGTCAATTTATTCTACTTTGCTCTGCACAAACTTTGCATCTAGATGTTTGTGATAGGTGACTGCTATCGTCACAAAATACAGTTTGTGTCATGGCTTACAGCTAAAACTAAATGGGCTCGCAGTGGGGGGAAAAAAGCTGCTTTTCCAAATCGCTGAAGCTGTAAAGGTGTCCTGTTTTACGATGCTGGTTCTCCCAGCGCTCCAGCCTGGACGTTACATGTTGTTTTGGTTTCCAACATGGCCGTCCGCTCTCTCGTAGCGAACACTGATACGTCCTCATTGTCGTCCCTCACCACCTGAGCTGCGACGCCTTGCGTCTCCATATCCACCCTTCCTCCAAGTTCGAGCTTGCTCGCTGCTCTCTCCCCCCTGACCCTGCTGTGTAAGCAGACAGCACAGAACCTCATGTGTTTGACCCTGCTGTGAAAGCAGACAGCACAGAACCTCATGTGTTTGACCCTGCCGTGAAAGCAGACAGCACAGAACCTCATGTGTTTTACCCTGCTGTGAAAGCAGACAACACAGAACCTCATATGTTTCATGCACACATGATATTCATTCCAAAAATATAATCATTCAAAAATGGTACATTACTGTGTTCACTAATCATCGGCATGAAATGGCTCAAAGTTGTTGTCATCCTCAGACTTAAACCGGCTCCTCTTCCTCTCTGTGTGCAGACGTACACCGGCTCCATCCTGGTGGCCGTCAACCCGTACCAGTTGCTGCCCATCTACACGGCCGACCAGATCCGCCTCTACACCAACAAGAAGATCGGCGAAATGCCGCCCCACATCTTTGCCATCGCTGACAACTGTTACTTCAACATGCAGAGGAACAACCGCGACCAGTGCTGCATCATCAGGTAGGAGGAAGTTCAGGCTGCAATGTAGAAGTTGCTCAAGTGCAAATCTCCAATATGTGGCAAAGATTTGAGACTGTCTGTCGGTTGGTTGCTCCATCTCTTTAGTATAGGGTTGGCCTCCAGGGAAAAATCTCGACCCCTATTGGATGGATAATTGTGCAAAACAGTGATCACCCTGAAGCTGACATTTTATATTCTGCTTTTAGTTACTTTCACCTTTGAGCCCTATGACATCATTATGATTAGTAACATTAGAAATCTTCAGTAACAGTAAAACACACTCTGGCGGTGTAGTGTAGACATTCACACACTGGTCCAAAAGGAGAGAGGATTTAATTAAACCTAGGACATTTTTCAAATGTACTGACCAAAATATGTACATAATGTCAAAGAAATAGCCATGTACAAGTCCTCTGTCAAAACAGAGGACTTGACTAGCTATTGGATAAGTAGATAAGTAGAAACACTGGTGCATTTAAAAAGTTAGTTTAGTATGTTGTAGAAAACATAAAAAATCTGTTTAGTCAAATTAAGGCATTGACAAAAGTGCAGGTACCAAAACAATTTGTGTGTGTCTGTGTGACTTGTTAGTGGTGAGTCCGGGGCGGGGAAAACAGAAAGCACCAAACTGATCCTGCAGTTCCTGGCAGCCATCAGCGGTCAACACTCCTGGATAGAACAGCAGGTCCTGGAGGCCAACCCTATACTAGAAGGTAAGAACACACACACACACACACACACACACACACACACACACACACACACACACTGACAGTGTAGTCCACTTCGGTTGAACTCTGGCACAAGATAATAAAATGGTCACCTAGTGATGTGTGCATACCACATATATATATATATATATTTTTTTTTTCAGGTGTACTTTATGTCTGAGCAGGTGATAGAAATACGTCGATCCTGCTCTCTATGGGGACGAGAGACGGATGCCTCATTTACACTCTGATCCAGCACAGTGTGATCGCCTCAAAAAAAAAAATAATAATCACACCAAGCTACATGCATCAAATACAGACCTGGGCATCTTACGGCTCTCCCAGTCTGGTAGAAAAACTAAATAAAAATACGATGCACGCCATAAATGCAATAGAACGGGACTGCTTTTACTTTGAAGGCGATTTATGTATGTGTGTGCGCCCGCTTACGCAGTCTCACCGACAGGCAGTGTTGCCAACTTGACGACTTGGAGACTGATGTGAAAGCACGTTTTGTTATGCAGGTGCTGCCGTGAGCCCCTGTGCGAGCCCCTCCGTCGATCCCAAAGTTCTCACAGGCAGTCCACTCCCAGCTGCAGTCTCCGCGTCCAGATTGAAAATTAATCACGCAAAGCCACCGCTGATCCTGACCTGGCAGAGCACTTTAAGGATCACTTATGAATCTTTACTCTTCTCTCAAAGAGGATAACTTTCCACACATGTGGAGGCCTGCTCAGAAGATGTTAGTTCTCTTTGGATCTACCTACGCATGTGAACAAACATTCTCAGTGATGAAGTTCAACAAATCCAGATCAGATCCTCTCTCACTGATACCTGTCAGCTGTCCTTCACATATCCACCTCAGACATTCAACCAGACTTTAATGCACTTGTTCAAGCCCAACACACACTGGACTTTTCTCACTGAGTAAGAAACACTGAACTGGAAAACATCAAAAGCACTTTTTGCTTTTGTATGAAGTTAATCAATTGCTGCACATACATATTTACGCTAAAGCTTTATGGTATCTTAAAAAAAAAAAATCATAGCCTTATTATAGCATGTATTCTTACCAGTAGCAGCTCAAAACCATATAATTTACAGTGTTTCTTTATAAAGTAATAACATTGATTAATTGAAGTTGAGTTAATTGAATTAAGTTCAGCCTATTGGTTCGCCCCTCCACAACGGTCCCAATTTCTCATGTGGCCCCTTGGGAATATTAATTGCCCACCCCTAATCTAATGTTTCAGTCTTTTAAAGTCTTTCGGTTCTGCGTCATGGAACCTAATGAAAGCACACATCAACACTCGATGTGTGCTTTCATTAGGTTCCATGACGCTACACGTTTACACACAAGCAAGAAAGAAGAGAGTACAAAACTCTATGAAAACACACAAATACTCACAGAAGTACACACCTGCAGCTGGGTTATTTGTGCGTACATGTGACATCATCACCACTGGTTTCTCTTCCAGCCTTTGGCAATGCTAAAACCATCCGCAACGACAACTCGTCTCGTTTTGGGAAATACATCGACATCCATTTCAACAAGAGAGGAGCCATAGAGGGAGCCAAGATCGAACAATACCTGCTGGAGAAATCCAGAGTCTGTCGACAGGTACGGCTCACAACATTCTGACAACATGGCAAACAACTTTTACCAGCTAAATGGTCTGCTTAAATGTCCACTTGTTGTTCATTTCATGAGTGGATACCTTCAGACATTCACATGCTAACATTAGCATGCTAAAGTGAAGATGCTACGGTGAGTGTGCTAACCTTTGCACACTTTGAAAGACAAACTGTGAGGGTTTCTATAATCTTCCTGCAGGGTATAAAGTAGTGAAGAAGGCAAATAAAGAATACATCCTTTTTTTCTAAACACCAATCTCTAGATACAAATACACTGAAATAATGACTGTATTCGGATTCTTTTTTTTTTACTTCAATACATTATTATTTATGTACATAATCATATATATACTTCTGCAGCCAGGATTTCTTTCACAAAAATAATGACACAACTTGCATAAATAGTTTGGGGATGTATTATATATTTTTTAATTTTCTTATTTCATTTTTATCCCATTCAAATAGTTATGCATCTGCTTCTTAGCCCTCTTCTTACCCCAGCCAGTGTCTGTGCTGCTGTAATGTGAATTTTAATGTTCACTTTGACTTAACGGTGCAACACGTATTCTCTCTCTCTCCCCCTCTCTCTCTCTCTCTCTCTCTCTCTCTCTCTCTCTCTCTCTCTCTCTCTCTATCTCTCTGCAGGCCCACGATGAAAGAAACTACCACGTCTTCTACTGCATGCTGAAGGGCATGACTGCAGAGGAGAAGAAGAAACTGGGTCTGAGCAAGGCCACCGACTTCACCTACCTGACCATGGTGAGTACTGCGTCACCTCCATCCTTGAGTGAGCAACCAGTCAGCTGTTGCAGCAGTTGAGACTTTGACATTTCACAGTAAGTGAACGGTCACTCGAGTGAAGACAACTGTAAGGACATTTAAACGCTCAGTGGAAGCACAACAACAACAAACAGATTCACCCTGAAACACTGATAAAACAGAGATGATCGGATAAGAAGTTGAGATACTTCCACTGAGAGCAATACTCCAGACGGAACTGGTTTTGGAGTACCAGAAAATTGTGAAAACAGCTTATGAATGACATCTTCAAAAAATTATAATCTTTAAGTAGACCTTGTACATTTAAGAATGTCGGACAAGATGGGAATCACTGTTTGGAAAAAAACAGGAAAAGTCTGAAAAAAAAACACATGAACGTTCAGTTGCTTTTTCTACTTGTAAACTAGAACACTGTCCTTTATTCTGCGGGGTTGTGTCAGGGCATCCTGCCGCTCAGGTAGTGCACGTAACACACTTCACAACAGCTCTAAAGGGGAAACGTCCCCCCTAAACACTGACCAAACAGATGATGTGAAGAGACGGTGAGATGCTTTCTTCAGCTATACTACGAGTTTGATAACAGAGAAGGTTTTGGGGACGAACAATGTGTTATGTTTTGTCCTTTACTGTCAAACAGCAAAGACCCTTAAACTGAAATATAAAAGGACAAAATGCTCAATACAAATCAATGATATTAAAAATTGGATCACCACAAAGTGACTCCCTCTCTCTCTTTCTCTCTTTGTTTCTCTGCAGGGTAAGTGTACAGTGTGTGATGGCCGTGACGACATGAAAGAGTACTCCAACATCCGCTCTGCAATGAAGGTACTGATTAAATCCACACACGGAATATACCACAGCAAAGAGACATTAGCTCCATGTATAACTTTAGCGCTTTAATAGCTGCTTAAAGTCAAATAATACTCTTGGATTAAAAGCTTCGTTTTGAAATAAACTGAAAATGACTGCCGTTGCTCTGCAGGTGCTAATGTTCACAGACAAAGAGAACTGGGAGATTTCTAAACTGCTGGCTGCTATATTACACCTGGGGAACCTCACATACGAAGGTACAGTTAAAAGGATTCTTTGTGAATTTTCCGACACAATTCATCGGTTTGTTGCTGCTCTGGTATGTTTCCAGTCAGTCTTCCTCTGTGCTTCGTTTCTGTTATTGCACTTCTGAACAGGAGCATGAATCATATTTTCATAGTTCCAGGTTGGTTTTCTCACGAAACCCTCTCTGGACATTGTTCATTCTGTCCAGCCACCACAGTCCACATTAACGAACACCTTCGATTATAAAGCTTAGCAGTAGCAGGGGGCGAGGGTCTTTACGGCTTCAGGCTACACACATGCTGGTTGTTGAATACCAGTAGCCACTATTCAGGACTGGAAAAGGTTGACAGCATATGTTTTTGGGTTAAGAAAAATTATTTGTTTATATTTTTATTGACAATTAATATTGTCCTAAGATGATACAGTCAAATTTGTAGTAAGTAGTAAATTATCTTTGTAGAAAATATGCAAATGCAATCAGAAAGTATCAGATATCTTCAAAGAAAATAAAAGGTATTTAAGGAAGGTTGCATCACAGAGGTTTAAAAAGCATTTCCAGTTTCTGTTATGCTAGCATTATTATGGTATGGCAGTATAACCCTCCTCCAACATTGAGTGAGCCACTTGACGAGCTTCATAGTCTTTTAGCTGTTGACCTCTGGCCCTGCAGCTCGTACCTACGACAACCTGGATGCCTGCGAGGTGGTCCGCAGCCCTCACCTCACCACTGCTGCTACGCTGCTGGAGGTGACAAACACACACACACACACACACACACACACACACACACACACACACACACACACACACACACACACACACACACAGTGTATATATATAATTCAGGGGCCTCTGGATTGTACCCTTGAGGCCAAGCTACTTTTCAATACTGGCAAATCAAAAACCTTGGAAAATACCTGACCTTAAATTAAAGCAATTGTGTGTACTTTTACAATAATCAATATCCTGAAATTGTATTTTTCATTTTAGTTTGATGAGTTGAGGTTGAATTAGCTAACCTCTAAACAAAAACAAAAGAGATGTTTTAAAGCAAACCAAATCTGCAATCATACTACCTCATCCCTGGCACTGCCATCACTCTCATTGTTTTTGCCAATCGGCTATTTTTATAGTGTATTTATGTACTTTATTGTATTGTATACCATTGTGTTGTATTGTGCTGTACAGTGTTGTACCATAGTGTTTGCTGTTGAACTGTACTGATAATACGAGGCCACTAAATTGTAATAACCTGCCGAGGGACTCTATCTAACTCTGGCACAATTACATTGAGGTGGAAACGGAAATGCTGATTAATGTGCACTATATAAAGAATACTGTCTTACTGAAGGAGATGAAACGTGTGTGTGTGTGTGTGTGTGTGTGTGTGTGTTTAGGTGGACGGTAAAGACCTGATGAACTGTCTGACCAGCCGAACTCTGATCACCAGAGGAGAGACCGTCTCCACCCCACTCAGCAGTGAACAAGCTCTGGATGTACGGGACGCTTTCGTTAAGGTGAAACACTTGATTAAAACGCCTGTATTCATCTTTTCCTTACATACGACCTTAAATATAAAGCCGAAATTAAGATCCATTACAGGAGGTAAAAGACGCACTGTGGAGTTTTTTGTCGCGTTGAATGTGTTTCAGTATTTTAAGTCCCGCTTTTTGTGTGTGTGCATGCAGGGAATTTACGGCCGCTTGTTTGTGTGGATCGTGGAGAAGATCAACGCGGCAATTTACAAGCCGACGTCCTCACAGCCCAAAGCTCTCAGACGCTCCATCGGACTGCTGGACATCTTCGGCTTTGAGAACTTCACTGTCAACAGGTACAACACGTCTCAAAGACCAGCATTCAGACCTGACACAGACGGGACTATTGCAGTAGCATGACCAGCTGAGCTAATTAGCGTCCTCCTAATAGCACTTGTATTTTCACATTAAGAGAGTTTTATAGGACCAATCGCATGTTCTCTGATATTATGCATTGATTTTACATTAGATCTAGATTAATTCTTATCAATCTTATTGATTATTGTATCCCAACTTGATTTGTCAAAACTGGCCTCTTACAATTTCAATAAATGTCAAGTCAAACCTCTTCCTCTCACCCTCGCTTATTCCTGACTCGATGAGCCACCGAGCACAAAATAATTTTGTCTCTGTTGTTTCCCGCCGCTTCTCGCCCCTCCATCCAGCTTTGAGCAGTTGTGCATTAACTTCGCCAACGAGAACCTGCAGCAGTTCTTCGTCCGTCACGTCTTCAAGCTGGAGCAGGAGGAGTACAACCTGGAGCACATCAACTGGCAGCACATCGAGTTCACCGACAACCAGGACGCACTGGACATGATCGCCATCAAACCCATGAACATCATCTCGCTCATCGACGAGGAGAGCCGATTCCCCAAGGTACGCACACTCGGGTGGTTGAATGGTGGGACGCAGATATTTAACTGCTGTGAACTCCTTTTTGAGAAATAATCAGATTGACTCAAAATCTAGTCAGTACCATCTAAACATCAAGTTTTTGATTTCATGGAAACAGCGTTGCTGTCGGGAGGCAGTGAATTTACATGATACACCATCACTTGGTCTTACATTAGCCCTGTGTGCTGCTTATTTATTGCTTGAATATTTATTGTTATAGGGGAATACATAAAGTAGCTAGAATCAACATTTTTTACAACAATATTGTGTCAAATGACAAAGTCAAAGTTGTCGCCTTCAGTGATAAACCTACAGAGAACTGTCAGATGAATCTACAGCTTTGAGGAACTCTATATCGGGAGTTTCAGCTCATTTATTTGTATCTGTCCGGCACCAAACTTTATTCTGGTTCATTTTTGAAGTGTCGTTTATGGAAAAGAAGCTGTAAAAGACCACTGTACTATACCTGCTCAGCAGAAGAAACAGACAGACAGTCAGAGTTAGACACTAGCTGGTGAACAGTGGATAGTGGAGCATTTAGCAGGTGAAGCGACCGAAGGTGGTGGGGACCTAAACCGGAGCTGAAAGAGAGTAAATTACAGACTTATATTCACCACACCAACATGGTCATCTGGTTAATATACACATTTGCCTTTTTGTTTCCGTCTCTGTGTGTGTCCTGCAGGGCACAGACACCACCATGCTGAACAAGCTGAACTTTCAGCACAAGCTCAACACGTACTACATCCCTCCAAAGAACAACCACGAGACTCAGTTTGGCATCCAGCACTTTGCTGGAGTGGTTTACTACGAAACGAGAGGTCAGAGTCACTCCATAACACCGGGAGGCGATAAAGACTGTAGGAACTTATAAGATGTTTAGTGAAGCCAGTTTGATGCGTTTCCTTTTGTTCTATCTCTCGAGCTATGCTATTATTTATTATTGTGACTCGATGATTACATGCGTCTGTGTTTTTTATGTGCTCGCTCTGACACAGGGTGTGTCTGTGTGTGTGTGTGTGCGCACGTCCTGCAGGCTTCTTGGAGAAGAACAGAGACACTTTATACGGTGACATCATCCAGCTGGTTCACTCCTCCAAGAACAAGTTCATCAAACAGATCTTCCAGGCTGACGTTGCTATGGTAATGGACACGTACGCACACACACACGCACAGAATGAGGGGTAGAGAAGGACGCGGAGGACAAGATGCATGTGGGATTATTTCATCAAGTTCCTACATGTAAATGAACAAAGTTGTTATTCATGAAAATAAATCACAAACCACAGTGGACCTATTGACTATGCAGCCTGTTGGGCTATCTTTTTCCGCTATTGAAGTGAACCTCTGTAAAACAATTTCAGAACTTGAACGTAACAACTTTGCAGTAGAGCGCTGTCGTCTTGTTACGTTTTTCTGTGGAGAGGGGGGGCATCTGTGGCGGGTCGCCCCTCTTTAACCCACATCTCTGCAGAAAGGAGGCAACACTGGTCCATTTACTGAGACGAACAGCAGACTAACAGCAGACTAATTGAACATAGTGTCTTGTAGTTCCGCACTGTGACCACTGGTGGGGAGTAAATACATTGTCACAAAGCTGAAAACAGCTGTTTATATCGTTTTAGAGATACGCGGTTCAGACACGTAACAGACGTAATGTAACAGACACGTTAATGCAGCAGTAATATTAATCCAGATACATCACACATGATAGTAAAACACTTTTTACTTCAAATATTTAAAGCACATTTGGCTGATACTACTTACAAGCTTTTACTTAGTACGGTTTTGAATGCAGGACTTTGACTATTTGTACTTTTACTGAAGTAATTTATCTGAATACTTTTTCGACCTCTGGCTGCAACTAACAATGATTTTCATTATAAATTAATCTGTTCATTCTTTTCTGGATTAATCAATTAAAAGTTTGATTTGAGCCCACTGACAAATATACATTTTTGAACCAACAATTTCTGTGAATTTTATGTTGATCGACTCATCGATTAATCGACTAGTTATTGTTGTTTATGCTCAAATTTAGCTGCTGCTTGTTAGACAGACAAATACTTTTATATTTAGAGACAGAAGGTTAGTGTCATAGCTCAGGAAGAGAGAAAGGAGTCCTCATTGTTTCAGACCCTGACACTTTCTGTGCTGTCTCACTTGTGTGTGTGTGTGTGTGTGTGTGTGTGTGTGTGTGTGTGTGTGTGTGTGTGTGTGTGTGTGTGTGTGTGTGTGTGTGTGTGTGTTTAGGGGGCAGAGACCAGGAAGCGTTCACCCACTCTGAGCAGTCAGTTTAAGAGATCTCTGGAGCTGCTGATGAGAACTCTGAGTGTCTGTCAGCCTTTCTTCGTTCGCTGCATCAAACCCAACGAGTACAAGAAACCCATGGTGAGTGTCTGCACTCTGTATCGAAATAGAATAAGTTTACTTTTAAGGGATTGTAGTTGACAAGCAAGGGCAATAGAAGTGAAACAACTTGGTTACTCGTCGATTGACTCTGCAGCAGCTAGAAAGCAAAACATTTCTCAGCAAGTTCTCTAACTATTCAAACGGAGTTGTGGGGTAGACAGAATAACGTGATCACATTAAGTCTCATAATATCTTAATGCACAGAGGAGGTCACATTAGGTTAAATGCAGCAGTTATGAAGGAGTCAGATATGTCTGTTATCAATTCATACTTCAAAGGGCCACATGAGAAATTTGGACCGTTGTGGAGGGCCGAACCAATTCTGAACTTAATTCAATTAACTCAATATTAATGTTATTACTTTATTAAAAAACTGTAAATTATATGGGTTTGAGCTGCTACTGGTATGAATGCATGTTACAATAAGGCTATGAAAATAAGTAAAACAAATGTAATTTTAAACCTTACCTTAAATATGTATGTTAAAGACCAGCAATGTATTAACTTTAAGCAAAAGCAATAAGTGCTTTTGATGATTTCCAGTTCAGTTGTTCTTACTCGGTGAGAAAAGTCCAGTCTGTGTTGGCTTGAACAAGAGCATGAAGTTTGGTTGAATGAGATGGAGATGTGACAGCTGTCAGGTATCAGAGAGAGGATCTGATCTGTTGAACTTCATCACTAGAATGTTTGTTCTCATGTAGGTAAATCCAAAGAGAACCAACATCTTCTGAGCATCTTTCCTCATGTGAGGAACGTTCTCCTCTTTGAGAGAAGAATAAAAATCCAGAAGTGATCCTGACTTAAAGTGCTCTGCCATAGTGTATCAGACCGCAGGTCAGATCCGCGGCGGCTTTGCGCGATTCATTTTCAATCTGGAGGCAGAGACTGCAGCGCAAGGCTCCTTGGGAGGCGGGGGTCTCGCGACAGAAACTGCATAACAATACGCTTTCACTTCAGTCTCCAAGTCGGCAACACTGCTCGTCGTGAGGCTGCATAAGCGCGCGCGTGCGCGCACACATAAATAAATCGCTTATAAGTAAAAGCAGTGCCATTTGTATTGCATTCATGGCGTGCACCTTATTTATTTATTTTTCATTTTTGATTGACGGCCCGCGGGCCGTAAGATGCCCAGGTCTGCTCTAAATGGACCATAATTTACTAATGAACATCATGCTGTATTGAAGAAGACTTGAAACTAGAGATTGAGACATAAACTAATGTTTACAATGTTTACTGAGGGAATAAATCAAGAGAGAAGTAGAGTTATTTTCTATAGAGATTCGATACAACCAGAGGAGATCAGTGTGCTGGTCAGTAGAGAGAATGCATACTTTTACTTAACACCTGAGGTGTCAACTGATTTTTGAGGTCAGTAAAATCAGCCTTCCTGTCACAGTGTTTGTGTCTGTAGTTGTTTGACAGGGAGCTGTGTGTGCGTCAGCTGAGGTACTCGGGCATGATGGAGACCATTCGCATCCGCCGCGCAGGATACCCCATCCGCTACACCTTCGTGGAGTTTGTCGACCGCTACCGGGTGCTCATGCCTGGAGTCAAACCGGCGTACAAACAGGTAAGGCAAGGCAAGGCAAGGCAAGTTTATTTGTATAGCACATTTCAACAACAAGGCGATTCAAAGTGCTTCATATAAAACCATTAAAAGCATCAAAACATAATGCAGATTTAAAAACAGTTAAGAAAACATTAAAACTGTCAAAAAGCAAAATAAAAGTAGAAAAAGCAACATAAAAAATAAAAGTTGAATAAAAGTTGCAGTGCAGTTTAAGAAATAAAATGCAGTAGTGAGATGCAGTAATTGAATCTGGTTCAATTAAAGGCAGCAGCAAACAGAAAAGTCTTCAATGTGGACTTAAAGGAGCTGAGGGTCTCAGCAGACCTGCAGCTTTCAGGGACCTTGTTCCAGATATATGAAGCAGAAAAGCTGAACGCTGCTTCTCCATGTTTAGTTCTGACTCTTGGAACAGAAAGTAGACCCGTCCCAGACGACCTGAGTGGCCGGGATGGTTCATAAGGTAGCAGTAGATCGCAAACATACTTAGGCCCTAAACCATTCAGTGCTTTATAAACCAGCAGCAGGATTTTAAAGTCAATTCTTTGTTTGACAGGGAGCCAGTGCAAAGACCTCAGAACTGGAGTGATGTGATCCACTTTCCTGGTCTTAGTGAGGACTCGAGCTGCAGCGTTCTGAATCAGCTGCAGCTTTCTGATTGACTTTTTACAGAGGCCTGTGAACACACCGTTACAGTAGTCAAGTCTACTGAAGATAAATGCATGGACAAGTTTCTCCAAATCCTGTTGAGACATAAGTCCTCTAACCCTTGATATATTCTTCAGATGATAGTAGGCTGATTTTGTAATTGTCTTGATATGGCTGTTCAGGTTGAGGTCTGAATCCATAACTACACCTAGATTTCTGGCTTGGTTTGAGGTTTTTAACATTAGTGATTGAAGCTGAGCGCTGACTTTCAATTGTTCGTCCTTGGGACCAAAAACAATTACTTCTGTTTTATCTTGTTTTAATTGAAGAAAATTCTGGCACATCCAGTTATTGATTTCTTCAATGCATTTAGCCAGCCCTTGTATGGGACTATAGTCCCCTGGGGATATAGTTATGTAGAGTTGTGTGTCATCTGCATAATTATGATAACACACTTTTTTGTTTTTCATAATCTGAGCCAGTGGAAGCATGTAGATGTTGAACAGAAGAGGCCCCAGTATTGAACCTTGGGGAACACCACATGTCATCCTAGTCAGCTCTGATGTGTAATTAGCTACCGACACAAAGTATTGTCGGCCCTTCAAGTAGGATTCAAACCAGTTAAGTGCTGCGCCAGAGAGTCCTACCCAGACTTTCAGTCTGTCTAGTAGTATGTCATGATCAACCGCGTCGAATGCAGCACTGAGATCCAATAATACTAAGACTGAGATTCTGCCACTGCCTGTGTTTAAGTGGATGTCTTTGACATCCACTTAAACCTTAACAACCTTAACCTAACAAGAGCAGTTTCAGTACTGTGGTGCTGACGAAAGCCGGACTGGAAGACATCGAAACAGTTATTTTGGGCCAAGAAGTTGTTCAGCTGTTGAAAAAACGCTTTTTCCATTATTTTACTTGAGAATGGGAGGTTTGATATTGGTCTATAGTTTTTCATTATTTCATTATTTTTTTAGAAGTGGTTTAATAACTGCAGTTTTTAGGGCTTGTGGAAAGACACCTGAGAGAAGGGATATGTTTACAATTTGTAAAAGATCAGCGGTCATGCAGTGTGAAATATTTTTGAAAAAGTGTGTTGGTAGAATATCCAAGCAGCAGGAGGATGTGTTCAGATGTTGTATAATGTCTCCTAGGCTTCTTTGGTTAATTGAGTGAAATTGTATCATGATATTTGAATGGATGCTATTTAAAGATGGGGACAACACATATCCTGTGGTTGGTGTGGAGCCACCGACTGCTTGTCTAATTCTCTGAATTTTATCAGCAAAATAGGAGGCAAATTGATTGCATGCCCAGGTGGATTGGAGCGTAGCCGTTACCGACACCTGAGGGTTTGTTAGCCTGTCCACGGTAGCAAATAAGGCGCGTGTATTGTTTTTGTTTTTGGTTATGATGTCAGTAGTGTGTGTGTGTGTGTGTGTGTGTGTGTGTGTGTGTGTGTGTGTGTGTGTGTGTGTCTTAATTCACAGTTTGGTATGTTTCTATATTTTACTTGTTGTCAACAAATCCCATGAAAAGACCGAAACCAACAAAATGTTAGTCCTTCTCTCAATACTGTTGAATTCCTGTGATCTGGCTGAAGAAGAATAAACTACAGTGTGCATGTGCTCATGGTAATGAAGGAGCATGTCACCCAGTGCAACAGTGTGACTCACTGATGTATTTTAATTTAGCTCTATGGAAGGAAGGGAGAAGACATATTAGGCTTTAATACACACAATTATCGTTGGTGTCAGACAACTATAAACTTTTTCTTCAACATGATCACTGGGAGCATGTTAGCATGTTAACTTGTAACAGTCAGCTCAAAGCCTCTCAGGCACTCCAAGTTAAGACATGTCAAACAGCTGTGGTGTCTCCCGCCCACCAGGAGGACCTGAGGGGAACCTGCCAGAGGATCGCCGAGGCGGTGCTCGGCAGGGACGATGACTGGAAGATGGGAAAGACCAAGATCTTCCTCAAGGTACGACTTCTGCTCAATTCGGCGATCTGATGAACGATAAGATGAAACAGCACGATATGTGGGTGGATCCTGAGGAGAAATAAAGTACAAGAAAATCCGTATCTGACCTTGAATTTAAAAAAGAAACTTGACTATATGGGTGAGGTTAAAGTAAGTCCTTTGTTGTCATGACTGCTGGCATTTAATTACATTTTCTTAGCCGAGAAGAGTGGAACCTTTGGTGGTTTTATGCATTGACTTGCTGCCACATGATTGACACATCATTCACATGAATATTTGCTTTAATCAACAGGTGTGACTAATAAAGTGGCGGCTGAGCGTCTCACATTATTATCTCGGCTTCGGCCTGGGTAGAGGTCATGCATTCGCTCATGTGTTTTACTGTGTGAGTCTGTGAGTCCGTGAGTCCGTGCGTCTGTGGCTGTGAGCGAGCGTGCACCTCTGTGTCTGTCCACGACTAATTTCCCATTCTGTTGCAGTAAACCGCATCATATGTTGGGTGGCCAGTTATGGCTAAATGCTCAAGGACTTCGATGGGTTGTGTTGACTCACACTTTCAAAGTAGCTTTTATTCATTGTTTTATACTGCCATTACCAGGGGCCACGAGTGATAACATGGCTAAATGCACCAGCCGCTACTCTGTGGCCGCTGTGCTCGGAGACACAGTTGGGGGAAAACCACAGTTTTGGACGGTGGGTTTGGCTGACAGCTCACGGTTTGTCGAGGCTTCACAGCACTGGTTGTACTCGTTCACAGCAGTTGTCATTACAGACAAACCTGCTGGAGATCTGCACTCTACTGAGTGCACTGTTCTAGTTGTTGTTAAGTTGTTTTGCTGAGCGTTCAACATGTTATGCAAAGGGGGACTTGCTCAGCAGCAGCAGCTGACTGGGAATGAACCAGTTCATCCCAGTAGTGAGGCTCTGCTGTATTTGTTTCCAGGTCACATGTCTGCTGACGGGAAAGTGTGTGTGTTTCAGTTTCCTGGTGTGTGTGTGTGACAAGAGAAAATTACCAAAAGTGTTTAAGTTCCCATCAGTTGTGTATATGTTTCTGTGTGTATTTAAACTTTTTATGAGTAGTATTGCTGCATATGTGTGTTTTGGTTTCCCGCCCAGTGAGGACAGATGTTGTCCAGAGGTCACTGGTGAGGCACATCCGTTAGCCAGTCGCCATGGTGACACTGTCACTCCTTTCCCTAGAGGTTAAATGAAAATATCAGCTGATGATGATTTAGTCACACAATAACACACACTAACTAACCAATCGAGGCAGCGGACGGCCAGTAACTCCTGTGTTTTGCAAAGTAATGTTACTGTTTTTGTTTATAGAGTCTTGCGGCTTTGAAGAAAGCCTCGATGGATGTAACGACTTCAGTTCCATATCAGCGAGGACTGTCAAGACTAGACTAGACTGTAAAGAGACAGCGTTGATATAGAAGCAAAATTATTATGATTTGTATAACTGGTCTCGAGAGTGTCCTTCATAACAAATGCAGCAGCCACAAGTGGTTTGTCTGGCTTTGTCTGTAGAGAATGATGTGGGTGGGTAGAGAGAAAGTTTTCACATTGATGAACCGGGTGAATCTACGGCTCCCGAGTAACTGGAGATTGGAGGACACTTTTCTGTATCACGTCCCTGCATTGTGTTGGAAGTTGATTATTCAGGTCAATTTTCAGACAAATGTCTTGGCTCCTCCGGATTTAAGGCTAATCTCTGTCAGGCCTTACTGCTCGCCTGGACAGGAAGCAGAACAGGAAGTAGAAAGAGCAGGGGGGTTGAAGGCAGGGCAGTACCCACACTTCCTCCAACAGGACGGATGGACAGATCACAGGAGGAGGAGACAGAAGTTAATGTTCTGTTAGGTGTCGTGTTAGCAAACTGGAAAGCTGTCAGATCAAAGCGTGTTGAGGGAAAAGTGCTGTAGTATCGCGTTTGGTTTACTGCGTCCTGACTTCAGAATGACAAACAAATCAGTTTCAGCAATTTGGGAAGGTGGTTATATTTAGCTGCTGAAGTTGGTTCAGCTGCTGGAGTTACTTTGGGACTGAAATATCTCAGCAACTACTGGATGGAATACTATGACATTTTGTGCAGACATTTATGGTTTCTAGAGGCTAAAGTATTTTGACTTGTGATCTCCTGACATTTCTGTCTGGCCCCATCAGCAGGTCAACATTTTCATTTGTGCACTACTTTGGTATTGCAGAACAGTTTCTACCCACAGTTCTTAAAATGTTAGTGTTTTTTGTATCCCTCTATGGAATGATGTTAGCTAGTTATCTAGTTATATAATGAGACAGCTGTTGATCATTTTGTCATCAATTTGTCTACTTGAATTGTAAAACAGAAGCACGGTATTTTTTTAAATATTCAGTGATAATCCTTGTTTAATTTCCTCACCAAAAATATCCAAAGTGTGAACCTTTTTGTTTCTGCAAACAGGATTAAAAAAAACTTAAAACTGTATTTTGTGTTATATACAAATTATCTCTCCGGCTGTTTAGGATCACCATGATATGCTGCTGGAGATCGAGAGAGACAAGGCCATCACAGATAAGGTCATCCTCATCCAGAAGGTGGTTCGAGGTTTCAAAGACAGGTCGGCCTTTTAAAAAACTGATTCCAGTCTCGTGAAAATGTTGGATGAAACTGGAATTTGAACCAGTCTTGCGTGTCACTCTCTAAAACCGCCCATCACATTTTGATGAATGCAGTTATTTATTTATTTAGGTGATAAAATATTTTGTCATGTAAGGATTCAAACTAAAGTCATTTATTTTTCATTTCATTTCCTGTCGTCAGATCTAACTTCCTGAAGATGAAGAAGTCGGCTGTGTTGATCCAGAAGATGTGGAGAGGGTACCAGTGTCGGAAGAACTATGGAGCTGTGAGGACCCACACACATTAATCCCGCATGATTGTGATCCATGATGCAACTCAGCTCGAGTAATTCATTATTATCAGAAAAGGTTGAAAAGCGAATCCTTCTTCTTCTTCTTCTTCTTCTTCTTCTTCTTCTTCTTCTTCTTCTTCTTCTTCTTCTTCTTCTTCGTTTGTTTTGTTCCTATGCCCCTTCAGATGCGAGCGGGCTTCTCTCGCCTCCAGGCTCTGGTTCGTTCCAGGAAGCTGTGTGCGTCGTACAACGTCGCCCGTCAGCGAATCACAGGCTTCCAGGGCCGCTGTCGGGGCTTCTTGGTGCGCCGGGCGTTCAGACACCGACTGTGGGCCGTCATCACCGTCCAGGCCTTCACCAGAGGCATGATCGCTCGCCGGCTGTACAAGAGGCTGAAGGGGGAGGTAAACACACACACTGATGAGGACGGGTGGACTTTGAATGATAGCTTTTATATGATTTTTGTATCACTTAGTTGCTTAATTCTAACCATTAAGTTAATGTTATCCATATCACTCCATTTTTAACTGAGATGTTGACAGGAATAGGAATAATCCCTTATTAGTCCCACAGTGGGGAAATCTATTCTCTGCATTTGACCCATCCTTAGTATTTTAAGGAGCAGTGAGCTGCCCCTAGTGAAGCGCCCGGAGACCAACTGGGGGTTCATTTTCTTGCTCAGGGACACTTCAACATGCGAACTATGGGGAGACTGCGGATCAAACCGGCTACCTTGTGGTTGCAGGACGACCACTCCCCCCATGAGCTACAGCCGCACCCGCCGCGGTTGTGCCTGTGTTGTTTTTGGTATCTCGTTGTTCTTTTCTGACAGTTGACTCTTTCCTCTCTCTCAGTACCACAGGAGGCTGGAGGCGGAGAAGATACGCCTGGCTGAGGAGACCAAACTGAGGAATCAGATGTCTGCGAAGCGAGCGAAGGCCGAGGCTGAGCGCAAACACCAGGTGGGAGTTCAACAAAGACCTCTGATATTTGAAGACATTTTCTAAAACATCTTCAAATGGATTGTAATGCATCACCCAAGTTCGGGATATCTTGACTTTCTTCATAATCCTGGTCTTAATCAGTATGTTTAACAGATGTTCGGACAGCACTTCTGTATGTTAATTTGCCATGTGCTTGTGTTTCCTGCTTTTTCATATTTTTACACTTTTTTTTTCATAAATACTTAACATTACTATTGATATTTTTTCTTCAGTGCAGATTGATCGGGTTACTTAGGTGCATGTGACCACACGGATTGTGAGCTTTTTTAAAACTTTGGCACCTTCCTCCTGTTCTGAGCTGCGAATCGATCCAGCAGCGGAAACAAGTGAAAAATAGAGCGTGGATGCCTGTTTTGTTTACAGATATTATTCTTATTATTGTTTTCCTAGGAGCGTCTGGCCCAGCTGGCCAAAGAGGACGCCGAGCAGGAGAAGAAGGAGAAGGAGGAGGCCCGGAGGAAGAAGGAGCTGGTGGAGCAGATGGAGAAGGCACGTTTGGAGCCCGTCAACGACTCCGAATTGGTGGACAAAATGTTCGGCTTCCTGGGGACAACGACCTCTTTCCCGGGCCAGGAAGGACAGGCCCCTGCCGGCTTTGAGGTGAGTCAACAAAACATATAAACATATGTCTTTAGGGTTAAAAAAGAATCTTGCATTGATTAATATATTATATATTCTCTTTAAGTTATTTAAACAATCAAAAACTGTAGGGAACCCTCCCGATTGTAAATTGTTTCAATTTTTTATATTGTATTGCATATTCTTGACCTCAATTCCATATAGAATAACAAAGCGTATTGCAGTTACTTTTCCTTTACAGTGTTTACGTGTTGGGTTTGAGTACAGCAAGTGACAGTTTACATTTATTCAGCTGTAAGTGCATTAAAATCGTATATGTATATGAGTCAAGGTAAACAGATGTAACACAGAGACATAGAGGAGTTATGTTTGCATAATGTCTGATGTTATTTTAATTGTATTATTTGAAAGGGGGAGAAAATAGTGAGGGGAAGTATGACATTTAATTAATAACCGTATTGATTTAACAGATATGTGACGGCGCATTATTTTGACTAAGAGGTCAGAGAATTGTCTTATCACTGAAGAGAAGAGTCTCGTTTGAAAAGCAAACACCAAAGTTTCAGTCTGGATGGTCTCACCTGAAGCCCCTGTCTCCTCCGCAGGACCTGGAGCGGACCCATCGGGAGCTGGAGGAGGAGGATCTGGACGAGGCTCTTCCTCTGCCTGAGGACGACGACGAGGAGGATCTATCGGAGTACAAGTTCGCCAAGTACGCTGCCACCTACTTCCAGGGCACCACCACGCACACCTACGTCCGGCGGCCTCTCAAGCAGCCTCTGCTGTTCCACGACGACGAGGGAGACCAGCTGGTGGGTCTAACCCGTTTCATACAGCTGTACAGATATTTACTGTTGGTCTGAAATAGGCTTGTGTTTGGCTGACAAGTCTTTTTTTAAACATGCTCTGAAATTGTAACCAAACAAACAAAAACATTCAAATGAATCATGTTTTCAGCTTTGTGCCGCTACATTTTCCAGCTGATCGAGAGGCTTTTCAAATAGTTTATTTTGTTTCAGAAGTAGGAGGGTTTTTCTCAACTGGACATAAGATTCCATCTGATAAACTTGATGAATACAAATGTATCCTCCGTGTCTCCGGGCCCAGGCTGCTCTGGCAGTGTGGATCACAGTGCTGAGGTTCATGGGAGATCTGCCGGAGCCCAAGTACCACACGGCCATCAGCGACGGGAGCGAGAAGATCCCCGTCATGACCAAAATCTACGAGACGCTGGGGAAGAAGACGTACAAGAGAGAGCTGCAGGCGCTGCAGGGGGAGGGAGAGGTAAGGGGGAGGAGAGGGAATTTATATATATTATATATTCATACAGTTAGTTCATCGGCCCTGTACTTTCAACCGCAGTATATCTTCATCTTGTCCATGTTTAAAATGTTAAATATGCTTTTAAATAACTTTTTTTTAAACGTTTTTCATAACTTTTAAGAGTGTAAAGATAGTTTCTAACCTGGAGATATATAACAAAAAAATGCACTTCCTCTGATGACATTTTTTTTTTATTGATTATCTGCAAAAATATGTTTAAATATTCTCTTTTTTAATTGATCTTTGAAATCTTGGACCTTTTAGGTATTTCTCTTAAAACTGAACATTTTTTCTATATTCAGCATTTTCTTCAGTGTTCTTTAAGCATTGGTTTTCAGTTGTTCCCAATAGATTATGAATCTTATGAAGTTGTTTTTTGTAGATCCACTAGTTTCCATGTTGCTTGTGACCTGTTATTGGTCCATACTCTCACACTTTGAATGTGAGCAGCATAATGACATTGATTTTGGAGACTAAAGATTTAATCTACAAGATTAAGTGTCCGTATTGCATCAAGAAACAGAGCGACGTGAAGAAGAAGACTGCTAGTTGAACTCAGGGAGTTCTGAAATACTTTTAAAATGTTCTTTGTACTTATTTTATGATTAACTGTTCAGACTCAAGAATACCCGCACAGGGCCTCATGCCAGAACTGAAGGATTCACCAGTTCGCTTTAGGAAGGCGTTTCTTTGTCGCATTTTACTTCACGTCAAACCGTTCCCTCTTTATTTCTTCACTCGCTCAAACTATCTTCTTCTCATCTATGAGTTTTGCTTGAAATAAGAAAACAAATAAGAAAAAAGCCCCTCCAAAACAGAACAAACTCTGCAAGACAGTCGGGAATGGCAGAATAGAAGATTTATTAATTAATTAAAATCTAATACTCTTGTCCAGTTGCTTGTCATATTCTCAGCATGTCTTTTATGCCTTTATGTTAGATGTCAAATCAAAGCAGTTTTTCTCACAGAGTGAACATCCTGGTCATTTACTATACCTCTGTCCTGCCATGTTCTGCCCTCAGACGCCTCACGCTGACAGCCACAAGAAGAACAGCGTCCGACACAAGCTGGTGTCCCTCACCCTGAAGAAGAAATCCAAGATCACTGAGGAGGTGGGAGGGAGAGAGAGAGAGAGAGAGAGAGAGAGAGAGAGAGAGAGAGAGAGAGAGAGAATAAAAAACTACCTTTCTGGTGGATCCATCTGTCGGCAGCATGTTGCAGAAAAGTCACAATCTGATGCTTTTCAGGTCACCAAGCGCCTTAACGACGGCGAGCACGGTCTCCACGGCAACAGCATGCTGGAGGACCGGCCAACATCCAACCTGGAGAAACTTCACTTCATCATCGGCAACGGGATCCTGAGACCAGGACTGAGGTACACACACACACACACACACACACACACACACACACACACACACACACACACACACACACACACACACACACACACACACACACACAAATTAATTCACATCATCATGAGGCTGTGGTTTCCTAAAATGACATTTAATGAATTAATTTGCAGCAGCAAAGAAGAACAGACAATTCATTACAATGTTTCTATGTATCCAAATGTGTCAGGAAAAGATTTTCTTAATCAGATATTTAAACGTTATCTTAAACTTTAGAGAGAGCCCAGGAGATATCTGATCAGTGGTTGCCATGCAGAGAGAAATGAAAGCACACGGATTCTGAGACATGTTGTGGATTTATAATTTATGGTGTGTGTGTTTGTGTGTGTGCGTGTGTGTTAGGGACGAGATCTACTGTCAGATCTGCAAGCAGCTGAGTCAGAACCCGTCCAAGAGTTCTCACGCTCGTGGCTGGATCCTCATCTCTCTGTGTGTCGGCTGCTTCGCCCCCTCAGACAAATTTGTCAAGGTCAGGACAAAGATTTAGGATTTTTATTTTCTACTCAATTGAAATATGCAGGAAGGAAGACGTCTTAAAGTCCACATAGATCCACAGTTGATTGTTTCCTGAATTGATCCTAATTTAGAAATACAGCAGGAAGGATTGAAGGAGTGTTTTTCTTTTTCTGTGATAAAAGATAATACGTTTACATTTACAACCCGATCCTACGCTGTGTCATTTATTGTAAAACAAATGTTTTTCTTATATTGCCCTCTGGATGCTACCTCAGGAATTTACATCTTTTTTGTTTTGCATTTCTTCCAACAGTACCTGAGGAACTTCATCAACAGCGGACCGCCGGGTTATGCTCCGTACTGTGAGGAGAGACTGAGACGGACGTTTGTCAACGGGACGAGGACACAGCCTCCCTCCTGGCTGGAGCTGCAGGTACAACACAGAGGGAGCGTGGGGGGGATGTCAGAAAACAGATCACGGGAATGTGTCAATATTATTTTAAGCTTCCTTTGTTTAAAATTAGAAGGCATGTTCTTGGACATCCACTCCCTTCAATGTCAAATCATTATAATCCTGTTAATATGTTGAAGATATATCCAGTTTCTAATTTCTAATGGTGATAAACTTGAAATGTCTCTCTCACACACACACACACACACACACACACACACACACACACACACATACATCTTCAACACATACAACATATTGTGCAATAAAGATCAACAATTTGGCTTTATGGTTTTTAATAATGTAAGAAATTATTCATTATTTGATTTAATAGAAGGAAGTGGGAAATTGGAAAGTAGAGGGAACATTGAGAGAAAAGTTCATTTAATGCATTGTAGCTACTTCTGCGAATAATGTGCTTCAAAAAATAAGAAAAATAGACATAAAAAGTCAGATGTGAGAAATCAAACACGCATCAAACAATACCATTGATTTAATATGAATATGATTTACAGTAAATAAACACAATATTGAGAGAGACAACGGCCAAATGTGGAAGAAGAAAAAAAGAGATGACTCTTTAATGTGACGATGTGAGCAGAAGAAAGCGTGGATGTGAGGGGATTTCAAAATTGATTCTGCATCTTAAAGCAACAGGTTTTTCACTCACAAACCTGGCTAAAGTTCTGAGACCTCTATCCAGGCCACCAAGTC